>NC_073722.1:1326666-1990000 GCF_023634155.1 Falco peregrinus
CACGTCTAGTTTAAAGTTTGGTACCAATAAAATGAATGCCTATTTCTCACCAGACATACCTCCAGGGTTTTGACAAAGTTCAACACAGACTTCTGGAAAGAGACTTTCTGATCAACTTTTTATTATATTTACAATCCTTTTTGGCATCCAAAACCAATATTTACCCTTATCTATTATAAAAGTTCCTTTAAATTAATCACAAAAGGAATTCCTACCAAGATGCCTCGTCCAAATAGAGCAATAATCATAACCCAGAGATATAATTCTCATACTGATGTAATGTCGCTTTATGTACTTACTAATTTATTTTAAAAATAGGCACCTACGTGAAGGCCATCATAAGTTTTGTTATAATGCACAAACTAGGAAATTAGAAAGGATGAAGGTGGTGGTGTAGATGTAGACAGAGAGGACTGTGTTTATGAAAAATAGCTTTCATTTCTGCATACAGTACACATTTGAGAAAATACATGCTGAGTTCTTTGGGCTTCTGTTTTTTAAATACTGATCTTTAATCAAATGACAAAACATCTATATATGCGAGAGTACCTTTTTTTAAACAATTTGTGTTTTCAGAAGGACAGCACAACAGGTCTGGACCTCTAAAAATCTGGATAGCTAAGAATCTACAGATGCAAAAGCCTTTACTATACTAAATATAAGAAAACTGATTCCTAAAAGACATTTATGAATTGAGAGGCAGAAGAAAGAGTATGGACTTAATTACAATACTACACATGTAAAGAGAATCTTGTTCTCTCTGCTTTCTTATCACAGTATGAACTTCTTTTTCCAAAGGTGAAGTAAAAACCCACTATAGGGAGAACTGATAAAACTTTGAAACTGAAGACGCATGATTCTTTGCGTGGACTGAACTTCAGGTGACTAGAAAAAAGGGCATGTTCTGTTCTTCTTCTGTTCTTGGAGATCGGTTTGTCACGCTGCAAAGCACAGCAGACTCCAGACTGCTGGAGACGGCAGTGAAGGACTATTGCTACAATTCCAAACCAGCTAAAAGAGGTCCCTGGCAGGCTAACTGTCCTCCTGTTTGGCATCCCGAGTGCACCGAGAGAGATTTCACTAGAACACCTGAGACATACCAATTGTGAGTGGAAATGATGGTGAACATTGTCTTAATCTACATTTATCCTTCCATCTAAACTATGAAAGGTTATCAGTTTAGAGATAAGTATTGCTAACAACTATTCCCATAAACGTTTCAGTGGTGCAATGCAAAACACCCCTAGTTAAACAATGTAAAGGTAGACTAGCTTCCTTAACTTCACTGAATCTCCTTCAGTTTGTTCAACTAAATTCTCTTAACAGCAATGCATTTTACATCACCTAATAGTAGCTACTGTTCATATATAAAGTAAAAAACTTAAGACAACTATTTATATTAGATACTGTATTATATTATATTTGGTATTACACTTCTAGTCCTCACTTTTGGCAAGTGCTTAAGATGATACACGAACTAGCATTTTGAAGAATATAAACCAGATCTATTTTCATTAACGGGACTGATGGATGTGAAATACTGGGGCTGGAAATACTGATTTGTTCTTTCTTCACTTTTCTGCAAACGCTATCAGGATACTATATTCTGATGCATACTGAAAAATGAGGTATTTATTCTTATCTTCTGATAATGAAACTGTATCAAGAAGAGATTTCACAAGAAATACATTCTTGAAAAGTAGTCTGTTACAGAAAACACATAATAATTCAGTTTAAACAATCTCTGGCATTTTAAAGAAGACCCACTCTAAAAAAAAATATGTATATTCTGCTCTCAGCTGTGATAGCAGCATCTCTAAATCCAATGAAGCTGCTTAAGTGTGAGTAAACTCTCAATATACATAAGCTGGGTTTGAATTATCATCTTAATAAATCACTTCAAATTAGGTAAGATCGGACATTGTGTAATGCTTTCTGGTTTTGCTAACATCTCTAATTTATTTCTTTCTCATCTTCATCCACCAGAACAATAAGCTCAACATCTATTGTCACTACAGGGCATGCTGGGCAACACGTCACAGCCAAACGTCAATATCTAGAAAGGGTATTTCTACGAGAAATGCACTGTAACAACAGTGTATAAGGCTGGTTCTTGACTCCCTTCTTTGCTGGCAACACTACTGGTTGTGGCTACTATTGCTGGTACCCATACTGCCCAAATGGGTACCTCTTCTTGGAGATCAGATGGCTTATATTTCTGTCTGACTTCTCACTTGGTAAAGGATTGGTTTTACAGTATTCTTAGAGGCCCAAATCTTCTCTTCCTTCCCAACTTCATATCATAGTAAAAATTGGATTAATTCACACTACAGGCAATAGGTAAAAGACATATCCTTCAGGTCTGTTCTTCAGGGACCAATGCCTAAACCCAGACATTCAGGACTAAAGACTACAAAAAATGAGGTTCAGTCCCTAGAACATGAGATCTGACAGCAGCAGCGATTAGAGCAGTGTTTTCAAAGCTTTTATTGCTTGCAGTTTTCAGAAAAAAATGTTATAATTATAGCACATTAAACAGCAAATCAAAGTACATTGCGTATTGCTAGAGTTGGATGCAAATACAAGTTAAAAGAAAAATATTAGACTCAACCTGCCCATGATGTCCTGCACATTTGTGCTACTAACGCCGCATTGTCAAGAAAGCAGTGGAAAATACCCACTGAAGCAGTATGTGATAGCACAGCTATGGAGCATTACATACAACAAAACAAAACAAATTAAATCACACAAAATCGCAGTCAAAGCTCTGACCTCTTCCACAGAAGCTAGTATCATAAACATGTATCAGTAACATACTGTTAATCTTAGTGTGTAACACATACCAATAGAAGCTCTACATAACTGAAGAACAGTTGAAAACCATACGTAGTTAACGAATTTCACAAGAACCGAATACATGCCATTCAGCCAAGACCAAGGCTGTTTTGTCACTGAAAGCCTCATGGTAGGTCTTCCAGTCTTTCTTGTATTTTTTAATATTTCTCTTCAAAGTACTGTGCTCAGCCCTTGTGTCCTAAGGTCTTCACCTCTGTGCCAACCTCCTCTCATTTCAGCCCACCCAAAATTTCCCTTTCAGCCAGCCCATGAAGCTTGATTTCCCTTCCCTCTTCTTGGGTTCCTTAGCATAATTTTTAGTGTTCTGGCACACACACATCTTGGCTCAGCTGCTTTTGGATCAACCAGGTTCATTCCTTCCCAACGAAAGGTGGGTCTACCAATGACAGATTCTCCCTAGATGATGGGATTTAGGTTCCTAGATCTGAAACTGCACCAGATTTTTTGTTCAGCTCCAGGTTACAAAGTGTTCTAGTTACGAAGAAAGCCAAGTCTTCTAACAATACCATTTGCCTCCTAGCTCTTTCTTTTTTCTTTTTTTTAACACTTAAAAGTATGCAGATTGTCTCAAAGATAACGAAACACACATTCCTAATACAAGCAAACAAGTATTGCATCCTTTACCTAAAACAAGGAAACATGAACATTTTTTTAGACTAAAAAAACCCATTGTTTTTTGTTTTTACTGATAAAGCCATATGCACTTTTTCTTACTCCGGTCTAAGAAAAAGCAGAACCACCACTTTTGCTGAGGTTTTGAAGCAAAAAACTAAAAGCAAACCCAGCACATCTGGCAGAAAAATGTCAACCTCTATTGTTAAAGAATAGCGAAGTTAGGCTAAGGATGCCAGTAGAGTTTATAACGGAGTATGATGGATAATCTTAATATTAGGCTACTTAAGCTAGAGTTGTTTACCGTGGAACAAGATTATGCGTGACTATAAATGTTTTTTTCCCCATTCTTCTCTGTCATGAAAAAGCTCTAGAGAAAAGTATAGTAAATGACTTAAATAGAAACTGTGTGCTAAAACTCTGACAGTAATTGGTACTATATGGATTTTAAAAAAGAACTTTGGTTGCAAGACATTTTTTGTTATTATTATTTGAGGATACGTATTTTCTGTAGTTCCCATTGTCAATTACCAAGATGACTTGATAACTGTCTTTCAACCTAGCATAACTTGAAATGTTCATTTTCAAAAATGAAGGAAGGTCATTTTTCTTCATACATTTGGATTACACTATCTGTAGTAAGGTATATTCTAGGCTTAATACTTAACTTTCATTCCACTGCACCAGCCAAAATTAAAAGGCAGCGTATCCTATGGTCAGCTGACCTGAACGTCAGCTTCATATACTTCTATTTTCTGCCTTCCAGTAGAGACAGGTAAATAATTAAAGAACTTTTCAGACTAATACAAAGGTAAGTGAATCACTAGATCACTTTTACAATCCTGTGTGCAACTACAAACAATTTTTTCCCCTGAATTTTCATTCTTTTACACGTCATTTTTTTAAATCCTTGAAGATCGGTGCATATGCTCTTTACTCCTCCAGTGAGAAGCACAGCAAGAGTACACCAGGCAAAGGTGTCTCTGAATTGTTCTCCCTAACCAGACCTGGCCTTTGGCACTCCAAAACCTGCAATTACTATGAAGCCAAGTGCACCAGTCCCCCTTCTTCCCATCCTTGTTATTTCTTCAGTCGTCCTTGCAAGAGCTTCCAGGGCAGACCTGTGTGCTCCATCCCACAACAGCCCTGTAGCAGCTTCTTTTCAGTTCCCGAACGGGCCACGCTCTTCTATCAGCCATTTTTAGAGCTGCGGTGGAGAACTGAAATGAGGGTGGGACCAGAGTCTGGTCCGTGACCTAGAGCTCACCATGATTTTAATATTAATTTTTTAAAAAATTATATCTAACAGCAGACAGGAATCTCTGCATGCTTGACCAAAACTGCTATCAGAATTCCGGAAAAAAAAAATTCTCATATATTCCTCCTCAATGATCCTTAGAAAGGCATGTATTGTTGATTCACTGCATTGATAGCTCCTTCTTTAGACTAGAAGGACTTCATACCATACTTTCCAGAAGAACTGTTGATTTTTATACTTAGTATTTCTTTGCTTCAGCAGCTAAAATAAATTGTTCAGCACTACTGTCACATGCGCCAATATCCATTGTATCAGCACAAATACAATTACTATGATGATCAATGACTTCCAAAATATAAAATAATCAAAACACTTTCGTATCAGACGACGGAAGCTTATCATTCTAGAAACTTTTCAAATATAGGATTTATGTATGATTTTCCCCCCAGATTTACAGGAACTACTCTATGTTTGTCTGATAGACTGTGGTTTATTTTGGCAAGTTTCCCTTAAACATGGTTGACTCTCGGTTTCCATCACTTGTGATCTTTGCACTGCCTAAAGTGTCAGTAAGGCTGGCCAAGTATAACCAGTGTAACAAAGCACAATGTATCTAGAGAGATTTTTAAGCTAAGGATACAAGACTGGAAAGAATGAACAGAAGCTATCAGAAAAATGGTACACAATCGTTATTTATTTCACTAACTTTTTTTTTAAAAAATAGTATTTCAAGGCTTATGTGTGATACAACAACAGGTAACTTACGTGATATAACACATTTCATATCTGTTTGATATTTTATCTTTTTATATTTGAATCACTTTATTCCTCCCAGAAATTCTAATAAAAAACGTTTGGAAATTATACTGCTGTATCTCCCACTATTAATAGTACCTACTATATCATTACAATCATCAGCCTAACAGAAAAATGCATGGGAAAAGGCATAAGTGGTAAAGTTCAAAACAACTGAAAATTCTTATGACATATGCATCTCCAAACTGTGTAAAGGAACACCATGTACATCTCAAATATGGCAAGCAATTTTAAGCTGTTAACTTCTTTCCTGTGAGAAAAGCTCCCCTACATCTAATTTGAAACTGCTTGGAAAGATGTTTTCCCTTGAGGGACTTTTACTGTGACCATGAAACAAGAAGATTTAGGACCTTTCTATCAAATGATCTGAAAGAAGCCAAAAAACTGTCCACCCTGCCAGCCAAGAGGAAGACTGGAATGAGCTGGCTCTTTGACATCTGCTCACTGCTGCCCCTTCAACCTATACGCAAGTACCTATAGGTGCGGCATAAAAAATGTACAGCTGAGGGACAGGCTGTTGTTGCACCAGGTAGGTCCAAACCTTTTTAACTGCTGTTGAACTAGCTGTGCCATGTGAAAAAGAACAGTTGTTTGATTAATAACAATTAGAGAAATAAACAACACAACCACACCACGAAACGAAAAACCAACCAACCACCTTCCCCACAGACCTTAAACAAGCTGCCACCTGCAAAGTTGGGCTATTGCAGTGTCACAGCTAAAGGAAGAAAAAGATCTACTGCATTTTATGAATTAGCCTAGGGGGTTCTCAAACCTCGTACTATAGCTTAATTAAGAAATGGTCTCATGTCCTCATCATGTATAAACACCCCCTAGCAACTACTGGAATGATCTTTGTGGAAAAAATGGCATTAAAAGCAAAGCGGGATACTTTTCTGTTTTTCTCTTAATAAAGTGGCTAGAAAGGGGGAACACAGCCCGAACTACAGAACTATTGACCTCTCTCTGAACCACCACAGTGTTCCACAAGCCAATCTGGGAACATCTGACCTAGTCCATTCTCCTGGCGATCAATTATTTGCTCCCCATAAAAATAATTACTATGCTTAGCTCTTTTCTTTTTGATTAATTTTGATGAAAGCTGATATCAACTTTCTTTAATGTCTGGAACCGATGCTAGAGCTTGCCCTCACAGTAAGACCTCCAGCTGAAAAGCTAATTTCCCATTAAGACTTCTTCTGCAGGCTGAACAGCATGAAGTTATCTTTTGGAACTTACACACCAAAAACAAAACTACAAAAATGGGGAGATGAAAAAACAGAAGATGCCTGGTTACTAACCATTTGTTCTGATTTCATTCAGGAAATAAAAGGAAAACAGTAGTGAAAATAGGTGTGTAGGGTACCTGAATTCCACAGAAGGGTCTTGAATCCAATACTTTTTTCTTCCTAATTCTCATCTGATATAGGGTAAGCTGTGGTCACATAACTTTAAAAAGATTTGAGATGATGACAGATGAAGAGATATAGCTATAGCTCTCTTCCTTTATTAAGGGTTTTTTTAAAACTGCATTCTGTCAAGGACCAGATAAAACTGGAAAGCAGAAGCAAGACAGAAATCTCAAGAGATTAAATTGCTTGCTTTTACAGTATAGGTAAGAAAACAAAACAATGTTGTTGCCTCTTTCTTCTTTCTGACAAGTCCTTTAACATTTTCTTTTTCAGAATCTCTCAAATCTTTAACTACTTCTATATCATATAATCACCAATGACATCAAGAACTTAAAAAAGAAACTCAGCACTAAACATTTTCTACTAGCAAAAATAAATTACTTCACTCAATAGATAAGAACAGAAAGATGAATAGAAAGGGATTATTTACCCCAAACTGATATGGTGCTCAAAGACCAGGAAATCTGTGCTAAGTGGAACAACTCTCTCTGTAACTAGATCATTCCAATAAGCTGAACTTCATAAATCCATGAAAAAAAAAAAAAAAAGAAGTCCTATTTCTTGGTTTATAACATGAAAATTATATTTCCATCTTTCAAGCAAATGGAATTAGGACAGCTGTTTGTGGGAATAGCTATGGGCCTGAACGAAATCAGCGTTGTAGTTTTCCTTGTTCAAGCTATTTTGAGTTAGCATTATTCCTGCTTTGTGTGGCTGTCTACCACTAGCTTAAATTTAGGATTGAAAATTCTTGCTAGAATACACCACTTCAGACAGACAGATTTGGTGAGAAATGAGGACAAAAAAATTATTTTATAAAAAAAAAAAAAGCTGGTTTTTTTCTGTTTTTTTTCTGTTCCCTTTTTGGCCTCAAGAAGGCTCAGAGCACTAAGAAGTTTCGCAATAAAGTAGTGACATTTCCAGGGGCTACAATCTCATAGTTAGCTATGCAGTTGTGTATCTTCCTTATTAATATGTACTGCATCTTCAGCTCGATGAATCTAGTTGAAAAAGGAAGCAAGATTTACACTAAAATTAGTTTTCTTCAAAGTATCAGAAAGATGAGGTAAAAGGCCCACAACCAACAAAACTCCTACCAAATACTGTAACAAAAGCAAATTATCCTAGCAAACATTCTGAAGCATGATTATTTTTATGTGATTTTTCAGGGAAATGTTGTTTTAAGATAACTGTGATAGCTACTTGAAATAGAATAATGCATGTATGCTCATCCTTTAAAGGCAGCCCACAGGCTCAATGCTTAATCTCTGCACACTCCTACCTGATCACTAGCCCTGAACTTGAATAAAATCTGCACATATACCTGAGGAAGGTGCACTAAAACAAAAAGAATGGGTATGTTACACTAATATCTCTTAATATAGTAAATTTGGGTTCCTAAAAGGTTTATTTGCAACATGCATTGTGTCTGCACACGTCCTAAAGCAGTCTTCACTACTAAAATTAAAGGTTAGTTTTCCAGATTGCTTGCCTCATACAGCAGGCAAATGGTAGATGTAAAAAAAAAGGACAGAATTATGTTTCATGGATAATCTCAAAACTGAGAACAAGGCATCATAATTTTTTTATTCCCCTGCCAACCCCCCCGGAGAGGGAGAGGAGAGGGAGAGGAGAGGGAGAGGAGAGGGAGAGGAGAGGGAGAGGAGAGGGAGAGGAGAGGGAGAGGAGAGGGAGAGGAGAGGGAGAGGAGAGGGAGAGGAGAGGGAGAGGAGAGGGAGAGGAGAGGGAGAGGAGAGGGAGAGGAGAGGGAGAGGAGAGGGAGAGGAGAGGGAGAGGAGAGGGAGAGGAGAGGGAGAGGAGAGGGAGAGGAGAGGGAGAGGAGAGGGAGAGGAGAGGGAGAGGAGAGGGAGAGGAGAGGGAGAGGAGAGGGAGAGGAGAGGGAGAGGAGAGGGAGAGGAGAGGGAGAGGAGAGGGAGAGGAGAGGGAGAGGAGAGGGAGAGGAGAGGGGAGAATATATTTTGGGGAAAAGAGAACACTTTCTTCTGGGCAGCAGTCTCTTCAGCTGTTTTTCCTATGTATTCTGGAATTGATTCTTTTCCTTCCATGTACTAAGTAAGAAGGTTTAAAATATGCATGATCACAAATGGATTTGCAAGGAGCACTTGGACTGTAGTAAGAGTGAGAACTTACTGTCTTGCTGATGTAATTTGTGCTGACATTCATACACTGGAGTCCTTCGCTATTGCAGCAACCTCCACATCTGTAGATGGATACACATGGAGGTTTAAAGAAGGTGTTTGTAGTTGCTCCAAACTCTTTTCCCACATCCACACACACTTCACGTGGCATGCACTGAGTTTTTCTCCATTCAGTATCAATACCTGCCAAGTTACAGGGAATTTCATGTGTTATAAAGTAACTGTTTAAAAACAATACTTTCCTGCAGTAAATTAGTAGGATTTTTTTTTTTTTATTTAGAACCGAAAATGTAATTGCTAGTCACACCTTTTATTCAGTACACATCTCTCTATGTTAACTTCTAATTAATTTTTCTTCTTCATAGGGATGTGGCACATTGTCATGGAGCAGAAGGAAAGTCACAGCAGAGCTACAAGGGGAACCTAACAAGATTGGGTAGATCATATGACATAGAATCATGGAATTATAGAATAGTTTGGATTGGAAGAAACTTTTAAAGGCCATCTAGTCCAACCCCCCTGCAATAAGCAGAGATACCTTCAACTAGATCAGGTTGCTTGGAGCCCCATCCAACCTGACCTTGAATGTTTCCAGGGACGGGGCACCTGCCACCTCTCTGGGTGACATGTTCCAGTGTTTCACCACCCTCATTATGAAAAATCTCTTCTTTATTATCCCTTGTCCTATCACAAGTCCCTACCAAGAAGTTTGTCCCCATCTTTCTCATAAGTCCCCTCTAAGTACTGAAAGGCTGCAGTAGAGTTTCTCCAGAGCCTTCCCTTCTCCAGGCTGAACAACCCCAACTCTCTTGGCCGTTCCTCACAGGACAGGTGCTCCACCCCTCTGATCACTTTTGTGGCCCTCCTCTGGACCCACTCCAACAGGTCCATGTCTTTCCTGTGCTGAGGGCTCCAGAGCTGGACGCAGTGCTCTAGGTGGGGTCCCACCAGAGCCGAGCAAAGGGGCAGAATCACCTCCCTCAACCTGCCGGCCAGCAGCTACAGCTGTACATGTCCCTCCTGCTATGGCTGGGGTGAGTCTCACCATGAGTGAAGTCTAAAGTACTGCACATCTCCCCCAGGTAAGCATAGCTGGTCCCACACAGCACTTCACTTGGATACTATATATTAGAAACATTAAATTCTATACTTACACACTTAACGTGAAATTAATTTGAACACGTTTACTTTTTAAACTCAAAAAGTATAATTCAAAGCAAAAGGTTATTATTTAGCTGTTCTATACACCATAGGAATTAATCTGAGAGGCAATATTTGCGCCCTGCCCAGGTTACCTATGCAAATTTGGGCAAACATTTTACACCATGTTATACAGACTTTTACCAGATACAACCTTACACTAAACAGCCGTGAAACTTGCAGCTATACAATAAAGGCCTCTTCATTCTCTCCTGGCAACAGTTTTTGTTAGGCTATTCAGCAAAAATGGAAATTTCTCCTCATGTGTACCTTAATGTCTCCATTAAAATACATGATTTCCAATATCATGTCAAAAAAAACACACCTCCTGCTATAAATCCTGTGTTTGCCTGCAAGCACTTGCTTAAACTGTAAGCTAATATATTTTTATCTAGGCCATCTAAATCACTAAAGGGTATTGACATATTTGTCTGAAAGCTGGTTTTTTTCTGGTTTGAGCATAACAACGTGACAACTGTGCTCATGTTACAGGAAAAAGCTACAGGTGGATTATTTAGCATCCTAAACCAATAATGCATGAGAGAAGAAGGCACTACCAGCCGTGACGTGATTGCAAAAACAAGCAGAAACAGTTCCATGAATCCAACTATCAGTGCCCTCTTTCCTTTCTCAAAATTGTTACAGCCTCTGCAAAGCAAGATTGCTTATACCTGAAGACAAACACTTAACTTCCTCTACCCACTGAGCCGAGAAGCACTCTGTAGAAGCACCTCTTACAATGGATGTACCAAAAATATGTCTGCAGAGCAATTTATTTCATTAGGGAAGGCTGATTTTCAAATATTTTATATTACAGACATGGCATCAAATCAAACTGCAGAGGTTGGTTTCCTGACAATGCTTAGGTTTTAAAATATTTTTGACACAACTGAGAAGCCTTCAGATTTTGATTCATTGTGTGTTAGAATGTGTTTTGCGCCCTGTACTTACTTTTCAGGATCTCTGCATTATAGTGTGCTGCAGCAAATTTCAGGGAATCATCTGATCTTGTGTCAAAGCTGGAGTGTCCCCTGTTGTGTTGCCAACCTCCTTTCCTCAACTGACATTTGAACATTTTCCAGTATTCTGGGTAAAGTACCGTCATGAGTTCATCCACACTGGACACAGACCGCAACTGCTCTTCCAGGTCTTTGCTTGCATGAGCCTGTCAAAGTAACATGCAAGATTAATTACTTTCTCTATTACACAAAGTTTGCTGGAAAGTAGCCTGAAAAACAACGCATACAGTGTAGAATGAAGTTGTACTCGAAGGGGTCCTCGTTAGAAAAAACGCTTCTGTAGGTCCATGCCAACAGTACTATGTTGACAAATACTGAAATGTTTTGCTTCTGCCACTAACTCTTCACCGTACTTGTAGTTCAAAACATCTCAGCGAGGAAGGAGCTATAGAATTAAGCCTATACAAGTAGAGTTTGCAGATTAAAAAAAAAAATATGCATTTTTATCCTGGAAATAAAAGTTTTCATGATAAAATTCTCATTGCTTAAACACCAAAATATTTAAATGATGATCATGTTACATGTCACATACTTGTAAAGTAACACCAGATTTTTCCCCATTTCCCTTAGTCCAGGAAAATCAGAACACCCAGAAATTCAAAACATGTTACATTAGAAAAAAAAGAGGAAAATAATTCATATTACTTTGTGTCTTTTTAGGTAAAACCTTAATAAACAAATCCTATTAAAGACCACTAATCCTTGAACCAGTAGGAGTCAAGCACTTTGGTACCTTTAGGAATCTGAACTGCCCACCCCCTCACTGCTGAGAGTTTCAACTGAAACCCTTCAGGGCTCTAAGCACTAGCTCCTTGTCCCAAGAGCAGCCTCAGATCCTGTAATCTCCCTTTCTTATTTGCTGGCTTTTACACAAACTCATTGCATTTTCCTAAAAGACTACGGCTCCAATTTACATTCCAATTTCTCACTCACCTGCAAGATTCCTCTATCCTTTCAGATGAAACATCACATTGCAAAGGCTTGCTGTTATTCCTGCCCACCCCTCTCATCCATGAGTTGCTGACTTCTCAAAGGGAAGGGCAGCAAGAAGCAAAGTCCTGAAGACTCTTCAGCCACCTTCTCAGCCTACATGGCCCTTAGATGGCAGTGTGAGACACAAAATACAGAGGTACACTTTTTACTAAGTGTGTAGCAGAAGGCTGCAGACTCTGTACAGTTTACTACAGAACCGCTGCTCTCATCCAAGAAACACCAGGCTGCAACAGTGTAAAGAGCATCTAAAACCAGAGATCTGAAACTATAGTAATTGAAATTTAGGAGTTCTTGTCAAACGCCGCTACTAACAAAAAAAGAAGCTATTTCAATTCAGTGATTTTGAACGTTACGCAAGTAAACCCCCCGTTCTGAGCGAGCTCAGCTGACTCACAGGCGCGCCTTGTCTCACAAACCACTAGAAGGGCACACAACGGCACGTGCTGTCGGATCCCCCTCCTCGGCAGGTGTCACTTACAGAGAAATGCCGCGGGGTCAGGCAGATTCACAGAACTCATTTCCGTAAATACAGTGGAATACAGAAGGCAATTTACACAGATTTCAACACCATTTTACATGTCAAGGCGTTATGAAGTTAAACAAAAATGTTTTCACTACTACTACAGTGACAGACCACTCTGTGCTCGGAGACTTCATTCATCAAACGATCAGCCTCAGACACGCGCTCATTCAGGACTTCATCTCCTTCCTTACCTCCATAGAAAGGGTCATCTCCAACCCAAGCCACCCGGCAAGCAGTATTGGGGCCTTGCCTTCAAATTCGTTGGCATCACGAGGCTTATCTCGCTCCCCACCACCCCTGGTCTCCTTGCAGGACACCACACAGGTTCCTAACCAGCAGGTCACGGATGAAAAGCCAAGCCGAACGAACCCCTAGGCCGCTGCCTCCTCACTTCTGTCTCCCCCGAGGGGTGAAAAGAGCAGGGTTTGAGAAACCTGATTCCTGCCAGACAGTTTTCCTGAGGGTGCTGCAGCACATGCCCCTTAATTAATGGGGAACAGCTCACCGCAGCAGTGCCGTAAACGCCAGCGTCGCAGATGCATGCCTGCCACGCGATGGGAATACACCTGGCACGGGAGGTCACAGCACGGAGGCAACACGCATAGCCTGTCACAAGGCTGGACACCAGTCCATTAGGTAAAAGGCTCAAGAATGGAAACTACGTCATCTAGTAACTGATCCTAAGAGGTTCTAGCAGTTCATGGGGGTTATACGGGAAAAGAATCCAACCAAAGGTTCACCAGCCTTTGATGAATCCCTTAAAAGCCTGTGCAGCCACTGTAGACAAAATGTTGGCTATTGCTGTTTCAGATATTCAAGGTACAGGCCTAGATCATCAGAAAAATAAGTACTGAAACTCAAAATTACCTAGCTGATAAGAAGCCAGGGGTATGCAGTTGGAAAGAGGTTATATTTGTTAGAAATAAGGTGTGTTGATGACAGCCTCTTTGATCAGGATATATGTGTCTCTCCATCTGGACAGAATTCGGTACACATGTATAAAGCATGTATGAACAAAAGTCAAAACATGAAGAAATTAGTGGCTTTAACAAAGTATTGTATGAAATTTAATAAATTAATGTTTTCAACTGCATTTCTTCCTGGCTATTCCATGAGCCGGAGTGCCATGTGCCTACAACACAAACTGCTCACTTAACAGGAACTAAAGGAAAACAATTTCTGGAGCAGATATATAAAAACAGTTTTATTAAAAATCCAAATCATTATTGCATCTGAATTATTTTGTGCTTAGTTTAATAAAACCATTTGCTTATAAAGATGGCTTCAATTCAAATTTACAAATACACTGTGGACAACCAACTTGACCATTGGAGGGCTTTTGTTCTCTCCCCTCTTCCAATTCAGCAAGAAATGGAGAAAGAAATCCATACATGTATAGTAAACAAAGTACACACAGTGCCCAGAGTTAGGAAAAAAAAGGAATAGAAAAAAATATGTTGATTTTTCCAGTAAGTTACCAGTATTACCTTGACACACAGTTCAGTGATCTCCTCTTGGTATATTCATTGTAAAGTCTGTATTTGTTTAGCTGCAGCAAATTCTTCTTCTCTATCAGACTATTTAAAAGAACATGTGTAAGGAGCTGGTGGAGTGATTTAGTTTTCTACAACAGTCAACATTTATTGTTGACATGAACTTCAAATTAAATCTTAAATTCTGGTTGATTAGAAGAGTGTGTCTGTATACAGTAAAAACATCAGATCATTAAGGATTGGTAAAAAGAGTTTCTAAATTTTTAAGAGAGGAATGCAACTGCTTCCGTAAAAGTAACAGTTGTCTGGCAACATTCTTGACTTTGTGCAAATTTTGGTTAATTTCACAAAAATATACTGTCTCAGTCCCTACCTTTTATTCCAAATTCTTTGCTCTTTCTTAGTTGTGCACTTTTAGTGTAGGCAACTGAAAAAAAATTAAAAACTCAAAACGGCTTTGCAACAGAAACCCAGACTTCAACACATACTTAGAATTTATGGCAAGACACCAATAAAGTAACATTAAAAAAAAGTACTACAAATCAGAGGAGCTCTAATTTTTCATTAATCTTATGCAAGCCCAGATTAGTGAAGTTTAGAGAGGGTCTGTAGATGCAATTACTTTCAATTCCTAAATGTAATTTTAAATTTTAAAAATAATGTTAAAAAATTGTTCTACTGTCTGAAAGTAATATAACATTAACAAAGGTTGTGATAAGAGAAATTCTACAACTTTTAGGACCAAAGTGAGCTTTTTGCTAATGCAAACAGTCCACTGGTTTTCATGTAATCAGTTGCAGCGTGCTCCACATGAAATCCTGACCCAATTATTTAACGTCTTACTGGCAAGACATTCTGGGATCTATATTCTGCATCGAGAATGATGCAGGAAACAGTGCCATCAGTGCTTGTAGAGGAAGGAGTTTTCTCTGCCCCACATTTTTGATTATCTTTGCTGGGTCTTGGGCCCCCCCCCTTTTTTTTTTTTTTTTTTTTTTTTATAATACCACAAAACAGTGTTTCCCTCTGTCCTTTCGTTGGCCATTCTACTACTATCGCCATTTTTACCTATTATCAGTGTTGTCTTGCATGATCACCTAAAATCACTAGAAGCTATATTCTAGATAAAGACATTTGACTAGCCAATTTCTACAAGATGATGGATGATATTGAGCAAAATAACAATTTAAAAATACAAGAATGAATGGAGAACACAGTAAAGACAAGTTGCTCCATTTCACTTCTTCCAGGTTATTTTCCAAGAAACAGGGGAAATGACAAATATATATATAAATAAAGCAGTAAAGCTTGATGACAAGAGCTTTCTTGCTATTATTTAACTTAGGAACATTTTTTTCCTATAAGAGTGTATTTTTGACAATGCTGCTTTCCATTACTTTGTTTGTCCATTTTTTTCATAAAATTATAGCTTGCAAAGGGAGGGGCAGGATACCAAATGGGCTCTATATCCATTAACAAAATCAGATCTATATACATTATTTGTCTTCCACATGTCCCCAGTGTCTGCCTCCATTATTAATAACAAAGGTCAGAACACTTACTATTTGGCAGCATGCTTGACACATAATTGATGGTGCAATGTGCTATAACAGTACTTTATGAATCTGCTCCGACTACAGCTGTCAGCTCATTTCATTCTCAAGGATTTCGTTGACAATTTGTAATTGGAAAATGCTGTGTTTAAACTTTCTATTTTAATATGGTTATATTCTGTATTTATGGACTAAAATGTATTAAAAAATCAAAGAGTTAAATCTGAACATTGAAACAGTTTGCAGTTATTTCTATTTGCTTGCAAAAGAAGAGTTATGTATAAACACTTCACTTGCATAACATTTTATTGCAATTTTCCTGTATTTCAGTGCTATTTTTTTGGAAGTTATGCCAGTAAATAAAAAAAAAATCCTAATTAAATATCTTTGCCATAGTTAAGAAGTAAATTCAAATTTTTTTTTTGTCTACAGTCACTCTAGACTAGCCTTGCTTCTGATCTCATATGCACCAACTTGTCACTAGTAAAATTCAATGACTGTCCACAGCTGCAAACTTTTAAGTTGCCATTCAACACAGCAACAAAACAGTGCCTTAGAGAAGTGAAATGGTAACAGTGAGCATAATTTTTAATTTGACATTACTTTATATAAGTAGTAAGACCACTGCAGTTAATTTGAACTAAATCAAAACATTGTGAGAACAGCAGAGAGATTAGCATCCATCTAATGAGCTTACAAAGCACATCAGACAAACCTAAAAAAGTAAGAATGAAAGTATAAAATAAATAAAATGGTCTAAACTGTACTGTGCTTTAAGTGACCTCTATTTATTCTGGCATTTTACACAGCAAGAATAATGCCAGGCAAAGAAAACAAATAAATGGGGATGGGGTGGGGTGGGGTGACAGGAAGAGAATGTACAAAGCAGACAGGCAAGGAAAAGTAACTGAGTTTGAGGAGAAAGTTGAAAGAGAAATCGTTAAAAATGAAGAAAAAGACACTGGCTATGAAGATAAGCGCAACTTCTGTAATTTTAAGCTTCTGTATTAGACACCACATGTTCTTCTTTTGTCCCCAACATTTTTGGAGATGAAGATGCATAAACTGCTAGAAGATCATCATAGGCTTGTATTATTTAATATTGCTCTCCTGTTTATAGGTACAAGTATTTAAGCTGAGGTTAGGTTGTGTAAAATTTCCATTTTAAGAGAAGTTCAACTTTTATGCAAGTCAGCATTTGCCAGGTATGCATTATTTAGATGTTCTTAGAAAACGCTTAAAAACATATCTAAGATTATAGCTTTGCACAAAGGCACTTCATTAGGTCCTTCAGTAAAACATTTAGCTGCTGCTAAGGTTCTGAAACATGCTTCTTGGCTGGTGCTTAAACCCTCAAGTACCTGCATTCCTAAATGGTTCTCAACCTTCCCTAATAAAATTCCAGTACTTTCATGCATTCAGTGGGAATTACTTATAAAAATACCGTTTTTTGATCTGAATCCGATTTCCCTGGGAAGCAAAGGGAGAGGGAAAAATAATTCTAGTTGCTTTCTACAGCAACTGCCTGCTCTACTGCCTGGTTTCTTTAGAAGCTTGTCTTAGATGGCCAGCTCTCCTCGATTTTTATGAGCTTGGGCAATCAAGACACTGCTGCAGGTAACATGGTATCTGATACAATCAAAGACGGTAATGCCACAGTGCTGTGAGATAAATCCATATGATCTAGACACACAAGCATGTGTGCGTAGAAACAGGAAAAGAAAAGGTGTCAAATACCATTCCTGACTGTGACGGAAAGCAGTTTTGAGAAAGAGGGTTGTTGGCACCTTAGCTGGACCTCTTGAGTACCTACGACCTTCTCTGAAGCAATTTCACAACTAGATTATAGTAACAGGAAAGGTTTTGTTCTCATGAACTTCAGCCCGATCTTTGAAATTTGCATTGTTCCACAGCAGCAGCCTTCAACTTGTGTTCGCAGATCCCTGCAGACTGTTTCTAAGAATACAGCAAGTTGTAACTGCAAGATAAAACACAAAACATTAAGCCTGTTATCAATAGGCTTGATTCACTATTCAGGAGCTCACACTAGATGAGCCCACAAATTAAAGGTCAAAGGCTGCACAGCAGTCATGGAAATGTGTGGGATCCATTTGCTGTCTAAGTGCAGCTGCATCTGGACTGTTTAATTGATTCAAAGACTCATACTGCAGCTTTCAGCTAGCATTACAAATAGATTGGGAATCAATAAGGATTTGGATTATTGCTGCTGAAAGGCTTACATCTGATTAAGTCTTGGAGACGTCAGGCAGTGCAATCTGTACCAGATGAGATTTGTGTGTTGTTTTCTTGGTCATCCGCAGTGATCAGTGGTGACAAATGCAAGGATCACCGTGCGCGACCAGATGCACGACCAGAAGAAAGGGGAAACCATTTGTAAGTAAAAAAAGATTTGTAAGGTGAAAATAAAGGACAACGTTGTGACGATTGCTGGCTTATCAAGGGGGCTAACAAATACAGCAGCCCTCCAGAAAGGAGACAGCTAGCAGCGTGAGAACGCTACTGCCATCTGCAACGCAACCGCTGCAGCCAGCCAGGCTCTGGCGCCAATCGTGTGTCCCTCGACTATGACACATCTGGGTTGACGCCACGTGGCAGTTCTGTAGAATGTGACACATTATAAAAACAATATGTTCATTTTGAATACATTTACGTAACTTTTTAACGAACATTGAGGAAAGCGAACCATGCAATTCTGAAAGGAAAACTTAAGTACTTTGATCTCCAACTAATAATTCTGGTTATTAGATCTTACTCTCAGAAAAAGACAAAATGCCAGTTAAGCAATGTTTTAAATGGTTTGAATATTGAATATTGCTGGGTTTTTAAAATAACCCGCAACCTTTTGCCTTCCTTCCAATAGTCAGACATATTAAAACCAGTACACAAGAATAAACTACCAGGTCTTTGTAAGGTTGTTTATTTTCAGTCTTTACTGAGCTCTCACTGGTACCATCACAACTTTTAACAACTGTCATTAGCTTTGTCAGTAAAAGCAAACAAATACGGAGACAGTTTTTGAAGAAAACTGTTAACATGGTAACACTGCGATCACCTGTCATCGCTTCAGCAGCTGTAACACAGGCAGTGAGAATTAAAAACTTTCTCAGTATCAAGCAGAGATATACTGAGGGGAAAGGTAAGGGACAACCCCTGCATTTTAACTTGAATGCCAGCCCATTCTGAGGTACTGCCTGAGCACCGCCTGCGCTATACAAAGCCATTACAGCTCCTAATTAGCGAGTGAGAAGAGTTCTAGACATGTCACCAAGGGATGGGCTTCAAAAAGGCAATAGGTACAGTTGTAATGTAATGCTTTCCACTCCATGGGTCAACCGTACGTACAAAAAGGTTTCACTAAGATCTGCAATAAGAAATTGCACAGTCTTAAGGAAATTTCTGAGTTAAGCTGAGCACATTGGCTACAGCGTATGGTGCATTCTCCCTGTGATGACAGTATTTAGTTTTCAATTCAATGCTCTTGTTTATTCTTGAATTTTTAGCAATGTGTCCATTTACATGACAGAAGGATTACACGAACACATCACCTCTTATCGTTGTATAATTCCTCTCACTAATAAGCCCCTTTCATTTTCACCAAGTTTTTTAAAATCACTATTTGAAGCCCTGAGCAAATACAATTAATCTGCGGTCTAAATATTTAGCAACAGGTCACAGAAATGTCTTGAATTAATTATACTTTTAAAACCGTTCTTAAAATAAATAATTTCAAAGGCCTTGAAACAAGATCAATTGAATTTCAAAGAAAAAGTTGAACTTCATTCCTAAACAAATGTCTTAATCTAACAACAAGATTTCTGTATAGTTAAACAAGCCTTGCACAGTTTATGGATCTGTACAGAAATATTAATTAGAAGACCACCTACCTTGTCACATTGCCTATTTCAACAAATATTCCAGCTATAAACACAATGCACTACTTAAAACTCAACCAAAAGCTGAAGAATAACGAGCAAGTTATAACACGGCAATTCCAGATTCAAAATCTTTGTCTCTAATTACTACAAACAAGTTTTGTATATAGGAAAAAGGAAACACATATAAGCCCTTAGAAATCTGTGCATTTTATTAAATTTTAGAGTTTGCCATTAAAATTACATTATTATCTGATAATTTTATTTGGCATCATGTTTCTTCACGTTAATTTTACACAAGTTGTTAAAAAAAGACTCTAACATGCCAGACTAACACATCACACAGCTACGCCTTTGGTAACTAAGACACAAAATTGTGACATTTCATTAATGAACACAATAGCAGAAGAAGCTTTTATATTTGTTGTCAAAGTATTACCCAAATATTTTATATAAAGGTTCTTTGCTGATGAAGGCAAAAGCAAGAGATCATCTGAATTTCGTTAGCCTGAGGTAGGTACACAATGCAAAGGACCTGCTACCCACTGTCCACTTTGCCCACCCTGATAATCTGGGCTTAAAATTTGTTCCATCCTATATTCTGTGTGGAACATCCCTTGGATCACCATTTGACATCTGTGACAGAGAAGTTATACAGAAACAAACCCACTTGTTTAGACACTGAGCCTACAATACTTCTTTCCTTTTTGCTTTCCTCTTATGGGCTAACTACTCCATTGCAAACCACGATACAAAAGGTCAGTAGTTCTGCGGAGCTGTCACATCCCTTCTGAACTATGGGGAGGAAAAAATGAAAAAACAAGGGGTTTTGAACACAAAAAGAGAAGTAATGCTTCTGTACCGCTAAAAGAGAAAGCTTACTGTACCATGTAAAACCTGACAGGTATTAAAGAGATTTGTCAGCAAGGCATGAGCGATGGGGAAAGGCAAAAGAATCCTTGAGAATGGCAAATTTAAGAACTAGTTTGAGACTTGGTCACGGTTCCCTTTCATGCAACCAAATCAGGAGAAATGTATGTTGCCCATTATTTTTGGCTTAAATTATTCTGAATAGCGTATTGTACTGTAACGTTACTTAAAAAGGGTCAGGGAACATCAGCAGTATTAAACTAGATCCTAATTTACACTGACAGGACACAGAGTAATCCAGTGCCGATCACAGCATGCTATCAGAAGACTTTTTGAAGAAGGCTTGACTGGGGAATGAAGTTTTTGCAAGAACAGATTTAGAAAGTATGCCCTGAACTATCAACTTCAACTGGATTGCACGAATATGTATAACCTCTGATGGAAGGCATGGCATTGCATCTTGAAATTCATGACAGTTGCCATTAGTTGAAACTTGTCCTATACCACCTTGCTGAGCTGCCTGCATTCTCATCCGGGCCCAGAAACTAATGAAAAAGAAAACGGATTTACAGGGATTATGTATATGTTAAAAGGAGGCATACAGAGAGCAGAAGGGGAAAAGAGGCTCTAGTTTCTCAAAGTTTGTGGAAAGGTATAAGGATGATGCTTAAAACTAAGCTACGCATATGGATTAACCTTACTGTTATACTGAAATATTTTCTCATGTTAAGCTTTTTATCTGCCTTTAGAAGTAAGCAATTATTTTATGGAACAAAAAGGTGCTTTAGTGTCACTGCATTTTGTATTCATTTGGTCACAGAGTCTTGAACGGAAGAACTGCAAGTAAAGAAACCCAAATACCAGGTTTGTGAGGTGAAAATGGGAGTGGGGGAAGAAAGAAAGAAAGGAGTACCAAGTCAGTTAGGACCAGGCTGGTGCAGCCTAACACCCAGTCTCAGGCTCAGAGCACCCTGACACGTTGTCCTTCAGAAGCAAAGGCACACACCCTGAGATGACAGGTTCTAATACAAAAAGAAGAAATAATTGAATCAAACGGCTCTAGTCTTTCTAAATAAAACAGGTCCTATCATATTAGGCAGTTTCATCAAAGTAAAAGGTTCTAGAGGGTTTTTTTTAGATCAGGGGTCCTCAAACTACGGCCCGCGGGCTGGATATGGCCCCCCAGGGTCCTCAATCCGGCCCCCGGTATTTACAGACACCCCCCCCACCACCACCACACACACACACCCCCCCTGCCAGGGGTTGGGGGGGAACCAAGCAGCCGCAGATGACTGCCTGCCACTGCATCCGTGCCAGCCCCCTGGTTAAAAAGTTTGAGGACCCCTGGTGTAGATTTTAGCAGAAGAAAATGTCAAAGCAGAAGAATTTATGCAGAAATTTCAAATTCTCTAGCACTACCAGCAACCCTTAAGGAAGCACTTTTTGAAGCATATGAAACAACTTCCCGAAGCCAATCTGCAGAGATTATTTATAATGGGTTGCATAGTATACCATGATGGAGTGATGTGCACACAAAATTAACATAGTAGGAGGATTCCTTTGACTTCTTCCCCAGCATGAAGCACACACACATCTCTGCAGGATTGCAGTCCTGGAAATTGGAATTTTGAACACACACCTGTTAATACCTAGAGCCTATTGTAGTTGCTGAGGTTAACATTTACGGGACCAGACCACAAAACAATTTCTGTCTGTTCTTGCACATGTTTCTAGCATTTCTTTTACTGAGAACTGCAATTTCCTCAATGCTTTGAGACAGCAGCTCTTTTCAAACAAAGTAGATTCAGACACAAGGAACACACGTCCCATTGGAGTAACTGGCAGTGAGAATGATGTTTCTGATATGCTGAATTAAATTTTGATTCAAAAGAGTTTTGTTTATTTTCAGTTTTATTTGAACTAGGCTCACAAAAGAGGGGAAAAATGTAAATGAATAATCTTTAAGAACATTTTGTTTCATACTGAAATAGTTTTAAAACAATTTGGAAAGCAATTATTAATGTAGCTTTATAAATATGGCCAGATGCTGTTATATATTTCTATTAATTTAGCTGGTGATTATTTCTGACATCCCACACGATCTCCCTTCTTGTCTTACATTTTTGAAAAGTCCCATAACTGCCACCCTGTATTACGATGGGCAAAACTAGAACAGTATCTACTAAATTCCTGCTTTCCCTGACAAGGAAAGGAACGACGAATGCAGAATTTGGCTGTTCCAAAAGACACAGATTTTAATGCATAGCCTTAATACGCAATTACTTGCATTTGTCATTTGGATCAATTAGAACTTTAAGCATGGCATAATTGTTGGGGGTTTTTTAGATGTCATTAAAATTGACTGTGCCTTTAAACAAACGTGCCCAGATGCAGTGGGTACAGCTAATCACAGGCACAAAGGCCCAGTCAAGGTCAGACTGCAAGTTTGTCTCTAATTGCCCAGTTATACATTCCTTGTTCACCCAAATCTTCTATCGACTTCAATGGGATTTTTGTTTAGTGAGGATTACAGGATTTTGCCTCCTAGCTTAAGTATTGCATCTATACATCACTGTGTGTAGTACGTTTCAGTCCCTACGGTCACAGTATCTGTAGTTTTACTAGCCCTACATATCGTGTTGAGCTTTTTAAGTCTTTCACCCTCCCAAAGCCTTAGAACCCAAGTTTCCTTTTGTTATACTTGACATTTTTTTGCTCTTCCATGGCCAATATTATTGAACTTTGAAAAGTAGCTCCCTGGCAGCCAACATTTGTCTCGCTGCTGCTATATTTTTCATTTCCAACATGCTAATTTGCTTTCAAAACCTAATGACCTAATTACCATATTAGTCATTCTGCTAAAACACGACGACAGTATTTTTCCTACCCTAAAGTCTTTCTCTTAAATTCTTGGTTACATTTCAGCTCCTTATTAAAGCAGTCTGGTGATTTTTAGATGATCTTACCGATGCCTGTAATAGCTTTTGTTGACTTCTCTAAACATTTTTTTTTCACAATACAATTTTGTTTCACAAAAACCAGAATACAAATCACAGCGTGTTTGTACGATTAACTCTCAATTCCATTTTTTCAGATGTTTATATCAGGTTGCCTGCAGCCCTTCCTTCCAATTTACCCCCACAGCCCGTGTTCATGTAACATTTTTTCCTCGTTATGCAAACACTACGATCTAGACAAAGCGCACGCTATCACTTTTTATCAGACCAGCTGCACGACGCAAAGGCAAGGGTGGGTCCTTGTCCTCAGTTCAGGCCTGCTGGTCTCTCCCTCATCCAAACTGAACGCATGAGGAAACCCAGACACCCCTGACAAGACGGTTCACTCAAGGGCCTGCTTCTAACGGCGCAAACACAAACAGCCACGAGTTGATCTCCAGCATGGTCCGGCACTGAGGAAGCCCCTCTGCCACCTCCCAGGCCTGCAACGGGCACCTGCAGCATTATGCCCCACAAACACCTTTCCAGGGAGGCTGAAACACACCCTTTAACCATTTAAAACCCAAACCATAAGCAAAAAACGACAACACAAACTCCCTCCAAACCCAAGGACCCTCCGAAACAATACAAAAAGTAATTACGACACTGTACGGGAGCCGAGGGGACCCACAGAAACTTCTGTGCCAAGTACATGTGGTCAACTGCCTTGGGCAGCATCAACAAGGGTCAGACCTGTACCCAAGCAGCCTGAGGGCTAGAGGTTGCCCTCTACTACAGTCCATAAAGCCCATCTAGATATCATCTTTGCTTCCTTAAGAAACAGCACGTACGTGCAGGTCACATCACAGGAAAGCCCAGCAGCTTCAGGGTGCTACAGTTTAGTCTAATAACTTTATCGATCCATACTAATTTTCTGTTGTGTTTCTCAAGGTATTTACCAGACAGATCTTCAGAAAATGAGCTTTTGCTCAATACTCCCTTCCAGGCAAGGGCTTTGTGAAAATGCACCTGCCTCAAGCTCCCTCACCAGCTGTATTCTAATCTTTCTGCTGGATTACACAGAAAGGTGTTAATGCTGAAGGACTTCACACATCATGGAGCCTCTACCACTGCAAGCATCTCACACAAAATACCCAAAAATATACAACCACAGCTGTCCATGTGGAAAGCCAAGCACTTACTGGTCTTACCACAAGACAGTATTACTTGACTGTCTCACGCCCTCTGAACTCCCTCATGCTTCTTACCCTATTCTCAGGTCCATATCGTCTGTACTAAAGTAATGGTGGTGGTGGTAACTTCCACAATAGAAAAATAAAATCTATGGTAGAGAAATACATGTGCTCCATAATGCATTGCTGAGAAGAAACTTGAAGAACTCTATGAAGTATTTGTTCTATCAATTATTATGATGCACTGGTGAGCACTGAACATTTGATTTGTTATGTTAATCACCCACATTTTAAAACAATTTTTTTCTAATTATTAATTGCTTTAAAAATAATTACCCTGATAAATTCTCCTAAAGACTTTGTTTCTTTCTACCCAGGCCAGTGGTCTTCAGCTTATGCTAAAGGAACACCAACTGTTTCTGTTGGCCTCAGTTTTAACTGTTCATTTCCGATTTGTGAGCAACACATTAGCTGCGCGCCACAGACTGAGCAGCTAGGAGTTAACAGACTGATTTTTGCCTTATGAGAGACTAATACTCTAACATGTTTTTATTAGCAAAGCCTCTTTTCTGTACAACTGTGAATTACAGCATTTTAAAAGAGCAGAAAAACATATTCCCTTATCTATGCTTTTACGGTTAAACATGTAACTACAGTTATTGAGCATCCCCTGGTGTATACGCATTTCCATATAAAGTTATTAACATTTGAACAAAATTTTTTGAGCAGCAGATGAAAGATGAAGAATTGGTTACATGAGAATCAGAAGCATTAACTCAACTGACACACTGGATAAAATATATTCATTTAGTTAAAATGTCACCAGTTAGTGGCAAGCAAGAGAAAAGTGTACTCACTGCTCAAGTTTTGCAGTTTCTCTGGTACCATCATGATGTGACTGATCAGAATACTATTTAACAGTGTGCACTTTCAAGGTTACATTATGTTCCAATACAGTGTGTGAAACAGTCACTGCCAATAAACATATGCATTGGTATTTTTCATGCTTGTAAAGCCCATGCGAGTCAGGAGGTTTTATCACCTGTTTACTTTAAACACAAAAGAGCGCTTAACTCCTATTGATAGATAAGGGACACAAACTCAGTGCTGAGTTTGGGCCACTGCTACAAGGCCACAGTCGACAGGTACTGTCAAGTCTGGACCACATGCAGAAGCGACAGTTAAATTTTTGGGGCTCAAGCACCAGCGTGACCATCGTATTCATGTCACCCTTGGCACACACGGTAGCAGTAGAGTGCACAGCTAATTGCTAGGTGATGTACCGATCAGTGGATGCTTGCTGGTTTTGCATGAGAGTTTCTAAGTCTCCTTCAGTCTCCAGTACCGTGGCACTTGCAAAGTCACACCAAGTAAGACAGGTTGGGTAACAAGAACTGGCAGACTGACTCAGTTCAAACGCTAGACTGCTGTAATGTGAAATAAGTGTTTTCTTGCTCTTCTGTCTGCAACCAACACGGAGCACACACATGGAGGGTATGAATCACAGATGGACAGTCCATTTATTGAAAGGTAACCAGCCCTTCCAAATAAGTGCACATTTTTTAAACTGACCCTAAAACCGTATCTCTTCTGTGAACTGAAATTATTGCCTGGCTTATTTCGACCTTTCAGTAAAGCCTGCACTAAGCTACAGTAGTTTGTAGCCTGCAGACAGAACAGAAAATCCTTTCCCTTTGAAGGGTCCAGATACACCTTTTCCATTCTCAGCTTTTTTCAGATTTTTACCAAATACCTGTGATTTAAGGATGGAACCCTGTTTTCTTCCACAGTATGTTCTTGGCTTCCTGAACTTAATTCCAACATTCCCTCAGAGCATTCCTTACATGAATTGCCTAAAACTCCTCTCAACAGTCTTTAAAACCAAATAACACGTGCATTAAAATCTCTCAGCACTGACTGTCTATGCAATTGATGCTATTTGTGCCTACCAGTTCATCCCCCAGGCTGACTCCAGCGCTGGCCAACTCAACACCTTTCTTTGGGCTAAACGCACATGAAGGTACTTTTGGAGAGCACACGAACATTCCTTATATGAACAGCAATGTTTCATGACATTATTTACAAAATTAGCATCCAAATAGTAACTGCAGGAAATACATGGGAAAGGGAGTAATACTGTTAGTCTTCAGCTCCTACAGCTTTGCACTGTGGCAATACAAAAGATGACATACACTAAAGCCCCGTCTCAGTGCTCTGAGATAGCTGTGTTGGGCAAACATCATTGGCAGGCAGAATTATACCTATTTATTAATACCACCGAACTTGAAGCAACAGAATTTCTGGGGAAAAAAACTGAACAAAAAGCACACTATAACTGACTATACCAATGTTGCTAATAAAAGGTAGAAGGCACTTTTTTTATCAGTTCCTGAATCAGGAGGTATAGTGTATTACAAAGATGTTGATTTGCCATTATATTTGAAGTGATTACCTTAGATTTACACCTATTCTGGCCTTCAGAAAGCATGAGCCATCCTAGACAGAGATATCAAAGTGTACACCCAGACAGAAAATAAGGCACATAATTCTAAATGCTAAAAATTGCTTGCAATTTTTTCAAAGCAATATTACATGGACAATGCAGTATAGTCAAATCCAGCAAAAGTATAAATGGCACAAACTAACATATAGTTATATATGTGCTCCTTCATAATTTCAGATCTGTCACAGATATTAGCGAGTCACATCTTCGTGATTTCAGATGTATTAGTAGGTCACATGGAAAATTTTTGCGGTATAAAGGACAGAAAATGTGTGGGAAGGGTTAAAGAACAGGGAAATAAACTTTTATTTTAAAAGTCTCCCAAATACAACAAAAATAGGTAAATGTAGCCTAAAACCTGAAATTTGAATGGCTATTGCTTATTTTTATTCATGTACCTGACTGTCTTAAAAAAGGACGTATTTTGTAAATACAAGAAAGTACTTAGCTCCTCTGGGGGGAAAAAAAAAAAAAGTGGCACAAAGAAATAGGTTTAGAAGCCAAACTTTTACCACATTGCTAATGCTTGTAGCTTATACTAAAAGTCTAGCTTCTGGGACTCATACAGTTACCAAAAAAATTATATCCTTAAAATATACCTAACATCTCCTGATAGTGGGCAACAGTTTTAAAAAACAAACCTTGAAGGAACAGAACGACACAGAAAAACAGAAAAAAAAATATCACATTTTTGCATCTTCTGTTTTAGACTTGACTCCAAATTCCTAGTTATTTCAATATAGCAATAATACTCTAAGCATCCGGAATTCAACACTCCAAAGTCAAGAGAACAGATGCCCCCTAACACGAGTAGTTGAATTGAATATTGAAAACTGCAATCTCCATAAGGGGAATTTTTTTATTAGCATTTATTCTTTTAAAGAACAAGTGTTGCTGGGTTTATTACAGGAATACATTACTTGTCCTGATTATGGGTATATTTATTAAAAATGAATATACAGAATATAATGCAAGCTATTATATTGTTGTCTGCATTTGAAGGACAGGTGTTAAGAACAGATTGATAAAGCTAATATCCAGAAAATTTCACTCCATGAAGGAGTTACCTTATCTTGAAAGACAAGTGAACTTGACCACAGACACAACTTACACAGCACAAACAAATTATAATTTCTCAGTGAAGGAAAAAACAATGATCTACATTTAATTTCTGAAGAAATGACAAATACTGGAGAAGCCTCCCATTTTGTCTCTTGCATTGTTTTTGAGTACGTGTTACAGGACTCCTTCCAAGAAATCTCCCCTCCTACTCCTCCTCACCCCTCCCCTGGATCCTCAATTTTAACATCTATTTCTATGGGATTTCATCTTCTTTCCTTCAATATCAACTCAAGAGTAGTGTTTCACATTCTTCTCATCTCATCCCCTTGGATATCCATCAGGGAAACCAGAACTTCTATAACAATACTGAAAAGATTAATGGGAGTAGGATAGTAGTCTCCTTATCAAGTCTAAATAAAAAAAAGACCCTGGAAACTGAAGAACTGTAACTCAATTTTACAGCAACATTTAAGGTTTTGGACATTCTTCTGACATTTTTGACATCTGCACATTCCCCACTGGAATGTGGGGAATTAACCTGATGGTTTCTAAAAATGGGAATGCATGTGTTTCTCTCTATGTGCCTCCCCTGCTCCATTACCAAATAATACTTTGCGAAAACCAGTAACTTTAACAAAACATTTAAGCTATAAAAACATGGTGTATTTGTATGCTATAAAAATACAGCATATTTCACTGAACTATTATTTGAGTTTGGCAAAAAGGTCTGAATGGAAGCAAGTTTGAGGGTTGAGGGTTTGGGGTTTTTTTTCTTGTTTTGTTTGTTTGCTCAATGTTGGTTGGCACTGGTTACCTTCTATTTCTCTTAGATCAACAGCATAATTCACGGTTGGAAGGGTCCTCCAACGGCCATCTAGTCCAACCTCCTGATCAAACCTCCAAAGACAAAAAAATAATCTACATCCTCTCCGGGAAGCTTGTTCCAATGCTTAATTGTCCCTGTAGAAACCCTTGGACTTTTTCCTTACATCCTTTGGATACCTCTCCTGTTCCAACTTACGATTATTGCCTCTTGTTCTTCTGTGTACCTCCGTGAAAAGCCTGGCTCCACTTTAGTAACCTCAAGCTTGGGAAGACCACTGTTAGGCCCAGTTCTCTCAGACTCTTCTCACAGGGCACATGTTCCACCCCATCTCAGTGGCCCACTGCTACAGTCAATCAAGTTTACTGACATCTTTCTTGTGTTTTCTTTTTCCCCTGAAAACCGGACATGGTATTTCACATGTGGTTTAACAAGCATCTGATAGAGCAGGACAAACATTCTGCTCAATTTACTGGACGTGTTCCTCTTGATAGAGCCCAGGATGCTGCCAGTCTGCATTGCTGGTGGGGCGCAAGACTGGCTCACAGTCAGCTGACCAGCTGCCTGGACCCTCAAGTCCTTTTCGCAAAGCTGCTCCCCAACCAGTCAGCCCTAGCCTGTATCATTGCAAGGAGCTCTTCCACCCCAGGTTAAAGACTTTGCATTTGTCTTCATTGAATTTCATCAGATTCCTGTCAGTCCATTTTTCTAGCGCACCCGGGTCCCTCTGCATGGCAGCCCTGCCCTGAAGTCCATCAGCTGCGCTGCCGCCACAACTCCAGTCCCGTGTCATCCAAAGGCCTTACGAGGGTGTGCTTTGTCTCACCACAATGTACCCTCTCCTCCTTCTGTTACTGACAAAGATACAAGCCAGGACAGATCCCAGGAGAGGGCCCTGAGGAAAGGTACTCGTAAGGGGCCTCTAAACAGAGTACGAACCATTAACCACACTCTAGAACCCAAGCTTCCAACTAACCACACTGTCAGATCCTAACATGAATACAAAGATACTGCAAGAGACAGCGCCAAAAGCCCTGCTGAAGTCAAGGCAGTTGAAATCCACTTCTCTGCCCTCACCTACAGATCTAGTAATTTCATCAAAGATGCTGATCAGATTAGTCAAGCATGATTTACCTTTGGCATAACCCATGCTGCCTCCAAAAGGATCCTATTTACCAGTTTCCTGAATAAACCACAGTTTCCTCTGTGAAAGGCCAGGTTGTATACTGTGCTGCATGCCTTCCTCACTCCCCATCTGGATCCCCATCCGTGGATGCTGAGCTCCAGTAATTCATGGTTGCTACAAGCCAAGGCTGCCATTATTACCTCCTTGGCCATTATTTATTTGTGAAGACAGTGTCACCCAAGTAGTACTGCATCTAAATCAGGGTCCCTTGACAGTGTCCAGAAACCTCCCGGGCTGCTTGTATGTATTGATCTTCCAGGAGGTATCAGGAAGGCTAAAGTCTTCCCTAAGAACAAGGGTCTCCAAGTTGCCTAAATATGACTTTGTCCTCTTCCTCACACTAACCAAATGGTCTGTAACACACGCTCACCATAACGTCACCCAAACCAGCCCTCCCTCTGATCCTAATCCACAAGCAACCCATCTACTCAAGCTGCTGCTTCATGTAAAGGGAAACCCCATCCCTTTAGTTCCCCGCCCGTCTTCCTATATCCACCTGCCAGTTTTCCAGCAAAGCCTTGGTGACGTGTCTGCATGCAGAGCTCAGTCTCCTCCAGGTTGATTCCCAGACTGTGGGCATCTCCATGCAGGCAATTCCTCTGTGACAGCCAATAAACCAGAAGATTTAAGTTTTGCTTTGGAGTTCTTCCTCAGATCTGACCATGTGCTGATAGTACTTTTCTGTCTTTCATCTAAATTTTGGATTCTTTCTCTGAACAAATGCGCACCACCTCCCCCCCGCCCCAAATCTGTTTCTATCCCTCTCCATTCCAGTAAGAAAACATTAATTAAAAAGCATGTAAAGACTATCTGACAAAGCAGTGGTTTGCCTGTCAGCTATCACACGTTCAAATTAGCACTTCTACTTTTGGGAAAGCTGTACTGTGGTAAATTTAAGTGATGAGAAAGTTGTAGAAGCCCATACATGAGCACATTCAATCAGCACCTTATATGCAGGCAATGGAAGGAGATGCTATTAGCCAAAGGCGGCTAAAATCTCTTCTAACACAGCGATTTTAAAGACTGGAACTGCAAAGTAGAAACAGTTCTCTCTGATCGAGTGAACAGCTACGCAGGTGCAGCTATCCTGCACTGGTGCTCCAACTACCTCATTTGGAAGTTACCTTAGGGACATCTACAGGTTGCAGTACTGAGACTGCCGAACTTCACTGTTCTGCATGGGATACGCTCTGGACCAGGACACAGGCTCCCTAGGTGGGAGGTGCTGTAGACTCACCCAATGGACAAGATGCCTTGCAGAGGGATCTAGACAGATCGAGCATTGGGCAATGATTAACTGGATGAAATCTAACAAGTCCAAACACCAGATCCTGCACCTGGGACGGAGTAATGCTGGGCACAAGTATAAACTGGGAGAGGAGTGGCTGGAGAGCCGCCCCGCAGAAAGGGCTCTGGGGGTGCTGGTGGGCAGCAGGCCCAGTGTGAGCCAGCAGTGACCCCGGCAGCCAGGGGGGCAGACCCCATCCTGGGGGGCATCAAACAGTGTAACCAGCCGGTCAAAGGAGGCGACTGTCCCGCCGCGTTCGGCCATGGTGCAGCCTCACCCCGAGCGCCGTGGGCAGGCCTGGGCCCCGCCATTCAGGAAGGATGGGAAGGTCCCTGGAGGCCTCCAGAGGGGGACAACAAAGCTGGTGAAAGGGCTGGGGGCATGTCCTGTGGGGAGCGGCTGAGGACTTTGGGGGTGTCTGGTCTGGAGAAAAAGAGGCCGAGGGGCGCCCTCCTGGCTCTCTGCGGCTGCCTGAGGAGGGGCAGCGGAGAGGAGAGGGAGGTGCGGCGCTCTTCTCGATCCCTGGGATCCGGCGATCCCTGGGAATGGTTCCCAGCTGCGCCAGGGCAGCTTTAGACTGGACATTAGGAAGCATTTCCGTAGGGAGAGGGTGAGCAAACGCTGGAACAGGCTTCCTGGGGAGGGGCTCCGTGCCCCGGGCCTGCCCGTGTTTAAGAGGCATTTGGACGGTGCCCTGAAGAGCACGCTGCAACTCTTGGCCAGCCCTGAACCCGTGAGGCAGCCCGACTAGATGGCTGCTGTAGGTCCCTTCCAACTGGGATGTTCTGTTCTGTTCTAGCATCTGGAGGTGACCGGTGTTACACCTTTGAAGCTGGTGAAAAGCGAGTGTGAACGCCCCTGGAAGGAAGGGCTTTCCTGGGCAGGGTGGCTGTGCCGCGCTGCCACAGAAGGGCAGAACGGGCGGCTGCTTTGGCTCTTCAAGAGAGACACGGGATGGCTCGCTGCGCTTACGCTGCCAGAGTTCAGGGCTCAGACAGATGGAGCACGAAGCAACAGAGCCAAACCCATGTGCCAAGCCAGAAAAAGCAGCAACGCCTCAGGTTCTGCTGGGGATATCGTGCAGCAAGACGTGGAAGCCCTGAGCAACAGCCTCCCATCTTGAGCTTCAGTTCCACTCCCCTGGCCAAGCCTGCAGAAAGGCTTTAGAGAATGATGACATGAGAATCTCATTGTGGGCTAGCAGTTACAAGAAGTGTATGTATGCTGTTTCTCTTCCAGCAAATCAACTGACTGATGGCAACTTTACATTTGTTTAGTGAGTGGAGGTCACTAAAAACCCAAGATGTTATTGACCCCAACAGCTAGCTCAGAGAATCTGAGTGGAGAATGGACACAGATCTCAACATGCTGAAAAGAACCCTCTCGTTTTCATGTTGACCGATGAGTGGAAAAACGTATCAATCAACTCCCACTGGTGGGTTATGGCTATAATATAGTAAAAATTGCAGATTACTCATGGCTCCTCATGAACAAAATACTCTCAATTTGAATTTCCAATTGTGAAGGCACTTTCATCCAGACTTAATACTGAGCACATGTTTTTCCCAATTAAACCAAGGAGATAATCCCCAACGTGAAAGTAAAGCAATATACACATCTGTAGCGCTAGAGTACAGATTAGCCATTATTTTAGATTTAGTTTTTAAAGAAAGCTGTTATGAAACAAAACCAAACATTATCTGGTATTATTACGTTTACAGACTCCTAAGTGAGACTATGTAACTGTTCAGTATAATTTCCTATATATTGCTTGGTGAGATAAACTCTTTATAGAAGCTAGACATTAGTACAGAAAAAGGCACTGAAAAGCCAAAGATGCAGGACCAAAAGGTGCTGTGTTCCCTGTCACCTGATGAAGTCTTTTCAAAATGCAGAGAAAAGCAAGTTGTATAGCATATAACAGCTCTAGACTAAAATAAGAATTATTTCTATACGTAAGTCCTACTCAGTTTTAAACTCTTGAAAGAAAAGGCAGCCCAACCCCTTTCCTAGAAGCACATGCAAATAAGAAAACCACAATCAAGAACATTCTTGAAAGAGCAGTTCTGTCTTTACAGCTGTTGTGACCACGGCTACACTCATTTTAGTGGAGTTCAGACTATTCACAGCAGCTGAAGATCTGGTCTTCCAATTTAAATTCTGTCTTGACTTTGAGTAATTCTGTTGAGGTCACTAGAACAGGGTTACTCAGGACATAAATTTGCCCCAAGGGCTTTTGTTGCCTAAGCTATATTTATATTACATTAATGTATAAACAGAAAATGCCTAACAAGTTCCAGTAAAGCAATTAATGTAATTAGTTTGTAACTTGTGCTTAGGTCTCTCAAGGGTTACTGGGGGTCAAATTAAGGAAACATATTTCTGAAAAGCAGAAGTCCTGAAATAATAAAGCTTCAGTTTACATTTTGAAGTGGTAGCACCTCTGTCTTGTGACTTCTAATAGTATTTTTTAAAACTGAATGAATTAAATTGATAGCATAAAATATATCTGAAATGATGGACTATCATACTAAAAGACAAATGGTAGTTCTGCGTGTTTCCACCAATAAAAATTATTTTGTTAATTTCTGTTTAAGCTTCAGAACATGAGAAAGCCACAAATAACACCACAAAAGTAGGATTTTTTTCATATATTCTAAAAATAGAACAATTCAGATGCAAACAAAAAAAACCCCTGCCCTCTATTTTGTGCTATCTGTAACCTATCCTCATTGAAAATTCAGTAAAACTTGCATCATATAAAGCACATACAAGTTAGCAGGATCGGGACCTAAAAATTAAATAGCAAACCAGCTTGTGCTGTTCCACTAAGGGAACTGATGCCACTTGTCATACACATGAACACAGTGGCTGTGTCCTCTTTTACAAGCAGCAATGTGGTTTTATTTTAGAAAGACAAAATTTGTGGAACTTGAAGGTCGAGAAACAGTACAAGACCTGCACGATCTATGAGAATGCCAACGGGGAAAATATTCTTTTATTAACTAAACCTGTCTGAGAACCCTAAAGAGCCACTAAAATATCATTAAACAAATTATCAAAGGTCACCATGCACCAGTTGTTCATTTGGATAACTATAAAGGCAGATACCAGCCGTTGATAACTCTCATTTATTGAATTTATTAACAAGCTGCAGGAATGTTGCATTGCATGACTATGCATATTGAACAAGTGTTTTATTTCAACTTCCTTCCATTCTACATAGTCCACCACCATTTACACTATGCAAACACGTAACAAATGTATATTTTTTTTAGATCCTGTTACATTACACATGACATTTATCACATTTAACAACTGACCTATTAGTTACAGAAACTGAAAAGAAATAGTAAGGAAATGCAATCTCCTTAAGGCCAAAAGAGGACATATAAATCATGATTCTAAGACAACTACTTGCAGCACGTAGTTCACTAGATTTATACATTAGTACATGAAACCTCCGCATTTTTTCGTGCTAAATATGTAAATCCCTTATTTAACAGTTGCCGACAAGCAGGAACTTTGAAAGTGGAGATCAAAAGGAATAAAATAGTCAAATCTGAGTCCCGTTAACAATACAAAACCATGATGCTTCCATGTATGTCTAGAACACAGAGTGATGTGGGCAGCCACAAACACATCAACTTTAAATGGAGACAGACAGAAATACATATTTCTGAAAGATGGGCAGAAATGGAAGAATGCTTTTAACATAGCTCATGAAGTATAGCAAACCCTGGTAATACACCTGCTTTCAGGCTGCATTATAGTCACATCGTACTGTTTCTGATTTTTTTGTGTAGATATATTTCTAATTTGTAACTGTAAATAAAAAGTTCTTTGAATTAAAACAGAATTCAAGCAAGTCTGATAGTTCATACTGAAATAAAAGGAAATTTTATTATTTCTGATTTAAGGGAGGACCAGCTGGCACTTATTATGTCTATGTACTACATCAATCAGCAGCAACACATAAACTCTGATAAATCTACCTTATGTCCCTATAAATACAAAGCTGTTTTTCCTTTCCTAGACCAGATTGCTAGCTTATGTAAAGTGGTGCAGCTCTAAATCCAGCTGTCTCTTATAATCAGTTCAAATGATTTACCAGGCACAAATTTATCTAGTTTAGGGGTTTTTTTTTGGTGGGGTTTGTTTTTTGTTTTGGTTTTTTTTGGGGGGGGTGGGTGGTGGTGGTGGTGGTGGGTGGTTGTTGTTGGTTTTTTTTACCCAAGTAATTTTGCTCTGCACAGAAGTCTCTTACAGGATAAACAGCATCAGCACAACAGAGTATCAGCAAGTACTGCCGGCTTTGCTCATAGTTGTAATTACAACAGATGCCAATCTGTGCATTGTTATATCTACTACAGCATGTGCTGTTTATAAAGAGGCAATCTACTGCAACTGGACGATGACAAGAATGAAAAGAATAAAGGTGGTGGTAAGGATGTTAATCGCAGAAAGATGAATAGGACACGGCCTCTCACGATCTGACCACCCAATGTACGGGCCATTAGTACTGGGAAACAAACGTGCTTTAACTTTCCAATCTGCTGAGGAAAGAACGAAGCAGAACAGATTGTCCAGCAAACTCCTGCTATGTGCTTATCACAATTTTCAGTACAGAGAAGGATAGAGAAACCACTGCAAAGCAAACATTTCTAAATTTGACTCAAACCACATAGAAGGATTTAGTGCAGAATGTGAGAAGGACACAATAGTTTTCAATTGACTAGTCCATTAACCTTCAAAAGTAAGTTGGTAGTCTACCTAATGGAGAAGAGCAGCTTATTGACAGACTGTGCTGAGAAGACAGATTTGTATTTTTTTAGTCTTTCTTTTTTTAAAAAAGGTCAGTTGCAATTAGACAGCTGACACGATCAACACAGCAACACAGGTCTCCAACTAAAATGGGGAAATGTTAATCTGGATGCTTTAAACATGAAATTACTTTGTCTAGTTTTCCCTAAGATACTTTAAATTTTGACAAAAGGAAAAACAGAGCTATCAGCCTCTATCTCTGAGAAGGATAACTGATCGGGAGGATTGGTGGTTTTGGGAGACTGGAAAAGAAAACCAGAGTTCCTATCCCAGGCTCAACTCCAATTGCACAAACACTAGAGCAAACGATAAATAAACAAGCTGTTTGCAAGTTCTTGCGGAGTGGGAAAAGAAGAAGAATCCTTACCCCCTATCCCCCTAGAGACTGTAAACATCTGATACAGCTGTGTATAATGCACAAATCATGTGAAATGAGTATCATTATCTCTTCCTGTTATGACGGAAACAGTTTGTTCTGATAAGGAAGCAGCAGCAGGGATCAGATGAGTTAGGATAAACCCTCTGCACGGTAATAAGCAGCGTTCTAACATTTTCATATGGGGAAGAGCCACACTTCTTGCAAGCCCGCAGCCCAGCCTCACCGCTCCCAGTACCCTTATCCCAAGCTTCTACCATCCCTGCACACAAATGCAGACACTAGTCGGGTGCAGATAGCTGCTGCTGCCAGACAGACCGCACACGTTTTTGAACTCACTATTTCTGCAGCATAATAAAAGTTTGCAGCCAAAACCTACTATAGGTGCACATCAAGTACTTTTGTAACGGCTCCGCCACCCCCCACCCCCCTGAATTCTACCCCATGCATGATTTTGTGAAGTCCTGCGGCCAAAGGGGCCCACTAAAAGACACTGATAAGCAAACCTGGCCCTTTCTCCAGTGTGTTGCACTGGTTAAAGACTACAAGAAATACAAACAGTTGTCATGGAGCTGCACTTCCTCTTAGAATTATACTTGAGAAAAAAATTCGTGTCATTTTTTTCCTGCCAACACAGATGCCTGACCCTTGTTTTCTTGGAAAGCTTGTGACCTCAGCGTGAATTACAAGCCCCATCATGTCCACTCTGTAATTTATTTTGACTTTAGTAAGACTTTTTCCTTGATATTCTAAGGTGCAGGAAATACGCTCCAGAGGAAGTTACTACAACGAGGGAAGCCAAACTCCTGGAAAAGTGTACCCTACACTGTTTATCAATGACTCACTGTCAAAGTGAACACAGCTGTACTCTTGGTGCTGTGCTGGTTTAATGTACTCATTCTGGAGTTGGGTGACGGAAGCGGGAGATGCTTACAAAATTTGCAGCTGGCTACTTTATGATAGGCTGTAAAAACTTTGGAGGACAGGATCAGAATTCCAAAGGAACTTGGCCATTAAGAGAAATACTCAAAGAAAAAGACAGGTAAGATTTTGTTAGGACGCTTCCACTCTTCAGGATCTTTTAAGTTCTGTCCTTCCAGCAGGAATACCCAGCTGGACAAACACAAACTGAGCAAGTTCCAACTTCGTAGCAGCTCTCTAGAAAAGCCATCCCTGAGTCACAAGCTGAACACACGTTAACAACTACAAAGAACAAACTGAAGGGACCATTGTTCAGTCTGAAGAAAAGGAGCCTGAGGGGAATGAAGGGCTAAACACAAAGAAGGAGGAAATAAGCCATCTTCCATATCCGTATTATCCAGGACAAATAGTCATGGACTTACAGCACAGAAAATTTACATTAGGTGTTGGGGAAAAAAAAGAAAAAAAAGAGTTGTGTTGAATAATCTCCTTTTCTTGAGAGCTATACAGATAAATATATAAGCAAAGTTCCCTGTTTGTCTCGTAACAGTCTTCCCTTTACTGTCCCATACAAAGACCTACCGTTGCTTTTTTGTTTGCTTTTAATCTAGCCAGTGTCTTGTGGTAAAACCATGCCACCACTGATGAAGTCACAGAAAGCAATTTAGACAAATTTCTCTAACGGAAATACATGACCATATCTTATTAAATCTTTATCATTTTATGGTTTTATTTATTTTATAATATATATAAATATAAACATTATATTGTATTATAAAATATAATAGATTTTATTTGTATATTAAAAATAATATCTTACTTAAAACTTTACAAATATTCCAAGGTATATGTAACAAAATAAGAACACGTTGATTCAAAATGTCTTTTATTCTGAGGCTCCAGCTAGATTCAGTGGACCATACACTGCTTCAAAATTCACGTAGCCAGCTCTATATGGGCTCTATAGGGGAGTCTGATTCCATGAAACAGTGTCCTTGTGCGTAACTAATTACATATATCAGAAGGAGAGTACAGTTGCTTTAAAAATGCACAAGAAACAATCCAATAGCCTGATCTTCTAATTAAATGTGTTGGCTATAAACAGCCAACAAAATCTCTTTCTAAAAACATAGAAATTATGTCTAAACTACTACTTTGTGCTGCAGTTACAAAACGGCTTAACAGATACTGTTTGGACACCTGTTCCAAAAATCAGGACTCTGCCTACCATATTGCGACCTGGTACTCCAGGAGGAGCAGGGGGAGAGGAAAGGGTATAAAAGGGAAACAGATCATCTTGTGACTAATGAATCAATTCCAAATGCTTGTTTATGGTGCATAATCACTCTCACATGGAATATAAATACAATTTTATATGCTATGCAGGAGCTTTTTTTTTTTTGTCATTGTGCAAAATTTATGATAACTTCCAGGCAAGTTACTCCAACCATGTAATGTCACATATAACAGCATATATAAAAGTGAACATGAAAACAAACAGAAACATACTTAGGCTTTAAGAAGATAAAATACAAGGGGAGCCACAGCAGTAATCTTTCAGCCAGCAGAACACACCTCCATTGCTGTCTGGCTGCTTTCCCTATTCATGACTTCAGATGCAAGCCACCCAGCCCTGCACTGGGTCTACATCAGAATGGATCTATGATTTAGCCACAAAATAACCCTCCATTCTAGCTTGCATTATGTAGACATTCAGCATAAGCCAGTTCTTTGTGTAAGAAACACTTGTATAGTTGCTTGATTTATTGACCTACTCCAAAAATCTTACGTTCTTCAGAACGACAAAAACGTAGTCGTGAAACAATACATTCATAATATACGCACCTCAACACCAACATTTCTATCTAAGTCTCATACACATAACACTGGGGATCATTCTTCAGGTAAAGCTTTGCATTTGGAATGATGATAGCTTACTAAACAGCTAAAAAGAAATTATGGCATGATTTAAAAAAGTATTTTGCCGTTTTGTTTCATAAAATATTTCATGTTAGAAGTACCCTTACACTGAAGTATTGAAATACGTGGATTTCATTAGTTTGGGAAAATACAAATTAAATTGCAATATGAAGTAATACGAAATAATAATACCTTCCTTTCACATAAAGTAAGGTAGTTTAAGACACAGAAAACAAAAAATTGTACCTCCTTCTCAAAAGCAAAGCCCCCAAAAGCTGGTATGTCACTCTAAACAATGCAGAGGTCCACAAATCATACTTAAAGTAAAGCTTCTAATATAAAAGAGACCAACTTCCAAGGATAAAGGGATTGCTATGCAAATGCAGAATCTTGGTCGAACCCCCACAGTAATCAATAAAGAAACATCCACCAGTTTTAGCGGACAATGAACCAAACATACACATGGGATGCCTGAATCTACAGAGCTAGATTTGAGACAAAGCAAGCATGAATATTGCCTTCATGACTTACCATCCTCCAAAATCCTTCAGCCTGTTGATTATACAGAAAGTGATCTGAAGTGGAAGACGTGTAAGATGAGGAAATAACACGAGAGGTATTGCCCAAACTCATTCAGCTTTGCTGCCATTTGCAGTAATTCATATGGCCCAATCCACAGTTAGTCATCCCCTCAAAGCAGTTTACAGTAGCACTTAAAGGAGCCCTTGCTATAGACATTATTTGTTTAAGTAAGCCCATAATGTAGTGATAATTAATAATTACATTTAGCGTGTGTGCATGGCTACGATTTACCTTTCCACATATCATCACAGTAAAGAAAAAACATAAGCAAAACCAAATCAACCACCGTAAGTAAGGTCAATCACATATTTAAAAAATTAACAATTAGTCATTTGAAAACAGCCAGACTGCTGATTTTGGATTGTAAATAATCGGGGAGACATCAGTGGGAACTCTAAAAATTTCTTTCACTTTCAAAATAATGCTTTAAAGCAATTTAATATTTAACTACATTAATGGTTTAAACCATAATATCAGAAACAGTTCAGCTGTATTTCAAAAGTTGCAATGTGATTCAGACAGAAAAATAAATACTGCATTTAAATAAGATGGGGGTTTTTAGACCATGATTTTCTAATGAGCGAAAGTGTTCTTAAGTGCTAAAAATTATATGTGTATGAATTAATCCCAACAAAACATTCTCAGTGTCACATAGCTTTAATCTGAAGGAGAATTACTGAAATCAAATCATCAGTCTATTTGAGTTGCATGACAATTTAGAGTAAGCACCTTTCTTAATAATTACATCATAAACCACTGCGATATTTGGCTTTTCAGAGAGAATTCTCCCCTGAAATAAAGACACTTGCACTGCAGCTCTGGCTGAGGTTACATTAATATAAATGAGCTCAAATGGTTTGCTGTTTTAAATTGCTTAATTTAGGGAGAATAAAAAAGAAAATTACTATTGGACCTACTTTTAATACAACGTAAGTTTAAATTTAAAGGACTTGTTCTAAGGAAAAAATCAAAATAAAACTCATGAGAACATAATGTTAAATACTCTCTGAAAGCTCCACTTTGAATCTCAAGCTTATTTCTAAATAAATTAAAAGTTAAAGCCCCAAAGACTAACCTCATTTTCTGCATGTGGGAAATTCCACTGCAAAAAGTATCCCCTTAGGGTTTTGGGTCTAGACCCAAAACCCAAGTAATTAATTTTTAAATCCACATTTCAATGGCCATCTTTTGTTCTTGATGGTAGACCACAAATTGTTTGGGTGAAGAAGGTTATGGTAAAGCTGATCGGGATTCACACAGAACAGCTAAATGGACATAAGAGCAACGCTGGTTTTCTAGGTCTTGTCTTCTTTGCACCTAAAGCCCTTTGAGGCATTCTGCTCTTGCTACCACAAGACGTAGGACAACAGAAGATGAATCACATTGAAAGGCCTAAATAATACCTAACAAAGTTAACACAGCTGCAATAATGCAACAATTATTGCTAAGCAAGCACTACTGCATAACAACAAAATTACACACCACATCTTTTTAAAAGTCGCTAACTTGCACAGGTTTTTTTCAACCATACCAGACACCACATGGTGAGAAGAAAAAAAAACCACAAACAGAAACCTTCAACAGTAAAAAGCTTTAAGATCTGCCAGAACAGGGTGTTTACACATGCAAAGTATTCTCCTTTCAAGATGCATACCTCAATACCCGAGAAACAGGTATTTTCCTTTCTTATTCATGGCACTCATAAAAAAACCTAACTCAGTAAAAGAAAGTTTTATTAGTAAGAAAACAAATTTGAGTCAATTAAAATGACAATCCATATCACTTGTTTGTGGACATTTCTTTGGCATACATACTCATTTTTAAACTCCTTCCTAATACTATTGTTTTGATTTTTGGAATACCTGGGAAATTGTCACATAACTCCTGGTATGGTATTACTGAGGCTGTAGAGGCAATCAGCTCTCAGAAGACTTATGCTTTTACAGACAAAAGATTTTGGTATCTCTACATTACTTCAAAAAAAATTAAGAACATAATAAAATGCAGTTGGATCAGTCAGCTATCTAAAAAAATAAATAAATCTATATACAAAAAGATTAGTGATCAAGATCAAAAAACAAACATACGGACAAAGATCTGATAAAATATATTAACTAAAGGTGGCTTCACAAAACACTAAGGCTAAACAAAAGACTGCATTATACGTTCAAGTCCATACAGCTGTGTTGCATCCCAGTATACCCAGTTCTCTAGATGCCATCTAGATTTTCCTGTTTGGACTACTGTTTGAAGATGCGATAGAACAAACCATGAAGACTGCAAAGCAAGTTAACTCATTTCCAGTGAGAGGTGGAAAATAGCTTGACTGCCTGTATTCATAAAGTAGCGAGGAAAACCAAGACCTATGGTAAGAGGTTTCAGGAGGGAATGAAATCTGGAATACCAGAGAAGAGTAAAAGAACACAGTTTCATAGCAAAATGGTATTTTGGACTTCATAGCTCTGGCTGAGGAAGAAGGAACGTCCATCTCGGCAGCCATTTGGAAGCAGAGAAATCGTGGTTGACCTCCGAAGCTCTCTAAACAGTAGTGGTGAAAAACTGAAGCAGTCAAGAGCATGGATAGATTCTGTCATAGTGTCCAGAACTTCTTATCTATTTTGGAACTCAAAATTCATAAAAAACCTCATAAAAACCGAAGCTTCTCATGACCTCAACTGCCCGCAGTAGTTGAGGTGAGGAAGCCATACAGCTGGAGTTCGTGAAAGCAGGTATTTACGCTACTGGATGCCTGGGGTGTCTGAAAGCCCTGCCCTCAGAGGCAAGAGGCAGACCAAGGCAACATCCAGTGTTCTAGCCTATCTTACTGAGAGCAGCCTGTGCATTCATCATAGCAGGATCCATGCACAGGAGACCCACGAGTAGTAGATTCCTGAATCAAAACAAAAAAAACCCCTCAAAGCCCCTGCAAACTCAAACAAACAAAAGATGGATCCAAGTCATGAACCAAAAAGGCCAACTTTTAAAACTGCCTTCAACAGAAACAATGTAAGAAATAAATCTCACCTTTATTAACAGAAAAGGGAAGATTCTGTAACAAGCTTTTTTAAAAAAAAATATACACACACGCATTCCGCTCAAATCTGAAGTTGAGTATGTACTAAGTAATCTCAGCTGAGTTTCCCAGTTCCTTAGTCCGTGCAGAGAGAAGATAACTTCCAGGGGCTAATTTAAAATTTGCATGGGTTAAATTGTCCTCTGAAGCTGTTCCCTCTCCAGACAGCTTTGGATGACGAAGTTTCTAACAGAGCACTCAGCTAAATGCCTATCGATGCTGGACTATGTTCAAAATGCGACTCAGTTAACAAGTGCTCTGAAGTCCTCAGATGGTAATAGCTACTCCTTTGCTCAGAATCTGGCAAATCCCTCACTTTCCACAGATTCCTGCATTCCTTTAGACTGTGGGAAAAAAAGCTGACATCCCCACCTGAAGTTATTCTATACTAACTTTTACAATTAAGAGACCTTAAAAAGCAAACAAATCGCTTACTATATTTTCACGTACCTCTATATAAGTGCCTAATAATATTAATGCACTTCAATCTTTAATTGAATCTTACAAGTCATGGTGAAAGAATTTCTTGCCAGTATTTTTTTAATTTTTGTATGATCTTGATGTACACACTTTGGTCCCACTAAAATAACTATTTATACACACACTAAGACTAACTAAAAGCCTAATAAAACCATTGTTCGGGCTTTCACCAACTTCAGAAACTCCAAATCAGATCCTGAATCTCGCAACTACCAACAGAGATTCAGGATCTTCACGTATAGGGTTACCAGCTCAAGAAAATTCTACTACACAAGTGTAATTTGTAAACTGGAAGTGGGGATACATATCTCAAAATTACAACTGCTAGCAGGAAAGGACTGAAATTAACAGTTTGCAGTTTATGTATCTATCACTACATACACAAAGATGAAAACTTCCACATGCTGCACATTTATGCATTTCTTTTTTGGATTTTTTTTCTTTTTTTGGGGAATTCCAAGGGTATACCACAGCTGTTACTCAAAGCAGGCTTTCAAACCAGTCGTGAGACATCTGCGTGCAGAAAGCCTGGCACTGTCTTCACTGTACTGACACTGCATGGTACATTTAATCACAGCACTTACTTCCAATTCAAACAAAAAATGTGAAGTTGGTTTGTGACGACGCATGAGTTAACAGCAAGTTAGCTACCTGGTGAAGCAACACCCAAGTCGCTGTTGCAACGCAGAACTAAGCATGGATAAAATCCTTCCAAGAAGCTTCATGCAGGCTTTCCCAAAGGTCCATCCTGCCCCAGCTATATGCCTAGAAATGCCCTATTAGTTGTCTTAAACAAGAGTTCAATTATCGAAGTCTTCTGACAAAGTCAAGACCGCAACTGTTTCCAACCCTCCCTTCCCACTGGGATCTGTAATCCAGCAGCTGCTTGTTGAAAATTACAGAAGCAAAATTAGAATGGTTTCTGCGGGCCTTCACTTTCTGTAGCAATTCATATAGCTTTAGAAATACACGCAGATAAACTCACACACTGAACAACGCAGAACCAGTTTTGGGGTTTGTGGTTGGTTTTTTTTCCCTAAACAAGCAGAGAATTACAGCAACCCTTACTACCATGCCTATGACTTCTCCTCCAAGACCAGCTTCTTACGTACTTCCAAGTCCCTGGGTGATGCCCACTGCTTCCCCAACAGGGAATTAGTCTGACCTGGCCTGCCCCTGGTACATGATGCTTCAGCCGCATTCACAGGCTGGGAAGGGGACTCGATAGCCGAAAGGAGCATTTTCTCGAGAAGTGTTTTGTATGAAGTGCTACAGGTTTTCTAAGTAGAGCCTCTTCACGAGGGAATGAAAGGAGAAGGACAAATGCCCACAGCAGAACTTCCATGCCACGGCTACTGCAGCCTGGAATTTCAAAGCAGCTCTAATGCACTCACCAACAAAAAAAAAAAGTAATTATATATATACATTATATAATATATATAAATATAAATTATATTTATAATATGTATAAAAATTATGTATTTATTGTAAAGAGCTGCCTCACAGCACCCAGGCTGCCCATCACCCTGCACCCACCTGCGCTTTCACTGTGCTTCTCGGAAGACAAGACAAAACTCCATTCTATAAGGGTTTTCTGACCTGTAACACCAAACACCTGACGTACACTGCAGACGTACCTAATGTACTTTTATCACACGCCACACGAAACAGCGCTTGGTCTGGCTACAAGTACCCGGCTGATAAAATAAGCCAGGGCTGCCTGGTCCATCTAACGGTGCTCAGCACCCTCAGCCGCAACGTTTCACTGCACTCCGCTACACCTGCTTGCCAGTTTGACAAGGTAGCGTGTCCCAGCACCCACTGCACATGTAGGGTCATTTGGGACCCATGCAGGACCACCACCAAGGGGCATCTGCCCAGGAACCCCACTATGCTGGCACATGCCAAGGGCATCTCACAGAGCCTGACAAGCTCGAGTTTTACACAAGGTGCAACGGGCACTTCCATCTCAGAACTACGCGTAGTGGAAGGGGTCAGCGGCCATTTTTACCCGTGGTTTAGTGTCCTGAATGTTTGCCTAGGAAATGGCGATCCATTATTCCAGCACAGTTTTCACCAGAAGTTCAAAACCACTCAATGAGCCTTACCAGATGCTGGGTTCCACACGCTGTCTTGCTCTGCACTAGGCTGCTACCCAAGGTCTCAGTACCTATAGGTTACGTATAGAGCAAGGTCATGCTGGCTCACAGGATCTGGCCATTAGCAGCTTGTTGCTCTTTTTCCCCGTTCTGTTGGCACTGAAAGAGCAGACCCTTGATCTTTTTTACCCAAAAGTATAACCAAGAGTAAAGGCTTGAGATTTGTACTGAGGATATTTTGTTCCTTTCTACGTGTGGATCTGCACGTAAGTTTGCAGACTGGGACAAAAATACAGATCGCATTCTGTTTTCACATTAGTGCAAGCCCAGAGTAAACTACTGCCTTAATAAATTTATTTGGGATCTACAACTGAGTAAATAAAAGAATATCAGCCAAAATAACTCTTATGATTTATAGATTTAACTTTAGTTTATGATTTCTAAACTCCTTAACAGATCCGAATAGTCACATATTCTTGATACAAAAAGTGTATTCCGCGTTGTTTAGCATACTTTGTTTAGGAAAAGTAGTGCATTTCTATTTAAATATATAACAAATTAGTTGCCTAAATACACTGCTTGAAAGCTTACTTCTTTTTTTTTCTGTTAGCAATATTGCCAAATCTTATTTTCATCTTCAAACAGAGCTTTTACTGTTTTACTTAAAGCTCCTGGAGCAATCACAATTCAAACTTTCACATATGCTTCTATACAAAACACAGCAATGACAAAAACCTGAAAAATGCAATACTTCTTCCAAAGCCAGAAAGGTCATTTGGACTGAGGTGCCCAAAATTACTGACTGGATTTGGCTCAGTAGACTAATTCCTTCTGCACATAGCTACAGCTTCCTCCCTCCTGTCCTCTTGATACTTCTAGATATAAATAAGGGCAAGCTGGGGCTGCACGAATTATTCGCACAGCTTGCTCCCTGTCATAACGTTTATGGAAAGATCACAGCTCTTCTGTCTTCACTTAACTAGAAACTGGCAAGCCATGACGATAGCTGCTCTAGTTTACTGGTGTATGATGGATGAATGTCTGCTCACATAAAAGCGGCATGTGTGCTTGTAAGAGGACAGGTAAGGACATGAAGGACATGTAAGAGGCAGTGCACAGTCTCTGATCGTGTAATGGGACAGCCATTACAATGGAGAGAGACGCCCATATGTTACCTGCTGATGAGCAGGTCAGGATGAAGTCATGTTTGGATGTGTCACTTGAATAAAACAGACTGCTATTATCAGCTGATGTAACAGGAAATAACTACATCTTGGTCTTGTACGTTTATACTTCATTAATTTCCCATGTTCTCTCACATCGCGCACTAGCGGGATCACCCCACCTCAAAGCAAAAAGAGGATGTGACAAGCAGACAGTTAAAGACAAGAACAACAACCCGCAATGCCTAACTGTTTCTGTGTGACAGCTGTAAAATTAATGTAGCATTATGAATGGCAATAACCAAATGATTACGCAGTATTTATCACAAGACAAGACTGGCTGAAATCTAACCCCCCCAATCAAATAACTGGTTTAAAATAAAGAAAAGGGGGTTGTGTGTGTGTGTGTGTAGGAGAGTTGCACCTCCCCACCAAGACTCAATTACACAGTGCAGCTCAAACTCTTTGCCATTGAAGACTGGCAAGACATAACAAAGGAATAACACAGGAATTTGGCAGACTTGGGGTGGGTGAGTATATAAATGGATAATAAACTTGGAGGGCTAGAGTTACCCTGGCTCAGCCCTAATCTGCTGTGTGACAAAAGCCAAAAGATGCAACTAGAAAAAAGCATCTCTCCACTTCAAATGCAGTCGTTCGGCATCCACAACAGAATCGGATGAAATACTAACCCAGATGGACTTCAGCATGGTATTTCTAATGCTTTTTTGTACTTGTCAGACCAAAGAGGATTTCAGCGTGCCATACTGTATGTGCCTATACAAAGGTATGCTGCTTGGAGGGTCAGGTACACCAAAGAAAGATTGTCTGCTCTGACCTCCTGCATGCAATGGCCATTTTCATCTGTGCATCTCAGCACTGAATCGAACCTCTTAGAAACATACAGGCTCCTACCCGACAGCATCTAGACTGGATGATCAGAATAGGTGCTAACTTCACCATTTCCCTTGTTTATTCCAAAGAGTAGTCACTTTCACAGTTCAGAAGAAAAAAAGAAACAAACCAGAAAACCAAATGCAGTGTCTCTGACTTCAGTTTTTAGTTTCTGCTATGCCTTCTGCCATGTTACACTTTCTCTTTTCCAAAGATTTCCACATGCTTTTCCCAGTCATCTTTTGTTCTGCAACTCTTTAAGACTCTCAGTAGCAGTTACCTTCCTCTCTCCCCTTTATTGTTACATGCCTATTTCCCCCAACTCAATTTTTCAGTGCAGGTTCCTCTGCAGAACTCAAAACTGGGAGACAGTAGCTCAGTAGCTGCCTTACTAGCACCACAGACAGGGAGGGGAGGAGGGTATGTTTCTGCTGCAACCCACTGTTGGTCCCTTCTACGTGTGTGAGGTTCTGATGATCCTGTTTCAGTGACAACATTCTAATGAAGAAACACACAGAAATGTATTTACTGCGGCTCTTAAATCTTCTAGCACTACTATCCATTATTTAGTCTTCTAATAGTATATATATAATATATATATATAATGTAACAAGTATATTCAATCTTAATTACTAGAAGGCAAATCACAGTTTTGTTAAGAGTGATGCATTTAAAGTATCACTGTTTTGCTTGGCTAGACTCATGATTGTTCACATTTGGGACTGCCAGCATTTTACTGCAGCAGGGTTTGCGTATGTGATGCAGCAGTGACATGGGCAGCACTTCTGTGACAGTAATGTATGTTTGTTTATTGCTCTCCCTATCTTTATAGGTTGTCATTTTACAGGCGACATAAAACGCTTGCAATTTATTACTAAGGCCATTCAAACTAGCATGGTATGACAGCTGAACTATTCTACAAGTTAAAGTTTCCAGGCTTTCAAGAAGATATTTTCTCTAATGCTTTGTTTCTGCCAATGCTCATTGCCAATCATAAATATGAGGCCTGACAGGACCAGGGTTATTATGCTGAAAAATAAAGGCACTCTACTGGATTTGGAGTAAGGTTTTTAATTGATTCATTTCCAGTTTCCTTTCTAAAGAAGTTAAACAGCCTTCTGCCATAAAAACGTGAATGGGGGAATACAGAGAATTGCATTCAGTGCTCCTCATTTTTCATTATTTTCTATGAAATTATCACTTGGAGCACTGGGGCAGAGAACTGCACTCCAAGTACAAATTACGGTGGCTTTTGGTTTTTCTGTGGGGTTTTTTTTGTAATTATGGTCTACTAAAAGTATCCTTTTTTTCCATTTAAAGCAGAGAGATGCATTATATTACACGTCAGTTGGGTGCAAATATGAGAAAAGAATACAGAAACTGTGAAACACTTCTGACTCAGATGAAATGACTAAGTGTGAGAGGTGACTCAGGTCTCATTTCTTCACTCAGAATACATTTATTGAAGGAGCATGAAAATGAAGCCAGTGCGTAGGAGCAGGAGTGAAGGAGACCCCAGCTTTGACATCTTGAGTTAGCAGAGCATAGGCAGCTCTGATTCAGTGGCACTGCCACCAAGCTCTCCAAGTGTATATAAAGGTACATTTGTAAACAGTCTATTTAGTTATGGAACGAGAGTTCTAAGCATGCATGCACTTCAGTCTGTGCAGATCAGGGAATAAAGACCTGGAAAATTACTCACTAGTATCAGACTAATAAAAGAAAGGTTAAGTCAATTACTTCTATCTCATGCATATCTTTACCAACTTTTATACTAAGAAGTGATCTCCAATGCAATACGGTATTTTAAGTAAGAACAGCCAAAGTTAGCTCAACTCAGCCTACTATTCACTGCATCAGATAGAGTGGACACCATGATTTGACCAGATGTTCAGTCAGGCAGCTAATAATTAGAAAAGCGTATATAAACAGACAACTATTTTGGCTCAAAAATGTTTCTTCCAAATAAAAACATTACTCCTCCTGATAATGCATGTTTAATGCACTCTACTGTAGTTCAATAGTATACTTACATATGAGTATATAGGCTCAAAATCTTGACATCTATAAAATATTAATAAACATAGGAAGTGAATAACCTGGAGTCTTAATATATACCTAAGTACAATGGTCTCATCAAGACTGTGACAAGTATAATTACTAGCTCCTGAAAAATACCTTGTCAGCCTGCAATTAGAGTCTCTCCCACATTTATCACAGTTGGTAAGAAAGATTTAGCCATTGTGTAAAAAAATAGGCAGTTAAGGAAAAAAAATAAAAATTGGAAATAAATACCTATTTTAACGACTATTTCCATTTTAATTTTGTTTTGCTCATGAATCTTTATTTTCTAAGTTGTAACTGACCTATTGGAAACCAAATCGTAAAATCAGAAGCAATCATTTCACCGAAAAAAATTGAGTAATTTTACTCATCTACAGTAGAATTGTCAGCTGACAGTTTTAAGGACACATTAAATATCTTGAAAATAAAAAGATCCATGTGTATATATACACACATTTTGTGTGCGTGCATATGTGTGTTCCTGTGTCATACATATAAAGGTGGGGACAGCATCATTATATTCTATAGATAGAATTTCCAATTCTAATCTATAGTTGGCAATTAAGCAACGGCATCCGGATACAAAGCAATACATTAAAACTATGACCTCAGGAAATTCCACACTAAAATTATCTCTCCTTTAATTCCACTGTATTAGCACTGAATGGGAATCAAGACAACAGCTGGTGCTGAGTATCGGATGCATTGATCTAATGCACAGTTTATTAAAAAATCCCACACTTCAGACTCTCTCAGCATGGAATACGTTATGTAGTGTTCCTATTAACCTTAATTTATGGCTATGTGTTGCTGGAGCTGTAGGAATAATTGGATAGCAGCTCCCATCTCTTCCCTGCTGCTGCTTTTCTTCATCCCTTTCACCTTCTTCAGACATTTGCTATTTATAACTAGCACCAACCAAAGGGATTGAAATGTTAAGCAATACCTCAGTACTTCAGCAACCTTTCAAACGTGGTCTGAGGACAAAAGCTTCATATACTTAAGAAAAATCCCTCAGCAATTTCAGCAAAGAGGATGTGGAAAACACTGAACGCAACTGAAAAGCATTGCTGTAGTTACACAAGATAATGCACACAGGCACGCTTATTTAATGCCCCCACCCCAATCAGTACACCCACTTGAAAGTGGTAACTTTTGAAACCTGGAATTTCTGAAGAAATGTTGAAACTGTGGCTGATGAGGTCATGTCATGTATTCCTTGTAAGTGCCTGGCTCCGTCTTTTAGCTACAACAGAGTCCAGACGGCCTGACTCAGTTGCTTAACCTTTAAGCAGATAGAGTGAGATAAAGCAAATCAATAATTGCAAAGGTTTTTCACAGAATTACTGCCTCCTTCAAGGTGTTTTCTGCTCTAAGGCTATTCTTCCACGGGACATTGCAAAGTGGAAAGAAAATAGGCCCTTGCGGCCGAGTGAGCAGTAACCACTGTGACCTGAAGTTGCTGATAAATGTCCAAGACTACCACCAAAAAACCCCGCCTGCCTCTACTCTTTCTAATGCCAACTGCTCATTCCTGCTCTCCCGCAAGTCCTCGTCTCCTGTGCAGACACAACCACACGTGAGGCCAAGAGGTAAAGCAGACTGAAAAAGCTGTCCAAGTATTCCTTAACACTCACATCTTCCTGCCACGCAAAAGCTGTCATTCAGATCACGGTCCCAGTGCAGTTCCCCACACACTCATACTGGCCCTCACCAAGGGACAGAGCAGGGAACAAAGAAGCACGTGGGTGATGGGCGCGCTGGTCGGGCTAGCGGCACCAAACTACATGGGTTTAAGCAGCTAACTTCAACTGGAACTGCTCCGTTTTTTCACCACTTAAGACCTTGTTTCTAGCGGTTTATTCAAAGATTTTGACAGACTTTAACCTGAAGCTTGATTTTTCCACTGAGGAACTGTCTTAGCGCCTGTTCCTTGTCCACATTAAAACAGCGCAGCCTCCTCAGTGAAGATTTGTATCATCTTCAACTGACAGAGAAGTATAACCTGGAGCGATAGAAAGGCCAAATTAAAACCAGAGGGTGCCTCAGGGGCATACTTTGTCTCAGCAAAATTTGCCCAACAAGGAAGCACTACAGCTGAGGAAAATCCAGTAAATACTGGCAGATTGATCTGCTAAAACACAAGAAGGTTGAGGGAACGATCGGTACGTGTTCCCTGCAGCTGCTGAACGAGAGCTGCTCTGCAGGTATAGCTCTGGTCCGCAGCAGATGACAAAGGGACAGCATTGAGGTTTTTCGTTTGTGCACTCTCGGTGATTTCAGAGCAGACAGCTAAAAGGGAGAAACTTGAGCGTAAAGGAACAGAAAGCAGAAAAAGGCTGTCTGCCCTGAGAAAAGAGTGAGGAAAAAAAAAAGAAAGGACACCGAGAGAGGGATCAGAACTGAAGTCTGCAGCTGAAGCTTCAATCTCAAGAGACTGGGAGAAGCAGGCAGAGGAAGCTGTGCTCTGAAGCTAGTGAGAGTGACAGGGGAAAGAGAGGACACTACAGAGGGACCTGGGTTGGCACTGAATTTGCTATGCAGAGACAAAACGTCAAAGGAATCAAAGAGCTGTGACAGCCTGGTGCAGCTTCATTGCCATTTATTCCCATGAGAAAGGGCAATTAAAAGTTAGGATGACACGTAAGGAGAAGGGAAGAGAGAGATGAAATTATTTCACAGTTCAAAGAAGAGGAGAAGCAAGTAGTAAAGAAAGCAGGGAGGAAACAGAGATATATTTAAAACACAGGAGCTGCTCAAGAGGTGGAAGACAGAAGCCTAAAGGCATAGCCTGCTGCCCCCTCGGCTATTTCAGTACTTGCACTGCGCAGCCTTGAATAGGCAAAAACCACCCAAAGGTCTTATGGCACAGCCTTCCATCTCTTCAGCTGCATCAGCTTCCTTCCAGTTCACAGCTCTTAAATCAAGTCCAGCACGGCCAGCACATGCTGCAGGGAGGGAGGTGGCAGCACTTCGGCTGGCGCCCCTTTACCCCCGCTCTCCATACAAAGCCCGCTCAGTCAGATGGAGGAGTAAAGTCAGAGAAGAAGGATGGAACCAGCTGGGACCTGGGGTGACAGCGAGGAGCAGGTTAAGGGAAAGGCAGCGCTCCCCACGCTTTGGGAAGCTGCTCACACAGGCCCATCCCCACTGAAGACTGTCCGCTGGACTCCGACGACAGAACCGGGGGCATTTTTGTTGATCTTTTCAAAGCCCCTGAACATCAGGCAACTCCAAGATTATGAGAAGAACATCACACAAAAAATGGAGGATTGTAGCCCGCCAGACATACTCGCTGCTGTACATGGCCAAATGTGGAAGAAACAGTAGTGCCTGCCAGAGAGACGTAAAATATACTAGAGTTCCCAAAACTGGGATAAGGACTATAAGACTCAATCCATCTGTAATTTCCAGATTTTTTTTTTATTATTTTTTAATTCTAGCACTGTGCAACTTCTGAACCCTTGATTTTTATTGAAGTAGCAAATCGTAGCGTACATATTCGTATACATCACGCATTGAAGGTTGCAATGCCTGGTGGTACTACTATATTTATCTTGGCTCTAAGCGAGTGTATTATTTGTGCGGGACGACTGCAAAATATTGATTATAAATCTTCATATTGTAGCTGGAGAAAGGTTTCCAGACACCGAATTCATGTCACTGAAAGTCCAAGTACAAAGTAGAAGGTAAACAGTATTTGATTATGTCCTTCTATTAGTTTAACAGGGAACACAATCACTTTACTTGCAGTACTTCTATAATTTTGGACAACTACTTCCATTCAATGTTAACAGGAATAATAACCCAACAAAGGCTGGGCTTACAAACTGTCAGCATAAGTTTAACTGCACATGAACTGCACAGATTTTGTTGCAATAATCCACCTGTTCACAAATACGTCATCAACCAGATCACCCTCTCGCTACATAGGACACACCCACTGTACTATCTAATCACAAAGAAAGCAGAGTGGAAGCTTAATAGTTGATCCTAGGCCACCTCCTGCAGGAAACATAGTTGACTAGTTAAATTAGCAATGTAGTCTAGTATTACCAGCCCTTCACTTTAATATTACTGAATTTTGTATGTAGGTAAGGAGAGGAGGAAAAAAAAATACAAAAAAGCAAAATTACTTTGCTCAGTAAGACCTACATAAATACTCTCATTACTTGCAAAAATTAAATGAAACAGACACTTTTATTGGAATAAACTGTTCACATTGGCAGTCACAGTTCATGAGGATGTGTTTGTGTGGAGGTAATATACCCACAAAAGAACCACTGTAACCATGCATGTGACTACTCCTAACTGATTTTGCAACACAGTAAATCAAGTTCAGTCACTATAAGTGATTTACCTAAAATATTTCTTTTAACATGTAAAAGTACTCATAAGTAAACTGTTGCACGGTCTCTATAATCCAGCATAAATCCCTGCTGCTACCAAAAGGAGTACCCTTATCCTACCTCCCCCATGCCACCTTGTCCAACACATAGAGGGAGGAGTAAGAACTAGGGGAACAGGGACAGGCAGGCTTCTGGCTAGTGCATCTCTCCTGTCAAACTCATGCTACAAGTCCAGCCTTATTTACCACAGCCCAGATGTAATGCAGTAACTTGTCACTTATTCTTCAGCTACTACGGTTGGACTCAGAGAGGTATGACCAATGACACCTTTATAGTGGTGTTACTTAGAGCAGCATAATTACACTAGGAAATTAATTTATTTCACACAACTCTTACGTAAAAATACTGCAATTTCAGTAACAAAACCCCCTCAAAAACCAAAAACATAAACCAACATTTGTCCTTCCCAGGTACAGCTCTGACAGAGTTTGCAATGAGATAAAGAAAGTGCCCTTAAAAGAGGGTGGTAGAAATTTCTCACACTCTTTGTGATCAACTGAGTAGAACCAGAGAGGTTGCAGGGCTTTCTTGTTTGTTTGTTTTTGTACAATTTCCCACAAGACACTGAAACCAATATTGCAGTCCAGCTAAAACATTTCCATTTCAGAGTATCAGGATGCTATCTGCATGGTAATTGTGATTTTATGAAAGGATGTGGGAAAATAATCTCGAGCAGTGGGTAAGAGTAGTTCTGCCTGAAACTCAGTCACTGTAACAATTACCAAAATGAAAGTTTATTAATTTCAGTCTTCTTTCAAGATTGTTATTCAGCTATCAGTACAAGTCTTATAAGATAAGCAATTAGTTCCACATCTTAGTAAGACTATGCATTTACTTTAAAATCCTCAAAACTGCACTAACTCATCAAGTGAAAGGGAAATTCCCATTCTAATGAAACCAGTTAGCTAATGAACACACCTTGCTCTGGCTCAGAATAAGCTTCCATTTCAATAACTACCTCATTAGGCAGCTGAAAAATTAAAAAAAATATTTTTATGATCACTTTATATGTATAAGTGTTTACAAGAGCATGCATTAAACTGTCCACAGGTTTGGGGCTGTATGACAATGTAACAGATTTTAAGGAATTCATTCTGCATGTTATTTATGAAAGGCAAGAGAATAAAATCAAAGCTAAATAGTTTACACAGTTGTAGTAAAGAATATGAAAAATAATAGTAGAATTCAATAAGTTAACACAAACATAGAAGAAGTATTTAGAAGAAAAAAACCTGATTATTAACCAGAACTTCAATTTTATTCAATGTATCACTTGTTGGATAATATCTCTATGATAACAATAAGGATTTAAGCATAAATGCCTCAGTGGAACCCTTAGTAAGATGCACAAATTCCTCATAGCAGCACATGGTACTTCTCTAGTGAGACAGAAGAATGATCTCTCAACACCATGAAGAAGGAGGAACAATGAATGCAAGGAGAGAAAAAAAAAAAATCCAAACCCTAAAAGACTTCATTTTCTTTGGGAGAGGGCAGAAGGTTCTAAGGGGGTAACGGTGGATGTCTGCTCAAGCTCACATTATATAACCCCTTAATCTGAAGGGTTGCCCTTAATTTTCTTATCTCCTCACTCCTCCTGGAACAGGAGAAAAAGAGAATTAAAGGAAATTTGTGATCCAGCTGTTTAGGATCCAACTCCACCTTCCTCTAAATATTCCTGCAACTCTTCCCATACTTGTCTATGGAGTAAGGCATCAAGAGCAAGACAGGATCTCATGGTTTACTCCTGTACTTGGCACTGTACCTGTGTTCACCAAGTGGCATTTGGAAGATGGAATTTCCTACAAACAAATCCATAGTAAGGGTTCCAGGCAGCATATTAGCATCCTAAAAGGGCTACAGGTTTTGATTCGAGGAAAATAGTGCCCAAAGCTGGCAAAACCACAGGCAGACAGCAACTGAAGAGACACCATGCATGTAATAAAGGTCTAAAAATGAAAACAGAATCAGCCTCTTAGCGAAGGGGGTGGGGGGATATCTGACATTGGACCCAGTCCCTGCGACTGGCCAAAATATAAACCACACATTTGTATCTGATTGAAAAAACACATCTGTATTTGATTGAAATGTAAGTATGAAAGTATTAAATGACACATTTATGTTTCTTCTTTAGTCTTTGAAAATTTTACGACATTTACCCCATATATCCCAAAATAAACAACAAAATTTATTTTCTAAGTGCTGAAAATAAATTTTGTGCCCATGTAACACACAAGATTCAAAGAAGAGGTAAGTAGAGAATATTATCAGATACTGTAAGTCACCAAAATCAAAGAAGTTCCACTGTACCCAAACGGGCGCCGTCCTGGTATGAAGTAGTTCAGTATCTACTAACCACTAGTCTTCATAGACAGATCCATGGACAAGATGTCCATGAAGAGATACTGGAGGACAGAGGCAGGGGCATGTCTGTTAACACCCTCAGTCGGGTATGAAGGGAGCAGTGTGCCTTAAGCCCCAGTGTGTTCCTCAAACAGGACAGCATGTGTTGCTGAGACTGGCAGAGGCCAAACACTTGCCTGTGCAGACCATAATTCTGCCCTAGTGGGGTGTTTCTTATATTCATATGCTTTAAGCAATGCTTGACGTGTATCTGAGCATTTGCAAGCGTATGAAGGTTCCTGATAAATTTGCATAGTCGAATGCACCCAGTTAGTGCATGTAACTAAGCTGTCACAAATCTTGCCTGACAGTAACATCATACTGTTAACGGGTATAAACAACCTTTGCGAGATTGCTGGCATATTTCACAGATCACTGAGAGCACATCCCATTTCATAAAAAATCATTAAGGACATTAAAGATACAGGTCACGTAACTCAGAAGATGGCTAGTCCCATTAAATCTCTCACTGCGCACATGTGGCAGGCAGAAACACATTCAAAGCATAATGAACACACAGGTTAAATAATCATACATCATCTTGAAACAGGCCCCTAAGAACAGCTTTTATGTGAATTTTGAGGAAGTAGTAATAACTATGAAATGCCTTCCCCCATCCAGTTCTTCAGTATAAATATGGGTAGTTCTTTAAAAGAGACATTTTAATCATACTCACATCTGACATGTTACAAAATACTCTACGATCAAGACACTTTTAAAATAAATGTAAGTGGAATTATTAGGAAAGAGAACAAAACATCATTGTGTCTGTGGCGTCCCACAGTGGAATCCAGTGTGCAGACTGGCTCTCCCCTCTCCTTGTTCTACAGTTTCAAAGAGAAATAAACGTACGAAGTCAGATGATCAAAGGTAAGGAACAGGTTCATTACAAAAAGCAGTCTGCCTAACTGAAGGATCTTTAGCCTAAGAAACAATGAGAGGAGGACTCAAAAACCACAAGCAGTACAAACAGAATTGTTCCAGGCCTCGTCCAGGACAAGGACTGGATAAGTTTCATAAATAATTAACAGGTGTCAGGCTCAAGACAAGCAAAGGGAATGGTTCTTTCAGTTCTGAGGCTTTTTTTTTTTTTAATTTACTATTCTATATAGTAAACAGAACATCCACTCAAAGTCAAACTTCTTGATACCAAAAGGTGTTGATGTCAAAAGCTTCTGTGGGTTCAATAAGCACCTAGATAACACGTAGGATAAAAGTCAACTGAAAGCTATTAAATAAAAGAAAACAAAGTAAACCCCCCTCACTCCCCCATCATTTAAGGCAAGGAAGTCCACAGCTGCCAACAGTCTGTAAGCATGTAGTGACACTTTCCATTTCTTTGCTCAGAAGGATGTTGTCAAGTAGGTCCCGTAATTTGGCAGGGCCTTGGATGGTAAGGGCATAAATAAAAAGAGAAGTCCAGCCAAAAAAACCCCGAAGAGGTACTGGAAGAGGCAGAAGAGTGGCTGTAGCCAGGTGCACGTTGCCATGGGTGCCCTTTCACTAAAAAAACCACGATGAGCCTGGGGACCCTGTAAACGTCCAATGCCTGCTAATGGCTTTTCCAGCTGAAGTCCCCAGCTGGCCAAGGAACAAGCGGCAGGTACATGCCGGCATCCCCGGGTTTCAGAGCTTCTCCTGAACATGGCCTGTGGGACACAAGGCTGAAGAAACAAAGCAAGCAGAGCACAAATCTCTCAAGCCGTTTCCATGGGATGGCTGGGGAAAAAACAGCTGGATGTTGCACAAGCTCCCTACGTGGGATTCAAGCAGGGCAGCTCACAGGACAGAAGATATAAGGAAAAATAAAAAAAAAAAGAAAAGAAATGTTTAGGGGCCAGGACTCAGTGGGTGCTGCCTTCTTGCAGGAAAAGACATGCCTATGGCCGAAGGGCAGCTTTCACCTGCAAGCAACTGGGGAGAAGGGGCTGTGAGGGGGAAGGTGTGACAGATTTCTCCTCATGCTGTGCATGAGGTTTCCAACGCCACTCTCCGTCATCCTCTGCCACACCAGTGGGGCACACTGTGCACATTTAGCGGCTGTGCAGCTGGGGCTCTCCAACAAGATGATACCCTGTGTTGGATACCGTTGAAAAGGGCATATAGGGCTAACCAGGTGTTTTGTCTGACCGGGTACAGCCATTCCTCTACTCTTACATGAGTTCAACACTCAAAGTAAATAACCATAAGCCAACTAATCATGGAGTAAAGCAGCAACTTACAGGCTCCAGGGAAAAATATATATCATCTGTTTGTCATAAGAGATGAGGATTTGAAAATTTCATTAATTTTCTGAAACCGTTAACTAAGATATTCAGAGAGTTTCATTACTACAAAGAGCCTTTTTTATGCTGTTAATCCACATTAGTAATGACTGTTCAGTTTAGTTTTCCTAATTCTTTAGTTCCACCTGATGCAACAGAATGGCCTAACTCTTCCTTCCTCTGAAGCATGATCCTGCCCCCTGAAAATCCTTTGTTGCTCCTTCCTCTACCTCCTGCTCCAAGACTGTGGTTCAGTGTGCCTTTACTGGCTTATGAGCCCGTCCACAGATACTTTGGAAAGGAAAATACTCAGAACTTCTCTAAAGCTTTTTATTCCTTTCATTTTTTTTTTAGTGATGTGAACACCTGGGGGAAGGGGCGAAGCTGGATTCTCATTAAAGATCCTCATAATTTTCACATATTAGAGAAAAATAGACAGCTCTTCTAAGGCAAGGGGGGAAAAAAAAAAAAGCAGCATTTTTTCATGCATTGCTTTCCACACCTTTTAGCTGTGCAGGCTGCATTTACTCTCACTTGAGCACCACAGTACTGGAGGGAACAGTAACTGCAGGGACAACCCTTTATCAACCGATTCGCCACTCTACCGCAGCCCGATGTCAGTCAGAGTCCAGACCGTTCACCAAACCCACCTCCTTCAGCACAGACACGGTGAATCCCCTCCTAAGAGGGGTCCAGACAACCTCACGTGCCCAATAACTACTAACATAGCATTCCTGGCAGGCCAAGGCAATTGCAGGGAGACAGCCAGACGCTGCCTACCCGCAGTGTGCACCACAGGAGCCCAGACCTTTCACAACTGTGCGTTCAAACCATACATTCTCATGTCTCAGGGCGCACCTGGGGACACAAGGCAGAAGGCACAAACTCAGCATCACTAACACTCCAGCAAGCAAGGAAGTAGACCCTTGGAGGATTTGACTTTGAGCCTAACCTCTCGGCTTTTGCTGCCCGTCCAGTTTAGACGAAACCTCCATGAAAGGCCATGAGACTTTACAAAGGAGACAGGCCAATACGCACCATATTCAGTCGTGTCAGTGGAATATTTAGCAGCTGTTAATGCTCTCCTGAAAGCTGTGCCCCATGGCTTGCACAACAGGCTTCTTGGTATTTTTAAATGAACCAACATTTTGCTCTTCTCTAGCCAGCTAGAAACACACCCAACTGGAAAGACAAAATAATTGTCTGTTGCTATCTTCCTTCCTGGAAAAAACACTTCTCCATGTTTGCTGAATCTACTGTGATTCCACAGCGTAAGCCTGCTTATTACTAACAAGATAGCCTTGTTTCCTTCAAATCACAGAATATTTCAATGATATGAAGGAAATAAAATCAGCCTTACGGCAAAGAGATATTGAAATCTTAACACGTGCACCTCAACATACACGAATAAACTGAAAGTAAATGGTCACGTTTGTCCCGCAGCAGCACACTGCCTGTTACGCAAGATTCGCTGGGGTGGGGTCAAGAGGAAGTAGGCTCCGGTTTAATTTGGAAACATCTGTCCCCAGGCAAGGGACACACGTCAATAAGGCGCCACCTCGCAAGTTTATTTCTTGGTTTCCTTAGACAGTTAACTGCACTGCTAATCAAACGGTAAGCAGCGATTCTGCAAGTGTTATACATCGTCTCCATCAAGAGTCTCAGCACTGCTAAATATACAGGCAAAGTATGTTTCTGTCAAGTACGTCTGCAGCCAGCTACAAATACATGTAACTGGAATGACTGAAGTTCATTTTCTTCCTTTATTATTTCTAAGCATAAACAGCAGAAGTGGCATTCTCTAAGTAACAGTGAGCATGCAAATAAGCAGAGATTTTATCCTCAGCAGTACACCAAATAATGATGATCCTTTTAGGGCTACAAAATATAAACACCTTCTTTGGCTTCCAGTGAAACCTACTTTCATGGTATCCTCCCAGTTTCCAATTCACAGCAGCCACAAAGCTGTAACACAGTTTGCAATACTCAACAGCTGTTAGTCAAGAAGAATGACAGTCAAGACTAGTGAATTCTCAGAGCTCCAAAGGCAACACTTCCAAAGAAAATATATCTGTTTAAAAAACCTCTTAAAATTACTTCCAATGTTCTTGTGGCGAGAAACATCCTCTCCATTTTTTTAAGGAACAAACAAAACCAAAGCTGTTCAAGCAACTTTTTGCTTACAATTTTCTTCGCTCCTCAAGCTTTATGTTTTAAAATCTTCAGATTTTTTTTCTTTCTCCATGTTAATATGCATATATTTAGATCTTTAATATGCATACAGCACAAAGCGAGACTACCTACATGGCCAGCTCCTGGAACTCAGATTTGTTTGAGCACTTTCCAGTGCAGGTAAGCGTGAATCTGAGTTGACAGATCCCAGGCTTGGTACTCAGGAGCTGCACGGACAGGACAGCAGGTTCACAGCAGTGTCCCTTTGGGCTTGCTCTGGGTCACAGGGGAGCTAGCAAAGGGAACCCACGTACAGCGCCCTATCACTGCTTCCTCGGCAAGAATCTTGTAAGATCCAAGAACCCAGTGGGCGAAGCAGGGATGTGGATCCCACTGCCCGCAGACAGCACACCTTGAACAACACCTACCAGCTTTTCTTCATGTGATTGTGTATATGGGTAATGAATATTAGCCACCTACTTGGAAAGGGGTGAATGAATCTTACTTGAATTATAATTATAATCCAAAATTATATACATTTTATATACTGTAATTAATGTTTGACCTGGAAGTAATTAATACCTTAACCTCTAAAACTGCTGCGCTTTGTCTCTCTAATAAGACTCTTCAGCAAACTGTAGAGCTCACTTACCAGCTGTATCTGGCTCAGTCAATTTCAAACATACACACACACACTAAACAAACAAACAAACAAAACCCTCAAACATGTCATTGTTTACACAAATGAGTAAGTAGATGGCAGCTAACACCTGAAGCTTTATTTGGCCAGTTCTTCTGGCTTTAAGTACCATGACTAGTGCAGCAAGTACATTCTGGATAGCTGGAGCAGTCTACCACAAATATATTTGCTCTGCTGAATTGTCCAGTCAAAGAAAGTTGAAGGACACCAGAGTAGTTTTGCTGCTTCCGAATGATCTGCTTTTCCGCAGGCTTGGCCAGGGGAGTGGAACTGAAGCTCAAGATGGGAGGCTGTTGCTCAGGGCTTCCACGTCTTGCTGCACGATATCCCCAGCAGAACCTGAGGCGTTGCTGCTTTTTCTGGCTTGGCACATGGGTTTGGCTCTGTTGCTTCGTGCTCCATCTGTCTGAGCCCTGAACTCTGGCAGCGTAAGCGCAGCGAGCCATCCCGTGTCTCTCTTGAAGAGCCAAAGCAGCCGCCCGTTCTGCCCTTCTGTGGCAGCGCGGCACAGCCACCCTGCCCAGGAAAGCCCTTCCTTCCAGGGGCGTTCACACTCGCTTTTCACCAGCTTCAAAGGTGTAACACCGGTCACCTCCAGATGCTAGAACAGAACAGAACATCCCAGTTGGAAGGGACCTACAGCAGCCATCTAGTCGGGCTGCCTCACGGGTTCAGGGCTGGCCAAGAGTTGCAGCGTGCTCTTCAGGGCACCGTCCAAATGCCTCTTAAACACGGGCAGGCCCGGGGCACGGAGCCCCTCCCCAGGAAGCCTGTTCCAGCGTTTGCTCACCCTCTCCCTACGGAAATGCTTCCTAATGTCCAGTCTAAAGCTGCCCTGGCGCAGCTGGGAACCATTCCCAGGGATCGCCGGATCCCAGGGATCGAGAAGAGCGCCGCACCTCCCTCTCCTCTCCGCTGCCCCTCCTCAGGCAGCCGCAGAGAGCCAGGAGGGCGCCCCTCGGCCTCTTTTTCTCCAGACCAGACACCCCCAAAGTCCTCAGCCGCTCCCCACAGGACATGCCCCCAGCCCTTTCACCAGCTTTGTTGTCCCCCTCTGGAGGCCTCCAGGGACCTTCCCATCCTTCCTGAATGGCGGGGCCCAGGCCTGCCCACGGCGCTCGGGGTGAGGCTGCACCATGGCCGAACGCGGCGGGACAGTCGGGTACCTATTCTTTTTGACCATCTTTACAAGTCTCCCAAAACTTTCACACATATACATAGAGGGGATGAGGGGGGTTACTATGGATCTTTTTTTTTTTCGGGGGGGGGGGGGGGGGGGGAGAAAAAAAAAAGATGAAATAGCCAAATGCTACATTTGTTCTCAGAAGCAATCTCTTCTGCTGAATTCCTCTCCGTCTCTCAACAAATTCTCAGATAAAGGAAGTCAAAGAATGAAACCGTTTAATGGTGTAAAGGATTTTGTTCTAGATGATACCAAACTCCTGAAATTTCTTATTTTGCAACGCTGCCACAAGCAGGTAGGAGTAACACAGGGGGTGCCACACTTGTGATGCCAGAAGGAAACAGCCACATCCCTTGCTCCCCAGCAGCCGTCTGGTGTCTTCCAAGAATTGTCCAATTCTTTGCCAGTATTTTCCCTCGCCCAGGATAAAAAGCCCTTCTTTAGTCAATGAGGAACAGGATGCAAAACACCTTCAATACTTTTTAAGCTGCATCCTCGCAGTCAGGCCATTTGAAAATTGTCACTGAGTAGGTGAAGCCATTACGTGAACAATATGGAGTACTATAAGGCATGAGGTGACAATATAATATATAATTCATATATATATTATAATTCATATCATTGACTTCCCCAAGCAATCATCTTTCATTGAAGTTAACCACAATCAGGATCCCAAAAATTTCCTGCAGAACTTGTATTGAATTAGTAACTACATCTAGGAAGATAACATATCCTAAAACAGAATTTACCCATACTCAGCGAAGACCACAATATAGCCAAAATACAGCCGCTACTATTATTTTTTTAAATTCAGTTATCAAAGGTGTTCTTCCTGTGTTTTGTCCTCCTCCCTCCCCAGAGGACACCATTCCTCTTGGTTACTTCACTAAAGAGAAGCAACTTAACAAAACATTCCTTCACTCCACTGGCAATTGCTGTCTCTGCAATTACATAAATAAATATTTATAAGGAGTTATAGCCATCTTAGACAAGTCAGGAAGTGCTAAAAGAGAAAAAATTACTCCAGAGCTAGGCGGATTGGTTTAAAATTATTACAATGGAAGAGTAGAAGAATAAATGGCTTACAGTTTAGTTATTTCCTAATTAAAGTCTGAAATGCAACAGAGGGGGAAAAAATAGCCACACAAATATTAAGACAGTAGAAAAAATTATGGTGACAGATAAACACAAGGCAAGAAACGCAAGCTGACAAATTCATATACAATAGGAATTCAAACAACAGTCCCCCATGGTTCCCCCTGTTTTAAATTAAAATTCTGTTGCAATTTATGCAACCATTAGTGCCTTTGAAGCACATACATATATGGAGGGCAACCTGGTATTACATATCACTCAGGTTAGAAGGTGGAATTAGGGGGAAAAAAAAAAAGAAAAAGAAAAAAGTACTGATGTTTATCATAGATAGTGAACACAATCATACCTACTCTACTCACTAAAAACCCAATACCTTACCAAACCAAACTTCTAAGAAGCAACTTAGGCTTCGAAAGAGCTTACAACTGTCATATAACGACCTTGCTTGGAATTTCTTATAATTAATTCTACAAACAGCTGTAGCAATTTTTTTACATTGCATGGGATATTAAACTTCATAGAATATCAGCCTGGCTTCAGTTGGATCCCTTTGTTCCAAGCATTTTGCTTTAATGAATCACTGACCACATTCAAAAGAGCAGCAGCCGAACACAAGGTTCTAGACAGACTTCCTACCCTGGGTGCAGGGTATCAGTGGGAGAGGATTACTACCACCACCCTCAGATGCAACAGCCTGAAGAACAAGTTCTAGTTTGTTTTTACTACAATAAGCAGACACACCACCCTGATGAACAAGTAAGGCTTTCAAACATGCACTGAACCCAAGCGAACGTAAAAATACTTTTTTTTTTTGACGGGATGTTTCTGTACGCCTCCAAGCACTCGAGGTAGTTAAGGTGATCCCCAGAGCATTTTCAGAGCCTTCAGAAGTGCGTTTGTCAGCAGCAATCCCATGAAGTCCTTCACAGGCACACAAGTGTACTTACACAAGATACCCAGGCATGCACACGCCTACACTGAGAACTAGAGTGTGCCATGAGCTCTTAGAACTTCGCATTGTACTCTACTCACACAGAAAGCTAGGCCAAGGTTTAATAATAATGTTTGCAGAAGCACTGTTTAGTCTTTATAGCAGGTCCCGTTGTATTACTTATGTCCATCCCATTGTATCTGATACAAATTGTGCTTCTAAAAAAAAAAGACAGCATCTTTCTGTGTGCACGTGTGTGTCTGAGAAAAAGAGACTGGCTACTCACACAAAAAGGAAAGTTGCAACAGACAAAACAGCAACAGCAGAAAGAAGTAGCATTCTCCCCATGCAATTTAGCACTGCTTGAGTACTGGAGTGAGGTTTACGCTTGTATTGAGAGCAGAAAATCTAGCCTCCTCTCTCACCAGTGCATGTAACATCACAACGCAGAGTAAGGCAACACTTCACAGACTTAAGAGGTGGCCATAAAACCAACACGTTTGAGATCACACCATCAAGATAGAGTGGCAGGAGGAAACCCCATAAACTGACACACTGCTTTTCCCCCCACTCCCACACTAACAGTATTTAAAATCCATTAGTCATCAACTAGCCACATTTTATGATTAGGTCAGATTTAAAATAATCTTAAAATACTAATAATTAAAAAAAAAGTTATCTCTCAGCTGAGGTAGCATCCAAGATAAATGGCAGTCAATTAAACACACCTGTTTCCATTGCAGAAAGCAAATCACTGAGTCACAGCACAAAGACTGTTCTGTACCTTGTTGCTATCTGTGTAAAGAGGCCCCAACGCTGCTTTCAGGGATGCACCTTAGAACAGGCAAATAACATTTCCACTTGCTAGTCCCATTCTAATACACAACTCAGAATTCTCACATTAAACCTCTCAAAACTGTGTGGGTCAGCTGACCAGTATTGCTCTTGTATAATCCTAAGGGTTTGACTATGCAACAATATGAAGTGCAGCTACAGCAAGCCCTCCCGGCTGTGTGGCTTCTTTCCAATTACCGTTAGCACACTAACTGACTCCTGCTGTCGTTATCCTCTTACCATTAATGCAGTCTAGGTACATGCTACTGTCACACCTTCATTTCAATAACCCAGGACATTTTAATACACGCTCAGAATGCCTGTGTAGTCCTTCCAGTTCGTTCTGAAACCTTCAGCAAACAAGCAAGCATTATTTTACTTACTGTAGATACTGTGCCCTCCCAGGTAGACAGCCTATACCCAGCACAGGTTCCCAGTTCAAAACTACCTAAAGAACAAGTTTAATAGACTAAACACACTGTAAGAGTTATTAACATCTGAATAGACAGTACAAGGAGCTAAAGTTCCAAGTCACTGGTATCACACAGCTGCTCACCCTCTCCTTGCTACGGCTGCTCCGAGCATCTCTGCTGGGCATACTCCCCAAGCTGCGGGGAGTCTGGGGACAGGAGGGCTGGTTCCCCCATTTCACCTTCAGCAGAAAGAACTGAAATACCAGGTTGCCTTCCACAGCAGCAACATCGGGGGAGCTGGGGACCGCCTAGCCTCCTGTCCTGTCGGGAGAGGTGGTGAGCAGCTGCCAGGGGGTCACCTCATCAGGTCAACCTACCTGCACTGCAGGAGGTCTCAAAGAGGTGATTTACAGGTGAGATTCATTCCTATCCCACTTAGCACACAGTTCAGCTGAAAAGTATTAATCTGGGCCCTGTAAGCTTGTTAAATAATGAACTTTACCCTCAGGCTGAAAAAAAAGGGGGGGGGGGGGGAGGCAGCGTTGCACAATTTTTATCAGTGCCCACTTGCTGCAGAACATGCCCTTGCAAGACATGCGTATGAAGAACTACTATTATTTATACCTGTAATATTTCCAAGTTGCTGCAAATCTCTAGGACAAGATTAATGCATAACACTTACCTGTATAAAAACATAATACCCTTATTTTCTTCCCAGGTTTTCCTCCCATGTTAGAGGACCCTCAACTTCATACTTATTTTTAAAATGTTGCTGAAGCTGAGGTCCTTAAGATAGCAGTAAAGAAAGATATTGTGAAAGAGCTGACCCAAAAGGCTGCATGATCTGCACTTGGGCATCAGTTTAATGTACAGCAGTATGGTGTATGGATGGAAAGTAAAAACAGAGAAAGCATAGTATCTATGCACACAAACTCAAGTGGTCATGCATTTTTCATTGAAGTTAAGAAAGTTCAAGCAGATGGCTTTTTATTGACAATATAATCGTATTTTCCTTGAAACAATTACATAAGAGTTTACTTACTTAATCCTTTCATAATTACTTCAGACATTCATCTCAACATGCTCTCATCACAGGCACAAATATGCACAGTACTCAACCAATTCCAGCACTAGCAACAAACTCTCAACCAAAACTTCCAACATGACTAAGTCTGCTTGGATCCAGAGACATTCTTTCTCTCTCTCACTGCTACTCACCAGTAGTCAGGCACAAAAACATTTTTCTGTTAACATAATAGCTTAACACATGCTATCCCACTCACTTCCCGGTCTCTTGACCTTTCTTCCTTCGGTTTGCTGACAGTTCCCCTTTTTCCAGGGAGCACTTGCACTTCCTCACAATGCACTACAGCGGCAGCTCCCAAGGACTCTGAGGTTCCTTCAAGAAACAGAGTGACTGTCCACAACACGTGCATGGGAACATATACCGCATCACTTAGGAGAACACCTTCGCTACCAGCTGTTCAATCTCGGCAGCTGTGGTGCACAAAGTACGCACAGTACTCCAGTTTAGAGTCTTTCTACCTTCTCAGCATAAACCATTCTGAGGCTTTACAGCTCACGTGCCAGTTTCACCCAGTAAATAATGACTTACAGTCATGGCCTGGAAAGGCTTGAGGTATTTTTACCCTTCACTAAGTTGTATTTTGGGTTGTTGTGTTGTTTTTTTTTTTATAAATAGTTTAAGTGATAAGAGTGACCAGCTGGATTGATTCTGTGTTCCAATTTTAAATACTTACATTTAAAAAATACTTGATAAACACTTAAGCAATATGATCACTGATAGCACGTTAGCATTCGGAACGTTGCAGCGTAAGCATTCGGCTGTAATTAAAGTATTTTAAAAGAGACTACAGTAAACTCAGTAACCTTTTCCATGCAGAGTATTATTTGAAAAGCATGAACTCTGTGAACAATATACGGTCTACAGCAGTTTGAATACCTGAAATAAATACAGCTAATGTACGCTATCAGAACTTGACTTCCCATGTAGTTACGATAAAATCTCCCAAGCTTTTCCATTCAGTAAAACAAACAGCATGAGAAAAACACCTAAAAATCAGAATATCTGCTCAACTTTTAATGCACACACTTCCCTCCCTGCCCCATACTGCACTGTATAATGAATGAGCTGGGTCATCACTGCCTTCACTAAGTATTTCAGAAATCTTTCAAAACAACAAGACGAGAGTAAGAGTTGTTAGAAGCCCAGACATCAAAGAACTTCCCAATAATGCCGCGTGTTCATACAGCCACAGGCATCGGGTTTATGCATCAGCATACCGGGAACTGCAAACCCACAAGTACCAAAGTACTGGGAATTCTACGTTATGAAACTTCCTATGCAAAGAGAAAGTAACGCAGAATTATAAGTATTTGTGGCTGGAACTGAGAATTTAAGCCCAACCTTCAGCATGCGCCGGGGCAGAACGAACATTTTCAGACCCGAGTGTCACCTTGCACCTCTCGGCAACTCCGTCACGCAGCAGCAACTCGCCCGCAGCGTCAGTAACTCCAAGACGCTTTTCAACAAATGGAAATTCCCGGGGTTTGTTGTCACCGTCCCCCCACACCTCCCTTGCTGCTGCGCTCAGCTGCTCCTCGGCGCGCCGCCCCCGGCCCGCCGCCGGACCCCGCCGCCAGGCAGCCCCGGCACGGCCGCCACCCGCCCGCGGGGGTGCCGCCGCGGCCCGGGGGTCCCGCCCCGTCCGAGCTCCGCTGCGAACGGCGGCGCCGCGGCTGGGCCAGCCCGCCGGGCAGCCCCAGCACCACGGCCGGCGCGGAGCCCTCGGGCTGCCTCTGCCCATCAGGTGTTTTGCGTTTCTTTGTAAGTACGGCTGTTCCCCGTGCAACCTTCCCTCCAGCAGACCTGAAAACCCAGGCAATTTTTTGTGTGTCCTTAAAAGATATCCTTCTCTCACATGTAAAGGACAGCAGCGCACACACACACACACAAAAAGAAGAAAAAAAAAAAAAAGAGTCTTCTCCCAAGTATTTTCCTCGGTGGGATTTCCAAGAGGTCCGTTCAAACGGGCCGGGAGCCACACGCGCTGGCATCTGCGGCCGGGGCACGGGCTTACCTTTACCTCTCCCGCGTCGGGCTCCTCCTCGTAGTAGCCCTGGCCGGACTCGTAGGCGGCGGCGGCGGCCGGCTGCCGGGGGTCCCAGGAGCACGGCGCCGGCGGCGAGGCAGCAACCCAGGGAGAGCACCTCCAGCAAGTGCATTGTGCGAGGGCGGCGGGGCGGGCGCGCAGCCGGGCCGCGGGGCGCTTGGAGGAATGCAGGCGAAATTACGAGGCTCCTTCTCTTCCTCTCCCCCCCCTCGTTCGCTGTCCTCTCCCCCCTCCCTCCCCTCGCAATATCCAAGGCAGTAAAATCCGTGGGATGGAGAAGACGCGGTAGCAGCAGCTCCCAGGCGCCTGCGGGGGAGCTCCCAACTTTCCCAGCCGCTTTACAAATTCTCACCGAAGTTACCCGGAGTTTGCCAGGTAGAAAACCCACCAGGAAACCGGACATCCGAGGCTGCGCTCACTCGGGAGCAGGGGAGGTGGAAAGCACAGAGAGGAGGAGGAGGAGGGAAGGGAAGGAGAGGAGCGAGCGGCCGAGCGGGACCGAGCGGCCGGTCGCACCCGCGGCGCTGCCTTCGCCCCGGGCCGGGCCGGGCCGCGGGGGCTCCGCTCCGCCCGCCGCCGAGGTCTCTCCGGACGCTGTCAGCGGCAGCGCGGCCTGGGGCTGCGCGGCGGCGCCGGGGGCTGCGCGGCGGCGCCGGGGGCCGCGCATGGCGAAAGCGCCCTCTGCCTGCGCCTCTGCACGGCGAGCGGCGGGCCGCCGGCGGCCTTCCTCCTCCTCCTCCTCCTCCTCCTCCTCCTCGTCCCGCTGCTGCTGCTGCGGCGCCGCCTGCCGCTGGCGCTGCGCTGGCGCCCCGGGGAGCGGAGCGCCCCGCACCGCGGGCAACGGGCCGCCCGTGCCGGAGGGGGCCGAGCAGGCCGGGCCCCGCAGTGCCCCGGGGCGCAGGCGGCCCCGCGCAGCCCGGCTCGGCCCGCCCCGAGGGGACAGCGAAGTGCCCCCTTGGGTCGTTCTGCTCGGAAACCAACGGGTGAAGCCGGGCAAAGCGCACACAAGGAAATCGTGCACCAAAATTGCTGTTAATCCTAACGGGCTCGTGCGGAGCAGCGCCGGCAGCCTCGCTGGGGCGAGTGTGCGGGGTTTTTTTGGCCAGAGAGAAAAAGATTTGGCCATCTCAGAAACGGAATAATCCAAAGAGTGCCGTATTTACTCGTAGCCTTCCTATCGGTGACCTATCACAAGCCCTCTTTGAACAGAAGTTACACCCCATTCAGAGCCCTAAATAAAACAGCGTAGATACTGTGTTCCAGTTACGCTGTGATTAAAAGTGGAAAAAAAACCCCAAAAAACCAACAGTAAAACCAAAAGAGATTGCACATTGGTAAACAAAGCAACACACTACAGCCTGCCCGAATCTCAGCTACAAAAAGGAAGAAGTTCTATTCCCTGTACTATTATCTTTGCTCAATGTGAACAGCATTATTGAACCACGTGTAAATATTTAGAAAGCATTTCAAATTATTCTGCATCACTTATACGTATTTTGGTAACAAGATTGTATGGGAACGAACTGTGGGGGCAGATCCCTGGCTGCCTTGGCTGGATGCTGGCCCTCTGCTCACGTTATGCTGCTCTTATTCTTTGGGAATCCCATTATGTAACTGCTCAGGGAACAACATTCTGGGGGTTCTGCATGAAGGTGTCCCCAGCAGGCCTCGAGGTACCCCCTGTTCTTTTTGATTTCTTTCTTATCACTCTCAAGGTGGTATTTCTGCTTGCTGCTACAGAAATCAATTATTTCAATGCTAAGAAGTAATCACGTCATTTGCAATCAGAATGAAATCTAACGTTTAAGCAGATCTGCATTTTAGAAGTTTTTATAGTTACTAGAAAGTTATTTAAGCACTAACAATTTTTTAACATCTTCGCAACAGTGAAGCGATGAAGCAAAGACAGTAGTAGAAGTTAAGTTGAACAGCCATAAAGATATAAAGTAGTGTACATAAATTAAGGAGCCTATTGTTCTTCAGAGGACCCTTACAGCGCTGCGGATCAAAGCATAGGATTAAAGCCTAAAGAGAGCATAATCCAGGATGCAAAACCCATCTAAATAGAAATATGCCATTAATGATTTGAGTTTCAACATGTTAAAATCCCTCAGAAACGTCACAGACTGGTGTAGAAAGCCAGTTCTTTTGCAGCACGTTAATAAAACCCACCTGCCAAATCATACACAGCTAATATTATTTCAATGAGTGCCACGCAAGGAGTGCCTCTCCGTAACTAAATCACAAAACTATGGAACATACTGCTCCCGCTGCGCTGTCATAATATCAGCTGGCTTCTTTCTTTATTTCCGCAGTTCCCCAGCACTTTCATTCTGTCGCTCCCCCCAATTCATAGAACATCCATCATGAGATCAAAGGCTTTTATGCAAGACAGCATTTCCACCGAGTGCTCTGTATAGCAAATTTAAAGTGTCACAACTGAAGGCTACTAATCATAGTCACAGTCTAATCACAAGGTTTTTAAAATAAAGTTGTTGAAATCGATGATGATTAATACTATCTGCTAATAAACAAATAAATATTCCATTGCCTCTGGGACACTTTAAAGTTTTCTTCAATTCAGGCTGCATTGCTTTCCATCCCATAAGAGATGGCTAATTTAAAGGTTTACTGATTCAAAAATCTTTTCTTCTTTCCCCACCATCTCATGATTAATATTTTTCCCCTTGTCTTGAAATTAAGCAGAAATACGCCTACAGGACAATGAATTTAAAGTTCTCAGTAGCACTCAGTACACTGGCAGTGAACCGACCTTAAAACCAGAAATGACTAAAGAGATACGTGCAGTAGTAGAGAGATACAGGTCTAGGTCTTGCCCGGTTATGTTTCATTGCAACGATAGCTACTACTGACAAAGGAAATTTTTTATGTCAGGTGTAAGATTCTTTCAAATGAATTCTCTTGATGTTGTTTTAAAATTGCATTAAAATACCCAGACCTCATCCTGTTTTTCAAGTTGGTGTAATGTACATCTGTCAAGCACGTTCCTCTCTTGTGTCTAGACATACCTGGTACGTTCTTTTCTGATATATTCTCCTTCTGAAACATGAATGTGTTTCAATACCTGTTTCCTATCTTCATTCATTAGCAGTACGGAAAATCAGAGAGGAACCAGAACAAGAAACGTGAACTGAGACAGGAGAATAGAAAAGTGTCAGTAGCAGCGAGAAACATCAGTAGCACGCTGTTGTGATTTTGTCTGTTTGCTTATTGTAGGAGTTAAATGCTAACGTTAAATGTTTGCTTTTCACAGAATGTCATTGCCTTTCTCCTTATATTTAAATTTTTGTGTTTGATTCAAACCAAACTCCTTTGCATTCTCCTCTTAAATAGACATATAGAAGCATGCCCAAGAGTTAAAATCACAGATTGCATGGTTTGCTTTTATTTCAACACACATAGTCTTACTGGTGAGTTTCAGTGGGATGTATATTTAATGTAAATTTCAAAGGTAGAAAACAGTGTTCCCCCCAGTGCAGTGAATCAGAAGGCTGTGGAAGTGCCATTCTGGAGTCATTCCAAAAGATGAAGGCACTGTAGTAAGCTTCAGTCCACAATTCCTCTACAGATATGACACACCCCCCCACCCCCACCCCCCCATTTCCTCTAATGCTTAAAAGCACAGGGAAAAAAAAAAGTGGATCTTAATCAATGTCTTAAATATCAAAGCTCTATGCAAATACTGAAAGCGAACCTGATATGTATAGGAAAAAGAGAAAAAGAAAAGGCATTCAGAGTTGGTGCCAAAATACTAGAACAGCTGCTTGCTAATGCATTTTCTGCCAATCGAATCTTTCAATCCCAAGTTTTATCACACGTCTCTTATCATATTGCTTATTCACTTGGAGTAACCAGTTTGATGGAAGAAAAGACTTAGCTACTGCAAAAGGGTGGTGTGGTGGTTTTCAGGCTGTGGTCCACTTCTCAAATCCTCTTCTTTACATAAAACATATGATTTAGTGGAAACATTTAGAGGTACTGCATTTTTACTGATTATGCACATAATGGCCTTCCTCATTCCTCACAAACACGTTTAAAAACATAATTTTTTTTGTACAGGTGCTCATTTTGTATTTCCTTATATGATTCTAGAAAAGGATCTAAGTATGGTGGCTTGAAGATCATCAAAAGCAAATGAATATTTTCCTTGACTGTGATCAGGCACCTTCTCTGTAAAACAACCCATGGGAAACCGTTCTACACGAAACCTCCAGCTAGGGATCCTGAAATGTAGATTTCTCTGTTCACTTCCTCTAAAAATATTGCCAGGACAAAAACCTTTAATTCAATGTGAAAGACATCACTGCTGGAAAATAATTCTCTGCAATGCTTGACCTAGCAACCCACACTTTATTATCTAGAAATCTCTCTTTCATTTGGTGTAAAAGTTGGTTCCTCTTGAAAATTAATTAACAGGACAAGAATCCTTAGTCTTCAGCCCTTTGACACTGGTTGATATTCAGGGATTACCGGATTATTGGCATTTCTTTGTTCTCAGGGATTCTCTTTCTAAACTGTTAAAATCGAAACTACTGGCATCTAACATTAGAATTTCTTTATGCTACAGATTGGATGACTGCAACAGCATAAATCCCTTACTATAGTAAGGGGTTAGTATGATGCAAAAATTGACAGCAAAAGGCAGAATCTCACGAAAAGTGTTTGAATCGCCCAAAGCAAATTACATCTTCCTAAAGCTGCCCTAAAATTCGAATGGAGAATGCCCTAGCATACATTTTACTCAGCTGTCTTACGTTAGGGATCTTTACAATAGTTTTTCTTCCTTCTTGTGATGTAAGGTGTCAACAAGGACAGGTATGCAGAGAATGTTGATTTAACACCCTGTGTTTAATCTATCCACATAGTGATGATGTTCATTGTTATAACCTCTGACTGTAAACAATAAAATGACTGAATGTAAATTTATACTGCCTCTTAACTGAAAGCTGTGCATAATCTAAACTGTGTATAACTGAAGCCATGTCACTACGTAAACAAATTTAGATTCAACAAAACATATTAGGATTTAACAGCACATGACCATTACACATGGAAATGTTTACCATGGTACATACCCTCCTGCAGCAGTATTCTAAGTGATAATCTATGAGATAAAAAGTGTATTCAGAAGCTTTTTTCCCTGATTATACTTAAAAAATTTTGGAATGTAACAGGACAAAACAGTCCTAAATCAATTCAAGAGACATTTCTGTATAATTGCTAAAACAATGACAGAGACAATTATTTCTATGAAGAGATGCAGTTTCAACTAACTTTACTCCTGCATACTTTTCCACTCATATATTCTGTTGCATTTCCCCACCCCCACCCCTTTTTCTCCAGTACTTCAAACCTTCTGTTCAATATTTTGGCTGTTCTGGAAATTAAGAGTATGCTAAACACTTCTCAAATGCAAATTGCTGAAGTATTAAAACCTCAAAAAAATTCACAAATGGTATTGAGACAAATTCATTTCCAAGTTCAGAACAGCGTAATGTATTATTACTATGAGCCTCATTTTTTGTTATATTTCATAGGTTTTCCTTACCAAAGTTAATTCTTTTCTCCTATGTAAAATAGCATTTTACATATTTGAACACTTACCCTTTCTTACTTAGCTATCTTGTTTTAAGCTAAACAAGATCAGGTGTTCCAACATTCATGTGTAGATTTTTATTTTCTAAAGTTCTGCTTATCCTTATAACTGTCATTTGAATAATCATTAGTTGATCCAGGGGTTCTTTGAAAGGTGATGCCCAACACTGAAGAAGGGTACTTCAAAACTGACCTGGGTTGTGCAGAACAACTGGGAGCCGAACAAACCAGCCCTACCCGCTCTCCTGCTTGTACATCCCCACATGGCATTTGCTTGTTAGGCAGGTTGATGTTCAGCTGGCAAATCAGCTGCAACTCTTGGATATTTTTGTGGGTTTTCTAACAGCCAGATGTTCCCTTTCCTGCAGTTGTAGATATGACCCTTCCAACAGAAGTGGAATGGAGCGCTCTCGTTTCCCAACAGAATGGTGTCCACTATCTCCTATTTTTTGCTAGTGATTTCTTGAACCTTATAAAAATTATTTCCAATTTTAGGCCTGCCTGTCTGTGCTGTCCTTGCTAGCTAGATCTCATCTGTAAATCTAATAAAGGAAAGGTGTATTCCACCTATGCTGCCCTTGATTCCTTGTGGTCAGCAGAAGCATTGTTAGTGACCTATTGCAAGGTTTCCCTGAAGGTTGCAATGTGCCTCCTGAGGTGCTGGTTCAAGCTGCAGGGTTTGGGTTCAGAAGCCAAAAATGCCAAAATGTGGGGACATTCAGATCTGAGATTCTTCCTTAGGCCTGTCTTCATTTTTCACAGGGCTGAAAATAGTTGGAGATTAGTTTAAAAATGATGAAAAATAGAGGGTTGTGGTTGGGTTGGGTTTTTGTTTGGGTTGGTTGGTTTTCTGTGTTGTTTTTTTTTTTCCCCTTGATACACCCGGTAGCGAACTTCTGGAATTTGTTGTTATGATGAGTTGGAGGCAGGTAACTATGAGGTCTAGAAATAGATCAGACAAATTAATGAAGATCAGGACCATAAATTGATACTGAAAAAAAAGGGGGGGAGGGGGGGGGGGCAGGTAGGAGTAGGGGAGTTCAGCGTTGCCTACCTAATTAAATGAGTGGTGATGCTGGAAAAGTGTGAATTCAATTCACAGTGTGTGATTTCACAAAGTGTGAATTCATCTTCAATTGCAACTGTTGGAGACAGAAGACTAGATAGACTGTCTAGATGGATGGTTTGTCTGAGCCAATAGGACGTTTCTTATATTTTGAGGGAAATGGAATCAATTTCTCATTGATTTAGGTCCAAACCACAAAGTAAATTTGTTCTTGTCTTTTAGTCTCATGTTCAGACCAGTATACGTAGTCATAACAAAAACACTTACTTTTACACATCATTATTGCACCAGAAGTCAGTCCAACAGATAGGGTTGGAAGGAAGTACACAGGAAATCCAATCTGTAAAATGTTCTTTATAATCTAAAATGAAATGAATAAAGAGTGCTATTGCCATCGCCATTGAAACTAGATTTAATCATTCCATCTTCAAAAGAAGAAAACTAAACCAAAACCCATGTATCCACTTTTTGGATACATATCACAGAAACCCAGCAAAACAGCAGATATTTTTTTTCTTTTGTTTGAGGTTTGGGTTTTGTTGGTTGTTGTTTTTTTTTTTTTTCTTAAACAAATGATAAGACAAAGCAAAACAAGAAACCTACATACAAATTTTTGGTCAGGAAGTCACCATTACTAATAGTTTGAATTGGCACCATGCGTAACTTGGTTACTAAGACAGTTTTGTTCTCTGCTAAACAATGACTTAATAAGAAACATGTTCCCTTCAAAAAGTTGTATGTTTTGTGCTGAATCAAGAGTGTCATTGTTGCTATCAGACCTAAGGGTACATCCTGGGCCCAAAAGCAGAAGGATGAGGAGCCACCATCTGTAAGAATTCCAAATTCAATCCTTAAACTTTTCATTTTCCGAAAGCTGCTAAAAAAAAAAAAAAAAAAAAAAAAAGAAAAAAAAGAAAAAGCAAGCACTGTCAAAGAATTAAAGAACAAAGTGTATTGATATCCAGATTGCATCAGAGGCCACAAGCAATGTCTTTTTTTGCTGTCTGGCCAGGATATTTCATTTTCCTAAGCATGCAGCACTGGATGACACAGATCCTGTTCCCTGACTATATTGAAAGCCATGCAAATTTCCCCGTTTATCATTAATGAATTTATGTAGCAAGAGATATTTTTAGACCAGTTCTTGACTGTTTCTTCCTTTCATCATAACCTGTTAATCTCTCCTTTGGCCAGTCTCTTGACTTTCAACACCTCAGGCTGGACTAGGCAGCTGGCACATGGAACCAGATGATTGTGGGGCAAAGAGGCCTTCAGCACAGCACATCCGTTGTCCTTCTGGTTGCTTATCTCTTTGTAACTTGAATTTAAGCAGCTACTACTGATCTAAAAAGTGAGTAGCATGCTGGGCCTAATCTATTTTTAAAATTCCTATCCCACCACAAACCTACAGCTATACTCCACAGGGACACTTCAACTAATCTGTCCTAGCAGAAAACTCTGAAGTGCAAAGGGTAGAGCAACAGACCATTTTCAGTCGCAGATTCCAGCTGTGGAACTCAACCTAATCTTCTCTATTGATAATGAATATAAGCCCGAGTGTATTCAAAATTAAAACTAACCCCAGCTGCTTAGTAAGGCCTCCTGCAGCAATGGTATCTTCCCAGGGTAACCAGCTGATCCGGATAGAGGAGGTAGAAAGCGAAGCATATGAAATAAAAAACCTAAACCCTGCAGATATTTTATTTTTTTTAAAAAAAAGTAAGTTCCAAATGGATTATTACATTAAAATAATTTTCAGAGATGCACAGAAGTCACCTTTGCTTACCTTTTCTGCTTTAAAATTTTGAATGGTCAAAAAACCCAGCTTTGTCATCACCTTTCTTCAGAGCCAGATTTTGTTTTTCCTCCCTAGTAACCCCAGCAAGTTGATTATAATTGTGTTCTAGTCCCTTTATGTAACTGTAGGGCCACTCACAACTATTTCATCCAAAGAGGATAGAGGAAAGTCCTGGTCATACTTCCATCTTATTTTTCTGTTCCCTTGGGATGGGACCGGTCAGGAGCAACCCCTGTACCGCAGAAGGGCTGTGGGATGAGGGAACACGCTGGTGCTGGGCTCCGAGCTGCCCCAGCTAGCAAGGCGAGGAGGACGCCAGGCTGTCCGAGAACCTGGTGAAGCTCAGTGAACCCAAACTACCTGGCGCTGCTGCTGCCTGCTACAAAGACAGCCACAAGAGAGAGAATACAAGCTATACCATAGTTTCACAAGCATTTTTATGCTTATGAGGGACTGCAGATGACAGGTGGCTGCACCACACACGTTTTGCTCTTGGGTTATTCCTAGTAAGTCTCTAATGTCTTATAATTAACATAGATGCTTACTGGTAGGTCTTTGGAGTTCTAGCATTCCAGCTGGTAAAATCACATAAAAACCAAAATAGTGCAAAGAAATATTTGTTTCCCCACAGTTCTGAAATGAGTGTTATATTCACCTGATAGACTAATGTTAATAGTCCACAGTTTTGCAGCAAACTTCAAAGCAGCCAGAGGGAACGAGGACCAATTATTAATTGTAATTATATCCTTTAACATTTTAGTAGCCTTCTTTCAAATCACATATGATTTTTATAAGTGAATTTTCCTTTTCTTTCTCTTATACAAGTATGTTGATGATCTATCCAAAAGGGATAAGAATCTTTTTCACTAAATTGGGAAAGAGATGTACTCATCTAGGGGTATTAGTAGCAAGGCTGTTAATATTCATAGGAAGTCTTGAAAAATCATTTAAGTTCTAAAACTATGGAGAAAAAGTGTGTTCACTTTTTTTCCAAACAGAACTTCAAAGTCTAGACATTTCAGCGCAGTAGTTTCAAGGGGGTTTCTGCATATTTATTGTGTGACCTATTGTTTAGTTAAACTGTGTAACAGATGCCTTGTTAAGTAATAATGCTGACTGCCAGTAGGAATAAAACAATTTTTTTGAGTTCAATCTACTCTCAGTCAAGGTCAAAAACAGCTGGGACTAAACTCAGTGAGTTTTCAAAAGCTTACCCTAAATGTACAATATCAAAGTTCATAATTAAGAAGGCTCGTTTAATCAGTCAGCTTCATGTTTGCACAGCAGTGGGAGTAATTATAACACCACTTATTCTTTCAGGTTGGCTTGAACACTTGACCTTATAAGCAAACTCCTTTTTTTCCCCCTCCTAAGATGCAAAGCCAAACCATTTGATTTTAACAAAACAGAGCTGTCACTTTGACATTTCAAAGCACATTTAACTGCTTTCTTTCATTAAAAAGATAGTTTATCTTAAAAATAGAAATTTACAGGCTATTTCTACTAATTTTTTACCATGCAAAGATTATAAAAAAACAACAAAACTTTCTGCTTGCTTGACATTTTCTTCAGTTCATCAGTTGAACTATATTTGTTCCAGCCTCCACAATACACAGAAATCCCCAAATTGATGCAAATGCCAGGATGCCTCAAGGGCACCGTTGCCTTGATATTCCTCTTACATCATGCCAGCATTCACTGACTCACATGGGGCCAAAGAATGTGAAATCCAAAAGGAGAACTACAATTGTTTTTCACAGTAGTCGTGTGTGGGCAGATACTCGGTAAAAAGAACCGCTCCCAGAAACAGTAAAACAAATGGAAGAGGATCTCACCTCCCTTCTGTCGTCCCAGAATTGAGGTACTAGTCTAAAGCCAAGTGTTTGCCCATTACAGTCAATAAAAAGTGACAGGCCCCTTTCAAAGGAGAACTCATTTTCCATTTCTTTGGCACTTAGTTTAGGACAAGCACTAAAATATGTTTTCTCTCAGTTGGTAATAGGGGGAGACTATATGTTAACTTTGAGATCCCTAAAGTTACAGAAGAGAAGTCTCATGCTGAGAATTTACATTGAAAAATCTGTCCCTGGGAAGCCCCAATGCCATAAGGGGATTTCTAAGAAACAGAGGAGGAAAGGAGGCCAGGAATTTAAGTGAGGCAAGTAATTAAATCCATGAAATTAGTTTCTAATTTGACAATTTGACTATCAAAATGAATCAAAGGTAATAGTGGCATACTTCATGAAACAAGAGGAGTGGTTGATTGGTGACTGACCATGATTTCATTTTAGAATTACGTCTTGTTCATTCATTTTAGCTCTTTATTGAACAAAAGTTGAAAGGTATGATGGTTCTGAATGTTTAGACATGTCAGTAGGTTTTACTGGAGAACTATCAAAATAGTGAATGAAAAAAAGAAAAAAATTATCAAATTTCAGTTGGGTGAAGTCAGTCTAAAATGTTATAAAGTGAAGCTAACATCGTGTTACAAGATGGTTAGTGGATTTCCATAAGATCCACTGGTAGTTGTTATCTCAAAGTTTTGCAATTCTTTTTAAACATTTGTAATACTTACAAACTGTATTTTAAACAGCTTGTTGTAACCGAGTTATTATATGCTAATTATAAGAAACTCAGAAAGTAATTCTGAGCACTTTTCATAATCAGTCACTATGGAGACTGAGAATAAAGTATTAGTTACAGCAGTACAAGAAAGATTTTTTTTTTCATTATAAAAAGGTTCTCCTCTCCATACGACACAGTCAAAAATGAATTTATCTAGCCAGAATTACAAAAGTCCTTTTCCATCTCCATCATATTTAATGTACTGCAAAGAGTTACAGAGCCAGTCTAACTGTACGATCTCTTCCCTAGCAGTACAATATTCACACTCTACTAGCCACCAGAATATGCTCAATAATCCAAAATTAAAATTGTTACAGACCTTTTTCTGAATTATCCATAGTTAGAGCTCTTAACGTCAGGGACAGTATCCATACAGGGATCAAAGTCATGCACAGAAGGGATACTCAAAATTTTATTTTTTCCCCTGTCTGTATCTGCAGTAATCTCCTTTTTCTTCAAACTTCCCATTTTCTGATGTTGCCTTACTTTAGTCTGTTTTACAGACTGGTACGCAGCCAAAGGCAACCTCGCAAAGCCCATGAGCACAGCTACATGGGAAGAGAAGACACAGAACCGAGACAGGATTTCTTTTCCTTGAATCTGGCCATTAGGCAAGCACAGTTCTGGCTTTGCTTTGCTGCTGGGGGAGTTCGGTACGATAGTCCATGAAGGAGAAGGCAGAATCAAGTCCTAGATCTACTGAGATCATTTCATAGAGCCAGGATTTTATACATTCTTCCTATACGTCAAACTGGGGGTGTGGTGTGGGACAGGGAGGGGAGAACCCCGAAGTATAGCACGTGCTAATTAGGCAGATACTTCAGCCTGATTTTGCCTAACAATGCTGCCAGCAGCAAGCAGTGCTGCCACTGATGCTTTGCCGCAGCATTGTGTAGGTTGGATCTAGAAATCTGACGCTCAGATCTCCATTTTAAGTCCTTACTGCTCCCATCGTTCCCATGGAGTGATTTCTATTAACGTACATTGACTTCTGCCTGAGACCAGTTTCCAGCACATTCCCACTGTCAAGATGTAGCAGAATAGAAACAGTATATTGCTAGATGATCTGGAATTCTGGCTGAATTCTGGGATACAGCCTTGCTGTTACAAAATATGTCATAGAGTGTGCTACGTGCTCTACAAAGTGAGAAAGCAGGATACCGATTAAATGAAGGCAATCACATTTTAGATAGAAGCAATGTTGGAAAAGCTTAAAAAATTGAGTTGGAGCAAGAAACTGATAAAGAATAGATTCCAGGTCAGAAAAGAAAGAAACCCTGCATTTCATGTTATCAATATGAAATCTTTTTAAAGAAACACTAACAGAAGTAATTACTTTATTACTACTAGAGTAATAATTTGATCTTTAAAAAGTCTAATTTTCAAATTCTGAGATTACTTTCTCAGGGCTTCGTAAGGAAGTTCATGCTGTAGACTTCTGTGAGTGTAACTCTACCTAGAAGGGTCTTCAAAACCTTATGATGGGGCCTCATGGGTTTGAGGATGGGTGGGTGGGTGGGTTCTTTTTTCCCCTCCAAAGACTACAAATCAAGAGGTTCTAATTTTACACCCCTACCTCCAAAAAAACCCCAGAAAACACCCCCCCTACTTTTTTTGCTGCCAGTCTTGTAAACTGAAAACTAAAGAAAAATTTGGCTCTTTCTAGTTAAAAAGTCTTAAAACACTACTTTGTGAGAGAAACTTGCTAACGATTTTGGTGAGGTAACATGTTATACATGGGTCCAACAGACTCTCTCATGGCTCCTTTAGTATTCCAGGAACAATGCATTTAAAACATTCTGGTTTGCAAAGCAAGCAGATACTGCTCAATAAATAGAGGTTCCAGTTTTATCAAGGAAGAAAAAACTGTATTTATAAGTACATTTTTTTGCCATAAGACAGAAGATGCCGTTTTTCTTTCCTTTTTCTTGCACCACAACTAGAAGACTTAAAAACATGCATTAGTGATAATCATAAATTTATGAGGATTTTCATCTAACATGGTAAACTGCCTTGATGGACTCTGTATGATAGTAAGGACCTTGATTTTATATATTTTTTTAATTTAATTGAGAGAAATTTCTATAGAACTATCGTGTTTTATAGTGTATGTTAATTCCTGGAATTAAAATGTGTATCACATAATATACACAAAACATAGCCTAAGCCTACCAGGTAAAGAAGTGGGCAGAAGGATGTTTTACAAGTCTGATTTTATTTTAGGTAAAAATACATTTACAAAACCTCACACAAAGCCTCTTAGTTGGTATCATGGAGGAACAACCTGGCTAAATCTAACAAATCTATTTTTCCTCTTTCAGACAAGATTTAGAATGCCATTCTGACCCCAACAAAAAGGAGAAAAGAAAAAAAAAAAGCAGCATCTAATACAAAAACAATACAACCACCAACTGGGAGTTGCTAACCTATAGTTTGCTCATTGAAACCACCACAGTACTGCTTGAGGAGGTGAGAAACAGGAAGATTTTACCCGATTAGAAAGTCTTCTAAGTTGGAAATATAGATACTTGAGACAAAGTGTGTTCCTGTACATCGATCTCGTCACAAAAGAACTCCTTTGATTCAAAACCATAGCTCTGATCCCCACCAGCCCTGGTCCAGTGGTACACCACTGGCGGTATGTCCAGATCAGCTTTTCAAAGACTATTGTGGAAAGGTGTTTTCAGATAGTGCCTCAGATTGTCACTAACTAGGGGAGTAGCACGCAAAGTTTCCTTACTCACATAGCGCTATGGTAGACCTTACACTCTGTATGTATTATGGGATGTTTTTTCAACAAACCAGATGTGAAAACTGCCCAGAAGTTGACCCCTTCTTTCTGTTGGCACCAGATTTATGGTTATAATTTAAACAGCACTGCTTTTCCTTTGTGTATCTCACAAGAATGAAATAAATGGAAACAAGACAACTGTGATCCAGCTTTTCTTTCATTTATAGGTAAATATCAATTATTTCATATAAGTGGTCTGATTTTCAGAAGTATTGGGTTTTATGAGAGATACTGTTTAGTTTCTCCAAATGCAACACCTTGTTTCTCTGAGACACTGCTTAGAAATTCTGCCCAGTACCTCCATACACATTCTCACTGCAAACAGCAACCACCTACCTGTGGATGAGGAGATTCTGTGTTTCTCCACTCTAACGTTCTTGTGCAAACTGCTCAAGTAAATTAATAGCAGAGCAGAAAGAGAGCACCAACCGAGAGCCAACTCCCACAAGAGATCTGTTCTTCGGAGGCACTGTGCTTTTATGCTTTATTTAGAACACTGGTTGTCTCTTACAAAATTATTAACAGATAATAATTCTGCTGAATTTTTTTCTCCTGAGTTTAGCCGGTCTGCCACACAGGAAGTTTTACAGCTGTGGTAGTATTATTTTTTCAAATATGATACCATGTATGTGGCCTTCATCATTACCTAATTAAGTAAAAAGTAAACTTCCCTTTGCATTAACTACAGAAGCTTATGTTTAATTGTTATTAAACCAAGAAAGAGATAGTTGTTATTTACCTTTTTTCTACCTACTTGCGGCAGTAATTCTAGGAAGCTGCAAAGACTATAATTACAATATGACATTCATTATGTATTCTTCAAAGAAGAAAAAAATGGTTTGAAGTAACATATCCTATTAATCACAGCGATTTGAATGCATCTAATCTTTTTCTATATTTTGGCTGGAAATCTATTATAATGCCAAATACTGTTAGTGAAGCCTTAGCTACTCAATATATGCAACATAAGTTCTTGCAAGGGGATTGACTTAACAGAGCTATAAGACAATAAAAGGGCAGCCGTGCCTGTGGCCTCTGCTCCCCAGTTCAGTAACACGAAGAAAAAGCAAATTCACTAGGAGCTGTCAACTCTGAAACATCTCAGTTCAATATGAATTCACCAAAGATCAAATGGAAAAGGCTAATCTTGTTTTATAGACACTTAAATCCCATTTTCCCAGGCAGATTTACCCCCTGGTTTGTCCAAATGTGTCTTAAACAGAATATCTTATTCTGAAGTGTCTTTTTTTTTTTTTCTTTCTAATACAGCAGGCACAATAGCACTGAATACATCAGTGTCACAGTTATTGTTTCCAAAGATTAGGCTGAAGGCCAGAAGACATCTACAGAAAGTAGAAAGCATGTCGCTAATACTCTTACAGTACATTTATATTTTATACAAATATTTACTTATACTTATATATCAGAAATTTTCAACTTGTTATCCTCCCCTGCTTGAAATCATCCTGTATTGGTAGAAAGCAGCATGAACCTTTATTAGATCTGCTGGGGCCTCTAAGTTCTTTTTGCTTTTATTTAAATAAAAGATTGACAGGAGTGCAGTTTTACTAATATTTGGTGGGTGTTTTGGACGCGAAATACATCCTGCTGCCCAGCCATATGCATTCTACCAGAACAGTTAAAATATAATGAATAACACCTGTAGCCAAAATGTTGATTAAGATGGGTTATCTACAGAAAAACTGTAGTTATAAAGATTCTACAAATATGGGATTTAAATAAGTATTTTACTCTTTTGGCATCTGATACTTAACTCTGAAAACATTGCTTTGTCCTACTCTATAAAGATTTGCTTTCTCCATTTCCATCATTTTTCCCATTTCCCTTCAGCAAGGTGGTTTTTTTTTTTCAATTCAGAGACTAAAGTTTTAAAATGAAGTAAGAATCTATGTTGTACTTACACAGCAGAAAAGTTGACCAAATTTTTATTTGTGAATAAGAAGTTCCACTTTGGTTATAATTTTGAGCCTTGTATTCATTATTTGCTTAGGAAAAAAAAAAAAAAGAATAAAGATGATATTCCAATACTAGTGTAATCCAAGGTTTACTAAAAATCAGTAACAAAATTTTTCACTATCCTCAGTGAGGAAGTGTTTTACCCCTAGTGTTTTGCTTTTTAGGCAGAACAGTACACAATGAAGAAATCTATAGACATTTTGGTTTTTCAAATGCCTTGGCAAAACTGTTAGCACATAGCTCCAGCATTTTGTGTTGCAAAAACAATCTCTTGATTCTCCATCAAGTTCAGTCCTGTATTGAAAGCAAGGGAAGTGCTCCTTTTCCAACTTGGCATGCTAAGCAACATATCTGTCTATTTCTTCATTCTATAGGAATGAAAATGTAATTTAAGGACAAGATGAGGCTTACAGTAAGTTGATTCTGTCATTACAAAAATGGTCTCTTTTTTATTTAAAAAATACTACTCATTTTGAATAGAAGAAAGCAAGCCAAGTATCTAGGCAGGCAATACTATCTTAACAAACAAACAGCTCCCACAAAAATCCTACTTTTTAAAAGGTGGTAACGTACGGGTTTGTGCATTCAGAAAGGGAGGACAAGGCTTAGCTCGTTGTTAAAACCACTTCGTTAAAACAGGACTTTTTTCTCTCTTCTTAGCAATTATTACATAGCAAGTAAGAAGTACGAACTGAGAAAGGTGGAAGTCTTATTATTTTCAGGGGTAACAGACAGCGTACCACCTTAGCCCAAAACCAGAAGGTCCAGGAGTTTATAATATTACAGAATGGTCAGGGTTGGAAGGGGCTTCTGGAGATGATCCAGTCCAACCCCTGCTAAAGCAGGTTCTCCTAGAGCAGGTTGCACAGAATCCCATCCAGGCGGGTTTTGAATGTCTCCAGAGAAGGAGACTCCACAACCTCTCTGGGCAGCCTGAAAGACTGTACATTTAGTTGTAAAATTGCACATTAAGTCATTCTCTGACCAGACAGAGAAAAAATGTGAAGTGGATAATTTAGCATTGTCAAGAAAATATAATCAAATGGAATCCTAGCTAAATGTTTTGTATGATTCTGAAATTGAATTCTCTGAAATGAATTTGGGTTTGGGTCAGACACTTTCTGGCTCTGGAAAAATAAGAAAAACGCAAGGAAGAAACAAACAAGCAAGAAGTATTAGGCAGAATACAGTAAGAGAATTAGTAAATTAGTAATTAATAAAAGGTGATCTCAGTTAAGACAAAAGCAAAAAAAAAAAACCCCAAACAACAACCAACCAAACCACAGCCCCAAACCCCAGCAGTTGACAGATGAAAAGATCTTTTATTTTTCACATTTAATAAAAATCAAATAGAACACCTAATTAATCTCTCTCATTGCCACAGTATTTTAAGCATACTAAGGAATGAGAACCATATAAGCAAGAGAAGAGACAAGGATAATAAGAGTAATAACTCAGGCAGCATGTATCAAATTAGATGAGTTATTTTGCTCATATGTAACAGACATGACTAGATTTTTTTTTATTTTCTATTTTTAAAAAGTGATATTTTGTCCAAACAGTATAATTAAGAAAACTATGTAAAATTTCAGTGAAGGAAACTAGTAAGGACCTGAAATAATCTAAGCATATTTTTCTTAAGATGCAAAAGTCTGTTTGTTGCAATACATTAATCATTTAAAAACTAGTTGATCAAATTAACATATAATTGCCTTCATGGATAATATAGCTTGTATAGGTTAAGTGAGAAATATTTAAGAATTCTTGTGTCACTCATACCACTAAATATAAACAGTCACTGCCTACCGTCCCCAATTAACAGCCACCAGAATACACAACGGGCTGCATCACTCCCAAAGCAAGAGAAAATGTTTTTGCAATAATAACCTGTTTGAACCAGAAGTGACTGAGAAGCAAGAAACACCAAACCCATAAAGCCTTTTGCAGACAGCTGTATCCTCAAAGTAGTGTTTCTTTTTCAGAGAGGTAAGGTATTTTCTTCCAGAGATAAATTCTGACAGAAAATACAAAATGTTTCCTACTTTCTGTTTTCCTGTTAGGCACCCTCAAATATTCCTGAAATAAACGTAGCTTGGACGTTGAGTGAAAAATACTGTGGCAAGAGAGTCTGTCTAGCCTGCTATTTTGAGCCTTAGAGTGACCAACAGCAGGTTCCTGAGGAAGATGAAGGCAAGCACATAGCTACAGCTCCACAGAATATTTTCTAGACCTCAGTAAGACGCAGCTCAAAACCTTCTTGAGCAGAAACATTATCTTTTTTTATGTAACAGTCCTTAAGTTGTTTTTCTTCCAGGAATCTGAACCGTCACCCTTCGAGATCATGTACGTTTTCACTATCCGTAACACCACGTGGCAGCTTAATAATACATTGTTGGAAGAATCATCTTCCTTGGTTTGCTCTGAACGCCGCTGGCTTTATTTCACATCTCACATTCTTATGGTGGAACTAAAATAAATCCCCATCCACTTTCTCCTCTACACTGCTGATTTTTTAAACCTCCTTCCATATACCGCTTTTTTTCCCCTGAAAGTTCCTGGTCAGTATACTTTTTTTTTTCAGGCAGAAGCCAGTTTTGTACACTTGATTGTATTTGTCATCCTTCTCTAAGTCTTTTTCCCATCCATAACTGATATGAAGAAAAAAAGGACTGCATACAGTTTTGTATGTTTGTTGCAGATTTAAATAATCACAGTGGTGTTTTCTATTTAATTCCTCTATTACATTCCTATTAATTCTTAGTATTGATTTCTTTCTTTATTACTAATCATTAAGTTAAGGAATATTTCTCATACGGTTCCAAAAATTTGCTCCTGAAGAGATATCTAAACAAACCAACGAACCAAAAGCTAAACCAAAGAAAAAATGCTTTCATGTTGCAAGTCATACAGCTTTTTAGGCTAAGCCTATGGCTCAATGTAGAGTTACAGATGCTGTACTTGACTTCAGAATTTAAAAGTGAAGGTTAAGAGATGTTTTAAGGAAAGTGCCTAATTTGCTAGTATCACAAACTCTGCCTTTTCTAAGAAGTAGCTTTAGCATTCTCAGGATAACATTCTACTGCTGCAGTGACTTGTTCTTCCTAAAGTCTTATCTGATTCATACAGACCATCCAGAAACTTCTTTAAGCACAAGCTTCTTAAGAAATAAAGACATGCTTTTTCTATGATATTTTAGACATCCACTCTATGGAGAAGAAAAGACCCAAAACTGCACCTGAATATAAATATATGAATATAATAATACCTGAAGGGGGTTATCAGTACTATTGCTGCCAGAATAAGACGGGGTGCTACTGTTCCCATCTTTTTTTTTCCCATTACCCCACATTTTGCTATGTAATGGACAGTAACTTATATTAAACCCCTGTAAGAACCAAGGCGAGACAAAATAATACTTGTAGTAGCACATTCACCTTCTGTAAGGGCTGAATATCAGTCAGGGACAGTTTCGCCTGACAACCAACCAACAGTGACATCTGTCAAAGTAATTCAACTGACGGCCATTTCTGGAAAATTACATTCATAGGCAAAGATGTGTATATGTAAGATAAACTGTTCAGTTAGCTTTGTGGTTAAGATGGTCGTTTGCTGCTGCCAGCTCTCAAAAGATTTATGGTTTTCAGTTTGAGTTCTCTATGGAAAAAGATCACTGTAATTCTTCTTCACTTTGAATTTAAGGTTAGTTAATCTTAACTGAACAAGTAAGATGCCGTCTTGTTGCAAGCCCAATGTTGACTTTACTTCAGGCGTTTGGCTTCAGAAAGCTTAAAACAAATGAAAAACTAATGGAAGTTAAGAAATTTTAGAATTCTTAATCTGGCAGAAATACAAGATGACCAGAAGACTAAAGCAAGTACTAATGAAAATACAACATCTACTTGTAATTACTTGAGCATGACACTCACTGAAACAAATCACTACAAACTCTCTAGTTAGATCTAGGTACTTTTTTTGAGGACATGTTCTGGGTTACAAAACTCAAGGTACACAAATTCTTACAGACTGTGTTATATTTTCATCTCATCAGATTTAAATCTGGGAAACTAAAATAATTTTTATCCCCCCTCCTCCCCAAGTTTCCTAGAAAAAACCAAAATATTTACTCATTAGTATTACATGCATTTATTTACTTTTTTTTTTTTTTTAATTCAGATGACCTTGCTTTCATATCTGGCAAAATACAAAATGTGGGGCAAGGATATGAAGGTATGTTATCCTTCTTTAAGAAGATATAGATATGAACACACCATATTTACTAGTACTTCTTGGCATCAAAATACTCAGAAAAAGAGGCTATAAAACAGAAAATATTTGTTATTGTTTAAGCCCATAGCACTCAAAACTGTAAGTAATATGGACTCAGGAATTTCAGTACAATTTCTGTGCATTTCAGATAACAGCTCTAGCTATATTAATTACCAAGCTGCCAGTTGTGGCTTCCTGTGCTTACCACTTCTCTGCTTCTCTTTTTCAGCTGCCCAGCATGGAACATACATGCAAATATAGTTTAAGTTACATAAATGGATCCACATGCACTGTTGAACTAGCAAGCTAATTTGTCCAAATGAGTAGTAACCAATAAGCATGTAATAACCCTCATTTATGTAACATTTTACTTCTTGGTTAGTATATGAAGTCCCTCTGAACCTCCACCTAGCAAGAAAAGTCTGAAATAAATACTAAAACTGTGAACTTTCTAGAAGTGGAATATAATTAAGAAAAAAGTACAGTCAAGAGCTTCTCTTACCTTTTTGGAATTGGAATCCTATGGCATAAAATACTAATACATGTAAACACAGTTAAACTACACATTATGCAAAAATCGACCAGTATGGGAAGTGTTTTATAGTGGCAATAATATCTGTGGTCACAAAGTCTTTTCCACTCACTTATTCTAACATAACCATCTCAGAGTAACAAACAGCTGCTACAGAATGAAAATGCTCGAGTAACGTGGTCTTCCAAAAATTCATTTCAGAACCGATTCCCTTGGCTGAGGTCACGGCATATTGCATCACGTTCTGCCTGCGCTTGGTAAGCAGCGCAGTTCCAGGTGAACGCATGTGTCACAGGGACATGACTGCTCAGGCGACGTGATGCTCCAGGGAAGACTGGCATTGGGGTGCAGAGAAAAAGGAAGGATTCACTCCTGCTAAAAGTAAGAAAACATTACCTTATATTCAGGTTATCATCTGCCTAGAGATTTGCGTCTGCTGGAGCAGGATAGGAAACTGTGGTACAGTTTTGTAACGAGTGAAGCACAGGGCTAATACAGGCAGTTTAGCAATCCTAAAAGAGGAAAGCAACTGTTATGTTTGACTTTGTAGTAAAAATAAAGTTTTTATTTATTTACTAGCCACCATAAAGGTTGGATAGTGTATGGTCTGTATTAAACAAAATAGAAAAGAGGATAAAACTCTGAAGCTGCCTGCCACAACTCCGCAGGCAGTAATACGTTGCAACATACCGCACACCCGCTAGCAGGACTGTGCAGATGACACTTCAAGATCTTAAAGTATCCATAAGAGGGAAGTCCTAAAATTCACCTGGAAAATCCTCTTTCTGCAAACACAGAAAAAAACCCAAATATGAATATGTTTCTCCTAACTGAGCACCTGACCCTATTTGCCAAATTCTAATGGAAAGGGAAGTATAAAGCAAAAGACTCCATTGTACTAAGAAGAGTGACAATTTTCCACTTGAAGACAAGGTAGAACAGCTAGAAAAAAGTTACACTGTGAGTACAAGAGGTGGTAAATGCAATACAAATAAGAGCATAATGAGAAAAATACAACTAATGAACCGGACTTCCCCTTACCTCCTCCTGGTTTTCTGTTTTCTAATTCTGAGAGTCGGGGATAACAGTGAGAGAATCGAAAACAGGAATAAATATTTTCAAATCACTATCATGACATGATTTACTGTATATAAATCATTAGTAAATATTAAAAGAAGTGATGGTAACAGCATTAAGGAGCAGACAGTTAAGAAAAGCGAAGTATTCATGAGTTAATGAACTCCAGTTTACTGGATGTAGCCTCTAAAAAACACCAGAAAAGATCATCTAGGTGTCTGTTGCATACTGCCTACCCCAAAGATTAGAATGATTTATTGCTTAAGCATCTATGATAAATGGGGTAACAGAGTTATCAGGGCCTTCTATTTAGGTTATATATGATGAATCCTATATAGTAAATGATTAGATTTTTATTTTTTTTTACAAACTCTAGATAATTTTCTAATACAGAAATCAAGTCCAACACACAATCTTTCCAGGAGACTGCAGATTAAACACCGAGCCAGAAACGTGTTACCTAGGGACCAATATGTATGGCCTGTTTATATTATGGATGGACAGAGGACATTGCCAAGCGACACCCTCTCACTCATTCTCGTATATCACATACACACTACATCAAAAGGACTAAACCTTCAGTGGTATTGGTATAATGAGCCAAAGTTAGTAGTAGGCTAGCAGTACTACTCCCAAAGGACATGAGTGTTTATTTGCTGTGTGGGCCTGGGAACTTGGGTCATATTCCTAGGCTTAAAATGACAAACAGCATTACAATTATGGGTATTTTCCAAAGTGAAAAGCAGCCCACACGCTCAACAGACTACTGGACTTGCCGTAAGACTAAATGGTAATTTAAAGGCAGCACTGACCTGTAAGTCTTCATACCTTCAAGGAAATTTAATAGCTGGATCTAATCTATGAAGGACTAAAAGCCATGTATAAAAGAGATAAAACATTGTCAGCTATAAAAATTCAAGTTAAGCTGTGGCTATCAGTAAACACAGGCATGCCATGTCTGTCTGTCTCAGAATCACAATTAACCTGGTTATGTTAAATAACTTACCTTTCATCTTACATTTTCTGTGTAAGACGACACTAGTATCTACTGCTAAAGTGTGTCATGCTATGCAAATAAGACGTAGTTAAAAGAGCACATTATATTCCGATTTACAGCAGTTTTCTGTATCAATGGTAACTTAATGGTACCATTGAAACAAATGAAATAGCAACGTGGATAATTTACAAACCGCATGTAGAACTGCACCCTAGTTCTTCTACCTTTACCCACTCTGGATGTAACAAAACCTTCAAAGGGACAGACCTTTTAATACACCATAAAAACATACATTCAACCTCTCTGTTTTGAGCTGTTTAACCACATTAATGTCTGTTCAATTACAGGCCTTTACATAATAAGAAAGGATATTTAGCTTAATGAAATTATTGAAGATATTTTTCTGAAGTTTACTTGGGATAACTTGAGCAAAAGCAAAGAACTGAAGCATTAATAAATAATTTACAACAAAATAAATAAATTACAACAATAGTCATGAATTAAATGTATTTGCTTTACATAACTACTGCTGTTTATTTAGACTCACATTCAATAATGATGCTTTTTCTTTCTACCCCTGCATCAGTCCTTGAGAAGAAAATATGAAAGCTTTAATAGTCAAATTATGCTTTTCTTTAGTCCCCCTTTCCATTAGAAAGGGGGGGGGGGGGGAGGGAAAGTGTGTGAAAAAATTGGGAAGGAAATAGCTCAGAGATTGGGCCCACAAAACAAAGTGTCAAATAAAATAATTTAATTGGCTTATATGCTAAATCAGCTTAATAAGTACCTAACTGGAACAATATGGACATTCCATTTCTTCAGAATATCCACTAAACACCAAGTCTGGATGATTTATTCTAGAATTGCTACGAGGTCCCAGGTGTAATCTCTTACCCCAATCCCACTTAAACACGACTTGCCCCTGGACGTGGTGATGGTTCAGCTGCACACCGTGACAGAGACCAGCACAGCTGCAGAAGGGCAGCTCTTTGCAGGGGTAATACCAAGGAAAGCTTTCTGCTCAGAATTTAAAATAAGTTTATATCGTGAGCAACTGATGGATAAAGAACCTCACTCTCCCCTTTAACCCTCCATTTGCTAGTTTCACAACAAAATCTGTTTTTTGCTTTTAAGACCCAATTTTGCTACCAGCCTCCATTCATCAGGGTGAAAAGAAACAAATCTGCTAACTGGAGACCTAAAGAGGTTTGACTGACCAACCCTTCTGCCTGTATACTTCTAACAGGGCTCTTAGCATAGCAGCACTCTACCAAAAAAAGATTTGTTGTAAGAACTTAATACAGACCCCAAAGGCAAGGGAGAGATTCAACTCACCATAAAAATCTCATTGCCAAGAACCCTGAGGGCCATCACACAGTTGACAGCATACTTTATTTAAAGAGTTAAAATGTTGCTCAGATCACACACAAGACTGGAAAGGAGGCTGCAATAAAATACCTGTCTGTGTTCAAATTTTTAGCATGTTTTTGGATTAATTGTCTTTGCTGCCTGGTCCAGCAGCTGTAGTGATAAATTCCAGACCATTTGGCAAAATCTTTTCTTGCATATGAGAGATACTTGAAGTTAACCAAGCTAAGTTCTTTTCTCAGGTAGCACATGTAAGTTGTTTATGTATACTGCCCATAGCAAGGGGGTTGGAACCAGATGATCTTTAAGGTCCCTTCCGTCCTATGATAATTGTAAGCTGAGATTTTATGGAACGTGGAAAAAACAGCAAGGCTAAATACCATACCCAAAATTGCACATGCTATTATAACCACAAAGATAAATACGATCTCATAAATCAGTTTAGGCTACTGCTTACACAATAACCTAAAGCAACAAATTATTAGGCAAGCGTGTCATTCATTCCTGAGAACTTGATTGCAACGGTGCATTTTTTATTCACACTCTGGGAGGCCAAGCAGTCCCTGCAAGGTACTGGTTTTAAAGGAATTTTAAAAATAATTACTATTGAGAAAAAAGTCACATAAAGCTGCAGGGGAACAGCACAGACACATTCAAAAGGTTTTGAAATGGCCAAACTTTATGTACACAGAAAGGCTAAACATTTCTTGTTTCTGGGTCACGGGCCATCAAGACCTTTGCCCTTCAAGTGACAGATCTCTTACGCAGGCAAATTACTTACACTGCAATACTTCATAAACAACAGAAGCCCTAAGTGTCCCACCAGGCATTACAAATAGGGTGGGGTTACACGTGGGATAGATTTGATTTGGATGGAAATGAGCCTCCCTGGGAAGTCTGTTTAAAGCCTTTTAAATAAGCCTCCGCAATGGCATGATGATTTCAGCTTGGAATTGTAGATAACGATGCTGCTTTGTTGTTTTAGGAACCTAGCAGTGTGAGTCAGCATAAACATTCAATTCAGATTACTTTCTTTTCTTAGTTAGAAATATCACACAGTAGAGGGACCGCTAATGTATTTTCTTTTTCATCTCTAATTTGATGAAGTGACTCTTCTTTTAGCTGAATTCAGCGTTTCCCTTTATATGGTAATAAATAAATACTTACAATCTGATGTGGAAACAGAAGGAAAAATGCCAATTAGAGTAACAGCATGTCTAGGTATGGTCAATTCATATTGCCACTCAGTTCTGAAGCATCTTCTTAGTTTTATGTATTCAATAGCCCAAAATAAGAAAACTTACTTTTTAAAGGGCAAGCAGAAGCCCATGCTTTCACCAGAAGAAAGGAAGAGTTGCTCTAATAATTTCACTTTTCCCCAGCTAATAATATGCGTATATAACCCTGTCATATTTCAATAAAGTGAGAAATGGCATGGTTCCTGTTGGAACCGCTCCCTCTCACCCTTTAAGTTGCATTCTTTTTCATTTATTTCTCCTTCAATTCAGTGTCTTTAGGAAACACCCTATATCACCAATAATTGATATGCCAATATCCAGTGCCCTATATTCAGAGGGATAAACAGAAGTTGCAGGATAACTGCCTGTGATTCAGTAGCACTTCACTCAACTTTGAAAGAGCAAGCTAGTGTTTAAAAAAACCCACAAAACAACAAAGAAGATAAGAAAATCTAAATCTTCCTTTCCTTTTGCTATTTTTTTAGTTTATATATTTTATATTTACTAATGCTTAGTATGTGTTTTAGGATGTTAGAACATGAAGAATAAACAAATGTTAAAGTATACTCCAACCGTATTAAACACATCGATATATGTAGAGTCATGGGCATTTACCCCAGATGTGAAAGTCACAAGATTCCTCCTTCCCCTCAGGAGGGTGATAAGTCACCAAAATCAGCCTGTATTTAGAACTGTTTTTCTAGAGCTGAAAGAGCTCCTGAAACAGCTACTAAAGGTTTATTTGGAAAAAAATGGAGAGCAGATTTTTTTTTAAAAATCTTGTGGATGGAGAACTCATTTGGGAGATGGGAGACTGACACCACACCCTTTTTCCAAGGTTTAGGCAACAGTAACCGTGCTTCCTCCTTGGGTAGGTAATACCAAATTAGATGCTTATTGTTTGACTCAATTTTACTCAAAGCACAGCACTGATATTTTCAAAAGACTGTCCTAAATATCTTAATATCATTATGGCATTAGTGAGATGTGTAGGAAATATATGCAATAAATACTGAGTTTTTCAGGTCCTTCATTTGAGAATAAGTGTGTTTTCTCTCTGTGAGATGCTGAGACTTGTTTATTTTAAAAAATCTGGCCTTTAGTAAAAGGAAAAAAAAAAGAGCTTATTTAACAGACAGAAGTAATTGAATTCTAGCAGTAAAGTGGTAAATCTCATTTATGTTACTCCTCTAATAATCTAAATTATCACAGAAAATCATTAGGTAATTTTTACAGTTATCTCTAATGTAGCATTTGTGTCATGAGTGCCTGGTACTGTTTGGTTCCTATTCTACTACCTGGTTCAGCTATTACAATAGTCTATAATTTTGTTACTTACCTTCCTTTAAAAGAAATCCACAGAGCTGATCAACTTGTGATTTAATATTCATTCTGTACGTCTAACTAAAAAGTGGAAGTGCTTGTCTAAGTTTTTGATAATGTTTATAATGCCCTTTGAAAATAGTACAGCATTTAGCCTCGGGCTTTTAGGTAAAACTTCCCTTCTTATTTCACACAAAACCTTTTAAATCTGTAAGACCTTATGGCGACTACATTTAAGACTTGAGCAGTATAGATAAACATTGCCTTGTCTGTAGGTATGGAAATGAAAAGCATTTTGTTTGTTATCAATTTGTTTAATTTAGAAGATGAGTACTTTTGAAAGAGCATAAGATACCAGTTTGAAAGAAACACATGATCACTACATAGTGGGAGTCTACTAAGTTAGGTAACATACTAGGCTTGAGCAATATTTTGAGCTTCATAAAGTTCTTAACTTTTTTAACATCAATTTAACTTTGTAGCATTCAAAACAATGAGTTCTCATGCTATTAGATTTCGTTAGAGTTAAGAAATATCTGGTTTCTGGGTATGTCTTTACATTGTGTGTCATTCATATATCTTTCATTACGTAAAGGTCAACAGCATCATGCTAGAAATGAAATTTAAATAGATGTAACGGTATTAGACACTGCAATAAGAAGTATTCCAGTCCCAAAGAGGATCGAACCTACACTTACCTAAAGGAATAAAGTGTTACTTAACATATTTCATAGTTCATCTTTAGAGTTTAAATGGTCATAAGATCCTTTTTTTGTGTCAAGGAAATGTCACTTTAAAAATGAAGTTGATAAGATATATCTGAAATAGACGATTCCAATATAAATATGATATTTATGAGCAAGAAATATCTGGAAAATTATGTACCTCCCACTATCCAAAACTGAGCTGTCTTTAATTTTTTGGTTTCACTAACTTAAAAGGAAAAAATGAATAAATTGGAACTGTTTAACAGGGGAGATAACAGGAGGAAGACACGGTAGCCTTTGAAAACTGCTGCCAAGATTAATAGAATAATCTATTTTCTTTGTTCTCAGGAATAAGACAAGAAGTAATGGTCATGCATGGCGAAAAGGAAGACAGAGGCTAGAAATTTTCTAAGAACTCAGCACCATAACAGATTGCTTGGAAAAGCTGTGAATTCTTGAGCTCTGGAGGTTTTTAAGAGCATTGCTAGACAAACTTCAGTTAAGAATGCCACAAATCTAGTTGATCCTCTCCGAGTGCTAGGGACCGTATTAATTGACCTCAACCTTCTTATATCTCTATTGCCTAAAATAACTATAACTAGGAGATTTTTTTCCTAAATAAAATTAATCAAGTTCAAATAATAACAAATGAAGGCTTAAAGTCTTAGGTCTTTAAAATAATTGCTTTTTAAAATTCAATGCCAACATAAGATCACATCAAAGTATTGTAAAAACCAATTTAACATAATTTTTCCAAATTGATTTCAAAAGAAAAAAAGTTAACCAAGTATTAAAATCACAAATTATCTAAATTTCCCACGTTTACCTATATGCAAGATGTCTTAAAACTCATAATAATTTTGGTTCTTGCTGCTTCCTTTATGGACTGACAAATCCCACTCAGAGACCAACATTCCATACAACAGTCTAGAAGAGTCCCATCAAATTCTCATGATAATACTCCATTTTTTCTTGTTGCAGTCTGTTTATTCTGTAGTATGACCCATAGCATTGTCTGTTACTGAAATAGCTTGTAGCAATGTGAAAAATGTTTAATTATCCCTAAATTAGTTTAATCCACACATAAAATGCTTGAACATTTTAAGCAATTCCAAGCTTTTTTAAGAGATGCCAGTTTTAAAATGCATTTCCTAACCCATTTATTTCAGTTGTGTATTTACTAGCTATGTTACGTTTTACATCCGTTATCCAAGTTGTCTGTATTTTTCTTTCTTAAATTTTATTTTCTTTCTTAAATTAAACTTTCTTAAATTAAAAATCCTCTTTATTAAATGTTGGAGATGGGTGCTTATCCAAGAGACTTTAGTCACGTCTCGCTCCTCAATGAAGGGACTGCCTTGCAATTTCAGGCCACATAAAAACTGGTAAGAGAACTGGATTTAAACAAAGTGAATGATTACTGCATATTGATGTCCTGCTGCAAAGATCATAAAAGTTTAGCATAGTGACAGTCTCTCTGTCCATTTAGATCTGCTAAAGGCTTACAGCCTACACAGTGCTATTGCATGAGAACAGGATAGCCATCATGGCCTTTTCAGAGCCAGGAAATTTATTTTTAGATGATAAAAAGCCTTATCTTTCATTTACTTATTATTATAATGCTGAACATGAGCCAAAAACCCCTACAGACTGGCAAATCTTACACTTTTCTTGCAAGCAAAAATTTTGATAGCTCTAAACGCCATACAATTTCAGTGTTATTACCTCAGTTATTGACTAAAAATTAAGCAGAATTTGATATTTTAACACATGACTTAAACACAGGTATGCTTTACATGATGTACTAGTAGATGGTGATATGGTAAGGGTGGCACACATGGATACCAACAGAGTATCAGATAAACGGAACATGAATCTTAGGTATTTTCCTTCTAGGTTGATAGCCTCTAAAGTATTTTTAAATAAATAAATTGAGCACCTGCAAGGACAACATACAAGGGAACAATTAAAAAAGGAAGAATAATGTCTTCAGAGGCTTTCTTTTATCTGATTCAGAAATAGTGTATTCCAAAAATGAACTGAAGCAGGTTTGCCTCTTTCACCAAAGAGTACTCAGATGATCAATTAAAAATTACTCGTTTCCCTTTCTAGCTCTCGTTTCCCACACATTCACTTAACTGTATTGCTGTATATAGAACATTTGCAGAAGTTTTAGTACTCTTACTAAAGAAACAGTTGGCTTTTTTTTAGCATATCAGAGCTGTTTAATGAAATAATAACATTTAAAAATTCAGAAACAAGGTTCATCTTTATTGTATTTAACACCAAATCCTTCCCTTCTTACTGCAAATGCAAATACATTTGGGCCAAGTGTTTTGGTATCTTTTTTTCTGGTTATGTCTTTGGCCAAAATTTTGCCTGCACTTAAACATTCCAGACTGTTAAGCTGTATAGGATCTAATAATAATAGCACTGACCCTGACAAAATAAGAGATTACATTTTGCTTTCTTGTGATTTCTTCCACTGAGCTTTCCTGATAAGAATCTGTTCCTGATCCCTGATAATCTGCTTGCACAGAAGTAAATTCAATATAAAAAAATCTCAAACCCCCAAAACATATCAAAACAGGGGGGAAAAAAAAAAGTTTAACAACCATACCAGTGTTTGTTAATTAGATGCTAGCCAGCCAGGTCTGCAGATGGGGTGGGGAGGGAAATCAAACTCCTACTTTCTGTGTATCCCTTCCCAATGTCTAAACTTTAGCTGCTTGCCACAAAAGAGAAAAAAAGTCAAAGTAAAGATTACAGATGAGTACATTTTACACATTTAAAGTTGCCTTTTCATAGCGTGCTTTGTATTAATTTGTCAGATCTACTGAGCAGGAAACAATACGGTAATTACTTATTTTTTCAGGTTCCAAATTTTTAATAAGAGTAGAAAATATGGCACCAACCTAAAAATAGTTATCAACACTACAATGCCAAAGAAGCAAAACACCTTTCTAATGATCATATTTCCACTCTGAGAAGAAAAATAGGATACTTTTCACAGGAAGATTTAATTTCATTTAATTTTTTCTCTTCACTTCATTAGTTTTCCTCCAGTTACTGATTGTCAACTGAAGTATAGTTTCTTTCACTTGCCCACCCAACTTCTGTCACTTTGAAAAACCAACCCACTAACTAAAACTAATTGGGTCACTCAAATTACATTAGAAAATATCTGCTACACCTATTCAAAATTCTTTTAAAGGCAAGTGTATCAAAGTACTATGATTGCTTGCATTTTGACCCAATCACCAAATCCCAGAGGATTAACATGACTTTTCACAGTTCCAGAAATTACCCTGGATCTCATTCCATCGACCGCCTAATTCCAGAGATATACTCATCAATTAAAAGTATCAGAAGGAAGGGAAAAATTGCTTTGAAAGTCTCTAGATGGCACCTATTTAAATTATTACTGTTTACACCTATTATTACTGTTTCCCACTTGTAAAATCATATTTCTGTAAGATCACCATTAGTAAATTATGTAGTGTTGGACGTCAGAAAATGGTAAGACACATTCCCTGAGGTGAAGTGGTTTCAGTAACATCTGTCTAGCTAAAACGTTATTATACAGAGCAAGGTAATAAGCTTGTCTGATTCCAGTGGTTTAGGAAGAGAAAATGTAGGCCAAACTGTAAAAGTGCGTTTGTCTTAACGTCAAGAGAGCTGTATTGATTTTACTTGCAAATGGTTAGTATATCACAAACAATATGTTCAGTTAATCCAGTTTCACTGGATTACTCCTTCAGAAACACTTAATTATACTTTCTTTTCACATAAGCATATTCCTTATTCATGATCTTAACATTACTTAAGATCTCCATTTTTCTGTTTATGCTTTTCCCCTACTTCCCCACCTAAAGGTTCTAAGAAGTAAACAAAGCATTTACATGAGAGAACAAATAATCATTAAAAGTACCATATATCACAAGACTTCCTTCTACTGAAATAAGAACTTTACCAGAGTGTAATAAAATCAGATCCTAAATGCACATGCATATGTGAAGAAATTTTTCCTCAACAACCTGTAATTTCTCTTAGGCTTTTTCTAAACTCCTTTTCCACTCATTACAGCAGTACTTTTGTCATCAGAAGAAATATTATCAAGATTAGTTTATCATATTATTAAATACCACCTTCATGGTTAAACCCCAGCTGGTTTAGAACAGTCTAAACCAGATTAAGTACGATTTGATATTCATCCAGTGACTAGATCAAGTTCCTTTCAAAACCCCAAAATTATTGTCCAAACGTCTTTTTTCCCCAAGTTGAATTCATATTATCTGGCAGCATTTTAATTGAAAAATGATACAGATATAAGCCATTTCTGGCATCATAATTTCTCCTACACAGAATGTTGACTCTCTGTTTATGTTAGCTTTCATCTCACTCTAGATGTACTGGAGTACCTTAAGTACTCTATAAGTACTAGTACATCTGGGTGTTTCTAGAGTACTGAAATATTAAGCTATTGAAATTAAAAAAAAAATAAAATAAAAGAGATTCTGGAAGCCAAATTCCTCTGCAACTACTATAAAGAAATGAGAGTACCAATACTGAAACCCATTTAAGGTGAAACAGCTATTAAAATTCACAAGCAGTTCTTTACCTCACCCCTATGTACTCCCTACAGCTTCTATGTTACATAGCTACAACTTTAATGTAAAGAGGAAGCAAAATTTAGCTAAATGCACTGACGGAAGGCACTGCTAAAGTAGGTTGTTTTTCAGGAAATTTAAAGCCACCTATGTGACTACTATGTTAGAGGTAAAACAACAACTTTTATACAAAGTAAATAATACTTTAATCTAACCCTAGATGGATATTATTCAATCCTGACGTAGATATGGACTATAAGACACAAAAAGAATTTGCAACATGCATATCCAACCTTCTATAGAAGAGATTGTTGTATCATTCAAGCAATTAATTGATGGAGAAAATGGCCAGCCATAAAAGTTGACTCCAGAAGCATGCTGAGCACGCGACAGCTGGGCAGCCGGTACTTCAGCAGCACACAGGAGCTGAGAGGGGGTGTCAACACCTCAGTCTTCCTCTCCATGCTGCTCAGGAGAAACCGCGACTGACTGGGACAGGAGAGCAGATTAAGGACAGCTGGCTCTTAGAGTCCTACTGGAATGGAATAAATCATTGAAATAGGAAGTTGGCTAATACTGATTACCAGAGATCTGATTTTGTTTTTATTCATCTAGAGGAGTATAAGGACTTTTTACATTGTTGGATGATGCTGGGAAATCTGCTAACAGAAATATCTATGCAAAAACAGCGAGGGAAAAAGAGGTTCATTAACTTTAACTATTGTTTTAACTTGTTTTATACCTTTTTTATTATTGATTCTGTCATAATAGCGATGCTGACTAGTTTACTTTGTTTATTTCAAGCACGTCAGGGACGTTACAGCTCTAATATTGGCCCCACTTGAAAACTGTAGAAATAAAATTTGGTAGAATACTGACATATGTATGGAGATAGCCATTTTAACTAGAGCCACTTCACAAACTAGTGTGGGACTCGGAGATGAGCTTGCTTTCTTTACTGACACCACAGGAAATCCAGGCTCCACAGAGACTGAATACCTCATATGGATGTCTATGTGGTTTCTCTGTGTCCCTTGTACCTCAAATTGTAGAAAAGACTTTGCAAGGCAGATACCAAATACTTATTATGTTCTTTACAACCTCCACCTCCCCTGAAACTGAGAAAACTACACTCCCCTCTTTGATGAGATGAACTATTTCTTAATTGCCAATTTCATTTTTAATAGCAGTTTCCAAGCATTGCACTTAGTTAGAAAAAAATATAAATAATAAAAATTCCAATTTGCCTAATGTGGTAGAAGTGCTTCTCATGCTGTGTTAGAACCTCTTTTAAATGCTTTTGACTCTAGTGAGCCACAAGCATTATTGCACTGGGTTTTGCTCCAAAAGACATTTAAGCATATATATAACTTTATCAGTTTTATAATTTTATTTGCTTTACTAAGTATGTTTTTGATCTTTGAATTGCACTTTTACCTAGGAACTTTGCTGGACTGTTGCTGAATATGGTTGTCCAACAGTGACACTTTAGTGTTTCCAGCTCAAAACTATATGCTTTCACATGCTTGGACTGTCAGCTTTTCAAAGTTAAGTAAAAATAACGTACTTTGCAGTGCTTCTTTACTACATTATCCTTCATGTTCAAACAGAGACTTGTCATATTAGCAAAAAAAAAAGGAAGCTTTTTGTAAGTGATTAGTAAATTTTAAAGACAGAAGAAATCATTTGGTCATAGAGTTAGATCACGTACAAAAGACGTATATAATTGTGTTTTATCAGTCTTGCAATAAAGCCCAGGAGGTCTTATTTAAAGGAAACCTATCTTTCAGAAGGCATAGAGATTTAATTTAAAAACACCAGATCATAAAGAATGCATATCTACCTTTTTGTTTGTCCAGTTATTACCCACTGTTATTGTGGTACCTTAAAAAAAACAGCAAGCACATCTAGCTGGCTTTCAGTCACTGTTGTTGTATCTTCCTCTATTAAAAAGCCTTTTTAATCCAAGTATTTTCCCTCATTAAAAAGCTATAGATTGAAATCTGTTTGTTTGATATGCCTTATGTGCAGTATTTGCCACATTTGTCATCTTTCTTTGGGTGGTATAGAAGATCAAAGAAAGCCTGTCCTGTTGGAAACAAAAACAACTAAAAAGAATTCCTTACAGTCATCTCTGGCTAAGTATTTGCAGAAAAATCTTCTAGAAGCAAAAAACCTTTTAAAATCAATCCTGTAAGCTTGTACAGCTTTCAGAAAGAACTGCTGAGTTCAGTTTGAAAGGTACTTCAGAGCTTTTTCCCGGTCAAAGAGAGAAGGAGAATGGTGAAATTTCTAATTGCCAGCAGTCACTGACACATTTTTAATGAGTGTCCTTTAGAGAAACTTGAATCTGCAGGTATGTAGATGTGATAAGTGCACTGATAAAAAGGCTGTGAATCTCCTGCACTCTTGGCAGACTTATAACAAGTGTAGATGTATTTATTTAACTATATAATTACAGACATCAGCTAATCATTCAAAATAAATCAGAATGACCCCTATAAATGAGGTCTGCTCTACCTTCCCCTTTCATATATGACTCATGGACGGCAATGTTTTTTAATTATAAAGCCGTATGTCCCACAGTGTGGTTGAATCAAGAAAAGAGAGACAGATGCATGAAACATCCAAGCAGTTGTAGCCATCCGTTTACAGATGTGTGCAATCTGAGCGGGCTGATCAAGATTTTTACCACCACCAGCAATTCTAGGTCCCCTTAGTTTTTCAGAAGTTTAATTATTATTATCTGTTTGGTGTTATAATGAGGGTAGGAAATCACATTGTCTGAGACCTTAAATGTGTTCATTCGGAAAGAGTGAAGTTTTCAGCCAGCCAGACAAGAATATGTCCCAGTCATACAATGTTTTAAAACAACCTAGGAGCTCTACCTGAAGACTTCAAGGCAGAAGACTTTGAGCTTCATCTAGGACATCCTCTGGCTATGAATTGACATGGTGCAAATTAGAGATATGAGACCGAGTCTTGAAAAAAGCAGACACTGTACCCTAGTCACGATGTCCCCATCACGTTAATTAGTTTCTCAGCTTTGGGTAGCTCAAGAGTTTCTGCACAGCTTTCCCTCCTGCAAAGTTAACATGAGACTTAAGACACAGAACAATTAATAACTTGGTCAATACCAGACACGTCTTATTTTACAGCGGTCTTCTGCAAATCAGCTATATATTTTTATGTGACACATCAGCAGAATTTTTATGGAATATATATTACTGTTTTTCTTACTTTGATTTTTCCACCAGTTCTTTTTTTCTTTAAACTGTTTTCCTTTTGTAAGCAGTGTTTTGTCTGATTGTTATTTTCTGCTTCTCATAAGAAGAAAAAAATGGTGCAGTGTACCACCTTCCTTCTTGCATGGAAAGGCCTTCAGCCCTGGTTTCATGCGTATGCTCTTGAGATATTTCACATGAACTTAAAAGTTAAAATCCCTGAGAAATTTGTACACAAAATTTTGTGCAATCAACAAGAAAACTAGGGATTTATTGAAAAGTCAAGACAAAAACCAGCTGACCTAAACCCATCAGTAACATCTAAATATTTTGAGGTATCTTTCTCAGGGTAGTGACCTTGTATGCTATGCGTCTGTTAGTAATGAATATATCATGTTGGAATTTTTCTCTTAACCTTTTACATATCCAAGATATAAACATTGATACTTTTCCTTATCTGTTTCCTTATCTGTGCAGAGTAATTGCAGATTAGTTTCTAAGAAGAAACATTTCTTGTTTGCCTTTAACTGTTAGACAGAGTCAGGAGGTGATAATGAAGAAATATTTAATCATATTTCTGTGGAGATATGTCCAAATTACATTTAAGTAAAAAGTACTCAAAATTGTCCTTGCCATATCACCCTGTATGTTAATATATTACTATGTGAAAAATAACATCACCTCTTTTGTTTTTATTCCTTCTAGTAAAGTCATACCAGGAAATTAAGAGCAGTGTACAAAAGATATATAAGCATATTTATATGGGCATCAATAAAAAGATCCATCATTGCTTTTTAATTAATGGGACCCTTTTGCATGATTGGACTTTTAGCTTTGGCATGCGTGGCAAGCATCAGTGGTCTCTTCAGTGTCACTTTATTTAAGATCACTAAGTGTGTACTTTTTCAGTCCCTAAGTAATCTTGTATAGTTTTTAATATGTGTATGTCAACATATTCTTGAGATCTTGTGATAAATCACATAATACAAATTGCCCCTTGTTCATTTGAGAAGGGATCTCAAGTGGCTTCTCTTTTTTAAAGTCAAAGGGATGACTTTGTATTATTATATACCTGTTAGCACTATAGAAATAATTCTTGGCTCCAAAAGAGGGAGAGTATGTTGTCAGTCATTTGTACCAATAACCTTCCTTGCTTTCTCTGTGGTTTCAGTTTTTGCAATGCAGCCGAAAATTGCTTTTGATTTGGAAAAATGTTTTAGTAAGTAAAGTGGTATGTGTCTAGGTTTGGGTATCACTGCATTTTTCTTAACTGCATGAGAGTGAGTGTAGAATCACCACGTAGTTCCTGAGCGCTCAGTTTGCAACAAGCAATTAGGAGAACCCTAATCTCATGTAAATCTATGCCAGTTCCTTTTGGGAAACATGAGTTTTACCTAAATTTCAGTTGGATGAAGAGTGAATTCTCCTTGAGATCTATAGAATAGATCTCAAATATCTTGTTATAAAATCTCAAAACTGTAGCTTCAACTATTCCTTTGGGCACCTAAGAAATCTATTTCTCTGTGGAAGTTTACTCTTCAGATTTTATTTTTTTTAATCTCTTGTTTATTGGAGCAGGCATACTAGCAATAAATAGCATAGACCTTAGAGTGATTTACCTTCCGTACTGGCACACCTAGGATAAAAATCATTTGTACAGGATTGATATTCATCTCCTCCTCTTTTCTCAGCGTTAGCCCAGGTATCGTAGCTCTTTCCAAAGCTATGCAGTCTCCCTTGTTAAACGTTACTGTCTTCTGCAAAATCAATCACCTATGGAATTTTTATCCCTGTGAAGCATCTTACATGCTGAAGGCAACCCAAATGATGGAGGAAAGAGTGCCTCCAGAGGGGTGTCCCATGTGCATAAACACATACGCCAGTAGCACCTGCCCAAATCCTGTTGCTGACACGTCAAGTGGTGACGTACATTTGACAATATAACTCTCCAGTAAGTCACGCTTCTTAATTCTTAAGTAGTGGAAAAAGTTCTCCTTCCCTTCATAACTGCTTCTGGACCCATACAAAATGATGTTTTTCATGCTTCTTCACAGTGACCAGCAAATGTATCTGTTCCTTAGGTTCTTCTATCCAATCTATAATTCAAAGGGTAATAAAATTATTCACCCTCCGTCATAGCTCAAAAGCAGCTTTCTGAGGAGCACAGACTCCTTCAACTCTCTTTAGAACCTCATTATAAATGTTTCATCTCTTCTATCCCAGCAGCAAATGCAACTCCTAATGAAGCCATAAAATAGATGCGGTTTTATTGTAAAAATGGCTACTTGTGACCATTCTCCCTGCCCCCCCAACATAATAGAATTACTCTTTTATTTTATAAGGATATTTTGCAGTAACTTCTAGAGAAAAACACAAATTCTTCCCTATTTTCTTCTTGTTCTTGTAATAGCTGTTTGAAAATGTGATGACTCACGTATTTTATTTTTAGGTGGAGTAATATACAACGCAGCTTTCTGAATACAGCTTTCGCCAAGCAGAAGTCTATCAGATATCTTGGAAACTTGACTTGCAAGGACAGGCTGCAAAAACTTATGATTTTTTTTAGGCTGAAGAGAAGGAAAGCAATAGCAAACATGTAAACAGTATTCAGGTATGTAAAAGAGGAAGGGAGTAATACATTCTCCATATGTACAAACAACAGGCAAGAAACTGGAGATTTGCATTTTTCCTAGGAAAATTCCAATGGGAGACTATAATTAAGCACTGAAATAGGTTGGAATATGGAGATATATGATGTAAATGTCTGGGGATATTTAAGGCTAGACAAGCGTATATCAGGAATTATGTAGGTTTAGCTGACCCTGTTTATGGACAGTGGTGGAGCCTAATGAGCTTTTTAGGCACACTGCTCCTAGGCTTGCTGCCTTCCTCTAACCGTTTTCAGTAAGTTGGCTACACACCTTATATACTTTGGCTTAGTCAGATACCATGAAAAATAAAGGCAATTGCTGAATATTCTCCATATTCCCTAAAAGTCTCAGCTTCTTACTCTTTAATTTTTCCATTCAGAGATTTTTCTTTAAGATTGGTTTCCACCTGTACCATCTGTTGTTCACATTAGATGTGATCTGAAGTATCTAATCTTTCAGGGAAAGAAGAAAGATGAGCAGAAAGATAATCCTGGAAGATTCAGTGAAAACAACTACTCAGTGAGTGCCAGCTATTAAACCCAAACTATTCTAATAGTATACTCATATCATTGTGTCTTTTTGAGTACTCTGAGTTAGACAACTGTACTCTGCTGACCCTCCTTGGAGGTGAGCTTTGCCCGCACATGCCAAAAACAGCTTTATATTGATCTAACCGCATGCCTGAGGGATCACCTGCAAGCATTTCCGAAGCAATGCCTACAGATCGTTCTTCCTCCAGTGAAAGAGACTTATCAAGGGAAATTAGTGTTTTTTTCCCAATATGCCAGCCACAATAACTGCAATAATAACTGCAAAAATGACTTTTCTTATTAGCAACATGTTTGAGAGTATGCATAATTTTCTTCGGGGAATGAGGGTGCAAAACAAGACCTGACTGGTCTGTTGCTCAGTTCAGATAGAGTAACTCTCTGGCATTCACATTAAAAACAATAAAATCAAACACCATATAGTCAGTCACAGCCCACGAGAATGACCAGGAGCATGAAGAAACCTTGGTATTGGAAATTACCAACACAGAACATGCCTGTCTGTCAGAGAGATAATAGAAGGGGGCATGGTATTTACATGAATGACAGTGGTTTGTTTCCATTTTCCATCTGAAATACAATTTTCTCATGCTATGAAGCTGTAAAATACTTAAATATGCAAGTTAATCACAAGAAGGTAGAAGTCCTTATTTCTCAGTCATGCCTTAGAAAGATCGGGAATAATAAATACAAAGGTAACGTAAAACATTGTGTGAGAGACGTGAATTTAATCAGATTAAAAGAATTCACTTGTAACTTTTGATCAATTAAAAATATGTTTGGTAATGCTGATGAGAAAGTGTTTTTCATAATGTAATAGCACCACTTTTTTATTAAGAGTACTTGCTCTTGTTAAAATAAGAGGGGAAAACTACCTCTGAATCCCCTGTGTTTACTTCAGTGTGCCTTGGGCACTTTTTGAACTTTCATAATTCATGCAAAACTTTTATAATACTACACACACCATTAACAAAACACATTTATAACAATATTATTTAGAACTGTGAACTCAGTGGCTATATTTATTTTATAATTCTGCCAAGATTGCTGGCAGCGTTAATCATCATTCCTTTTTCTATTTTCCCTATGGAAGGAGGCAAAAAAAAACATGGTGAGGACTCATAAGAACAATCTGGGCAAGTTCCCATCTTTTTCTCTTCTCAGGAGGAAGTTTTCTCTTGTGAAGCTGGATGTTGCCTAGAAGCTGTGTAAAGCCTTATGTATCATAAAACCAACTTTAACCATGAGTCTGTATTTTCAAAGAATACAGATTTTTATTATGAGTCAATCTTTGCCTAGAAAATTTAATTCAAGTGTTGAGGCAGATATTTTTCTTTGCTCTGTTGTGAGTAATAATTAATTTGCCTTTGAAATACAATTCTATTTATTCCAAACCATTTTTTTTTAACTTGTAATCAAAATAGTTGAATACCTTACACTTTAAAGAAACATTTTGGAATGGGATGATATTGCTTGGGCTATCTGAAGTCTGAGGAACAAGAGACTATCTGGGAGGCACCATGGACCTAAGAGCCTGTAGGAATGGCCTCTTCCTAGACAGTGCTTTACCTGTCGAAAGTAAAAGGCCAAAAACTGCTTTGGGATTTTTTTTTCATCTCTTCTGTTAACATTCTTCCAATCTGAGAAAATAACTACACAAGTTGTAGTAAAATGTCTCACACTAATGTCTTTAAAGTAGGTTTTAGAACTGTAAATTAGGGATTTAACCTAGGAAATTTCCGTACCCATTTTGCCTCCAACATCTTGTTCTCTCCCTTGCTCTGTGCACTCCCTCTGTCAAGCCACGTTGATGCACCCGTTTGGAGAGTCATGCTGTAAACTGGATCACCGATAAGTTCTGACTAACAACAGCAAAAAATGTCAACTGAAACCAAGGTTAACTAGAGAAATAAAAAAAAAATACTGTATGCATATTCTGAGTCATTCTGCACTAACTTTGAAAAAAAGGAAAAAGAAAAAACACTTTAAGCAGGCAAATACATTTTTCCCTGTAATGAACCACTACTTAAAAAAGGGCAGCCTAGAGAGCTGGTATGGTAATGGCGATACATTTTTCTTCAAGTTTCTGATCGGGCATGTCAGAGGTACCATTGAGTATTTGCGTCAGGACGTATTTAGAGTCATATAGTATACAGATGTCTGTGTAAACTACGGGTTATTTTTTCAGGCAGAAACCAGGTAGAAGCTTGATTCAGCATTTGCTGTTGGTTATAAAGCCAGAAAAATCAATGTCAGAGGAAACAACAGGAGCTAAACATGCCGAGTTACAGCCCTCTTCAGTCTCGTTTGCTGGCTAGCTTTACAGGGCGCAGACCCTCAGAACAGAGCATTGCAACATATGAGGGAAAACACAGATTTATGACTTTTCTTCTTTGTCTCACAGTTGTCAATACTGTTGCAGATTTATTTGAGGTCTTCCGTGGTACAGTTTCTTCATGATGGCTTGACTAACTGTGGGGCTCGACTCTGCTTTCTTTGGGGACTGCATGGCTCAGAAGGTCACGGGTGTTTTGTGCTTGGCTAAATCCTAAATTGCCAGTGTCAGTGAGGATGAAGGGAATAACTGCAGCTGGTATGCCTTCCTTGTATATGTTTTCAGACAGGATCCCTCTATACATTCCATAAATGCTTTCAAAATCGGTTTCCATTAAACAAACCAGCATGTGCTTAGGGATTTCAGTAGCCGGCTAAAAGTAATTTTCTTCCAATCAAGTCCGTTTTAAAAGGGTATGTGTTTCCTCTATTATAAACACGCTGTTATGCTTTGGAGGACAAAGCCCCAGTTTTCCTCTCCCCACTGCTCCCTCCCCTTTTTGAGTATACCCCCTGCTCTGGAATGCAAGACTTTTTATTCATGTCTTCTTTCATTCCAAAGTTTTCTGAGTCGTGCCATATTGGTGGGAACAGTGAAATCAGGCAGCGTATCATAACTTTCACTTAACAACCACGGCTCAAAAGAGACAAAGAGACAGAGTGCAGGACTGTGTTTCTTGGAAGCAGGGAGTGCTCAGAAATAAAGTCTTTCTCCCCTTTTGCTATATTAAGCTCATATTGTAAAATGAAAAAAAAAAGTATGAGTTAGTGAGTAGAACAATTAAAATAATGAATGCAATAAAAGCATTTGCTACTTTATACTATCTAAACAGTTTGATTTTTTTTGGCGCAAAAAAATTTTGTAATATAATACTTCTTTTCTTCCACAAAAATTTACATGGACATGCTGCAGAACTGTCATTGCTAAAAGGACCTAAGTAAAAAAAAATGAAAATAGAACTTAGGAACTGGGATGCCTTTTAGCTATTAGAGCCACAGAGTTTGAAGGAAAATCCAGGAAGGTTTAAATTGGGGTTTTTTTGTTTTGTTTTGTTTTTTGTGATCTGGTTTTGATTCTTCATAGGCTTGCGATTTGGATGAGAACCATGACACTCCTTGAACACATATCTAATTTAGCCTGTAGTGTATGGCATAATATGTCTCAGCAGGAAGATGTAAACACTGCCATAGAGAGTAAGGGAGGGAGCACTGAACAGAGAATATGAAGTAACAGTTTATTTATGTTCCAGATCACATAACTTTACCCTTTTCACATTTAGTAGCACTAATGATACCTGTTACTAATATTAGTGTGGTGCACTGACAACAGTGGGAGGCCAATGCATTATTTGAGAATTCAAGGACAAACAACAGAGTATAGTGCATTTAGGGACCAAGCTTTAATGTCCATAAATGGCTGTTAAGCAGCATCAGAAAAGTGAAATTTTTTTCATGTATGCATGGATTGCTTGAGGTTAAAAAGGAACTTCTTTTTATTTCACATAGAATGTACACATTATACTTTTAATTGAAAAATCTGTAGATCATTCTAATTGGATATACAGTGTGGGAAAGATTTTCATACCTATTCCAGATGTATCAGCTTATAGTACATTTTTTGCAAGACAATCTTTTTTTTTTATTTATTTTTTATTTATGACTTTGAAGATGATAGTTCTGAATTTAACAGATTATTTTTATTTTGTTTAGAACAAAAATTTACCTAAGCAAGGATCAATGACAAAACCTCAGTACGAAAATATATGGAAAACTACAACTAAAATTCTACAGCCGTATTTTAGGAAAAAAAAAATAATCTCCTTTTGTGTTCCATATACTTCCTACAAAATGCCTTCCTGAGTCCTTGAAATTGGTGTAGTTATGAAATAATACCACTTACCTGCTCTACCACAAAGTTCCAATTGGTGAAGGATTCTTTACATCCTGTTCTAAACCACTTTGCTGCTATTAAGTTTAAAAGCCACTAGAACCCACTGGGCATAAAAGTAGCTATTCAAGTGCAAGGTCGTTAGGAAAACCTGGAATTCCCAAGTCAGGTGTTATGCCTCCTGTTAAGAAAAGTATCTTTAAAAATCTGTTTCAAGAGCTGTGACATCTTACATGCAGCAGCCCAAACCCAAAATTGGCTGTGTTACTACTGAGTTAATGGTATAATTGAATCTTGGCATACCCAGACATAAAAGCAATATAATAAAAGTATAAGGAACATGGAATATTTTAATTTACATTCATAAATTACAGGTTCATTAATTCATCTGGGAACTCTGTAACAGGTGACAATTTCCTTCTTACCAAATTTGGTTTGGTACCCAAGTGGCAATTATCTCCCTTCTTAATGATGGGCAGAAAATGTCTGGTTTCACTGAGCAGCTGCTAGCAGATGGTAACACCTCATCTAGCACTCAAAAGAAGCTGACATTAGAAGACGATAGTAATGAACCCTCCTTAGTTCTCAGGTTGTCCTCACGCAGTTAGTTACTAGTTTAAGGGATACCCTCATCTTCCCCTTTGTAACCATCTTCCTTTTCCCAGACCCTATGAGTGGACACTTGAGAGACATACTGTATTTTTCCCTTTCTGCAAACTAGACAAAGGTCTTTTACCTAACACTTCTCCAAAGAATATAGTAACACAAATGGCTAACATAAACATTCTCCTTGCTAGTAGATACAAAATAGTGGAAGAAAAAAGAAAACCTATAGAAAACTATTTCAAAGGACTTGTAGCTTTTTTTGATCTTATGAATTGCTATAGCTCCACTCTGAATAAACAGTTTTTTGTTCTTTGACTTTTGAAATCGAGAGTCAGATCTTATTTTTACGTATTTGTGATTCCTTTCTTAGTCAAGGAACGCATTGCCAGAGTAAGTGCTGTTTGTACAGGGTAAAGATTTATAAAACTAAGTAATCTAGCAGTTCAGTGAAAATACAGAATCCAACGTATCCAAAACCCTGAGTTATTGTATATCAAGATTTGAACTGTGCACAAAGTGCCTGATTTTCTTATTAGCCTCCGCCAGTAAATAGCACATTATTAGCAGTTACATGAGCATCTTAGAACTGGTCATAACAACTACTAACATAAGAAAAAACCCTATAAATAGTAATTTGTTATGTGTTATGTGTTATATTTTCTAATAAGAAAATTCTAATTCTAATTCTAATTTCTAATAAGAAAATAAGATACGATTGTATTATTAGGAATAGACAGACACATAAAGAAACTATTGCTTAAGCTTAGTGGGTCTCTGTATAACGTATCGTTTCAACCTTCAGTATTGATTCAAACTGAACTGACTCCTTTGGGTTGTATCATTCAGATGAGTCTGATATCATCCTTCACTGGTAGGGAATGAGAGGAATCATGATGGACAGGGGGCATTCTGTTTTGGTTTTAGTTCTGATAACCAAAATTGGATCCAACTGGCAGAGTGTTCTTTCTGATATTTCGCATGAAATGCAGTCTATCCTTTGCATGGCTGTAAGATGGAGGTTATAATGATTTGCTTGACCACACAAAAAGCAGATATAGTGTCTGTCTCGAGGATCTTATTGTAGAGAGCTAAAAAATACTGATCAATAGTGCAGTTCTCATTTACCAAAGAAACTTTTTACTGAAAGTGACCACCTACAAAACCCCCAAATGAAAGGAATAAAATAATAAACTTATATGAAGAATAAGCCTATTACTATTAAGGGTTAAACTTATATGGAGGATAACCCTATTACTCTTAAGTGTTTGTATTTATAGGATTCAGAGAAGAAACAGAAAATTTGAGAATTGCTAGGAAACTGTTAAGGATGAGGAAACTATTCCAAATATAGGAACAGCCTTCAGTAGAACCCAAAGCGAGAAGTGGAGTGTGTGAAAAAGGCATGGAAGAACGAAAATTGGTTGATGGAATGAGGGTAACAAGGGAGCTCTATGGTGAGCAAGAACAGAGTTATATATGACTGAGTCTTGAACAGACCCTTAGAGATAAGGACTAAGTGTTCAAAGAAGAAAACAAGTCAATGCTGAAAGTTAATTGAGATGTGATTGCCAAAGGTGGATATAATTCAAGCTGTTGCTGCCTCAGTGAGCTGGAGATGAAGGCGGCAGAAGTGGGATAGGCTAGGTGACTAGTGACTAACCGTCACAGTCAATACACGTATAAAAGACAACACGGTTTTAGCACCTATTCCTACATTACTATTTTAGGATGCTTCTGACAGCTGTCTCCATTAAAAGATCTACAGCTAACTTGTTCTTTGAAAGTCCATGCTGTTTAACACCAGATCCCCTGTGGTGTATCCATATGAAACTGGCTGAGCTGACCTCAAGGATGCTGGCTATACAGTGCTACAAGCAGTTATACTACTGATTTTTATCCACCATGCTGATACTTGACTCCAACATTGTCGTGTTTTAGAGAACTTGCCTGCCTTGGCTTGTCAGAATTTGTGCTGACATTTTGCTTGGAGAGGTACTAATGAGCTATTACTAACAACCTACATTTGACACTGATGAAGAACACATGCCGAATTTGGCCAAAGTTTATCTTTTTTGATGCTCTTGAAAGACACAACCGGTTCTTCTGGTGTAAAACTACAGTCTTATGGACTGCACTATGAAGTTACACTAATTTCCTTTCATTGTTACCATGGTTTTATATCATCGTGGCGTGATGTGGAGTACAGGTTTAGAATTTAAATATTCCACAAATCAAGTGGAAGAAAACCAAACAAATGCGATTATGACAAAACTAATTTCCCTCTGACTTCCTCTCGGTTGTCATGAATATACTTGTATCTTTAAGAGTCCAGTCAGCTGTGTCCAGCTGTTTTGTCAGGACACATCATTAGCAAATTCATTACATCAATTAAAAATATGTATCTCTTTTCTTTCATTTTTTGAAAGAGTTTTGTACATGAAAACAGGTAAAAAAATAAGTAAGTGATAAAGAACTTTTTTTCATGTGGTACAATTTGTAAACGTAAGAGAGTGTAAACATAAGAGAGACAAATATAAAACTATTTAAAAAACCCCAACATTTAGTGTGTTCTTAGACTCCTGCAAAAAACAAAGTTTCCTTTTTCTGATTTCTCCTCTGCATTCACACAGACTTAACAGGCATGTCCCTGAAAGTATTTTTGGGTAGATAAAAGAGTTTTACAGCTCTGGGGAAAATAACCTTACTATTGCTCTTAACTATCCCCTTGATACTTTCATAAAAATGTTAGACCAAACAGAATCTCTCCAGGAAATTCCTAAACTCTAACCTTTCAGGGTCAGAGAATGCAGCAGACAGTTTGTTGTCTTGAACAGTGACCTCAGTGCAGTCCTACTCCAAACAAACTTTTAGATGCTATCTGTGTATTATCTCAGGGGAATTCAGTGCTAGCCCTCAGAGATCAACAGTAGCACTTTTTTGCACCACTTTCTTCACTTTCTACAAAGAATGAGGAAATGACTCTTGAATCCACTAAGTTTCAAGTATGTTGTAATGATAAATTCCCTTGGAATAGCCCTATTTATGCAAACATTCTATATTGGAGATCACTTTTAGAAGCTAAAATGTGCAATATTTCATTCTATGATGTGAACAGTCCTGAATCCAGAGCAGGTTTTGTGCATATTTAGGATATTACAGGAGTGCAAGCGATTTTCTGGGTCAACAAAGACATTTCTGCTGTAATATACAACATGTTGTATAATTTCTTTCACAAATGTAGGAAATCCCTTCTTAAACTAAATTTTTTAAACTTCTTAAAAGTGGGTTTAAAAGACTCCCTTTCTTACTTCACATAAGCCATTATTAGATAGAATTTACCTCAGTACTCTTAGATGAAATGCAAATTAGAAAGCCTTGCAGAAATCACTGGCTTTGGTTTTTTTTAATGTAAATAAACTTCTATGGAAAAATGGCTAGTTTGACATTTTTTAAGATCTCGAATTCTGACCACCAAAACTTACATATTACTTATTATTCCATTAAAATTCGAATTATGTAAAAGAAAGTTTTGCCCATATATTTATCATTCTAAAAAAAAAAACCCAAAAAACCCCCGGAAGAGCTGTATATAAAGAGACAATTATTCACTGGCTTTGTCAAATACACTAAAGCCATCAAACTAGTAACTATTGTTTGGATGAAATTATATATTAGAATAATCATAAGGTTCCACAATAATAATAACGTATTCCTTTTGGTATAGTTGAGTTTTCAGTCAACAAAAAAGGTTGCTTTAGGGAGACTCCTGTGAATTCTTGGGGCTTCTCAGGATGGGACACATTCCAAACTTTGATCAATCTCTTCTAGAAAAATTACTCAATGACATTTCTTGCTATTTTACCCACTAGTTTCTCCCAGAAGGCCAAAACTTAAAGATCTCTCTGGTGCTCCAGCTGTAAAAGCACATCTGTCAGTTTAAATTAGATAGACAGCTTCCTATAGTCAAGGGGCAGACTAATGCCATTAACCTTCAAGCTTTACAAGAACTTTTTGGTGTTCAGTTTTCACATGCAATACAGAGCAACTGCACGGAAAGATGATAAATGCCATGAAGAGTCAACAAAGAATATAGTATTATTTTGAGGGACTTTAGACAAAAAAAAAATTTTTTAGGTTTTCATAATACTTCTAATGCTGATATAAAATTTCAAAAGTATGCATTTACCAAGTAGTAGTTTTTATAAGGAGAAATATGTTCTTTGTGGTTTACTGTAATCTTACAAACCATAGACGAGAGGGGAGCAATATTCGGCTGGACAAGTAAAACCTCTCTTGGATCACTAAACCTTGCCATGTTTGTTTGTAGTAGTAGAAAACCTATCTATGTCTTTGTGGCATTCTTACCTTGACAGCCAGATAGAAGGAAGTGGGAATCAAAACAACCTTTTCCCCCCTCCCCATTATAAGCTCTGGGCCTGAAACATCCTAAACATGATAGGAGCAGCCTGAATTATCTGCAATAGCAAGGAAACTTGCAACGCTGGAACTGCTGCGCAGTACTAGATAAGATTATTATGCTTTCCTGTGCCTATAATAGTTTAATAAAGTTGCAGATCCTTTGTATCTGTCATTTATAGACCTGCTTATTCTCATTAACAGATCATGTCAACTACAGAGATCAACAACTACATCACATAAGATGCTTATCACTGTCACATATGGCATAGATGTCATGACAAACGTGGTTTGGTTTTTTTATAAAAAAGATACATGTGTGAGTTAATGCTGAGAGGAGATAGAAATCTACAAATTAACTGATTGGAAGAAACCAAACACTTACTTTGGAGCAAAGAGGGAAATGTATAACCATAAGCATAGGTATGTTTAATAAAGGTGGAGTTTATATATGATGCTATTATGTGAAAAAGTATACAGAAGTAAATTGGAAAGCTTCAATAATTTTAAGTGTTGCAGCCACCCCTTCTCTAAAACAATAAGAAAAAAATGTAAGTTTCAGAATAAATTGATTGTATACATTCTTCTTTATTGCATTTCAGTTTGCACTTAAGTTGGATGTAATAAGTAATGAAAACAATGAGCTCAGTTTTAAAAGGAGCTGATGTGCTTCTGTGAAGTGCAAAGAACACAACCTGCATCCCCACTGACTGCTCTGGTATCTAAGGACATGCAATTATTTGACTGAGACCCAAACGAAAGACATGTGGAAGGCAGCTTAATGCAGAATGTCAGAAAAACTGTCTGCAGGGAAAAAACACCTGGATGTGTCAATATTATAATAAAAATTTTTGGTTTTAGGAACCAGACATATAGTTCAGTCCTGTGGAGTATCCTTCATTACTCAAACCCGCATTTTCAAATTTGGTCTCTAACGGAAGAATTTGGATTCAATAAACAATTGCCAGATATTTTTGGTACATACTTCTAAAAGTATTCCCATGCTGCTAGCAAAGCATTATTGATTGCACTGCTTACCTGTCCGATTAGGCTACTGTTGCCAACCACAAAACTATGGTCTACTGGAGTTTGTTAGTTATCAGCACAAGGTAAGTGAACATTTGTTGAACAGTATTAGTAGGAAAAGGAGAGGAAAACCACAGTAGTATAAATACTGCTTCGTGCTAAAACAGCATGAATCAAAATACTGTGATTAAAAATAAACTTTTGCAAGCCTTTAAGAAACATCTAATAAAAAACACTAAATATTTCCAAGTTAGAGAGATTTTGAGTCAACAACTGATGAAGTCCTTATCTTTTTGAGACCTGTCTGCCTCATTTTCTTCCTCTCCATCCTTAAGCTTCTCACTGATGAGTAGACAATATGTTTTGTAGAATGAACTTAAGAGATCCATAACAATTTGATAAAACATTGTCACTAAAGAGCCTAAAGAGATGGTTTGGATCCAGCAAGAATCATGAATTCTCACTTCTTTTCAAGATGCAGTATAAATACAGTTTCTATCTGTAGTTTCTACCCATATTCTGTACGAGTACATGTGACTGCAAAACTTGCCTGTGCTAAACCCTTGTTATCTTGCACATTGTACTGCTGTAGCCTCTATACCCCCATTAGCCATAGTAGAATCTCTTGTCAAACGTGATCAGTTTAATGGAAATAGGGAAAGAAAATTGTTCCAGAGACAACAGAACTAGGGATCAAGTTTTAGCGGAATGGTTTTTATTATCTTGCTGCCTTTAGCTGAAGACCTTTACCACCAGGCTACAAGGCCTGCTTACTTTTGTGACCTTCTCTCTGATCTAAACTTCTTCCCCCCCCTCAACACACACACACACACACACACACACACACACACACACACACGCACACGCACACGCACACGCACACGCACACGCACGCACACGCGCACGCGCACACGCGCACACGCACACACGCACGCACGCACACGCACACACACACACACACACGCACACACACACGCACACGCACACACACGCACACACACACGCACGCACGCACACGCGCACGCGCACACGCACACGCACACACGCGCGCACACACACACACACAGAGTAGTTTAAATATGTGGGATGTAAACTGTACTTATCTTTTCATGACCTATATGTTGGTCATTAGGACAGAGATTAAAAGGCTGAAAGAACTTAGTTTCCGTTTTCTCAGTCAAAATAGTGTATTGTATCTGGGCCTTTCTTATCTTAGGAGAGTGCTTTAACCAGTAAGGTACCGTATAAAAGCAAAAGTGAGGGCATCACTATCGCCTCTTGTAGACAGGTTTGGAAAGGATACAGGCAGTTATCTGAAGAGTAGGACTTGGGCTGTGACATTTGAACGGGAGGAGGCACCTCTCTGCAACACTGAGAAGAACACCTAAATATAGGAAAAGGGTTTGAATTAAACCACATTCCTGTTTTCAGATTTATGTTGGGCCGGCTGGAAGTGGCTCTGCTCCAGGTGTAGATCATTTCCTATGCAATGTATAGGAACTGGGGGGCAATGAAGCAAGTTAGGCACAGAGCTGCCCAGCACTGTAGCATCAAGCTTGGTTTGTTTTGTTGTTTGTTTTTTTTGGTTTTTTTTGTTTTTTTAATCTAGCCTTAAATTCCATTCTAAATATTACACAGGAAAACTAGTAGAACCAGAAACTGAATCTGTATCTGTCAAGTCACAGTTCCCTGCCATAACCACCAGACCAATGTTCCCAATGAGGAGCTACAACAGACATGAGTCGCTGTGGTTGTGGTTCTGCAAAGTAACATTTTACCTTCCAATTCAAGAATTGTCAAATTATACTTATGTTAATTTGTACTTTTGAATAATGTTTTGTATTTGGCTTATAATTTTTCCCTCGTATTGTTTGCTTCAGAGAGACTGCTAGAAAAGTTTTTTCAAAGAAAAAGTTCTTTTTCAAAAAGAAAATATTACTTATAAATTTTATATAGTACATCTAGAAATGAACAAGGCAGTTTCTCACACTTCTTATGTCAACATTTAAACTTCATTATTATATTTCAAAAATATTATCAATATTACGTAAAGCACATACATGTGAGCAGCTTCTCACTAGAATAATATTTTTTAACTCTTTATAAAACAGATGTTGAGTACTCTTGGCATGCATAAATTTCAGATAGATGAAATGGATTCTAAAGGCTGCATCTCACAAGTTGGACAAGGAGTTATCCGTGACCTGACATTAATACATGTTTTGTTGTTCAGTTACTGATGCTGACAACTGTGCTCTATAGTTTGTAATTTTTCTTCCCACTTTGAAGATGGCAGGTTTTCCAAATATAAAACTCTTGGAGACTTTTTCTAGGTGCTCATCTATTAGTACCACATAAATACCACTAAATGTCCCAGTTAAAATAAGGAAACAGAGCTGAATTTTTGATCAGCTAAATATTTGGACAGCTCAGTTGAACACTAAAAGACTACGTTTACCAAGTCAGTACACAGTGGTATCTGAAATAGTAAAAGGCAGTATCTTAAACCCCACAGTGTGCTAACTGTTGGGAAATGGGCTGTCTTTTTAAGTAAAGACAGCTGACCACCAGGCACTTTTAGCACAATAGAAACATAGCTGTGTCTAGTCCGTACTGAAAATATATTCTGAGTTAATTGAGTTTGCCTGTAAGCAAACATTTCTAATTCTCTTGCTAACCAAAGCAGGAATTTTTATGTGTCTGTTACATATTATCAGTAATCTTTAATGGAATGTCTTTACAGCTACGTAATCTACAAGAAGTGCCGGAGAAGCCTGTCCTTTTGCCCTCTTATTTATACCTGATTGCTTTAGAATCATTAACCGACTAATGATACTAAAAACTGTGGTAGGTCAAACTGATACAAGGGTATTCTGGTACCTCTTCAAAAACAATTTACAGATTGCCTTCAAATCCCTCGTAGTATCTTCTCGTAAAGGCCACACTGAATCTCAGAAGAGATGAAACATGGCAAGTGTGTTTGGTGGAATTTAGAAATCCTCCCAAGCATTTGCTACTCAAATGATGTTTGAGGCTATAAATACATGTCTATTTTTCAAGGAGGAAATCCCAAATGGTCCTTAGAGAGAACCAGTTTCTATGTAGTTAGAAACAACCCCCCACCCCCATCCCTCCCTGCCCCGTAAAAAACTATTATTTTTGCTTCAGAAATATTTTGCAGTTCCAATCTGAACAGGGCTCTGATGTATTATGCAATCTGTAGAAATAAAGTGTACTTTCTGTACTTAGAATAATTTTACTATCCTGAGTAAAAGAACAGACATTTCAGTGGTGACCAAATACACACACTAGAAACCCAAACACTTCCATACTATGCAAGTGGGTTTCCTGAAGCTGTTCCCTATGTTCAGTGCCTTTCCTTTTGTTTACTCTTCTCCAACGCTCATATCATTTGACTATGAAAGAGGTTATTTTATACTAAACTCTAAAGTTTTATTTAGATAGTATTATGCTTCCATATTATATGAAAATGAATACAAAGCAGACTCCTGCTAATTGAATCCTAAACCATCCCAGAATACCACAAAGGCCAGCACTGCACAAAAATCATTCATAAGTTTAAACCCTGAGATAAAAAAGCTCTCAGATGCTTTTTTTCTCTAGCAGGGGTACCAGCAAGCTTTACAGTACAATGTGTTAATCTGTTACATTCAGTACATGCAGTAGTTACGCTAAACTGTGGTAACAGAAAACTAAGCTACCAGTAGCGTCCTCCAAGTTGAATTCAAGCTTTGCCAAAAATAATGTACATATTTCAGCATATTTTGGCTGTACACCAAACCTGAAACAATTTGTACTGGATTATTATTTGTTGAATTAATTGTGTTATCCAGCTACAGCTTTATTTTCTTTAAACGTAAGTTTGTGTATTTTCTTTTCATGTAATGAAATAATTCATATAGTATAAAAATATCAGAATATGAGATAGCATCACTTGGTGTTATGTAATGTTCTAAACTTACGAGTTTCTTTCATAAAGAATAGGAAAAGATTTACTTGCTGTAGGAGTCTAACTATAAAGCTCAATGGAAGTCTTTTGGATTCTAGATGTTTCACATGCATTTCTATATTGCTAATATAGAAAGCCATTGTTTCATTGACTTATTATGTAAATCATTTACACTAGGTATATATAAAAAAAGAATTATAAATTGCATAAGGTATATGATATATATATGATATGTGGTATATAGAATACAGAATACAGTTTACAGTACACAGTATATAGACTATGGTATATATAGATATTATATAGGTTGATCCAAACCTGTTGAAGTGAATAGTTCCTGAATGAAGCTTCCTTAAATAATTTTCAAGGTCTTAGACAAAGAAGACATGAACAGTGCTCAGAGATCCCCAGGGTCAACAGATGAAAGAAAAGGGAGATTTCATGATCAGAACTCCTTGATATTGGTATGGGCTCCAAGCAATTAATATCAGATTAAATCCCAAACATAATGGACATTTTCTGATTTCCATATCTCTTATATTAGTCAAGATCCCAGGAGAAGTATTTTAGACAGGCTGTAGCCCACGTAAGGTGACCAAGCGTAGAGCAAAAATTAGATTAACTACTAGCCAGTGGTGAAGGCATGAAACCAAAGACAAGTATCTTTAAACTCAACAAAAATAATAAAAAAAATAATCAGAAATTGGACAAGAAAAGTAGTTTTCCCCCTTTCCTGGACAAATGATGAGTTCTATTAAACAGAATGAGAAACACAGTTAGCTAAAACATCTTCATGCTGCCTTGCCTCTTGCTGAGTGAGTAGGCTGTTCGGCCGGCGTGTGAATTCTCTCAGGTTGAAGACATAGTAAAGACAACTTGCAGTCAACAGGTCAGCCTGGTGAACTAAGTTAATCACAATATTTAATCTTAAAAACAGACAGGAGGCATTTCTGCCCCTGCACTCCAGCCTTTATTTGATTCTTACTGTTGCTGTCCAAAAAAATCACAGGCGATTCTCCCTTGTTCACCAGTCAGGACTGGTCACAGATGCCTCTTTTTCCTTTTCTTATATCAGTTCATGGTCTCATTTTTCTCTCCTCGCAGTTCCCACAGAGCTCCTGCTAGCTGCCTCCTGGAATGAATGAGCTAGCAGCCACCTTTGGTCTCGGCTCCTGAGTGCTGCTCTAGAAGTTTCTAGATAGAAACCCGCAGTGCCGCTATCCCGGCCTTTGTTCCAGTGGGAAGCACCTTGCATGTGACTTTCTGGTTTGGTACAGTTCCGTGCCTTCTATCAACCCGTCCCTTTCCCCAATGCATTCTCTGCTGTTGCTGTGAAAGGAGGAACGTCTGTTAATGCCCATGCAGTCCTAGATTGTTTCTTTCTTCTGGTGCTTGAGGAAAACCTGCCAGGCTGTGCAGTCTGATGAAAAGTTGCATGGGCTGGTGATTTACATTTTCATTTTTGACTTAGAAGGCAAAGTTCCAGTCCTAGTTGTGTCTCATGCTGTTGCGTGGCCCCGAGGAAGTTACTACTGCCACGGTCTTCTGTTCCATGACCTGCAAAACCAGCATCTACCAGTGAGGTAGTTGGTGCTGTGTGGGTGGACAGGTAAAGAGAAGAAGAAAGTAATAACATAATAAAGAAAAGCTTAACAGAGTGATATAATTAGGAGACGCTACCATTAGGGTGCAGACTAATGACCGGCAACCTGAAGACTAGGGAACAAAGTGCTCAGGTCCTGCTAGGAATATTGTCACAGCCGTGGGATGTATTTGTTGGAAGGATTACTTCAGTTTTTATTGGAAGCTTTACCTGAGATCATCAGAAAAGTGGGAATACAAAATCCCACTGACTCAGCATGACCTCTGCTGGCCAGAGTCCTCTGTTAGCAGAAAGCAAATGCGCAACTCAGTTGTAACCTTCTACAGGCCTGTTAACATGGTCATACATTAGCCTTGAGTAAGAGTCGATTAATATCCCATACCTTTGTAATAAATTTCAGACCTCTGAAAATTTATGGCACTTGTTGGTTTAGAGTATGAGGAATTTTTTAGTAAAACAGACAGCAAAATCTAACCTGAAAATTTCATTTCTTAAAATAGAATATGTTCAACACGTAAATATAGAGTATTTTTACACTGCACTCAAAATCAGCACTTTGATAAATCACTACGAGTATTGTAGCAAACTATGGTCACTGTCAACAAACGATTAAACAGAACTAAATATTTTTAATTGTCAGTAAATAAAAATACCTCTTTCACTTAGTGAACCCTTTCTGCTGTACTGGAGTATGTATCCTGTGCTTCTGGTGTAGGTATTTTGTGCACAATAAATGATTGCCCATTCCCTTACTTCTTCAAATCTGTGTACTTTTAAGACCTCAAACTTTTTGGAGCTGTGAATAACCAAGTCACTTCGTAGGGAAATTAAATGCATTGTCAAAATGTTATGGTGAGTAAATAGTAGCCAAAGTAATGGTTAGTTGTGCTTCCTTCATTGTCACTCAGTATTTAATATTTCATTTGGTAAGTACTGATCATATCCTGGCAAAAGCTGGAGAAATGTTTCAACTACATACAGAAAGAAAATTGCTTTGACCTCTACAACTGCTAATCAAACAGCGCAAATGCATAAAGCTTATGGATTTTTCAATCCTCTGACTCATTCCTGCATTAAGACTAATTGGTGAAAGAAGAATAAGCAAAACAATGAGAAATGGCTGGAGTGAGGTCAGTAGCTTCTGTCTCATTATGAGGAGTTTTATTAATTACTGAAGGATAAAATGTCATTCAGGGGTTAGATTCATAGAAAAGTTAGAGAAAGATCACAAATGACCTAGCTGTGTATTTAAACTTTTTTTGGTTGAAATTTACTTCAAAATTTCAGTTTCAGGGTCTGACCTGAGGGTGCCTAAAATCACTGAATGTGGAAGTTTCTGTGGGAGGTGATAGCTACGCAGTGAGAAATTTGGGGTTTTGGTACACCTAGAAATGCCCAAAATTTAATTGAGCAAGAAGAGGTGGCAAAAGAGCTCAGTAAACTTGCAACTGAATTTAATCTTCAGGTAAAATCTTATTTGGCTAATAGGTGATGGAAAAGGCGGTTTGTGAGCATGTTTTGACTGCAGTGCCAAGTCTCTGAGGTGTAATCTCACTGAATTGTTGAGCATTATGCAGAACTGCCATTTCTAATGAGAGGGCTCAGGCACACCTAACTGCAGGATTCTGGATTCTCATCTAAACAGGCACCTAAATTAGTGACGGGATAAGAGGGAAATGTCTCCAAAGCTTTGCATTTCTAAATGTGCAGTGTGCCGGGCCTTGCAGTTATTAGTTTGCGTATCAGAGCCAACAGTATTGTGCTGGGAATAGCTCGGCACCTGACTTAATTAGTCTGGATTTTCAGGGGAGGTACAGCATTAAAATGAATATCCTCCTTCAGCTGTGCGTCTGCATCTGGGACAGAATCCTCTCGGGGTCAGAGCTGGGCCTCACCCAGCAATGGAGCGGTCTTTGCTGCTCCTATTCTACTTTACATAGTACTCTGTTCAATGCATGTGCTATAATGACTCCTGTGATGGTATCTGCACGAGAAATTCAGATTCTGATATACACTGGCGCACCTAGGCCAGTTTGAGACAGGTAACAGAACACAAAAAACAAGCATTCAAGCTTTAGGACATGCAAGGAAACAGCAAATTAAGGCTCTTGAAGAGTGTACACTGGCTGGTTGCATAAGAGAAAGCCTATGCTGCTCTCTCTTTGTTATTATTAATAGTCACAATAGCTAGATTAAGATATGATTGTGTCTTCCCATCTTCATTCAACTATTTACCTGCAGTTTTTCACCTAATTCTTCATCATTAAGGAAGGCTGGACATGTAAATCAAGTCAGATTCCATCACAGCTGGGTATTTTGGCAGTAAGATATGCAATGCTTAAACTTTTGTGAATCTAGTCCTAGCTCCACAACCTTATTGCTGATGCACTGAGTACCGCTGAATATTGCAAGCCGTGCGTAAGCCCAAACAATAAGTGTTTAATAGTGAGATTCATTTCAGCAATTTCCAGACAAAAACCAGTCACTTACTAGTGACTGGTTAGAGTCGCAGTTACCTATTCTAAATAGTTCTCGGTTACACTTCATTCTGTTTTATCAACTTGAAAAAAAAAATTAATTCATAAAAATATTGAGAAATTAACATTTTAATAGATTTAAATGAACGTATTGTATCAGTAAAAGAATTCAACAATTACTATACAGGAACGAACACACGAGCCTACAGCTGACCGATGGTTGTGCAGCAGCTAATAGGGTTAAATTTTTGTAGTGGAATTGTAAAGAATGTGAGGGATAATCTTTCCCTTTAAAGTAATCTTGGAACATAGAGACATTAATCTCATACTTACAGGATCCAGCAGCTTGGTCCTTGGTAGTAATTAATAAGCCTTCTTTTCAGTTCCTGCTAAAATTAGCTTAGCCATGGTTTCCAACTACATGCTTGCATAATTCTGTTAGTTGATGTAACATAAATTGTAGCACTCACAAAAATAATTACTATTTTGTAGCATGGTATCAAATATAATATCTTTTTACTGTTTGACGAAAGACCTAATCAATGAAACCATTTTTCCCAAGAGGAGGTGATATGCTGGTACTCAGAAAACTGACAGTGCAACACATCACTGCATTCGAGACCCAGGGAGAGCAGTCTGTGATGATGTCATGATGTTAGATAAGCAAACAAGAGTTGTTTCGTTCAACTGCTTAGAAAATCTTGTTCGTTGTCTCACCCCTGTTTATGACAGATCTTTTTATCAGGCATAATGAAATAGTCACATATGATGAACACCTTAAATTGGCAAAACATTAGAGCAATTGCCTTTGTAGGGCACACTGTAATATGAATTCATGAAATGAGAGAATTTTGTATGTTCACAATAATTCCCAGAAAACAAAACATTTAACCTAGTGTAGATATTAAAGAGTTCATATAACATTTTAAAATGAGGAATTCAAACATTCTGTGTTGGTCCAAGAATTCTGATGATATTATTACTTACACAGTTTGATATCACTAAGAGAAAGGCCAATCAAGACATCATTAACGCATTTTTTTTTATTTAAGAATATGATCAAATCAAGTTTGTAATTCAGGCATTGCAGTGATGTTGCATACTCTCTTGTTACAAGGGTTCCCCTGGCATAATTTTGTCTGTAATATTTGAGTGTTTTTCAGTAAGAGTGAGTGCCCACCCTCTACTAGTCGGACCCCATCCACTATAAATAAATACGCCTCCATTAGCAACCTCTCTGTTACACACAGCTCCTTAAAACCAGGCAAAATGAATAGCAGTGACTGAAATCTAGGACTACCTTTTCCTTTCACTTTTTAATACATGTTGTGATAAGGCTGTTCTATAAATCACTGCCTTCACTGTCTCTTTGCTGCAAGGCCAACACAATTCTATGAACACGTACAACGGAGCATAGAGAAAGGTGCTTTAAAAATATATTTTCAGTACTTCTTTAGTTTCATTTTTGGAACTGTGTGTAACACAGATTCTATCTGAACTACTGACCTTCTCCCATAACAATGAGAGCAATGTTTCATGTCAGTGTTATAAGAAGTTTGAATTCCTTCTAATAAAAACAGCTCTGACTTTTCTTTTCAAACATATTTCAGAATCTGAACTTCATGTTCCTACTTGAAAACATAAGTAATGTGAACAAATATCTTCCTGTTCTGTGGGGACTGGGATTTATGATAAAAGAGAAACAGGCGCTAGGCGCAATGTGTGCTCCATGCATAGAAAGGGAACAGCCAGCTAAACCAGCGTAGTGATGGAAAACAGGGTGGCCTTTGATAGATAGATGTGTGAGTATGTATTTCTTCATCATGAGAAAAGGATACATTATGGAGTTGTCGAAAGATCTGTAAGTTCTAGCACTAAAATTCGTTTCAGCTCAATACACATCAGGAATGCAGTGTACTAACAAACTGTAAAAAGAGATGGAGGAATGAAAGGAGAAAACAAGGTCTAAGTTTACTTCCAAAGGCTATAGACTAATTTTGTTTAAACTCTGACATATTTCTCAGCCTGTTAGTGCCCCAAAATGTCATAGTATTCTACCAAGACATCCCCAAAGCAGTATAAAGATTATTATTCATTTAACTTAAATGTCACAGAATATTAATATTTTAATTTACAACTTTCTATAATTCAGCCTAATGATTTATTTCCACAGAAGAATATCTAAATGCTCAGAATTACTCAGGTACCTAAATCCTGTCTAGGCACATAATTCCTTTTTTGACAATGTGCCTAAATATCTTAGGTTTTTATTGAGGCCACAGGCTTTAAATTTTTCTGTACATCATTTTTCTATTGTGGATGAGTATTTCCTATGTGAAGTATTTTTACATTAGGTAAACTTAAGGAAAGGTTCCAGTTTTTTAGCACTTAACAACTACCTTTTTGCTTAAGAGGATTCAGAACATATTTCATAATGACTATTTCAGTAAACACTTGATTTCAACATCAAATACGTAAAATGAAATGGTAAAAAAGTTCAAGTTAACCACTGCTTATCCTTTCCAAATACAGATACTTTAAGGCAATGACACTTAAATCCTTATGACTGCCAAATTAGTTTATGGATGTAAGATCAAAGCATGTTCAAACTTGATGCTGTTGAATTCAACTTGTTCTTCAAAATAGTTCCTTATCTTGGATTTCTGACATCTTGAACAAGACTATTGCATAAGCTTAGTTACTTATCTATTTTTTTGTCATTTTGAGTGGGTATCACAGAAAATATCTACCCTGACTATGGTTCGTTTGGCACCAAATGAAAACTGTAAGGACTCTTCAGATGGTAAATTGTGATAGGGGCACTTTCTCTTAGAATGTAAATCCAAAGAATGTATTCGCCCTAGTATCTGATATTTGATTCTGTATCTGATACAGATTTAAAGAATGTCCTGAGATCATCTAATGTGAATGTGGGTCAGCTGGACGACTATTTTACAATTGTAGGGATCAAGTATTAAGTATTTTCTACTCAAAATGTTGCTATGAAGTAAGCATATTCTCCTGAACCTGACCTATTTCCATTTTATGTTTGTAGACTGCTTTTTGATAAACTTTGCATAACTAACACAGATGTTTAATATCTTCAATAATTTGATGACATATAATTTCTTGGACCTACAGTTCTCATTACAGCCTGTCCTTTTTAGATAATGATTGTATATTATACTTACCATAGTTTTTAAATTTAACTTTGTAGGAAGAGAACAATTTATCTGAGTAAGAAAGGATATCTAGACTAATAAAAAATTAAAATACAGACTGAAATTGCATGATTTATGAGACTTTCAGTGTTCCTATCTACATGAATACTCCCTAGATTTTTCTTGGTTTTTTTATGAGACTAGCCAGCTATGTAGGTTGAACTCTACTCTCAATCATACCAAAGCAATCCAAATTTCACTGGATGAAATCACAGATTAAAAAAAGGAAAGCAGAATCTAAATTATTACTTCCAGATAAGGAAATTCCTGAAAATTATTCCCTTAAATTTTAGATCTGGAAATATGACCTCTTCCTATTCTAAGAAAGAATCATTATTTCTTAGAAACTTTATCTGACCTGGTTTAACATCAGCCATATCAGCCACGATCTTTCAGCTGGAAAACATTCTGCAGTGGGGGAGGGGGAGTCCAAAATGTTGTGTGAGTCAGAATGCACAGTATTTCAGTGATTCCTTTTCAGTATATCCCTCATTTTCTACTCTCCAACAAGCAGAATTTTCCCGAAGGAAATCAAGTATCTTCTGTTATTTTAGGGCATGCACATAGTGATGAACAAATCAAACAGAATGTTTCAAAAGGTAAAATTAGATCCCAGACTTGATTTTTAATACTGTAGATGCAAGCTTTAACTTAGCTACCTGATACGCAATCAATTATGTCAACTGAGAGATTTCATTAATATTAATGGACATTTTATAAGACTGTAGATCTGGACAAAAATTATCAAAATTATTACTTTCCTAAAAGTGAAATGGGTATTTTTGAAATTGACTATTAGTTTGCCAAATCTGTGAGCTTCACATTAGTTATATGATGGACATCCCACATAATTAGCTATAGGCCTGTTTGGAAATCTCAGTCTACGAAATTGATTTGATGTCTCATGTTATTTACAAAGTGGTGTCCACTTTATACTTGACATGTATATGCATATAAAATAAAACATGACTGTAAGTTAGGCTCAGTAACCAATTCACAAAATAAATTTCATATACACAGAAAAATGACTTGACCTTTATTATTGAAGACTGGCAAGTTTTTTTAATCACTTGCTCTTGAAAATATCAGCCTCAACAGACGGGATGTTTTTTCAGATATTGAAAATTATCAGACACTTTAATTACTTCCTGTATCTCCAAATTTTTTCTCTCAAAACATTTTAATGACTGAGTGCATTGCCTTTTGGCTTTTATTCAGAAGCTAGAAATAATCCAGAAGTTTATTTATAAAATTTGACAGCTTGTCTCCTTACGACCCATGAAAAGACTGGATTTGGCAAAATGATCTGAAGAATTAGCTTTCCCTAGATAAACAACAAGATGCCTGCCACCTAAGAAAATCCTCCTGGGAAGATGGATTTTCTTTAAGGAAAAGTTAGAATAATTCTGTTATGACTAGCATACTATAATGACACAGTTCAAGATATCTGTTAAAACAGGAGTACACACTCCTCTGTAGCTGCCTTAGCACAGTATGTGATCTGATGTCTAAAGAGAACTTTAAAAACTGGAATAAAATCTTAATTTACATAAACTGACCAATTGTACCCATAATTTTTGACAAAGTATTTCCCTAAAGGCAAATTTTTGAAAGCAATCTTCTTTAAGAAAATAACCCAGATCTTTTGTAGAGGTGCATGCTTAAAACGCTTGCTTCAATTTAACAATTAACTGTACTGATAAATCTTGAACATTCTGCTAACACTACTTTGTTATTTATGTGAATAGTATGTGTCAACAAAATATGTTAAGACCATGAGAAAAAGCTAAGTGGTACTACAGTAGATTTTATACTGCTCATAACTCTTTCATATCATTAAGCCAAAATTCCTAATACAATAAAACATACCAATTTCCCTAAATTATGAATTTTCTATGACACATCTATCAGAAAATTTAGATATGAGGAATAATTTCCAATGTGTTACGTATTCCAAGATGACGGTGGTGCATTCAATCAGACAGACTAGTGTTCTTTTATATGATAAAAAGTATTTAAGCTTAATTCTATATTTAATTAATTTGTGAAAATAAACAGTAAAATAATACTTCACATAAAACTTATATTTAGACTAAAGATGGTAGTGATTTTAAAGTATCTAAGAACCTTCAGGTTAAATTTTATATTTTGTGAGAATTTTAGCACAGTGCAGTTAACTTTTAATGGTGTCAATATTGTTATTGTTTCTAAAATACTCTTTATTTTAATGAAGCACCAATAATACTTATAATTTCTGGAAATGAACAACAGAATTGCTTCAATCCACATATCAGTAATTCCCAAATTCAATATTTTTTATATAAAATAAAGATGACAACTCTTCCAAGAGTTTCAAGAGTGGCCCATAAAGTCTTGGAAGTCTTGAACATGTTTGTATTCTGACCCATGAAAAGACTGGATTTGGCAAGATGATCTGAAGAATCAGCTTTCTCTAGAAACAAGATGCCTGCTACCTTAGAAAATCCTCCTGGGAAAATGGATTTTCTTTAAGCAAAGGTTAGAATAAATCTAGGATAATATAATGACACAGTTCAAGGTATCTGTTAAAACAGAAGTACGCAGTTCTAGTCTTTTCCAGTTTTTGATATAATATTAAAACACAGGTGTGCGTAAACACATACCTTTCAAAAGATGCCAAAGTGGTTCTTTTCATCCAATAGCTAGCCTGATCCAATTTGTACTTTAACTTCTACTACTATCAGACAAAGATCAAGAGTCTAACTCTAGATTTGTTACCCATCACTGAAAATTCTTAAGGTTATGGTATTTTTGGGATGGTTTTTGGATGTTTTGAGAGCTGTCCATTTTGAAAGCCCTAGTGACATTGCTACTGGCTGTTGTTGCCAAGCATTCGGCGGGAAGTTGGCATTTATATTTTTTCCCAAGGCTGTATAAATTCCTGTTTACCTTGCTGTTATCTCAGGAAATAGGCTGGAGTGTCTTTCTGCACTATAGTTCATGTGTCCTTATTGGTATTAGTGAAAATTACAGTAATGAGGGACCACAATTTAATTTTTATATCAGTTTTGTGGTTGGGTTTGATTTTTTTCCTGTTTTTTGGGGTTTTTTTGGTTTTTTTCTGTTTCTTTTCATATTACTTACTGTATTTTGCTGTTCTGCATAAAACGTCATAAATTTAGGCTCAGTATTACTTAGTATGATATGTTGAGTATCTACCTGTAAAATATGATTATAGTCAAGCTCCAAAATAGACGCCTATTAATTAGGGATATACACCTGTCTACAGTACTAAAGTAATCTATATGGTCTATATTTAAAATACATACTGCATGCATGTACATAATCGAATATAATAGGAGATATACTACTACTATTCACCTATTCACAGACAACTGGTAAAGTTAGGGAAAGTGAAAGCTGACTCTTCAGAAAGTATATTCTTCTATTTGCCTATCTGTTTTTTAAGTCTTGTCTTTGCTTTCACCTGCATTTATTTTTTTATTGTGACTAGCAAAACTGCTAAGGTATTTTCTGTAAGTATGGTGTTTCCATGGGTGCACGATGTCACAAGTTCTCCAATTTTCAGGGGAGTGTACAAAAGTAGAGCTTTGAATACTGGGCTTCTAAAACACAGTGAAGCCATTCTATGGCAAAAGAATATATAGAGAGGTGATTTCTGGATACTTGGTATAAAAGATCCAATGCACAGTGATTATCTCTAAGTTAACTGCTGGACTTACTGGAATGTGTTAAAGGATCAGAATGAAATGAGGAAAAAAAGGACAGTTTGCTTATAATTATTTTAGTCAAAGGTACTCCCAATTAACTACACAAAAATCCTAACCAAAGTATGGATTACAATATTAATAGATGAGATATTTCATAACTGTATTTTATTTACAAAAAGAGCTAGCTTCCAGACACCCTGGTTACTTTTCTCAGAGCCAGAAAAAAATCTCACTTCTTAGCAGGATGTCCCCAAAATTATAGATAGAAAAAATGTCCTAGGACTTCTGGTTCAGCTGTATCAGCATTCTTATAATTGTGTATCTGACCAAGCTTGAATGTTCTAAGGATGGGATTTCTGTTGCTTTGCTCAAGATCCACTTTATAATAATGATGAAGTCAAGGTCTAGCAATGGCACAAAGCCTGTGCAATTAGTTGTAGTTAAAGGCTTTTTTTTTTAAATGGTGGGGAATTTATTTTGACACAAAATAACATTATTTGTATTTCATACATGTTTAACTTTGGGATAGAGCAGTTGAAATAGAAAAAGAAACAACTATTGCCTATTCAGAAGAGATTTTCCTTTAAATTGTATAATTTTTTGGATTGTATACAAATATTTTGTTTTCTACGAAGACATTTGTTATTTTGTTTAATAGAAAAGTCCAATAAAATCTAAGTGAAGCACTTATTGTTGGAACATTTCTCATGGAACAATTGATGCTATTTCTAGTGGGGAAAACTGGCAAATCACAGTTACATTTGAAATGTATATATTGTAAAATTGGATTTCAAATATTTTTTCCATGTTCCTCACTTTACATGAGTTTTGCAGTCTAAATTTTACAAATAAAACTTGTGCTAACACTTGTTATGTTTCAACGATTCTTTATCTCATTTCCTGCTTTTAATTTCAAATAAACTTTTGCAATAAGTAGTCTTTGGCAGCATTTTGCAGTAGCTAATTTGTTTCTGCAAATACTAATTGAGAGATCCCGTGGATAAAACCCACAGTAAAGAGCTGATAATATCAACTACCTGTAAAGTATTTGCTATAAAATTGTTTACAGAGAGATTTTGATGTCAACATGTTTCTTTCTGGATATTTTGCTTTACCTAGGATAATGTTTTTCTCTGATTCAGAAAGCAAGGCTAAAACTCAGAGAACATCAGAGAACATCTATGTGTAGGTGTGTTTTTCAGTCACTGATACATCAATGTGTATTTTCTATAGAAAATAATCAGTTTGGAGAAAATAAAAATAAACTGAAAATGGAAAACAATTCCTTTTCCAAAGGCACCTGAATCTGGAACAGAGCTGCTTAGATTAGGCTGAATGGGGCTGAAATAGAATATTTTATTTATCTCTAGCAAATATTACTGAATCATTGTAATGTGTGACACTATTTCAACAGTATGTGCACATTCTCTGTAACAATGTAATATATGAAATGTGTTGGAACAATGCTTGTATTCTACACAATAACAAATTACAAGTAAAGCTGAAACCCTGCCTTGTTACTACAACAGCCGACAAAGCCTTTCTTTAAAAAAAAAAATAAATAAAATAAATTAAATGTTTCCTTAAATTGTATATCTAGCAACACATGAGACCTCACATGCTTTATTTGCTTTTCACACTGTCCTTTAGGTAACGCAAATGTGTGTTGTGCATTTTTCCATTAAAGGTTGGCTTTTCCATTCCATTGCAGGAAACAGTTGTAGGAGCTAGGCACAAGAATTCAGCAAATTATTTTAAACTAGATAGTGCTGCCTTGAACACAACTGTACTTAGCATGTCTAAATATCTGAAAATTTAGAGATTCCAAATAAGACAAAAGTCCTTTCCTATAGTCTAGCCTGTTTCCATGCTCCTTCCAAAGCATCAATTGTTTCTAAAATAAGATCTTTTCAAGGACATCTAAATAATTTCCTGTCACTTCCATATCTGACCCTTACCAGTACACCAGTACGGAATTCAGTTATCAGCTGGGAAATGCAGACATACTAAACATCAGTCTGTGCTAGGAGATATTCTGCATGTTGTTAGAATGGGACAATACCAGAAACGACATAAACATTGATGGCAGAAATATGAAGCACTTAAGTTATTTACTCAGCCTGACATTTGTAATGAAATTTTTGTTTTCTGTCTGGGTTGTAAATGCAAAGCCAGACTTTTTCAGTACTTCAGCCAATGTTACAGGATCTTCCCTTACAGAGTTTGGGAGCCATTCTAGCCATAATTCTTTCCTAAACAGAAAAAAATTCACACTACAGTTGTCTCCAGATCTTTTGTAGCTCCAGTGACAACTGGTGAAGTCCAGAGGAGGTAACTATAAATGACATTCTGTGTGAGCTGCTCTGAGCAGCTGTTGGGTTCGGGGGGGGTTTCCACTCCTGAAGGAAGAAAGAATGGCTTATGGAGGGAGAAGGAAAGAGCACTGAGGTAACTGAAGGAGAAATGGACATGTCATTAATTAAAGTTGACACTACTCACTTTGGAAAAGTGTGATCTATAAAAGGTGAGTAGATTTGATACCGAGACTACGGCTAATTGGTGACTGCTCTTGGCAAGAATAGTGTCTGTGACAGTAGACACCTCTATTTAGGCACCCAGATCACTCCCATGGTATTTTAACCAATATTGTTTTAAAAGGATGTTTTTTTGGAAAACAGTCATTATCTTTTTAATATTCACGAAGAGACATCCATCAAATCACATCGTAGCTAATTAAAACTTCAGTTCCTGGGCTATAAGGAGCTAGCTAACGGCTTTGAATCTAATATCTAATAATTTGCTTGCTGGGTCCTCACATTCACTTATTAATTCACAATGCCTATCTTTAGACTTGATCTAAGATATTTGATTTCCAAACAAAACAGATATGAATCTGAATATTGTTATGTAAAGTTGTTCAGAAATACTTACACAGTTGTCCACTAATTTTGACGCAGGTATCTATCACTCAATGAAATCAGTAGATGCTGTATTTCACATAATTAGATGCATTAAGACAGATCATCAAAACTGTCTGAACGTGCAATCTCTTAAACTGACCTAGAAGTAGGATCCAGTCCTAAACCTGTACACCCCTTTCCTCGGAGCAAGCCAATACATTCCAGTTTTCCTTGTTTGTGTTTGTACAGGCAGAAGGCAAACCCAAAACAGAGGGAATACGCAGAAATTGTCTTGTATAAGAAATGGTCCTGAGACATAGCATCAAATCTGTATTTTACCTAAGTGAGACAGGAATTTCAGCTGAGGTCATTTATCTGACAGAAAGCGTCTTCGCTGTAAGACTTTCTAGGTGTTCTGGTTTTACAGTACGGCTAAAAGTAAATATAGTTGTCCAACACTTGGAGAAGAATAAAAATAAAAATCTGGTTCCGTATGTGTGGTCAGAACATGCCTACAAAATTGAGTCTACTGAGGGAGGTGTTCAGCTGGGAGTCACTCTTTGAGACTGAGCTTCGGCTAAGGAAACGGCAGGCTGGAATCAGAACTGATGCTGTGGACACAAAGTCACGGGCAGAAACTGAAATGCAGGGAGAACGTACCTGCCTTTGGAGAAGGGTGGCAGTTAGTGATATCAGTTTTGCCTAAATGGGTAGTTAAGTGCCTAAAGTGGTGTATATTATCACTAAAGTACTCTTGAGGATCCTGGCTGAGTGAATATCCAGCTATACATCTATCTCCAGGTATCTTCTAACTGAAACATGGCTTCGTGGCAGTTTTATTTTGGTCATATTTTGACTTTATCTGTTCTTTTCTCAGGCACAGTATTTGTTCTGGTAAACTCTGATAAAAAGAGGTCAGCTGCATTGTTTATGTAACTTCTATTTCTGTCTTATTCATGTTCCAACACTGCCATTACACTTTGCAATACTTGAGCACAGGATTAGGAATTCATGGTTTCTGGCATTTCTCTTAAGCTTTTTGACAGTAAGAAAAAATCAAGTAGAGAGCCTGGGGGGAGGTCAACAGTTTGCAACTTTGTAATTATTTTATCAATAATAGCACACCAGTTTTACTCAGATTAACATGTCACTAGCTCCATCAATCTAAAATGCAACCCCTTCTAGGTATTCCTCATCAAGTAATCAGAAAATACAAAAAAGATATATATTTATATGTACATATATGCATTTTGGCAACCTTTAGCAAAGTAACTGAAAGCCAATGGAAAGAACTTGTGTCTGCTCATTAGAGCTAACAAATTCTTTATGCTAAACTGTTCTTTGCATTAATTCATTTATAGAGTATATCTGGTGCCAATTTGACTATAGCAACTATTTTAAAACAACCTGTACACGTCAGGTTTATGTACGGATCCCATGATGGTAAATGTCTGGCCATTTCTTCATCTTTATTATAGTCACTCTTCCAATGTACCTTTGAAGTAAGTATCATTATTATTCCCCTTTTTACACAACACAGAATTTACAGATTACATACACAAAGACATTGGACTTCTGAGCTGTAGGCACTGTAACATATGGCTTTTAAAATCCCATGTAAACACTGCAGCCATTAATAAGGCAAGTCAAATGTATATCCTTAAATATAGCCTAGGAACAATTAGAATGGAATTTAGAACAGTTAGGGTGTTGAGCAGAGGTCATCCTAGCTATGGATAAGTAAGCCATACTCTTTGAACAGCCTCGATTCCACTAGAAGTTTTTTTTGTATCATCAGAAAAAAATCTACAGTTTCAGACCAGCCTCCTGGTGAATGCTTCAGTCACCGTATTTTCTGCTTCTGCTGTAGGACAAGACTCCTCTTATTCATTGTGGAAAAGGTTCTTTCTGTACATCTTACTTATCCTGGTCATAGGTAATTTAGTCTGCTTGTGTAATGAAATTCATAGGCACTTCAGCTGAATGATTCCAGAAAATTCAAAGCCACATATTTAAATAAGTAATTTATGCTGTGATCTGCTTTACTGTACCTTGCAAGTTATGGTGCCACCTGCATGTGAATTTTTCTGTATGAATGCTTTTCTGAATCTTTTAAATATTTTAAGTATTGATGATAAAGTAGTTTCTCATTTTCTGCAAAATGATGCATATTCTTTTTGTACAGTAAATAAACATTATGAAAGGTCCTGGTTACATTTGATGCTTTTTCTGAAAAAAATTTGCCTCACAACTCACTTGACTATCTTGCCTTAGCTATGGTAAATACCCAATTAATTAATTTCACTATTGTATTATGTTTCTCTGATTATCTAAACAGTATTTTCCACATTAGTTCCATACAAGCTGAGCTCTGAACAACTAGACCTTGTCTAGTTGGCTCTGAAATGAACTACAGAGCATAAAACCTGTATTTTCAAGGAAGGGACATGAATATTTGAGGGAAAAAACCCTTGAATTTGCAACTATACAGAAAAAGGTATAGATGATGCACTGAATAAAGAACTAATCTTATCAGCAAATTCTTTATACTAATTTTTTGTACAGCCTTATATTTGTTATTCCATTAACTGCATTGAAAAGAAGGTATTTCCTTAAAAAATAATGGAGACAACATAAATAAAAAAATAATTATGCACAATAAATTCTTCCAAAAGATTTAATTTGAAACTGAAAACATGTAATAATTAGTATTTCAAAAACATTGTATTCTCTGGACCAGACTAGAGATAATTTTTATAGGGAGTGGGTTGGGGATTCAAGATTTTGTGGAGTTTGCAGTATTCTCTTGTAGTGGGTTTGCATGGCAATGTTTTGGTAGCGGTGGTGGGGGTTGCAGAGGTGGCTTCTGTGAGGAGATACCAGAAAGTTCCTCTGTGTCCAGTGAAGCCAATTCCAGCTGGCTCCAAGATGGATCTGCTGACGGCCAAGGCTGAGCCCATCAGAACGGTGGTACTGCCTCGTGACAGCATATTAAGAAGGGAAAAAAAAATAAAAATCTGCAGCAGCAGGAGAGAGGAGTAATACTATGTGAGAGCAGCAGCCCTGCAGACCGCCAGGTCAGTGAGGAAGGAGGGGCAGGAGGTGTCCAGGCGCCGGAGCAGAGATTCCCCCGCAGCCTGTGGTGAAGCCCACGGTGAGGCAGGCTGTGCCCCTGCAGCCTGGGGAGGTTGATGGTGGAGCAGGTACCCGCCTGCGGCCCAGGGGGGTTAATGGTGGAGCAGGTACCGGCCTGCAGCCCGTGGGGGTTAATGCTGGAGCAGGTACCCGCCTGCAGCCCGGGGAGGACCCCACACCAGAGCAGGCAGATGCCCGAAGGAGGCTGTGACCCCCTGGGAAGCCCACAGCAGAGCAGGTTTGCTGGCAGGGCCTGTGACACCATGGGGGACCCACCCCAGAGCAGTCCGTTGCTGAAGGACCGCACCCTGTGGAAGGGACCCAGGCTGGAGCAGTGTGTGAGGAACTGCAGCTCATGAGAAGGACTGACAGTGGAGAAGTTCGTGGAGAACTGTCTCCCATGGGAGGGATCCCGTGCTGGAGCAGGCGAAGAGTTTGAGGAAGACAGAGCTGCAGAAAAATTGTGATGAAATGACTGTAACCCCTCTTCCCCATCCCCCTGCGCTGCTCAGAGGGAGGAGGTAGAGAACTGACAATTAAATTAAGCCTGGGAGGAAGGGAGGGGTGGGGGGAAGGTGGGTTTTTTCTGATTTGAATGGTAATAGATTAAACTAATTTCCCCAGGTCAAGTCTGTTTTGCCTGGGAAGGCAATTGCTGAAGCGATCTCTCCCTGCCCATATCTTGACCCACGAGCCTTTCTTTATATTTTCTTTCCCCTGTCCAGTTGAGGGCAGTGACAGAGTGGTTTTGGTGGGCACCTGGCATTCAGCCAGGCTCAAACCACCACATTTGTCAAAGCAGCACAGCACTGAAATACACCATGGAAAACAGACTGTGCCTTTTTTCACAGCTGTAAGTGGCACTGGTGTCACAATGAAGGACTGAAACTTCTTGAATGACTCCCCAAAACGTACTAACTAGGTCCACAGGTCTTCAGCTTCCATCTATATCTCAAGCCAGTGAATATCAGAGGTAGATACTGTGGGCAAATCCTATGCAACTCTATAGACTAAGGGAGGGGATCACCTTCAAAATCTGCAGAATGAAGATCCTTAAGAGGTCCCAGGTCTAGTTTTGGATATATTAAAGTTTCAGTGTCTACTGGATCTTCTGCGACATAAGGATATTTTACTTAATCATCCCCTCTACTTTCCTTATGTCCTTTTTTTTCTTCCCCACAATGACTGATGACAGTCCTTTTACACATCACTAATCAGAACTGCAATTTCCTGGGATAAAAACTTTAAATTGGAGTTTGTATAAGCACAGATACTGATTAATGCTACAAAAGCTGGCATTATACGCATCTGGGAAAATGTTCTGCAGACCTGGTCTTCAAAGCAGAAAGTGAGCAGAAATTAAAATAATGCTTTTTTTAAAAAAAACAGAAAATCTTCATTGATTATTAATAGAAATGTGTGTAAAAAGCCATTATTACATTATTAGTCTAGGTTCCTATTTCTTTGCTATACTATCTCAACACTTGTCAAAGATAAAGTTCTATAAAATGACAAGTAGCATCAAACAGGCCTGTAGTAATAGGACAAAGGGCAACTGCTTTAAACTGAAAGAAGGTAGATTTAGGACGCGTATTAGGAAGACGTTTTTTATGATGAGGGTGGTGAGGCACTGGCACAGGTTGCCCAGAGAAGCTGTGGGTGCCCCATCCCTGGAAATGTTGAAGGCCAGGCTGGATGGGGCTTTGAGCAACCTGGTCTGGTGGAAGGTGTCCCTGTGCCCATGGCAGGGGGCTGGATCTAGGTGATCTTTAAGGTCCCTCCAATGCAAACCATTCTATGATTCTATGATTCTGAGAGGATGAAAAGTGAGCAGTATTTACTTTCTATCCCAGCAGAATTCCGGTGCGTTAACTAAAAGCAATAAATAAAACAGAGACAACAAATCTGGTTATTTAACTATGAAACTCCTTGCTGCAGGAGGTTGTTGAAAATTCATGCAATTTCAGAAAGCAATCAGACTCACTGGACTATTATAACAGCTCTGCCTCATAAAATCTCTGAGATGCAGACTGTTGCAGGGCACAGAAATATTCCTTGAAGGCACCACTGTCCATCAGATTGTTCTTGGATTGGTTCCATGCCTGTATTACTAGCTATTGTCAGACACAGACAACTGAGCTAGGTGGAATTTGGTTTGGTCTGGTCTGGTATAGCCATATCAAAATACTGTTATTAATGAACTTGGGCTAGCAATAGCTCCCGTTGTAGGACAATATCATTGTCTTTTTTATAAACTGGGATCTGAAGTAAAAGTATGTGCAGCTTCCTCCAATAACAATGTAGATTAACAGAAGTAAACAAGTTACTTTTCATTGCAGGCTCTGTCGCTCGATCAAGGTCTCACAGCAAATCCATAGTAGCCTCAGTCTATACACTTAATCCCAGCCCAGTGCTTCAAAAATAGCTTTAACAACCTCATTGACTGCCTTTCTTGTATTGCAGATATTATGCAGATAGGTAGGGAATAAGGCCTTTTAAATGCATATAAAGCAAATTTTCTTCATTTCATTCCAAAAAAGCAAAGAATATTTAAATTCTCAGCTCCTCCAGTGGAAAAACATGTATTCTCATTTCAATGCAAATCTTTTTAATTTTGAACATGTTTTAAATGACCATCTATTTCCCCAGTTTACTAGTTATGTTTGTATCAAGTGTGAGAACGCATGGTCTTATTTACTAGCAAGTGCGCTGGAATGACATAATAGGTATTCAGCTTCTGAGGTTTATGTGAAACTTCATTGAAATGAAACTCAGTGAAACTGGAAGGGCGTAAATCCACAGATTTCAGTTTACTACATACAATACCATCAGAAATTCTAACAAGAAGTTGGAAGCATCTCTCAGTGTTAGAACTGTGCCTCACTTCTGCAACAGATGCTTGGTAACAGTATGACTCAGTATGAACAGAAAGAAAAAAACACAAACTGTGGCTTTTCTTTCCAGATAAGATGAAAGTCATACAGCAGGACTGAAGGGAAAAGGTTGGCGAGAAGGATATTGGCTGGAATTTCTAAAACAAAACCTTCCTTCATCTGCACTTCATGTCTAAAGCTTTGTGTTCACCCTTGGCTTTGTTTCTAGCTGGATGGGAAACAGTTTTACAAAGCTATTTTCTCTCAAAAACAAATGAGATTTCATTAAGGGACAAAGAGGGAAAGAAAGATTAATCTGGCAATTTGCCTGATTAGCTGTGTGGAATACACTGGTCATGTTATTCTTACATTTCTCTTGTGCCTACTTTAGGTTTTGTATCTTTTACCACATATGTTTGTCATCCTCATCTTTCCTCTCTGTCAATGGAAAAAGGTTGCCATGACAACAAATTTATTTTTTTTGTACTTATTTTATACGGAACTGTTCACATAGTTATACATTGCTTTTTCTACTTCCCATTGGAAACTATCAGCAATCCATTCTTTCACACTGCCAAGTGTTATCTATAATTATTTCTAAGTAATGATTTAGTAGTTGGAAGTAGAGATACTCCGAGGACAAAATTTGACAGAGACCTTGATAAGAATGCCAGTAGAAGCGACATTCACACGGAAAGGATTATTATTTATACTGATCATGTGCTTGGCACTGATCGACTTCACAGATTGAAAAAAGCTAACAAAATAAAGCCCAACTGCCTAGTCACTAAAAGGCCTATTTTGTCCCACTTTACACACACTGAAACTAATGGAGATTTTATAGTTTATTGCTGATCCTCTGTACTGCATTTATTTAGAGTCCACTTCACTGAAAAGTTTCCTAGCATAAGCAGCAAAGCTAAATAGAAACACAGAAATTAATATTCTGGCTGACAGAGAAGATCTGTCAAGTAGTAGCTTCCCAGTGAAATGAAAATAGTTTTCCTTGCCACAGCAGCTCTGTATTTCATTTTAACTGGCATAATTATTTTCAATATAAATGGTCATTTTATTTTTCATAGAAATATTCAAATTCAATTAAGAGAGCATTAAAGGCTGTATTAAAATTTCCCCATTATGATTTTTTTCATACTATGAGGATATTGGGCAAAATACAAGAATAATAAAGCAAGATCAAGGCCAAACTGAACATTTTTGTTTAGCATAGAAAGTTTGCAACAAGATAATTAAGCAAACTGAAAATTATGATAGAATATAGGTTCTCACACTGGGCTAAGTGATCATTAGGATACATTTTTAAAGATAATTGAAGGTTCACAGACAACAATTCACCAGGGAAATTACCAAAAAGATTGAAAAGTTACAGAAAAGTAGCTGCTACTCTATTGATATACCTTACAAAAAGGTCTAGGAGAAAAAAAATTTCTGTTCAACTACTTGGTTGAAATTCATTAACCTGTTGAATGTTGTGTTATGAAACACAATATTGGTTCAAGGGTCTTAGCTATTTTTCTTGTTTTGAAAATACACTTTTCAAAGACAAAGGATTGCAATAACTATTGGCAAAACTTTGCTTTCTTCTAGTATTAAACTTTAGTTTATTCTAGTATTTTTAAAAACAGGCTAAATTTAATATTTTTCTTAACATTGTTGTTTGATGGAAAACAGATTTTGACAATACCAAAATTATTTCCTAACATATCCTTTCTCCATGGAAACTTAGAGCTGTTGAAAAACAAAATCTTTATTTTGTTAAAAATAAATATATTCTGGCAAAATTTCAAAGTATTTTTGTGTATACACGCTATTGTACTGACCACTAAAAGATGTAGTTTGATTTCTTCATTTCCCATTCTCCTTTATCTACCAAGTACTGCTCTCAGACAATTAAATTACTTTACAAGAGAAAACCACAGTAAATCAAAAGACAGTCTTACTAGAGAGCCCAACGTTTAGAGAAAAAAGGACAAATACATTTTCTATCAAATACTAAACAGAAATTATATGAGAAACGTTTGATTTCTCTATTTCCTCCAGAAAGTTGAAATTTTGTTCTCATTAATGTAAATAACAGAGAAAGCCTCTTTTCCAAGAAGTTTTAGTTATTTCATAATTTTCTTATTCTGTTAATGAACAACAAAAAGTGATGGTTTTACGTTTATATACTGAAGACCATATATTACTTGCAGTGCTGTTAACATTTCTTTCTGGAGATCCACATGGTGGATCATACCTACTGATAATGCAGCTGATACTGGGACTTGGATCAGTGCTACCCAGAAAAGTTCTGACAGAAGAAAGACAACTTTTTTTCTGGCTGCGGAGTATTAACCTAGACACTGGAGTCCAAAATTCTCTGTTGATATTTAGCAGCTTTTCTGCTGCCTATATATTAACAATAGCCAAACATTTTTACTTGATCTATGCTCAGTTAAGAAAGTAGAGCTTTCTTTCTGGAAAAGGATGGAACATTCTGAATAATACAAACAACCTTCATTCATGTATTTATGAGTACAAGTTCAATCTGCAGGTATTTTGTTACATTCCTAAGTATGTGGACGGTTGAGCGAGGTGATTCTTACCCTCTCCTCTGCTCTCATGAGACCCCGCCTGGACTACTGCATTCAGCCCTGGGGCCCCCAACCTAAGAAGGACACGGACCTGCGGGAGCAAGCCCAGAGGAGGCCACAAAGATGAACAGCGGGCTGGAGCACCTCTCCTATGAAGACAGTCTGAGAGAGTTGGGGTTGTTCAGCCTGGAGAAGAGGAGACGCCAGGGACACCTTACAGCAGCCTTCCAGTACCTAAAGGAGGCCTACAAGAAAGCTGGAGAGGGACTTTTTACAAGGACATGTAGTGATAGAAGAAGGGGTAATGGCTTTAAGCTGAAAGAGGGTACATTTAGATTGGATGTTCAGAAGTAATTCTTTACTGTGAGGGTGGTAGGACACAGGAATGGATTGCCCAGAGAACTCCATGTGGGTGCCCCATCCCTGGAAGTGTTCCAGGCCAGGCTGGATGGGGCTTTGAGCAACCTGGTCTAGCGGAAGGTGTCCCTGCCCATGGCAGGGGGCTTGGAACTAGGTGATCTTTAAGGTCCCTTCCAAACTAAGCCATTCTATGATTATACACTTCTATGATTCAATATTATATTGAATATATTATTATATAAATATTATATAAAATATTATATTACTGATAAATATTTCCAATGTGCATGGCATGCTCGAATGTTCATGAAATGTAGAAAGAATGCACCATGACAGTTCAGTGGGAGGTACAGGTGCTATTTTTTCTGCTTAAAGACCTTCTGTCAGTAAGTCAGAAAGCAGAAAAAAACCACTTTGAGATTCAGGTATCAGTCACATTTACTAGGAAAAATTTATAGCAAGTAGCTGTATCTCAAATTTCATCCAGTTCCTAATTTGTTGTTAGTATAAATATTATGCTGTGTTCGCTAAGTGTTTGGAAATTTGCTGAACCATTTAAATAAATGAATAATATATTTAATTTTGTTTCTAAACATGTCTAAGAATTCTCCTCGGTGTATTCCAGAAACAAAATAATACAGAAAAATAGCATGAGAGGATATGAAACACAATTTCACATAAATTAGCTGACCCGTGAAGCCATTGCCTCAGATTACTGAACTACTTTGGGCCAATGACGAGTCAACACAGTGTGGCAAAGCAAAAGCAGAGAAGACCCTCCCCAATAGTGGCAAGCCCAGTGTTTGTGGCATTTGCTACAATGCAGGAACCCAGTGTTTTACCAGCATCACTGGAGTCTTATGGACAATTAGGAAGTGTAAGCTGTGTCTTTTTTTCCACAGATTTGGCTAGAAATTGTAGTCTGGATCTAAGAAACACTTTTCCAAAGAAAACGTTCTTCCAGAAAGGGTTTTTTTTTGCCAAAATAACATTTTCAGGGGAAAAATATGAACATGTTCCCAAACAGTTTTAGAGATGATTCATGGCGACAAGCTGCACTTATACTGCAAGACAAAGATGAGCCTCTTTAGTTAATTTGAATTGCTTAAGCAGCTGAAGTAGCAGACTGAAGGTTGAAGAGTTTTATTTCAGAAACGTTTAGAGACTGACATAATATTTCTTGCCATCATGATTCAGTTTTGAGTGACAGTCACTAATAAGACACAGGATTATCTTCCTTGTGGATTGTTCTACCATATACAGCCTGTGAGAGTGAACTGTTGGGAGTCTGACAAAGTATATAAAAATGAAAAAACCCAGGACCAGCCACGTAACTTCTTTAACAACTGAAAAGCGGTATGAGATAAAGAGTTGAAAAAAACCCTTTAACTTGGCCTCTTAACTTTGCCAAGAACTCATTAACTGGAATAAATTGCTCAGCAATCTTCTTCCTGAGTGAAATAAAACTTTTATAGTATTGCAACAATACGTATCTAATCTTAACTTAGCCGTTTCCTATTGTAGTTTTGTCTCGCCTTTACACCACAAAGTTCAAGCATCAGAGGTGTCAGAGAAGGATTTGACTTCCTCCTGTACAGAGTGGCCATTTTGATATGGTAGAGAAGAAAAAGGAAATAAGGTAAGTTTAATAAAGGACTACTGGTTGGTCTTTGGCACAGGGTCCAGGCAGACTCCATGACACCTCAGTTCTTGCCGTAGGTTAGTTAAACTTCTCCAGTAAAAGACCTCATCATAGAACTGGAACTGGGTCAAACCTAATATGTCAGATTTCCTAGTCAGTTAATAATATCCTTTTAGTAATGCATCTCTTTGCTTTTTGAAACCCCACAAACGTCTGTCATTTGAATTGACATGTGAAAATGTGCCTTGCTGCCTAATTTCATCAATATTCCTTGATCTTGTATTGGAATATATAGTGAATTATCTACCCTCCGCTTTTAACTTTTTATTTTGTTTTTGTGATTGCTGCTGGGCTCTAACCTGATGTTTCCATACAATTCCCTCTCATAGCTTCAAGTTTTTTTTCCTGACAGTGGCTATCAATATTTTTTTAATGCATACTGATTTACATTTAACTATATTGAATTTCATCTGCCTTTTTACTTCTCTTCATAATTTCAAAGCTTAGCAAAATTCTTTGCACTATACCTATCTTTTTGTTTCCCTTTTATTTCAGCAAATTGATTTACTTAAAACAGCAAAATTTGCTTACTTGTTACTTTCTATTCCATATACATTTTAAGTACATTGTCCCCAGAAGTTGATGTCTGTGGAATCATAAACCCTCGAGTTTTGATGTCTTTTTCTTTCTTTTTTTTTTTTTTTTTTTGAATTTCCTTCATGTACTCAACTTCTAAAATGCTGTTCTGTCCAAAATGTTCAGTTTCCTTTTCTCTCATTCTCTGTTTGATCTTCAAAACTGGATCAGTTCTACATAACTGGTTCATACTTGAGCTTGACTTCACTACGTGCTTTCAGCTGATCTTGTCTTCACATTCTCTAGCTTCTAGGTCCTTATCTCATGGCCTTTTTTCCTACACCTCTGTAAATATATCCTTGCAGTGATCTACCTGCTGCCACCTGAGCGCTCTTGCATCCTTTCCTTCCCTACCTCCTTTTCTTTTGCTGTACCACTTTTCTCCCTCTTCCACTCCGTCACTATGTATTAGTTATACCAGTTCAATTAATCCTATAATGCTTTTTTTTAAAAATCAATACCTAGCAGTAGAAACTGAACAGAAACAGGATACTCTGTGTAAGAGGGCAACTTGAAAGATATTACCAACATCAGTGAAAACAATGTAGCACTTGATGAAAAGCCATGTTGCTTAATAATGTGATGGGCCAGGGGAAAGGAGTAAAATCGTACCAACATGATAACTAAACTGTGTTAGGGAATGGGAAGGTTAATGAAAAAATTTGGCCTGGGAACTGATATTTCAGGGCTACTGAACAATGTTCAAATACATGCCAATGACCCTCAAATCCCTTTACACTCTGTGTATAATTTCTTTATGTATTCTTAACTTGGCTTTCATGAACCTGAGGGTATGAACAAGATTACCAAGCCATACATAAATAAACAGCACTTATTTAGCATAGTCACTTAATCATTGTTGAACAAACTCCACAAATCTTTTAAACATATGAAATCCTCCAAGGCATTTTATTCTGGCACAGAGATATATTGTCAGGCTTTCTGATAAGTCTTTGACAGTGGGGTGGAATTTTGGCATCGCTCAAGGTAATGGCAGACTTCCCACTGGTTTCTAAAAATCCAATTCATAATGTATATTGTAAATATAAATACATACATATATACACACACAGAGTTCAGAAACTGATTTTTGTTTTATATAATTTTGAGTAAAAATAATAATTTCTGTTGGGTGATATTGTAACTGATTTCTTATTTCATCTAGCTACTGGGACATAACAGAATGGCATGTATGCATTCTAAATACTAAAAATTGTGACCTCTAATGAGATTGCCCATATAATTTTTTTTGGAACATTGTTCTTGAAGCAATACATAAGTTTTAGATGAACACTTTTGACATACTGTAAATTCCGCGATGATGAACCAACTTTATAGTATTTATTATTAGGGTTTCCTTTGCCGTGATGGATTTTATATGTATTTGGTGTGAAATCTAAATTGAAAACTGAAATTTGAAAACACTCCACTGAATTTCAGAATATTATAAACACATTAGAGCTAATATTGGGTGAATGAGGAGAAATAAATAGTCTGAACTCACCAGCTGTGATTTTGATAACTCAGTGAGCAGGCCAGCAATTCAGCTGGTATAAATCAGCAAAACCCCATGGTAATCTAGGCTGCTAATCTCTGTTAAAGATTTGATCTCCATTTTCTTCTTCTTCCTCCATCTCATACAGAATGAATTTCAAAGCACACGATTAAACATGATTTCTTGTATATTTTATTTTAATTACACTTGAATAATTTACTGGATGAATTAGCTATGTCATAAAGACTTTTAATGATCAGAAAAGTGTGTATGATTTAGTAGCGTAAGTTGGGATATGGAAATTCTTCCATGTGCAGTCAGGTTATCTTTCCAAGATAGAAACATCTAAATTTAGCTTACAGTATAATTATTTTTATAAAATTTTAGAATAGATTTCCTATTTCTCCAATATAGCCTGAAGCGGAACGTGAGAAAAGCAATACCAGCTAATAAGCTATTTCCAAGCACAAATAGATGTATCTCTAGATTATACAACCTCTTCCAGACCAACATCAAACCCACTATAAAACACCCAGACATATCCAGTATGAGTAGCTCAAAGATCATTCACATTTAGAAAAATGTTGGCCCATATTTTTAATAGAGTATGACAATTAAAGCACATTTTTCCCAATGTTAATCTGTTTTTAATGTAACATTCACAAAAGGTCCATTTTACTTTCCTCTGATCTTACTCATAGAAACATTATTAACAATCTTGCTTTACCCATTTTAACTGTTATTCTAGAGAAACTGTTTGTGATCAGGAATTATGTACAACAAATAAAATGCTATATAAATAATAAAAATTAGATCATACAATGTATAAATGACAGGAATGTTTATGAAGCCTACATATTTTAGAGTTGCAATATAAAATCTCAGTGGTCACAAAGCCACTTTAAAGATTTTCATAAAATCTGGATCCATCAAACTATTCTTAGGGTGAAGCACATTAATATAATTTTTTCCATGCAATTTTCCCTACTGTAGCAGCATGTTACATGAGTACATGACACACATGGTCAGGATGACAATTGCTTACACACACTGCACTCAAGTTTTCCTGTGTTAAGAAATTAATTTCTGAAAATGGGAAGTAGATGTATTCTAATGAGAAGCACCTCAGAAATACAAAATTAAAAGTTCTACTTATATTGCTCTCAGCTACTGCAATTTATTTCAAAGCATCTGTCATGATTTAAACTCCAGTTGAATCTAACTTTTGTAAAACCCAAGGACAAAAAAAAGCTAAGCTTATTATTGCTGTCACTAAAATACATGGGAACATTTCCTATTCAGTTTTAGTGGGTAAATCATTAATTAAATGTATTTACTGAGATATGTATCCAGCTTTATATTACAATGATAAGATAAAAAGCAAGATTCACTCAAAAGCTTTAGGATTGCAAATTATTAAATTATTTTGAGTGTCTAAAAACATAGAGTCGGTGTTGCAAATGCTGAAGGTTAAGGAGCCAGGAACGTACTGGAGGTATTTGGACAATGCCCTTAATACAATGTTTTAACTTTCAGTCAGCCCTGAATTGGTCAGGCAGTTGGACTACATGATCACTGTTGGTCCCTTCCAACAGAAATACTCTGTTCTGTTCTGTTCCGTTGTGTTCCGTTCCATTCCATTTCATTAAAGAACGCCAAGAGAACTGTGTGTCTCATGAAGCAGTAATGATCACATTACAGAGGAACAAATCCCTTTTTGTTTTAGACATTGTTCCCCTAAAATGCAACATCGTCTGAAAAGCTGCAAGTACTGGTTGGTAATGGTTGCAGTCTGCCACTTGAAGGCAACAAAGGCAGAGTTTGGAGGTCAAAGAGGTAGACGAAGTACAAAACATGGCAATTTACTATGACAAGCAGTTGTCAGCCATGTTTTGTATTTTTTTCCATGTCAAATGACACTATAGTTCTCTCAGTAAGAAAAAAAATGTTACAACTCAAGCCAGCAGACCTCAAATCGCAGTGGTCCACTTACACATCTACTTAAGGAACCACTGTCCTACACTGCCTATTTAAGCCAATAAAAAGGTTGCCAAGAGATTGAGAGTTCCTAATGAGACCCGAACTCCCTAAAAGATCAGATAAATAGGGCTTATCATTTATAGATAACAAGTTCAAACATAGTATTACTCTTGATTACTACAGCATGTTCAATATTAAAACACGGAACTAAGAAGAGTAGGTAAAAGTCAGTGTTGATTTTACACCACAATGTAAGGATAGCGCTAGTTTCATTAGGAGGTTTAGGAAGTCTTTTTTTGTAATACCAGTTCAGGACACCTTTTTTCCCCATTAATTACAATAGCTAACTCCCATTTGAACTGGTAAAAAAAATAAAGCGCAATTTGAGAATGTTTTTTTAATTAAGATCTTGAAGCTTTACAGTTAAAAGCATTAGTTTTTTTTACTTTTAGTTAATTTTCTTGATTCTTTATCAAGTTTATAATAATACGTCTGAAGAGGATTTTGGCAATTTATATGAAAAACATTATAGTGGCAGGAAAATTTTTATTTGTGACTCCATGAATTTAAATTTTTTAAAAAATAAATTTGAGTATTATAAAACTGAATCCTAGCTCATTTTCCATGCTTTTCATTTTTATAGATTTGTATCAAGCTACCTCAGTAGCTTCTTTTTGAGAATATTTAGAATATTAATACTTATTGAAAGGGAGAAACCACTAACAAATGTCAAACAGATATTGGATAAATGTTACACTGAAATTAAACATGGTTTTTGTTATTGGCTATCTTTCTTTGTTTCACTTTGTCATTTGTTTGTTCTGTGTTTGTCATTACATTTGATTTTTACACCAACATACAGGGCAGAAATTTCCCGATTTTTGCTTTGTAAAGCTATCAAAGTCCATAATGATACCATAGAACTATCTACATTACATTACTGCTCTTATGAAATCGTGTTGTGCTCTTCCAGAATGAAAAGGAGGGTTGCAAACTGCTTACACTGGAGTATGAATCGCTTACCTTCAGTTATAGAGTGTGCATGGAAGTTACAAGAAATAAAATTTTAATTTCTTTATCCTATTTATTATGACAAGATGTAACTTTATGCACAATAGCTTAATATTGTAATACTTCACAAAACTAGGTAGATTTATGACCATGGTCCAGGTGGCCCTTATATTCAAACACACAAATTTTATCAGCGGAATTCTTAAAATTACTAACATGGTTAAAGTTTATCACAGCACAAATACTTTGCTAGGTCAGTGCTTACATGATGCTTGTGTTGTGAACCACTCCTTTGTCTCACACAGAGATCCTAAATCGCCTAATCTAGAAGTACAGCTTCACTTCAGCAAATGATAAATAAGATATATAACCTGGCCACTGTAGGAAATTAATTTCATTCACTGTGTCTGGTGAGAGGTTACAATGTAGGGTGGCTATAAAGAAAATAGATATATCTGGTTTTGACAAGTAAAATAGAATGGCCAAAGAAGAAAATAACACAGCTTGTGCCAATAAGTAAAGTAAATACAGTGCTGCTTCAGATAACTCACAATGCTAATTTAAAATCATTATGATTTTTCTAGCTGCCCAGAAACTATCATGCTATATTAGATTTATAATCTCTATATAAATATAAGAAGATTTATCATAGACACAGCCTTAAATCTCAGTATTTTCATAAATATTTCAAATTCTCCAGAGAAAATAAACAGGCTATGAATTATCCTTCTAAAGGTTGACAAGATTTCGAAGAAAAGAAAATGTTAATTAGTAAATAATAAAGTTCTTTTGACAATCTAGCCTACTGATAAAACAAAAGTTTTATAGTTTACATCACTTTTAAGATACAGTTAAAAGATTTATGACTGCAGCTGATTTCCAGGAGAAGCCACTCTTTCACCAGAAATGTAGCATTTATTGTTTCATAGTAAATTTCTATAAACCCAAAATAATTCTGCTTTTCAAACAATCTAAGGTTTGATGTTAATAAGATTTCTGTATCTTAAACCATCAAAACACGTAAATTATAATATAAATAAAGAAATATACATGTATAAAGCTTTTCATGTATCTTTCCTACATTGATTCTCATTGGCTTTACCAGCATCTATTGCATATAAATCATATAGCTTTTTCCACTACATATCTGTTTTGGTGAGAGGGCTCCTTATTTTTAATTAATTCAGTTGCTTTTCTTAGAATGAGTCCTGTATCAGGAATGGATAATTCTCACTGCTACTGGAGTTAAAAAAGCATAGCTGTGATTTTTTTAAACCAAAAGGTGTATATCATATTCATCATAATTCTATTTTGTGCTTGTTTGTCTATGCCCTTTACATTCACACCGGGTTCTATTCACACCTGTCCTGTTTTCCACATATGTACATTAGTCTCAAAAACTAAAGATGGGAGAAAGTTATTGATTTATTAGTTCTAAATAAGCAGAACTGCAAAGTGACTGAGCTACCAATCAAAATGTTACTACTTAAAATTAGCTCTATTTCAGTATAATATTAGTTATTACATAATGCTTCCTTCTGACTTACATATTCATATGCAACTGGATAATTCTCCTAGCATATCATAGACTTAGATATGCATTTATGTTAATATCTCAAATTAGATAGACTATGTGCAGCCAGAAAAAAAAGTTCCCATGTACAGAAATTGCAAAATTTGTACAAATCTACATGAAGATCAGTTTTTTCTTCGGATGTCTTATTTCTTTGAAAGTTATGAATTATTTTTCCCTTTTAACTTAGCTAAACTCTTTAATACTTTCTGAATCTGCCTCAAAATGTCACTTATAAAATATTTTATATGATATTTTGTAGGACAGAATATGTAGTGACAATTATCTGTATTTGGAAGGTTCACATTATTGTTGTAATATTTTTGCAGCATACTATGACTGGAACAAAATCCAGGAGAATTATGGAATAAAATTTTCTTCCAGTGTTATGTCTCTTTGTTCCTGGCTGCTGCTAAAACTCTGTTTCTGTTTCTGCAATCTGAATTTGTAGCAAGAATTTCATCTGAAGTGACCTTTGGCAGGCTTCCTCTAGCACTGAACCATATGCATATGGGTCATCCTGCATTGGAGGAAGCAATTTCCTATAGGAAAGTTGTAAACTTGGGATATTGTCTTCCAGAAATATGTGAAAATATATATTTTTTTGTTTGTATTTGGCTTTCTGTCATTCCCATGAGCTTGTCCAATACTGCACTGTATTTTAGAAATTCTGATACAAATTCTTTCCGTTCCACAGGAAGCCATAGCTTTCCACTTCATCCAGCTGTTGCTTCATTTGATCACACCTTATACAGAGAATGTTACTGGGCTCTCATTTTCCAACACAGAAGAAAACTTCTCGTTGTTTTATTAAACTCACAAATTTGAGAACTTTTTTATAAATTCATAGGAGAACTGTGGAACAAGATGTGACTACTTTAGTAGTAATATACGTCTAAATTTGGAAGGTTATTTGTGAAGAGACAAAGTAATGAGGAAAGTTTTCCAGTTCATGAAAGGCACTCAGCAGGAAACACAGTGCTGGGAATATGCAGTGTTTTCACTATATGAAACTAAAGGAATCTGAAACACTGGGACTTTTTTCCTCAAAATCAGTGGATACCGAATTGTTTCTGATAAAACATTGCTTATGTTAGGAGTTTCCTAGCAGATGTTTTTCAGATTTCCTACACCTTGCTTATTTGTGCCTCTGTATCTTGCATCTGTATCCCTGGCTTCAAGATATCAGCAGTTCGCACTGTATATTTAGAATAGCCACAGAAACAATTTTCATGGCATCAGTGACGTCAAGGCTTCCTCAAATTGCAGCTCATCAGCAAATCTGGATGGAAATTTTCTAAGGAAACACAGTTTGAGTGGAAAATTCCAGTTCATCACACCTCAATATGGTTTCTAAAAATTAACAAGATTCAATGAACCACAGACAGCTCACCTTCCAGTTTACTGGAAATGCTATATATCCCGGTTGGTGACTCACAGAATCACAGAATGGTTGACATTGGAAAGGACCTCTGGAGGTCACTTGGTCCAAACCTCCTGCTCAAGCAGGGCTACCTACAGCTGGTTCCCAGGACAATGTCCAGATGGCTTCTGAATATCTCCAAGGAAGAAGACTCCACAACCTCTCTGGGAAACCTGTGCCAGTGCTGTCACCCTCACAGTAAAAACTGTTCTCTGATATGCAGACAAAATCTGCTGTGTTCCAGTTTGTGCTTTTCATCTCCTGCCCTGTCACTGGGAGCCACTGCGAACAGACTGGCTCCATCTACTTTACACCCTCCCTTCATTTATATACTTTGAGGTGATCCCCCTGAGCATTCTCTTCTCCAGGATGAACAGTCCCGGCTCTCTCAGCCTTTCCTCACAGAAGAGATGCCCTTATCTTAGCGCCATTTCAATGGACTCTCTCCAGTATGTCTGTCCTGGTTTCAGCTGGGACAGAGTTAATTTTTTTTCTTAGTAGCTTGTACAGTGCTGTGCTTTGGACTTAGTTTGAGAATAATGTTGATAACGCACTGATGTTTTAGTCATTGCTAGTAGTGCATACTATAAATTAAGAACTTTTCAGTTTCCCATGTTCTGCCAGTGAGCAGGTGCACAAGAAGCTGGGAGGGAGCACAGCTGGGACAGAGCTGAACTAGTCAAAGGGACATTCTATACTATAGATCATCATTCTGAGTAAGAATATGTAAGAACTTACACAACAAACCAAAAAAAAAAAAAGAAAGTTTATGAGCTTTGGAACAAGGGGCAGGAAACTCACGAGGACTATAAGGATGTCCTGAGGTTGTGCAGGGAGAAAATTAGAAGGGTCAAAGCCTAACCAGAAGTTAATCAATAAAAAATGTTTCTACAAATACTTTAGCAACAAAAGGAGAGCTAAGAAGAATCTCTTAGCTTTTATTGGATGCTGGAGAAAACAGTGACAAAGGGTGAGGAAAAGGCTGAGGTACTTAATTCCTTCACCTCGGTCTTTAATAGTGAAAGCAGTTGTTCTCTGGGTACTCAGCCCCCTGAGCTGGAAGGCAGGAACGAGGAGCAGAATGAATCCCCCATAATCCAAGGGGAAATGGTCAGCAACCTGTCACACCACTTAGATACGCAAGTCTATGGGACTGAACGGGATCCACCTGAGGGTAATGAGGAAGCTGGCAGGAGTGCTCAGCGAGCCCCTTCCATCGTTTATCAGCAGCCCTGGCTAACCGGGGAGGTACCAGCTGACTGGAGGCTAGCAAGTGAGATGCCCATCTACAAGAAGGGCAGGAAGGAGGATCCAGAAAACTACATGCCTGTCAGACTGACCTCACTGCTGGGGAGAAACTGGCTGCTCATGGCTTGAATGGGTGTACACTTTGCTGGGTAAAGAAACTGGCTGGCTGGCCAAGCCAAAGGCATGGTACTAAATGGAGTTAAATCCAGTTGGCAGCTGGTCACAAGTGGCATTCCCCATGGCTCAGTATTGGGGCTGGTTTTGTTTAACATCTGTGTCAGTGGTCTGGAGGAGAGGATTGAGTGCACCTTCAGTAAGTTTGCAGATGACACCAAGCTGGGGGGCAGTGTTGGTCTGATAGAGGGTAGGAGTGATCTGCAGAGGGATTTGGACAGGCTGGATTGATGGGCTGAGGTCAGTTGTATGAGGTTCAACAAGGCTCAGTGCTGGGTCCTGCAACAGTACCATGCAATGCTACAGGCTTGGGGAAGAGTGGCTGGAAAGCTGCCTGGTGGAAAACGATGCAGGGGTCTTGGTTGACAGCCTGCTGAATATGAGGCAGCAGTGTGCCCAGGTGGCCGAGAAGGCCAGCAGCGTCCTGGCTTGTATCCTCTAGTGTGGCCAGCAGGACAAGGGAAGTGATTGTCCCTGCTGCAGCTGCACCTTGAATACTGTGTTAAGTTTTGGGCCTCTCACTACAAGAAATACATTGAGGTGCTGGGGCACACTGAAAGAAGAGCAATGCAGGTGGAGAACAAGTCTTACGAGGAATGGCTGAGGGAACTGGAGTTGTTTAGTCTGGAGAAAAGGAGGCTCAGGGGAGACTATCACTCTCTACAATTACCTGAAAGGAGGTTGTAGCGAGGTGGGTGTTGGTCTCTTTTCCCTAATAACAAGTGATAGGATGAGAGGAAATGGCCTCAAGTTGTGCCAAGGGATGTTTAGACTGGATATTAGGAGAAACATCTTCCCCTAAAGGGTTGTATGGCATTGGAACAGGCTGCCCAGGGAAGTGGTTGAGTCACCATTCCTGGAGGTATTTAAAAGATTTGTAATGTGGTATTTAAGGACATGATTTACTGGTGGACTTGGCAGTGTTAAGTTTATGGTGGGACTCAATGATCTCAAAGGTCTTTTCCAACGTAATGATTGTATGATTCTTTCACTTAAAACTTATAAGAATTTATACAATAAAAAATATAACAAAACGTCATTGTTGAACCATGAAGTTAGAACAAGAGAAACCATGTATTCATTATTTGAATTTCTAATATTAAGACATTATTTTAAAAGAATTATTTCCTGAGGAATAGTCCTTTAATGGTTTATAACTAACGTTTTTTAAATAAAACTACTGAAAATGGATTATATACTTTTGGACATGAGATACAGTTTTAAACATAGCAGACCCAAATCATCTGTCCAACAACACAGAAACAAGAATTCTGACTTCTGGTACTTGAGAAATTACAGAGGGTATAATAAAACTAAGAGATGAAAGCTTGAACTGGTTTCATAGCAACTCCAGTAGGTAAGTTTACAATTTCTTTTTAGTACTGTGTTAGACTGAAAAGTCTTAAAGATAGACAATCTGTTCAGAGTTCTGCAAGAATCAGATGCTTGAACAACAAAGTGTGAATGTTTTCAGAAAAATGATACTGAACTAGATCTAGTCGCTCTGAGCAGACAAGTAGTATTTATGTTGGGAGGAAATCCAGCAGAAAAAATTAAAGTCAGCATGAAAAAGAATTCTTGAGCTACTAGGGAAAAGAGATGGGAGTGGGGGGGGGTGGGGGGGTGGGTGAGGGTGGGTGTGAGTGTGTGTGTCTACGTGTCTTCACCATCTCTGGCCCCCCTGGGTCTCATTACCTAAATTCATCACAGGAATTTTAAGCACATTGCTGTGGAGTAACCCATTGCACAACGTTTATATTCCACCAGAAGTTGAATAGAAGGATGACAGATCTATTTTGCATTCTGTTAAAACTCTGAAAATGGAAACTTAACTGAATTTGCTTTTGTTGTATGATTACAGCAGGTATTTTACTGCTGCAGTGATGCAAACCAACTCATTTCAGAGTCTGCTTGCATAGCTGACTTCTATGTGAGATACCTGTGCTATCTCTCAGCTGATTAGCTGGAGCGCAAGTAGCAGCGTAGCTGTTGCAGCTCAGCATGCAGATGTGCCTGAGCCAGCTTACTTTTGACCCTGTTTTGAGGCCTGTGTGGGATTCAGACTATCACATATTGCCTAAATCATCCTGACATTGGTGGAAACAGAAGAAAAACTAGCAAGGATCTACTGGGAGCCTAAAGTTTATTTTGAAAAGCAGTGTAGGTCATGGTTGTTGGTGCCAGGCCAGCTCTATTGTACTTCGTGCCAGTGCCAATGATTCATAACTGTTTGTCCAACAAATATTAATCTATGAACACACAAAGATTACCTCAATGAGTTTAAATTAAACTATGAAACACAGAATACAATTTAATCTAATCTATAACTCTGTATTTTTGTTACCACCTGTAGTTAGATACTATAACAACTCTTCTAACACAAGCTTTGAGAAATCAAAAAGAATCTAAGTTTTGCTAGTAAAACTCTGGAGTCCCTTTCAGGCAAAACTTCTTAAATACCTAGCAAAGAGAGGAGACAAATGTATGACTAGAAAATATGTGGCAACTGTCAGTTTGTTAGACATTGTAAGGACAATAAATAAAACCCACCCTTCCCTTAATAAGACCAGTGACTAAAAGAGTAAAATCACACTAAAAACCAGTTTGAGTAAGTTCTAGGAAGGTGTATGTGAGTAGGAATTCCAAATATAATCAAAGAAAAACTGTTTATAATACCACTAAAAGAAATGGGAGTAGTAAATCCAGCTCTCACTGGGAGTAATATATTCAGTCTCTCTCACTAGGTTGTAGTGAGAGACACGTCACAAAAGAGCACGAAAAAATGAAAAGGTGAGGAGCCACCACGGAGCTTCAGATACTGCCTTGTTATTGTAGCCCAGGTGAGACATGCTCAGCATTACCAGTAAATTTGGATGCGTGTGACCACGTCTCTCTTTCCCAAACTGCTGCCGGGGCCCTGAGGGCCCCCCTATGCCCTGCCGTCCCTGCCTGCCCCCCTCCAGCACCATCCGTCCCTGCCCCAGTGACTGCAGCAAGGCGAGCCCCCTGCTCCCGCAGCCCTGCTGCTTGGCCATGGGCCCTGCCAAGCTGGGCCCACATCCCCAGAGACGTGGGGGTAGAACCTAAGCTCCTTAAGTAGATGTGTAAGTGGACCACTGCGATTTGAGGTCTGCTGGCTTGAGTTGTAACATTTTTTTTCTTACTGAGAGCACTATAGTGTCATTTGACATGGAAAAAAATACAAAAAATGGCTGACAACTGCTTGTCATAGTAAATTGCCATGTTTTGTACTTCGTCTACCTCTTTGACCTCCAAACTCTGCCTTTGTTGCCTTCAAGTGGCAGACTGCAACCATTACCAACCAGTACTTGCAGCTTTTCAGACGATGTTGCATTTTAGGGGAACAATGTCTAAAACAAAAAGGGATTTGTTCCTCTGTAATGTGATCATTACTGCTTCATGAGACACACAGTTCTCTTGGCGTTCTTTAATGAAATGGAATGGAACGGAACACAACGGAACAGAACAGTTCTCTTAAATAAATACCTATATATATAAATAAATATTAAGACTCCACTGCTTGCTGTGGCCCCCGGCCTGCCCTGCTCCCTGGCTGGGGCAGCGGTGCAGGCCCTGCCCTGCCGCCCCGCCACCAGCCCCCCGCTCAGCTGTGCCCTCGGGGGCAGCAGGGAGGGGGGGCTGAGCGCTGAGCTGAAATGGGGCTCCCCCACCAGTGGGTCGGGACGGGGGTTGCAGCCTGCCAGGGCCACCAAGGCCTATTAGTCCCCTCGGGATCTTGAGATCTTCTTTTGGGAACACTGCAACGATTGAAATCTCAGCTTGCCACTCTTAAGCTAGCTCAAATACTTCTAGACTATGCTACAAGCTGCAAAGGAGTCAGAAGGAGTCCTAAAGTCAGTTCAGAAATGCCAGAGCCTTCTGTGATACTCAGTTCAATGCCCTATGCTTTCCAAAGGGATAAAAATAGGTTAAAAAATGTTTTGAAGTTATTGGAAACTCCAGTGAACGTCAAAATGTATCACAGGAGTATAGCTTCACTTTCAGGATGCTATGTTAAGAATGGATTATAACTGCTACTGCACATTTTGTCGATTAAAAAAAGAAAAAAAGCCCCAAAACTCTTCTCCTTGCTACCACCTTTAAAAGCCTAAGAGAATCCTGTATCATTAAATATGTCTCTTATTTTAGTTGTATCACTGCTGCTATTGCTTTTCTGTTGAACAACTGCACCGAACTTGGACATTTTAAAAGCATTAATGTTTTGCCCTTTAAAATTATTATTGTTAGAGTGGTATTTCCTACACAGGCGTACTCTAATCACATAGAAAGTCACAGAAAGAAAACCTGCACCAAAGTTATAAAAGATATCAAGAATACGTAGCTTATTAAAGATCCTTTCTAAACTTCAATGACTAGAGAGAGGGGGATGAAAAGCGAAAACTTTCTATTCATTTTCATTTTGGTAGTAATTTGTTATTCACTTTTATGGTTTCTGATCAGGTGTTCATGTCTGCTACAGCTACAGTAAGTTTGCAATAGATGCTGAAGATTACTGAATAATCCAGGATTTTTCTAGGATTTGAAGCTGACTGCAATTGTTTTGGTTTCTGAACATGAGCTGAATCATCTCCAACAGACCGGATTCATGCCCACTGAAAGTCTCTTGAGCTGGTACTAAAGAAGTGCATGCATCTAAAATCTTTTTAAAAATAATTGGTTATGGTTGCATGCAGAATAAACAAAGCAATAGAAGGAATCAAAAACTTACTGAAAAACTTTAATACACACAGTCTAAATTCTTTGTGCAATAAGGCATTAATTAATCCACAGCATCATGAAGGGTGTTAACAAATTTAAAGAGTGGGGAATGGAAGCATATGTTTCAGAACTACCAAGACAGTGAAAACCTAACGGTTATGATAGAGTCTGTGTTTAAGTGGCACTTAGGGGAACTACCTACACAACAAGAATTTGGTTAGAAAGAAATAGGACTAGTTTCAGATAAATTGCTTTACTGTAATTTAACATATCCAAGTGTTATTCATGTCCATGTTTTCCTGTAAAAAATGGTATCATAAGCACACTTGGTTAGATTTTTAGCAGTTACCAGTAATTAGAAGCACCTTTCTCATTTTGTTGCACATCATTTGTAAAGAATCAAGAAATGTATGGCTATCAACTGAAGAATATATCTTCTCATCATGATTCTATAAAAGATGTTTTTCAATATTGTCATGAATGCTGTTTACATTAATATAGTGCTCTTCAAACAAATACATTAGTAAATATGATTGTATTACTTACTGTTTGAAAGAAACCAGGCAGAACGTTTATAAGTTTTAACTTGCCATGTGAGGAATGCAAGGAACTACAATACAAAATAATGTGAACTTTAAAGACCTACTGAAGAGCTAATGAAACATTTGCTGTCAGCTTTGATTCAGTAAAGAACAACTAAAAACACTTGGCACAAGTGACAGAACCTTCAGAAGACTCTATCCAGAGCAATCTGCAGCAAAGCTTCCTAGTGGTTCAGCCTGGTCACTTTAGATTAGAACCACAACTTAGCTGTTTAATTGCCAGCTGTGGTTGATTTCAATCACATGTAACAATAGTTTAGGGCCTGTATCTGAAAAAGGATTTTGGCCTCTAAATTCTATGTCCAAAAATGCAGTCTGTAATACCGTACTGACTGAGCATCTAGACACTTTTATCCCACTTGAGCCCGTCTGGGACACAGTGAGAAAGTGGAGTTTCTGGGGATGCCTGATCTGCCTCCAGTGAAAATGCAGTTGTGCATTCTTTTTGGTGTAAATTGATCACAGAAGGAAATTCTAGTTAACAAGGTAATTGTCAGAGCACTTGCCTAGGCAACAAGAAACTAGCACCAAAACATCTTACCACCTCAGTACTCCCAATAACTGGATTTCAGAATAGTTCTTTTTTTTTTTTTTCCATTTCTTTACTGATAGAATGCATCTTTTTTGTTGTTTTTATACAATTCATTAGGAGAGGATGAGAAATTATACAATCTCTTTGATGCTAATTTTTAATTACATTTACTCAAATTGATCTCAGAATGCACAGAGAGACAAATGTAGTCATTCACTTCCTTGTGTACGTATAATCCCTGTAGGATGAGATTGTTTCTCATAAAGACAGGGAATCTTATGGTTGCCTGATAATCACACATAAATTCTAAAATTCACTGCTAATGGAGCATCACTGTTGCATGTACAGGATCTCTGGGGAAGAAGTCATGGGTTAGGCTAATAGTTTATGCTTTTAATTTATATAAAATGATTTTATTGGAAGGGTGTTACTGAACACCACTAGCACTTTAATAAATGATCTGACTATAACCAGCACAATATTGTTCCTCTCTAGGCTGTCTAGCAGTGTATATCTAGCAGATAACGTTAAATGATTAAAGTTCGTGTACTTACAAATCTTATGCTGAATATGAAAATATTTTCTTTGATGGTAATGTATAAAAAAAACTGTTCCTGGCAGCTGGTCATATACAAATTGTAAAATTGTCTTATTTTAAGTTTTATATGACACCAAATATGTTTTTCCAGCACATAAAATCCATTTCACTATGCTGTGAAATACTAACAATGTAGCATCTGAGACTTTGCACTGTATCATTTTATAAATATTTGCTATGTGAAATTTAGTTCATTTCTGGAAAATTGACTTGAGTTGGGAGGCACTGAAAGCATCAGCTGCATACATTCAATTTTAATGGCATTCTTTGACCCCTAGAATATCTTTAACTGTTGGCAATAAATAAGTGAATTTTACTGTAATAATTTTGCCATATTGTAAATTTCTCTAGTGGCATGGGACCACTACTATTTAACAGGACGGGAGGTATACTGCTAGGTCAGGAAGAGAGTAGACTATGTGAATTAGGTTGCTGGGGGAGGACGTCTACGTTGTCTGTCGAAGGCTTTGCCCTGACATGATGTGTAAGCTATCAGCATGGCATACGTTACATTTCTTACTTTACTGAAAAATGTAAACGGTTACATTAACTTGTAAAGTTTTTCAGATTACTCTGACATATTCTACAAGCAGGAACGAAAGCTCTGTACATTTTTTTAAGGTAACCAAAAGCCTGTCCCATTAAAAGACCTTCTTTTACATTGTTTACAGACTGGGAGAAAAGATGGGAGTTGTATGAAAAATGGTTGCTTGAAGATGTGAAGGAAACAGTAAAGGAAAATATATTTGACAAGGAATCAATGAGCAGGGTAGGAATTTGAGGCTAGCTTGGCAAATCAACTGTAACAAGGAAGTAACTAAGTGGGAACACAAATTGAAGGATAAGCTCAAGCATATTCATGTGACTAAGAAGTGGCAAGGATAGACAGTATTTACTGTTAAAAGAAATTAGAAGAAAAACTGGGATGGAAAGATTGAATACAATGACTGAAGAAAAAACAACCTGGGATAATAAACTGGCAATTGAAAGCAGAAAAAAGATTGTAATGGGAAACTGAGGGATTAGAACAACTACTGCAAAGTTTAACAGTATGGAAGAAAATGGAAGGAAATTACAGGGAAAGAAAGATGACAAAGAGCCAAATGAACCATCCGATGACTACAAAGTAGGCATACATAGCCGATGCTTCTGAATCTTATCCATTCCTCAAATGACTACCAGCATTTATGAAACTCACAGGCTAGAAAATACAATTTCTTAAATATAGGCATACATCTAGGAATCTGTCAGCACCTTAGCATGATTTTATGTTCTCTTTCCAGTGCTGGAACTCTTGTGCTATGCAATTACAGGTTCCCAACCAACAGTACTAGATGATGGCATTCCTATTCTTGCCTTGTTTCCAAAGAAAACTATGGTTATAGTTGCATTGTCCGTCTAACAACTTTTTAACCAACTGGTCAATGTCTACTGATTTTTTCAGGGAGGAAGTGGTCTCACTTTGCTACATATTTTGTGAAGTGCAATGACTGGTTAAGTATACAGACCTTATCAGTGATGCGCTGGAAAAAAAGAAAATAGGAGTCTAGCTGGTGGTAGTGTGCTTGGCTGCGTAGCTCCTGCTCACCAGTGTACACGCAGCTTTGCAGTGTTAAATGTGTTCATTGATTTTCCATGGGGAAGGACGTAGAACTACTGGAATTTCATGGGGCTAACTACAGAATTGAAGGTAACAAAAGGAAGTAGCAAAGAGGCTAGAGATACTGGGGGACCTGAAGGCAGAAACAGGAGTCACGGGACACTAAAGGTAACAGGAAAAAATGAGAAAAGGGCTCCCCAATGTGCAGCAACATTCAATACATTGTTACTTCCAGCCCATGTATTCTGAAGCCAAGTTTCATTGAGTTTCTGCATCACTGAAAGCTAAAATAGTTTTTTCTGATTCCCTAAAAATGGTTCACATGTACACTCAAAGCCATACAGTGAATAAATACAGTTAGAAAATCTTAGAACTTGTCTCTTAAACTCAGTTTGTCCTTTTGTACATTTGGCAGTAGATGCCTAGTGAAATTTCCAAAATATATTTGTGCTTCCCAACTACCGAAAGACCTTGGAGACTCAGTTTCTGTTTTTGAAAACATTGTTCGGTTTAATTTCAAAATTCTGTATTCTGTAGATAAGCAAAGAAATACCAATAGTAAAACCATTAAAAGGTTCTCTGCATGATAATGCACTGTACTCCTCATATTACACCTAAGTGCATTCCTCCCCTGCGTAGTGACTAAAATGTTTTAATATTGTTAAAAAACTCTATATGCTCCCATTATAGAACCTGCTAGTTAGGCTTTCTCTAGATTGTTGTGAGGAACCAAGTCTTTCTTGGCAATAGATTAATATTTTTTTACCTGATTTCTTTAGAAAACAGCCAGTGAAATAATTTGCCTCCTTTCATGTGGTTTACAAAGGCCTAAAATAAAACTTAGCAACAGACTGAGTAAAAAAATAAGACAGAAGTACCTATGTCAGTGAAGTGAATGTAGTCAAATAGTTGAGTGCTTTTTTCTTCATTTTCCACAAAATTTTGATTTCATACTTAATAAACTGGTTTTCTAGTTCTTAAATATTGTTTATTTCTTGGCTCCTTCTAAGACTAGTATTACATGGAATGGGCTGCTTGGCAGAAGTTTTCTCCTGTTGTAGTTTATCTCAGAATTCTGGTAACACTTGGGTCTTAGTTAACAGAAAATATGTTTCCCTACAGTTCAGACAAGCAGTACGTAAGTTACAGAAAAATCAGCTCTGTGGTCTCCTGCTGTCCTGACAACCTGTATGGAATTATTCCCAGGAGCTCAGAGTGATTTGTACCAAATTTATTCATTTCAGACCACCACAGAGTGGAATAAATGTTTTTCAACAAAGTATACACACTTAATGCTGTCATAGTCTCCTATGTAAACAACAACTGATTTGTTCAAGTATTACTTTGCACTGACTGTGCAGTGGTCACATTAAACATCTTTCCTCACAAATTATATAACTCACATCTGGTGCCTCGACCTTGGGATCTCTGCCATGTACTGCTATATCCTATCATTGCTTTTTTGGCAGAAACCTTTTCGTCTACCAGCTTTCAAACTTCAATGCATACTTTTTGCATGTTGTGATAAATACACGCTTTAATTCCTGCCTTGTGCCAAGGTCAGAGACAAACAATTCACTGTTGCTCTGGTTTTGACATCTCTTTAAAGACTTAGTAATACAATTCAGCACTAATCACGTTTCTGTCCTTTGCAGGGCATCCATGAAAAGTTTTGGAAACTAAACTTAAATGAAATATGTTGGTTTTTTACAGTTAGGAATATTACTGAATATAGCAGCTTGTATAAATTCTATTTATAACCCAAGAGAAGCGTTTCAATTTCTGAACAGAGTGTTTTAGACTTATATTTACCCAGTCCAATAATAGTAAATGTAAAAATGCAAATAGCTGTGTAAGGCACTGGAGAGTATTAGCTACCTTTTTATTTTAAATTATCATCATTTAATTGTTTCATAATTTTTTCTGCTAAAATATGTCAAAATATATATTTATCAGTTAAGAGACTATAAATTTTTACAGTTAAGTGTTCAATAAGACTCCTATTAAATTCAACAATTCTCATGAGCCGACATTAAACATTTACTTATTTTTCTGGATCAGAGTCTTGATAGTAGTGATCATGTCCTAGACTAACATTAGAAATGGATATAGAGATTAAAATATGTGAGATGACTTTCAGCCAAAAGCTTTAGGAGATCAGTGACACACTTGTCAAAATATGCTGATGCTTTTTTTAAAGTGTGGAAGTTTTGTATGTCCATGCTCACTAAGGTTTTACTCTGATAAACTGTAAAAGTTGTCAGATGTGAATTTCCAAAAGCTATTATTGTGAAACGTTTCCTTTTTAGGGTAAAATAAATAAAGTTTTGCCAGTGGAAGCGTTAGAGAAATTTTACAGTGGAATCTTGGAAGTGTCAAAATAAATTATTTGAAAATGAAAAGCTTTTATTTGACCAATTCAGCAAAGTATGATGACTCAGTTGCATTGTTTGAGGAGCTGTAATATCCTGTGCCCCCTTACAACTGCTTTATTTTTGAAAAACAGACTATGTTAAATTATCTGGTGCAGCTGGAGCAAGCAATACATCACAAAGCTCAATACCCAGGCTAAATAATTAGCAGCAGTACAGACCAAATGACAACTCCCACAGCTTATTCAGTAGTTTGGGTAAACAAACAAGATGGGTGGAAATAATACATTTCACTTCATTTTAATAAACTGTGTAGAACCATGCTTCTCTGATCAAAATTAAATACTTCAGTTTTTTTTCTGAACAGAAAAAAATGATTTTGAAGAAACAGGCACTCAGCTAAGAAAAAAAAAGAAAACATCAAAAAAGCCAGGAAAAATAGGAACTACTTTTGTTATATCCAATCTTTCCCCTTACCTAAGCTACATAACACTAATGTTTGAAAATTAAAATTACAATTCTACCATTATTTAGAAGAGAAAACAAGTCGTATCTTGATACCTCAATGCAGTAAGAAAACTGGTAGTGTTATTAAACACTTATATTACCTTATCATCTAATGATATCCACATACTGCCAAAAGACCCAAAACAGCTAAAATACACACAAAAAAAACCTTTGCTAGAGAAGTATAGAAGCTTTCATAAACTTTATTCAGGGATATAATCCAAGAACTCTTTTATAAATCCAGATTATAAAAATCAATCATATTATTTTGGTAACTGGCAAAATAGACATTGCAACAGTACCTATCAATTAAACAATAAACTGTTCTAATAATATGTTCATACATGCTTGGAGCTTCAAGTTTAAAACATTAACAGACTTCTTATTCATTTCCATTTGGAAACCAGTACTTACCTTTCCCTGTTTCCTGTCTTGAACTGAGAGAAAGCCCTGCTAAAATATGAAACATAGTTTGGCAAATGAGCCCAGGGCAGTTTGAAGGCTGTGAGACTTCATCTTGAGAATGAAATAAGATATTGTATTATTTCTAATTCACTGAGATTAATAAAAAATTGTATACTACTACACTACTGTATAATAGTAAATAAAGTGTGAGTTTTAGATTAAAATCCTGGGGATCAGGTTAATGCTCAGCTAGAGTGAAAAAAAAATATCTAATTGAACTTCTGGAGAAAATCCATTTTCTTTTCTTACCATTAAAAAGTAAAGAAAGACACTTTCAGAAAATTAAGGTGAACAAGGATGACAAGTTCATTATTTCTGCAAGGGAAAATAATTCTCTGCCATCTATTAGAATTGCTTTAGTGTAAGTTGGTGACTGTAAAAGCTCAGTAAAGAATGTATATTCAGTTAAATCAAAATCTAGAAAGAAAAATTATTTCAGATAAATATACTTGATGTTTGTTATAAAACTCAAAATAAAATCCTTTAATCTAGTGTCAAGGTAAATATGTTTCTTTGATCCAGATAAAAGGCTAAGTCACAGTCAGACATGTTCCAACAAGTGCCCAGCATAGGTATGACTATTTCTCCCTAGTGAGCTGGTATCTGTAGATACCACCACTTACTAATAGTAAAATTCTGATGTTTAAGACAAGATTCTTTATTAAGTAATTGGAATCTAGCAAATTATGTTTCATTTTTAGGTATTCTGACCATTTTGCTTAACAGTTTATGAAGAGAATACAGTTGTTATGCCAAAAAGGAAAAGAAAGTTCACAGAAAAAAGGAAAAACAAAATCACTTTTCCAGAAGGGGATGGGGAAGCGGAAGAGGAAAGAAGAAAGTGCATTTATCTTTTTTAGAATTACTTCCACTGCCTTTTTTGACTAGAACTCTATTCTTAGTACTAAAGTGTCAATTTAAGTTATCTACTGTTTCAAAAAGGTTTTTACATCTCTTTCTCACGAATGATATTGAGGAAACTACGTAGTCAAAATGAAGGAATGAATAAATTACTTCTATGGGTTTTAGATAAAGCTTTTAATTGCCACAATTAAAAAAGGACCAAAAAGGTATAATATAATAATTATTAATTTAAGGTTTATAAAATACTGTCCTTTCAATCTAAATAACTATTGACAGTTCTTTGAACCACAATGAAAACGAAACATATAATTTTCTACATATTGGCACTGCAGACAAATTTTAACTTAGGCCAGAAACCGGCATGCAAATGACACTTACTTTCAATGTAAAGTCAATGTAAAGTCAATGGAGGAAACTTTGGTATACAACATGTACCTCTGAGCAAACATAAATGTAGACTATTGATAAAGAAGTATATAGTGTACTTATAATTTAATAAAATAAACTGAAGAGTTGACAGGTTCCTGCATGCAAAATATCATATACTTGCAAATTTGGCTTTTTATATTGAAATTTTTTTTTAGCTGCTTACATACATTGAGCTAGTCTTTTTAATCTACAGAGCATTTTGTAATCTACTGCTATCACAGCTTTGAAAAGCAATTCACTCTAGTTATAAAGGATGCATTACTTAGGGTTTTTTGAGAGAACATCCATCAATACTTATTCACAGATGTCTCCTGATTGTCAAAAAATAGTCTATTTTTTGTAACACCACAGCAACATACTAGGCTATGGTTTTATGCTCCATGGAGCTAATATAGTTGTTACTTAACTGCCAGCATTTAGCAGGCAGAATGAATGATAATGCCATGTATTTTATGTTTACTTACTGGCATTATCATTTAGCGAAAAAGTAATGGGCTGTGAATATTACAAAAAGACCTAAAAACTGCTATTGGATTTTTTGCTTTTCTAAAAATAATTTCAAAGCATAAATTTGGAGCCAAGTGTATTTCACATTCATCTTTCAAAAAGGAATTGGAACTCCTTTTCACACAAAGTGCTTGTGAACTTTAGAGTTCCAGCAGCAAAAAATCTTTCTGTCTGGATTCACAGGTACTGATGTGTTTACTTCAAACTGTGCCTCAAGTATTTTTCAAGTAAAAAACAGAGATCTCTTGAGAAAAATGCCCTAAATAAAATAAGAACAAGCAGTGACAATTCCATTTTTTTTCAGCATACTAATGATGGATATATACACCTTTCTAGTTACCAGAGCTTTTTCCTATATTTTAGCTCACCAAAGTACTCCCTCCAAAGGCAGCTTTTTTGGGGGGGTGGGGGGCTGGGGTGGGGAAAGGGAGGAATCTCACAAATTTAAAATGTAGTGATGCATCTGACCTTCTTACATTCAGGGCTGAAACCCTGCCTTCCCTGCAAAAAATAGCAAAACTTACAGTAATTATCCCGACTTGATTTTTTATGCTAGTTTTCCCTAGCACTAGAGAATGTGGAAATATAATTCGTACTCATATAACTGCTCCAGTAAGTCAATTTCATAGCATATGTATACTTCTGTTAAACTAAATATAGTGGTTTTGCCTTTAAATAACATAAACTCTTAAAATGCTAAGTTTATTTCCCACGTATGGTAGACAAGGAGAACTAGAGCTTCCATAACAATAAAGTATGTTTTAAGTGGATTGTACTACTATACGGGGAATAATTGTAAAAGATACTGTACTTCAATCAACCCCAGAAAAGGACTTCTATGGTCTTTGAAGCAAATTATTTCTATTTCACAGACGGCTGCTAATCATAACATAACAGCATCAAGGGTATTGTAGCAATCTAATCTCAGATGTAAAGTGATGTTTGTGACACTAATTGATTCATTATAAAAACATCAGTGATTCTTTGGCTTTTCAATATAAATAAGTAATAGTAAACCCTGTAATTTGTACTACAAAGCTCTGGGCGAATGCTGCATGTATACTGTGTCATTTGAAAATGTAATTCATGGGGAAAAGGCTTGTTATAATCTAACAAATACCTCACATACGTATTTGGCAGATTCAGTGGGCAGTAGACAACTATTCCTCTCAACTGCTCCACAGAGATGCTCCACAACTCTTCATAGCACTGCATTTTGCTGTATACACACACCTTGACAGCTTTACTGATACTGGTACTTAAGAATTCAGTTTGACTTTATTTTCAGAGGGAGCATACAGTTTCTAAGAAAGTATGTCAGTAAAATCTTCATTACAAACTTTTTTGCTGTTTCTTGCACTAAATAGAGTGAAAAAAAATTTTTATAATGCTTTGTGGGAAGGCAGCCCTTTCCTAAGTAGTTATGATAAAAGTAGTAAGACTTCTAGGAATAACTGTTGCAATCTTTGCTTTTGTTTCTGTTTGTAAAAAATTAAAATGTAGTGCTTTATTCAACAGTCTCAACATGAAGCAGCCCAAAATTTTGGCACTTAATGCTAATATAATAATATCTATCTTCAGTTTAAAGACAGTGATGCAGTTTCTACTTAGCTTCACTTTGTATCAGATCAAAGGTGAAAGTTTGAAGCTTAGTACTCATAAAATCGCTTCTTGAAAATTTATTACAGAAATGTACAATTAATATTGCAATTGGTATTTGTAGATCAAAGAGCAGTTATTTCACCAAGAAGCAAGTGGTAAGCGTGAATTAGTACCATGCAGACTGGCACGTCCATCAAGCAAAGGCACGAAGTTGTCATTTGAAAAAATCTCAGGACCCTGCAGGAACTACCTACCTGCCCGGACTGCCCCTGTCTGACCTTCCCTAGGACACCCCCCACGCTGTCTGCAGCCCACACAAATACGATTTTGGGGAGAATAAATGGTTACAAGTGTTTAGGAAACCTCATAAAATACAGTTCTGTAACTAAATCTATTGTTGTGACTACAGGTGGTAATTTTACCAGAAAGTTGCAAACATAGTGCTGAAAGGACCTAACCAAGTTTAGTTCAGATCCTCAGCTGCTGTCATGCAAGAGCCCTAACTGGCTGTAGATCATGAAAATGTACAAGAACTTTCAAACCGTAAACATATAATTATATTTAAAAACATTTTTTGTACTGACAAAAACAGTAGGTTGCTATAGGTACATATGTTAGCTGAAGCATATATATCCTTTTTTAATATCCAAAACCAAGAGGTGGTTTTGGTGACTTTTCTTCTCAAATTCTGAAAGCATCCATTGTTATATTTTGCTTTCCCACAAATAACCTATAAATAAATAAACATAATTTATTTTAATTCTTTGTAGATTGTACAGCCTAAGAACCTGCCTTATCGTAGGGCTTTTAGAACAATCCAAACTGAACTCATCACTCAGTTGTCCAGAAGAAAACCCAGATTTCTACCAGATTAAAAAATGCAATCTTACCAACCATACAATATAGTTGTATAAAATATTAGTAGAAAAGAGGAAAATAACCATAGTTTTGGAATTCCAAAACATCCTTAAGGAACTTAACCACCTGCAAGCTCCAAAAATGAGTAAAAGGGAAAGCACTCTGTCTTTTTCTCTATATTTAACAGTATTTCCTATTATATTTTCCCTTACACTGATAGCTTTCTTCTTCTAACTAAGCTTATTGTAAAAAGGTTGAATTTAAGATAAAATAAGAAAGTAGATACTGTAGAATATTCTGATATTTCTGGATTGTAACCTTCTACATTTTGTTATTTAAAATTTTTATATAAACTCTTTAAGCTACAATTACTGCAACATTCATCCTGGGAAAAGCAAAAAGGGCATTTCAACAATTTATTTGACTGAAAGACATTTTTATGTTTACTTTGATTTCTAGTAAAATATTGATGGATTTTTTTGAAAACCTATCTGATTTCTGGACAATTCTTTTTGCTTCAGTTTTCAGTACGGCCAAAAAAATCCCCAAATTGACTGCTTGTTATAGAAAAACTATTGAACCCCTGTCTTTGAAAATGGAGTTTGCTTATTTTCCTTTTCTATGAGTTTTCTAAGATCGTTATTTGACAAAGGCAAATGTCTTTTCCCAAACAGATCATTTTATATATGTACAAAAAATTAAAGAGAACTTTCACATACCATATGTAGACTGAATATAAATTACACATACTGAGAATGCCCTGCTTCTACTTTCCAAAAATCTCATTTTTCAGTAGACATAGTATCTTCATTAATTCCAGCTTCTGGAGAAAAAGAAAGTCTCTAGAACAGCCAGACTCCGTGCCAGATTTGTGTAAAAGTTAATTCCAGACAGCTGATACTGGGTGTGTGTATATGTGTATGTAGGGATACAAAAAACCTGTGGAAAGAAAATGACAAGAAGAATCCAATCCAATAGTATTGTACTGCAAATTGAATAAACTGAAACTTCCACATTATTGCAAGAAAAGTGCATTGCAGAAGCATGAAAACAATGCAATAAGCAGCTGTATTATTGAAGTCACACAAAAATTAAGCAGTAGATTGTGAAAGTGTAGTGGCAGCACATGGTTATTTAGAATTGTCAGTGCTAGGGGTATCAAAATTAATTCAGGAATTAAGTCTGTTCCTGACATCAAATTACAAATCTGAAAAGCCTCAGTCTCTTTAGTGTAAACCCTAGGTTTCTTCTCCTGGCACTCCTGGTAAAGAGATGCTATGAAAAAACATTTTAAATAGATGCCAGTGGTCATTGTGGCTACAAAGAAGTGTAGCAGAACTATCAGTGTGGACTTTGTGAGTTATTTGTCAAAAGCAGGGTAATTTCTTAGGGTATTTTGAAACTATAATTATTAACTTTTGAAATATTTATGTCCAGTGAATCTCTGGGAAATACCCATTGAAAGCATTCATATGAAATAGTGGCCAACAGATCGGTAAATAAAGATTTCCTGTCACGCTATTTCAGGACATCTAAAGTCGCATGCATCTAACCAAGCAATATTTCATAAACTGCCTGTGTGGGCATGTCTGCAGAGTACAAAAGTTGTACATGTTTCCCACATGTATTTGCAGGGCTAATATGCTTTGAGCTGGACTTTTTCCAGAGTCTACTTTTTATTTTGCCAAAAGTAACTGTGGCACTGTCCTACTCAGCCTCATTTCTGTCACCCTGGTTTGAGCAACAGGTGGCAGGGAAAGTGAATCAAATCCTGCTGTATAATTCCACAAGTTGGAAGTCCGTAATAGTAGATAATAAATGTTGTCTTTTCTAAGTTAAATATTTTTTTTAACTAATCCGTTACTTGATTTTGGAGTATTTGATTCAGCCTGTAAGTAGGCTTACCATAGGCTAGAGATGAACATTTATCCTTGCAGTCAGCAAATCACCGTTCAAAACACATAAATTACTTCTGCTGCGAATTCACTGAAATTCAGTCCCCTTAGAGGCAAATGAAAGCAGTCTGAATTTTTTTGTATGCCTGGTACACAGGTATATAAAAACAGGTATTATGGCATTGGACTACACCTGGACCCAAACTGTGTCCGTCTGCTTTGTGCATAGATTACATTGCTTATATTACTTGAAGTCAGCTACAGCAATACAGTAAATTGATAAGATTCACATTAATATGCAAATTAGCCCACATCCATAACATGCTATCTTTCCATATGATTTGGTGTTGAAATAGAATCACTTAATTCAGAAGCCAGCTTAATTCCATATATAATTCCATCTATGTTTCCTAGGACCATGATGAATTAGACCATTTTACTGCACTATTTTCAGATGTGAACATGGGGTTAGATGATGGCCACAAGCTAATGGATATTATTACCTTCTGCTGCCAAGTGCTCCATGACTTTTGAATAACAATAAAAGGATTCAATTCCTGCCTAGAAATGCAAATGACTAAATATAATCATTCAGCCCTTTTAAAATGGGCTGAAAATAACCTAAAATACCCCAACCCTGTTGGATTTTGAATCCATTTTTTTTTAAGTCTAGTATGGCACCCTAAGCGTCGTTACTTCCTAAGTAAAAGTTGAAGCAGGAGCCACTTTAAAAATACAAGATGCAGTTTAAATATTTTGGATGAAGCCAGACATGAAATGTTTCTTCTGCTTCACAAAATTAAGGATGGATGACAATTCTAAATAAATCTTTCCACCAATTAAATGAAAAAAACTAAGGGTTATTCTTTGTATCATCATAAATACCACTGCACAGATCCAATAAATGACAACCATAGGTCACAGAGCAGGGATGGGTATTAAGCTTTTTTACCAATTTTGGGTCACGTCCTTCCTACCTGAACCTACTTGAAGCATCTTTCCTTATTGAAAACCTGACTAAAAATTTTCTTTTTTTTTCCTGCAGATTCAGAGATATTGTGCTACTAGATTTTGGCAGAAAGCCAATACAGTGTATTCCAACATTGCCTTTATTTTGTGAGGTAGCTCTACTGCAATACATAGAACTAAGCTGACGATGGAATATTTTCTTTGGGCTTTTGGAAGCTCTTTGTACTGCAAAACTGTGCTCACATGAAGGGCTTCCACTTCATAGCAGTTGTGCCATTAGTCCAGTAAGAAGGTTGGCTGGCAGCGTTAAAACTATATTGTATAGCCAAAGTAGCCTATAGGGTATGATATATGTCTCCCATTCGCACAGTTCAGAAAACAGTGTCTACTCATCAGTAGCCAGGTCTGCCTCAATGACGAATTCTAATTAGAAGTCAAGGAGATGGTAAGTATTCCTGATACTCATGAAGGTCCCTCTTCAGAGAGAACTGCTGTTGTTGCAGAGTCTTACATGACGGAAGGCTACAACTAACACATCTTCCTAAACCGCAGTATTTGCTTACACGCTAAAAAGAACTTGGAAGAGTTTGTGTAACGTTGCCCTCTGGTGAATTTTTTGGTAATAGTTCTATTTCAAAACACATTTTTGCCTCTGTTGCTGTTGTATTGTAATTTAAACCGACCCATATTTTTAACCTATTACTATTGGACATGGCATCAAACCTAGTACCTCGTTAACAGACCAAAATAAAATAAAAGAATAAATAGTTCTGTTGAAGAAAACATAATTAAATAGAATACTCTGTGTAAAATATAAGCTGAATTTTGGCAAGACATGAAAGACTGCAGCTATAATTCTGCATACAACAGTTAAGGTCATTTTAATGGCTTGGAGGGGGATTATGCATTGCAGTAGGAATTACCCTGAATTCCATTCACTGCCTAGAAAAGATTACTGCTAGGCTTTTGGTGACATTGACTCCATCAGAAACATTAGGTAAGGGACAGACATTTCGGAAGTGTTTGAAATCCAATACCTCTTATTTGGTTATCTGTGTTTTTCAAAGAATTTCCTGGAGTAGAAAGAATCAGTCTCTTCAGGTACTTAAATATGATCTCTTTTCTGTAACTAATCTTGACCCAGATGTAACGGCTAAATATTCTGAACTATCCCTTCCCCTATACTTTTTTCACAACAGGAAACGATGTGTTTTTACATATAAATGTGTGTGTATATACACACACCCACACCCCTAAAGCCATTACAGCAAATTTGTTTGAAAATAGAACCAGTTTTTCAGTGAATTATATTAACTTTTTCCTCCTTTTAAAAATGTTGCTATTTTGCTTTTTACTGAAAAATGGAAGATATTGTGAAAAGTCATTTGGCACCCAGGTGGCAGTACTGCCATAGAGGAGGCAGAGCCTACGTTACGAGGACCTTGCTTCAGAGGCAGCTTCCAAGTGGGCACCGTGCCAGCCTAACAGATGGGCACCAGCAATGGCAGCAACGTGCTCCTGCACGTGCCCGTGCATCTACTGCATTTGCCTAGGGAAAGGCTTTCATCCAAGATTATCCAAACAGCTGTTCATTCTGAGTTTCTATCCATATTGTTAAGAAGAGATGTCAACACTAATCCATTTTTAAGCTAGATTAATTATTTTTAAAAAGTAAAGCAGTTTTTTGGCTGGTAGAGAGTGAGCAGAGAAAAGTCAGTATCTTTACACAAGCACATCAGCTGCGTAATGCTCTCAACTCCAGCCTTCAAGTGAAGGCAAATCTGAAAAGCCATGGTCACCCAGGATAAAACAAGGGACTAAGTCTATGTCATCATGAACAAACACAAATACAGATGAGATGAAGTTCAGTGTGATACTCCAGCTGGGATGGCAGTACTTTTTTTTTTTTTTTTTTTTTTTTTTTTTCCTGTGACCAAGTGGTGGCTGCTTCTACTTGGACAACCACTATTCCACGTAACAGTGCTTGGAGGGATCACGTTTCCTTTCTAGTCTCACTTTCTGGTGGTTCATTTGTTATATGCATTTCCTAAATACGCCACAATGTGACAGGGGAGGGGTGAAAAGAGGAGGCAATAATCAGGTGGGAGCAAACTGTTAGGTGCCTCACCGTGCCTCCAAGCCCAATTCCAGCTCCACTGCAGCGATAGGGAGAAAATTAACAAATTAACACAAAGTTTTCTGGTACTCTAGAACCTGCCTGCTGTGTCCTTTCTCTTTGGCGCTACATCAGGACCTGCTCTCCCACAGGGGAAGACTAAAAGGCCACAGCTTTTCCCATTGACTGTTTATGGAAGTGAAAACCCAAATGACCAAAATAACACAGAGGAGTTGCTGGTCTGTGAGCTTTCCAAGTCTTGGGGCTTTCAGACTCTCAGTTCATACAGTTAGACAGCTGACAAATTACAACCCTGAAGTTACTGATATTGTATCACCGCTTCATTGGCAACAAAAGCTATCAAGCCTGCTGGTTCAGCAGCTCTAAAAGGCTTGGCTGAATGCATGGATATATATAGTATCCAGCAATTCCTACATTCTTTCCTAAGTCTTTGGGATGACAACAAAATGTAGGCTCCTGTGACTGATTCAGCACACTTAGCCTGCACGGTTGATATGGAAATGATTACTGAAAATCACAGCGATCTCCCTTGGATTGCAGGCCAGATAGATAGATAGATAGATAGATAGATAGATAGATAGGAAGGTAGGTAGGTAGGTAGGTAGGTAGGTAGGTAGGTAGGTAGGTAGGTAGGTAGGTAGGTAGATAGGTAGGTAGGTAGGTAGGTAGGTAGGTAGGTAGGTAGGTAGATAGACAGACAGACAGACAGACAGACAGACAGATAGATAGATAGATAGATAGATAGATAGATAGATAGATAGATAGATAGATAGATAGATAGATTAGGTAGGTAGGTAGGTAGGTAGGTGGATAGGTGGATAGGTGGATAGGTGGATAGATAGATAGATAAAACCCTGCCCAGTTATGTAGGTAGGTAGGTAGGTAGGTAGGTGGATAGGTGGATAGATAGATAGATAGATAGATAGATAAAACCCTGCCCAGTTATGTAGGTAGGTAGGTAGGTAGGTAGGTGGATAGGTGGATAGATGGATAGATAGATAGATAGATAAAACCCTGCCCAGTTATGTGGACCTCATTTGTGATTATGTATATCGATTCCTTCTAAAACAAATTTATTAGATGCTAGAAAAGGTGGCAATATCACTGAAGTAAGGACTAGAAATCCAACGTGGATGTTTCTCTGAATCTCAATAATAATTTTCCTCCTAATTTGTATATATTTCCTTCCCAACCATTTCTATTCCCTTTGTTGAACCTGTGTTCTTTTATCATTTGCATACTAAACCTGGTATGTACCAAAAAGGCCCTATACAGTTATTTTTCAAAGATGGATGGAAGAAAGAGTAGTGAGTTTTACACAGAAGACATCCTTCTAGGACAGGCTCCATTTTAATTCTTTTCTTCCAATATTAATCTTTAGGGGGGTAGTATACAAGCTACACCAAGAAGCAAAATGAATACAATCAGAAAAGTGATAGAATTTTCATTTACCAACTATTTGGGGAAATGAATGTTTTATTCTTATCTTTTATAGCAGCTGAATTTCCTTTGCATGGTGCTGACAGTATGCTAGCCACCGGTTGGAAGACACTGGTTCCATTCTGACTCAGGGCAATGGAAATGTTATTTAACAGCCCACCAGCAGCTCTTACCATGTGTATTTAAACAAACAAACAAATCCTCTTCCAGAACTGAGTTACCAAAGAAGCTCACGCCACTAGGCAGGAACTTTCCAGGTGAAGGAAAGATGGAAGTACTTCCAAGATCCCTTTATATCAATGTCAAATTGTTTGTTTTGTCAGACACTTGAATCTTGATATCTAATCACATCATAATCTTTAATTAAACAGTGAACTCTGGGAAACTAATGGACTTCTGGAACATATCCATCAATAAGTATATAAAAAATAGATTCCTTTTCCACTGAATTAATTCACATGGCCTTCACTGAATTTCCATAAGTTCACATTCCAGTTTTGATACAAAAAAAAAAAAAAAAAGGAATCTTACATGACATTATTGCTTTAAAAAAATCTTTAATGTGTTTAGAAATGACCCAAGCATTTACCTGGAACACATTTCAGAAAATGACTGTACTCCTTTCTGCATGATGTCAAAACTGTCTTTGCCACCTATCTTCTTAATATCCCTTGAAAACTCATTAAAGCATTTACAAGTAAACCTTCTACATCAAAACCCAGGGTATCCATGCAGTGTTTTGTTCTATTGTGAAAACCACAGCAATTATAAATTAGTCTGGTAGATCTTTGGCTCCTATCTCCCTAATTTTCTAAGGCAACATTTTCTATTGTAACTCACTATTATTTGTTTCCTTGACAATCTTTCTCATCTAGCTTTCAAGGCAAAAATGACTATGGACTTGGCAGGCCTAAAACATTTCTCATCAAAAAAGTCTGTAGAACATTTTGTTACTTCTCCTCATATCACTGTCGACACAGCAAGTGGGGGAAAAAAGCTGGCAGGAAAAACTTGCAACCTTTCTCCTGCAGCTTGAGGGAAGGGAATGTAGATGTATCTGTGTATACATCTGCAAATATTCCTGTATACGTACATACTACAAAATATTATGTGATGGTATTTGGGCATCATGGTGTGGGACATTGCTCCCCAAATCTCTGCTCCTTCTTTCCCCCTAGCATGGCAGTGAGATTTTTCACTCTGCTGAAATTGCTTCCTGCATTTAAACAGTGTTATTTCTACTAAAGCAGAGTAATGTTTGGTCCTCTAAATTACACTCAGCTTGACTAAAACCCAACTGAATAAAGTAATTCTGACTATCAAGAAGCCCCTTCACTTGGTGCTGTGAGGACAAACTCACTGCATTGCTAGGCACTCAGAACAGGGAAATGGGGAGCAGAAATGCACAAGGTAACTTGTATAAATTACAGAATCCAGCACATTTTTTACTTCACTCTTCTACTTTTCCTAAAAAGGTATGAGGGAAACATATAATACAAAGCATTTTCTCAATTGGGTGATTTCAGTAATATGTATTTCACAACAAACACTTGTAATGGGACCTTTGTTTAAAAGTTAGCCATGTGTTAAATTAGGGGTGATGGCAAAAAAAACCCCAATTTTTAGGCTTTATCTAGATAACTGTGTGATTTTAGAAGATACTACTGTCAATGTCAAATTTCAAATTGCTGTTCATTAAGATGAACTAAAAAAAACCCCAACATTAAGTTTATTTCTAGTATTTCTTTGGCTTTCATAGTAAGAAATAATCTGAAGAATTGATCTGAACTGCTCTCTGAGGTCTACTCATAGTCACTGATACTAAGTGCTGTAAACATTCAATTTACAGCATTTCTTTTCCTTGGGTTCCCTTTCCAGTCATGTGTACTACTAAATGTTGTATTCTGGATAACAGAGGAAACGGCTATAATACCACATCCACACATTACCGTCATGAATTAGAAACTCAAAGCTTACCAAATTGACGTTTTAAGCACCATACTCAGATGCTAACTAAAGTGCATTTCACCCATTGGTTTCAAAAATGTTTTACTCAGGGGCTACTGAAGAGATATGTTCATTACTGACTGCAAAGGATTACAGTACGGTGCATCCAAAATGTAAGTAAAAATTCTTTTACAGTGTTTTAGCTTGATGATCAGTCAACTGGAATTTGGAAAACTGAAACTCAAGGTTTTGTTTCTTAATCAGTTTAGAAGAGCTCATCTGAATTTGTGTACCTGTCATTCTAGGGGGATATCTATTTCTTTTTGGCCAGAAATCCCATGTTCTGATCTTTTCAATAACGCACAAACTACTGTTGAAACTCACTTAAAAATTGTTGGTTTTTTAGAAGCTTGCCATTTTCCAAATTAAGGATCTTCCATACAGTTCTAGTTTCTAGTTCTTTTTTATTTCCCTATTTTTTTTAATGTTTTGTTAGTTACTTACAGAGAAATGCTACCAGGGTTGTTTTTTTTTTTTTATAGTGTTCAAAAAACATTTATTTATGGAGGTCAGACTGTCAAGTACTTTTTGTTTGTTTATGCTATGCAAAAAATAGAATTAAGTTATCTATTAAAAGATCTACCTACAATTTGTAAAGCAATGTAAGCTCCCCAAAATATTATCCATGGACATTTATAAAACACATTACTTTCCCTGTGAAATAATGCAAAATTCTTCTTAAAAATCAACAGCAAATTTTAAGTGAACAAGACAATGATCTATTGTGGCGCAGCAGGCATGCATTCATCTTAAACCCCTTGTTCAAACAAAAAAAAATTCCTATCAGTATTAGGGAGGGATTTGATTTTGAATTAGAGTTCTTACTTGAGACCAATCTCTGTTACACTGAACTTGTAAAAAAATAATTCTAAATGTTTCTGAAATAATGACCAAATGAACTCTTCACTACGTATAGGAAAAATCAAATTATTTCTTACTGTTTATCAGCGTAGGCAATTCTTTTCACTAGTATTCATGCCTGGATATGCCCTTTATACCAGGTCTCCAGCTAAACCCAAATGTCTATGTAAGGTTTACATGCCTCGTCTTTTACAACAATGTTCAAATCTAGCTATTCTTGTCCATGTAGGTGACCAAGGCCTTCCTCCAGACCTTACTTTGATAACTAAAACCTTCTCCCAAAGCTACGACAGTATGTTGCATCGAGAAATTTATCCTAGAACAGTGTTTCCTAACAACATCACTATGTGCTCAATGAACTAAAAATGCAGAAAAACGACAAATGCTGGGCCTTCCTTATGTTCCTTGACTTTTTTAAAATATTCTGCATTCCTTATTCCTTGGTTTTTATTTAATTTTCAGGTTGTTTTTTTCCCCTGGCACATTTAGCATTGATGTATATATGTGTGCATGTGTATGTTTGCCTATATATATATATATATATATATATATAAAAGGTATAATATATATAAGGTACAGTATTATCTTACTTAACAAAACTAAAAAAGAAATTTAGGATTAAGTTACATAAATCATGAGTGGAACATCTGACAGAAGCATTACCCCCCAAGTTTATGTTATTTATGTAAAGAAGACTTCTGGACTAACAAAAGTTAACTCATGAGTCCATAGTATTCAGTGTTTGTGTTTCTTAACATCATCCTGATGACACTTAATAACTGCGCTGATGAGAACTGGAGTGAAGTATGTACCTGAAAGGAACAAATCGCTACGAATGGCGAGTGGATCTTCAAGGTTTGGATACTGGTTCATTACAGTTTTCAAAGATCTTGGATTTAACATAGCATAACTATGTAGCAGTACAGGTAGGCAGGAAATTGGCAGATAAATTTGGGCTCCTCACTGAAATTCACATTTCCTTACCATTTATGTTTTGTGTAGCATTTGGCTTTGTTTTCATCTAAATTCAAATACAACCAACTAAATACTTTACTGAATGTATCCTTGGCCAAAACAATGCAACCTATATTGAGAAGGAAAATTTCAGACGTTTTACTCCTTTTAAAATTATACAAGAGCTCCCTATAACAGTCCTCTTCTGCCTTATACTATAGTGAAAAGTATTTTCTGCTACAAGTTATTTAATGTGATTCCTGGCAGGACATACACGTATCTCAAGATATACGGTGAATGCTGGCATACAAATTGCTCTTCAGCTGTTATGAATTTCTCTTTCTTGTAGTATTGATTTTCCAGTGAAAAAAATGTCAAATAACTTTTAGACATGCTGGGTATTACACAGGTAGCATATTCCCTTTATTTTTATTGTCACTGCCCCAGGTTCATTTAACAAATTGCTCAAATAAATTCATTGACTTAATGTTTCATATATGAGACCCAGATGTTTTTTATCCTCAAAAGCTGACTCTGAGGTCTATGAGTTAATGATAATGATGGTTAATACTTTTTATCTTTATGAGTATTGTAATCATATCCTCTACTTGTTTTGGATAGTTTGCTTTTCACAAGAGAAAAGAGACCTCTGGAACACAAAAGCGCTTCTCAACTTCTGGAGGAAGAGCTGTGTATACTTTCTTCCCTCTGCACTCCCCTGAGACATACACGTATTCTGGCTTCCCCCAGAAGTTAGAGCATGTGGATTCTAAAGATGTAGGGTGATCCAGTCAGGTACCTGATACAGAAATCAGGGGGAAAAGGACTCCTGCACGCAGGGCAAAGTGTTCCTGCCTGGCACATGAGGCACAGTCAGAAAGGCTGCACCCCAGAACACAGAATGCCTGGATGCATGTGTTTAGATTGTCAGTGACCTGCCCAGTGTGTCCAAACTTTTGAATGATCTGAAGCAAACCCATGTGCTTTATAGGTTTTTCAGGGTTGCAATTCTTTTCAGTCAGATTATTTCTTAGTTTCCATTTACTGACAATTATCCTTTCTTCATGCATCTATTTAAATCAGAAGAGAAAAATGAAAATTTATCCATTTCCAATACCTTTTCTGCTGAGTTCCATACAGTCTCTGAAAATAAACAGCACTTTCTTGTTAATCTCCATTACTCCATTACATAGTCACATAAATCCACTGAAGGCAGCTAGTAGAAAAAGGAACAGATGTAGTTTTAGTCTTTTAGATTATGATACAAATACATTTTTAAATCAAAGGATTAATTGCAAGCATTCATTTATCAAACATTATTTGCAAGCGATCACTGTAAAGACATGGATAGGGTATTTGGATCATTTGGATTTTAATGAGAAATGCCTTTCTGCAGTACCTGGGTGCTTTATATGGCTTTGCCTTACTGAAAAAAGCACTCAAAGTTGTAAAAGTAATGTTTGCAAAAAAGAAAACAGGAAATTCCCTTCTCATATAATTTTTCTTCTTTTTTTTAGAAAGGTAGGCTCTTCCTATCTCATATGGTCTTTGCATAGCTTCTAAGACAATGCACACAACCATCTGAAATAAAGGTTATGAGTTATATCTAAACTACTACTGTACTACTGTGGCGTGTGATGGCACAAACCCCAGGCGAGATCCCCCATTACATACATAAATACCGGTTATATACAATTGCTTAGCCACCCACGTTCTGCCCTGGAATATGCCTACACACAGCAAAGGCCCTTTACAGCAGTTCACACTCCACCAAGCCCTTTATGCTCATCTGAGGAAGCCTCTTCTTCCCAGATAGTTGAGATGTGGTGGTCTTTGGGCATGCCCCTCGTTGGGAGGCTCTGGGACACCCCCCACTGCAGACAGCTGTGGCACTATCACTGCAACCCGGCACCCAGACAATGAACAAAGCCTTTTCTCAGAAAGGGCCCTTACATACTACTCCTTAGAATCCCAGTTTAAAGGAGGGTTTCACCTCACTTGTATTGTCATTTGCTCTTCAACTGGATGGATTATTTTGTTTGTCCTCAATTTTCACACTGTAGAGTTCAGACCTTAAAAGCTTTGATCTGTCTCTCCTGCTTGTGAGTACTGATGACGTAGCATATATTGGGCTCTTCTATTTTCAAGAAAATATTTCCAATGCTGAATTTGACATCCACAGTCTATAGCTTATTGCACATTATGCTCAACAAGATGGCCAGTGATTTTCTAATGACAACAACAACTTCATACCTAGTTGAGCTGCCTTGTGTTTTATTAGGCCCAGCCAATTTCTGCTGGGCTGTATTATTTCTGCTAAGAAATTCCAAAAAGGTCTCCAAGGCTTTTTAGCTCCATCGATTCATAAAACCAATGTGAAAAATTAGTTCTGAGGACCTACCACTGCCTTTCCATAAGATCAGTCCTTCCCTTCCATTTCTTGTTATATGCATGCAATTATATTTATATTGCATTATGAAAAATCACTGCTAGAAATCGGAGGGCAACTGAAATCTGTACATTTGGTACGCTTTTCAGGAAATGTATGAGAGCTAATGTAATTCTGGATTTCCTCAGAATAACTGTCTTTTTGGCAGTCTTGCCTGAGAAAAACATGGCAGCATGACATTTGCCCAGGATGTCCAACAGTCCCGGTGGTATAGCATTTGCTGCAGATCAAGAAATGCCTGAGAAGTTTTCTAACAGCAGGCAAGCTGACGGGCCTTTTGCATCTTGGATTTCTTCAACCTGACATATACTGTGGCAACAGCTTGTATACATGCAGTAAGTCCTGTGGACCTGGTATGAAGCACTGAAAATGCCCATATCACTTGGACAGGACATGTACCAGACATCGAAACCATTTGTAGGATGCTGTCATTCTGCCAAATAAAAAAAAATGCTGTTTGCTGGGTCAACAGTTTGCACAGAACTTCTGATTCACTCAGATAACTCAGATTCACTGCACAGGATTTGTCTCCCTGAAGCACAGGCATGTTCAGCGCAAACAACATCTGTGCTAGTCAAGAACAATGTGGTTTGTGTTCCATGGAGAGAAACATGGGGTGTGATTCACCTAACCAAACACAGTTGCCAACTTAATGTAAAATGGACTCTAGATTCTGTTGACTATGTTGACTACCCGTCATTGACTATGAAAACAGCTTCACGTGACAGGCTAAGTAGTAGACATAAAAATGTTAGGGGAGATTAACTTCATCTTCTTTATTTGTGTGACACACAACATGGTCTAATGCAATAAAGATAAAACAGTTAAATAAAACTTGCAAATTAGAATTATCTGTTGTTTAGTATATAACATCCATGTTATAAATGTGAAGTATACTGGCGTTTATTTCGCCAAGAATAAGTAAACTTCAATATCTAAAACAATTTTGGATTTTTTTTTTAATTTGTACTTACGTATCTAGAGATAATTGCATGCTATTTCAAATAATGTAGCTCATTTACGTGATTTCATGTGAAGAAAAATTTTCACACACTCAGCTTAAAAGATTCCACGGACTATAAAGACTCCTTTAAACATGTAGCTTTTTCCAGTTCAATCTCCACACTTTCATTAATTTATGATATTTTTACTCTGAAAGCACTCTAAATGGTTTCTTTGTGGGAAAATGTACATAGAATTCACAATTGTACAGAGAATTCAGAGAATTCTCAACAGAAATGTTGAGATCTACATGCATGTAAGTATTCTGTTTAGTTAATTTTACATTTTCCAGACTTATCTATTTCTAATGTATACAAATAAAGTTTTTATAACTCAAAAGGCAGTATTTTTAATCCTAGTATATCGACCAAATTGAGCAAATAAAATAATAAAAAAATTAAACATGAGCAAAGTTACAGTGATTTAGAAGTCTGTTTAGAATACTATTTAATTTCTCCTTTCATTGTGCTTGCTTGAATTGATAATTTTTGCAATGGAATATTTGTAATTATCAGGCTATTTTAAATATATTTGTTTATATATATAAACCCATATAGTTTCACACACATAAGCTTTAAATATACAGCTTTTGTCTATAAGAGGAGTATTTTTCTACAGAAAAATATTGACTGGTTATGGAAGTGGAGTGTAAGAGATATGTATAAAATGTTCATTTTTTTCTTAATCACCCTCCATTGTTAGTCTGATTATCTAAGATAAATGTTAATAAATTTTTGTAGTATTAAACTCTGCACTTCCCCTATGCTACTCCGTTGAGAACTGAAAAGACTGAAAAACTCCACACTGAATTAAATAAAACAACCAAAAGAATAATGTCCATAGTAGATCATTATTGATATGTCATTTTGTCAAGACTGTATAATTTTGAAAGCATCCCAATTTATTTACCAAAAAGTGTATTAAGACTGGATTCTGCTTGTGTTCTATAGTCGGTCTGCAAGGGCTTTAACCTTCCTTTTAGTTCTCTTTATCAATGATCTACAATTTCTGACAGATTTTTTGCACTAACACCATTTCACGTTAATGGTCTTTCAGATAATGCTTGTATCATCAGTCAGAGAAAGTACACAGATCAGAAATTACACTACAGGAGTTAAAGCCATATGAAATTGGCTTTTTCCTCTTGGACCAATTTTCATTTTCATTAAGCAGAAATCATATCACTTTCCAAGTTGCTGAAAGGAAAGTATGTACAGAAATTGATTTGGCATCAGTTACATCTGTTTTGGATTTTGAATATTTACATAACATTAGAAGAAAATTATACTTGGAAAATGTACTTTTTATTATCAATTTATTTTTCCATTAATAATCTTCTACTTCTGCCACTTCAGGCTTTTCCTGGCATTGACTATTCAGACTTCTGACTTCTTTTGTTGACTATAAATCACTTTTTCTTCCTCTGAACAAATAGCTATTTTATTAGTGATTTTTTAAAAGTCTGCTGGAGTAATAGATTCTAAAATTTAGCATTAAGTAAAAACGTTGAGAAATACTAGGGAGAGAGGTTGTTTCAATAATCTGTCATCACATAAAATCTTACAGAGATATATGTATGTTTGTCCTACAGAAAATGCAGTATGCTGGAAAGCAAACTAAGCTCAGAAATGCACACATTAACTTGTGCCATCATTGCTAAGACACTGCATTAAACTCTTTTTTATTCAGTACTAATTTTGTTGCACAATACCATATTTTATTGTACAACACAGCTTCTAAAAATATGAAAAAGCAAAAAGATGCAATTAACGACTGGAAACCATGAATAAATAACGAAGTAGTTAATACTACATAAATAATCCAGTGCTAATATTCAGGCACTTTGGGATATCTGCTACGTTTTAATCAATCAGACTCATTACCTCTGTACAAAATACCAGCTGTGACATTGTAAAGGGATTTTTCAGCATGCTAGATATCTTTAATTACATTCCGGCAATATTTGACTGGTCTGGTTTTGCCAGGTTACATTTCCATTTTTGCAGATTTTGGACAGAAGTACGTAGCAAAGCTGTGACAGGAGTCATGGCAAAAGACAGCTCTGAGAACTGCCTTCAGCGGGTGCTTGTTAGAGCAAACCCTAAGCTGCTCTAACCTGGAACAAGAAATCAGAGCCCAAGCTAGATCCTGGCTAACTTCTCACACTGCTCCAACCTGCAAACAAATCTGGTCTATTAACCCACACAGAACACATTTATTTTTATTTTTTTTTAGAATACAAAGTGTGTATTCTAAAGAGCAACTAGATATTGCTGTGCCTGATGCATGATAAATTGTAAGAGAAAGAGACGTAGAACTGTTATTGGGAGTGCCTTTGCAAGGAATTAATATTCATATGTTGCATTGCCAATACAGTCATGAAACAGAACTGCCTAAAATGCAAGGAATAGATACATACAATCATAAATGTGAACAACAACAACAAATAAAAATATATTAAGGACTGCTAATTCATAGAGATTTTTCTGACTGAATTAAGATGCTTGAAATAGAATGCCAGCAATCTTGCAGTGAAAAGGATAAATTGTGGTTTGTTTTGGTTTTTTGCCATTTGGTTTTAATACATCAGCCAGCCAATCCAACCTGCTGTCATTTCAAAAAAAAATAAAGTGGGCAGCGAAATCTATCACCCACGCTTGCTCTAACTCTGAAAATAATGACAGATTTAATTAGGATATTTTTTCTACAAAGAAAATTGTAATCAAAATGTTGGAATGTTTTTTACTGAATAAGTACAAATAACTGGAGTGTTTGCAAAAACTGAAACTTACGGCATACGTCACAAAAATTCAAAGCACTAAGGCACAATGTTCATGTAACAGGAAGAGATTTGCTTGTCATTTCTGTAGAGTGGAACACGCGCTGTTCTGCAACGCTCACTGCTCCTCTCTGCCCACTGCCACACCCTGCAGTGATGATATTGCCAATCATCACATCCCTATGTTAACTGAACTATAATGAAATCAACATGTGCGGGGACCGTGCTCAAGATGCAATACCATCACCACCATGACTCAAAACAAAGCAACTGATTACTAAAAATAAACAAAAATCTTCTAACACAAAGTTTTGTGTTGCCAGCTGCTTCGAAAAACTTTGTGGAGGTTCAGTATTTCATGGCTTAGACTGGAATAGCAAACGTGTAAAGTTTGTTCAAGATATGCTACAGGGAATTTTTTAAACTGTACCTCTGTCTTTTTCTAAACAGATTAAACATCAGTTTTAAAAGGGGACAAGCAGATTTTACAAAGCTACTTGTGATCATCACATGTTTTATATTCTGCCAAATGACTGCCATCAATGTGATAGCATGAAAAAGCTTCCTTCTTCAGCAAGAGAATGGAAAAAAATTCCCTATCCAGTAAGCCATCAATGACACTTTCTTTAACACGTTATTTTAAGGTGAGAACAAGGTTAACTCTACATTCTGCGAGACAGCTGACATTTCTGTAAGTTTTCTTACTGTTTCATCCTTACTAAACTATCAAGAATTACTGAGTATGGAATCCTTACTAACTACAGTTGTGCATTGTATCCAGAAGTGACACCAAAAATTTGAGTGAAATTTGGTCGGTTAATTTAGGGTATTATCGTACATTGCACTGAATGACTTGTCTGTGGATATTTCTGATGTCCAAATAAATGTATTTGGTATTCAGTATTGGCAACCTAAGATTCTCAGAAATATCACGCCCATACATCTAGACACAGACTCTCCTGATTTTTAAGGACGTCCATATTCAAATCTGAATCCGAAATACAGATCTATTTCTAACTTAAAAGTATTTTTAACTTTATTTACAGTTTTGTGCATAAATAAGCTCACTTTTCACATAAATCTTATCCTTTCTGGGAGAGAAGCATGTTTTTAGATTGCTACCTTAATACCATATCATCACCAATTCCCACAAACCATATGCTGTGGCTTGCACATTGTGGATGTTTTAAATGCTAATACTGAGACTCAACTCATGGTTTATCCTGAAAGGATACAACATTACATTCTGGAAAGTAAAGTTCTAATTACATCACAAAGATAGATCTATTTTTTCATATATGTAACACCCATTATATACATTATATAGAGAGCTTAAATAGAAATAAAACTTAGATTATCATAAAATGGGAAAAGCACTGAAAACCTTTCCCTTTTTACTTAGATATCCTCCTGAAATTTTCTACTGATGAATCACAACAGGACACAATTGTAGCAGTGTCATTGTGAGCAGAAGCTGGCATTTTGGTCAAAGTGAGCCTTCAATACCTCATTAACCACAAGAAAAGTTCTGAATGAGAAACATTATTTTGCACCATTTTATAAACCCTGTCTGGGACATTCAGCTGAGCTTTAGTTCCAGAGCTCTGCTTTTCTTAAGAAGACCAAAAGAATTTCTGTAAGTCAACTCAGATCTGCTGTAATGACAAAACATTCCCAAATGTTGTAGCAATAATGGCAGTCAATTCATACATTCCCCACAAAATCCTGGTTAGGAACAACAACAACAAAAAAAATACTGGTGATCTAGCTTAAGGTATGATTAAGAAAAAAGAAGCCATATAGCTTCCTCTTCAGATCTAGAAATTTGACAATTTGCCATAGAAATTAACATTAATCTTTTTTGCCTTAATAAAATCTTATGCTTCCATTAAGAATAGGTTGGATGTAAGTGAAGAGTCCAAGACATGCAATACTAAGAGAAACTGACATTTCTTTGCTGTTTCGGTATTAACTAACAGGAATTTTATTTCAAAAGTTACTTCATGGTTTTTCAAGGTTTTTAAGCTACAAATCCCACAGTTAAGCACACCACTCTTTCAGTGTCAAAGTATGCCTTAATATTTTCATATCATTTTATTTGTTTCAGTGGATATAAATTCTGCATATGAATACCAGAAGTTGGGATTGAACCCACCAAAGCATTTAAAACTATGCTAACCTTTAAGAATTAGCTGTTCTGATTTCAAAGATCTATTAATATCTAAAATGCTAAACTACTTTAAATCAGACTGGCACACTTAGTGACTGGAAAAAGAAGTATTCAAAATTAACATGTAAAATATTTAGTTGGATCGTGTTCTTTTTTAAAGCACAGACCCCAAAAAATTAACATACTCATTGGTCCTAAATGTAATGTGTACACACATATGCATACATATTCCTCTAGCACAGGACAAAGACACATCAGGGATGCAACTATTCCATAGTTGCCAGATATAACAGCAACTTGCTGATATCCAGCTGAATGCATCTATGAAATACCAGAGAAGTTACTGCTGATTCAGTCTATACCCCTCTATATTAAATATTGTATGATACTCTAGATGCATAAATAAATCATTGCCTTTCTTTTTAAATTATTTAATTCATGCTGATAGATTTTTATTATTCATTATGACTTTAAATAAAACCTAGAGCTTCATTTTAAGCAAAATTTAGATAGAGAACTATTTAGGACAAACTAGAACAGAGTGAGGCAAAGCTGATGTTAACTATACTGTAGGACAAAAGGTTCCTCTCCAGGCTTTGGTTTGAGCAGTATCTTCTGAACGTGACTGACATAAATCCGAATACATCACTGTGTTAGAAACTAATACAGCACTTCCTTCCTCCTTTTAAAATGACAAATGCTTTTGGTAAAGAAAAATACATGGAACTTGATTCTGCTGCCCACAGAGCTGTATCTTGTACCACCTAAAATGTTCTGGAATATCTGAGACATCACTGCTGCACATTTAGATTCAGCTTATGTGTTTATGGGATGCCCATGCCATCCAGAGCAGCAGCTGAAGGCCAAGCCGGATAACCTAGGACATCTAGGACAGGCTGGACCGATGGGCCGAGGCCACTTGTATGAGGTTGAACACGGGTCAGTGCTGGGTCCTGCCCGTGGGTGACACCAGCCCCCCGCAGCGCTACAGGCTGGGGGAGAGCGGCTGGGAAGGGCCTGGGGGAAAGGGCCTGGGGGGCTGGTCAGCAGCCGGCTGGGCATGAGCCAGCTGTGTGCCCGGGTGGCCAACAGCATCCTGGCAGAAATAGTGTGGCCAGCAGGACCAGGACAGCAATCGTCCCCCTGTACTGGGCACTGGTGAGGCCGCACCTCGAATCCTGTGTTCAGCGTTGGGCCCCTCACTGCAAGAGGGACGTTGAGGTGCTGGAGCGTGTCCAGAGAAGAAGGGTCTGGAGCACAAGTCTTATGAGGAACGGCTGAGGGAACCGGGGGTGTTCAGCCTGGAGAGGAGGAGGCTCAGGGGGGACCTTATTGCTCTTTACAACTGCCTGACAGGGGCTGTAGGCAGGTGGGGGTCGGTCTTTTCTCCCAGATAACAAGTGACAGGACAAGAGGAAACAGCCTCAAGTTATACCAGGGGAGGTTTAGATTGGATATTAGGAAGATTTTTTTCACTGAAAGGGTGGTCAAGCATTGGAACAGGCTGCCCAGGGAGGTGGTGGAATCGCCATCCCTGGAGGCGTTATAAAAAAACCACGCAGTGCGGTGCTTAGGGATGTGGTTTAGCGATGGACTTGGCAGTGCTGGGTTAACGGTTGGACCTGATGATCTTCAAGGTCTTTTCCTACCTAAATGATTCTATCATTCTATCATTTCAAGCACTAAATGTTTATGAGAGAGCAATTGAATCATACCTTTAAAAGCCATCATGCTGTAATTTTTCAGATGAGTAATGGGGCTTAGAAGATGGTTTACTCTTTTTATTTATTTATTTTCACATTAGAGCAATGGTTTTAATCCTGCTTCTGGGATTCCTTGAAGAAAATGTTTTAAGGAATTGTAGCAGAAAACACAGTTCTTGAACGCAAAGGCATTTCTACGTTAGTAATTTAAGAAAACAGCTCTACTGAGCTATGTGCTCTTAGAATTTGTAATACACAAATTGTGCCAAATTACTTACCTTTCAGCAATCAAGCAGTAAGTATCAATAACTAACTAACTATTTCACAGCTCAGTGTTTATGTTTTGGTAGCTTAGTGATACTTGTATATACTTCATTATAGAAAAAAAAATGCAGAAAGGTCCGAAAATCCAAAGTGAAATTATTTGAAGCATATATGTCACTGAAATACCATGGCTATTTTCTACCTACAATTATCATAAGGAAGAAGCGACCTTCCACCCACAGTTGCTTGTGAGGTCAAAACTAAATCCAGGGAACTCAACTGCACGCTACTGAAGCCCTAATACACTAGTGAAAAACGAGCTGGAATTAGTCACTCTTCATCCAGCTTTCCCTCACAGGCAAACCTGTAGCAAAGAAAAGTGTCATTGACTGTCAGCAGACAGCAGAGGTTTGTGCAGCTTCCACTCTCTGTTGTGAAATCTTACTGGGTTCCATTTCCTACACTCTGCCAGGGTCTCCTGGGATCTCTGGAAGGCTGCTGATCATGGAACACATTTCTTTTGCTTCCAGCACACTCTGCCCTTCAGCCTGTATTCTTGCTTTAGCACTGAAATTTTACCCCATTTGTAGACAAAAACAAGCAGAAACATGAGATTTCTACTGTCCTGCAAATGACTGATAGGCAGGGGAGATGTTGCCGTTAGCCTGAATGCAGAAAAGGAGGTAGAGTACGAACCAACAAATGGTAGGTTATATATAATCTGAATAATAGTTACCGAGCTTTTACACAACACTTCCCATCTGCAGACCATGTGACATTTTACAAGAAGGCTTATGCTTATCCTCACTTTATAGATGGAGAAAAAATTACAAAGGATTTCCCAGGAGCACAACATGGTTTAAACAAGAGCTAGAAGTTAGACTGACAGCCAAACCTATGTCCTGGAAGCCGAATGGCTACTCCTGCAATTTCTGGACAAGCCAGTTTTCATGAGGACTTAAGAGTTCTTTTATTTGTTCTTGAGGTTAATTAAACAGTTGTGGGTTGTTTTTTTTTTAAATAATGACATTTTAATATTACCCTACACTGGCTGTAAAAATAAAAATTAATCATCTTTGCCAAAACAAATTATAAGAACATAATGAAATACTCTGCGGCTCAGTTTCTTCAAATCATCAGTTGCCTGGATACTGCAGTAAGTAACACACACTCAGAAACGTCTCAGCAGTTACAAAGTGTAGTGTTAATTTTATGTGGTCAAGTTGAATCATGTTGAAAATAAGAATGGCTACATTTTCATAAGTTTGATAATGCATCCATTATCCACCTTTTTTTCTTACGCAAAAATTATGAGGGAGATAATATTTTAACATTAAGATGAGAAATACAGATTTCTGTTCAACAGCTGGCAAGCTGTGTGTATTCCATGAGAAGTGTCATAAAAAGATTGCCGAAAATCAATATGCTTTAAGAAATTAAAGCATTGTTGCAAATATTTTGTGTAGGTTGGAGATCAAGTAGCATGGCAATGGGTGAAACAGTGAATACACTGCAGTGCAAATCCAACTGGTTACTACCCAGCACTATTGACAGCAGGAATAGACAGATCAGAGTAACAGATTTGTTTTATAAAGTAACATGACTTTATAAAGGAAGTAACATTCCTATATGAAGGCAAAAAAGGGGAGATATTCAAGCACAATACTGAGATGACAGCTTCAAAAGAGGACAGTACACAACTTTTCCTAATGCAGGTAGGAGGGTAAGATGAGATCTCAAGAGAAAACTAAATGGTTCATATTCTGTCATAGTACATTGATGGCAATGGTACAGCATGGTGAAGAGATGGATAGATTCAACCAAAAAAAGCGTAGGTTTGCACCATATTTCAGAACTGGTGACAGAAGCTGTATTTGAAACAAAATATGAAACTGAAGTGTCAAGTAAATCTCAAGAAATAGCCAAGAAATACAGAAATAAATGATGCTGCAACTGAATGTAACCAAGATTTAACTGACTGGAATGTAACTTCTTGACTGGGGAAAAATTTCTGACTTTGGAAATGCATTTGGTAATATCAAGTTGCAGTTGTGAATAAAGGTGCTGTGAAAAGTTTTAACTTTGTTTCTTTTCTGACTTTTTAATCTAGTATCTAATCCATTATAATATTAAAAGGAAAGCTGTAGGAAATGATGGTGCATTAAAGCAACTATTGAAATATGTGATTTATCACTTGGAAATAGTATAGAAAGTGTGAGGTGGACACTGAAGTGCTTTCGATGAATTCAGTATAGTTCACTTCATGACTGAGATTTCAAACAAACATGTAGATGATCAAAAGCGACACAGAAAAAAATGGCAAATAGGGTATTGATCTTCCTTATATTACAAGCTGTACCTGATTTATAAACCACATTCCAGAAGGCGATATGTGACATCTGCCTGATGATCCCTTTTCTATATTTCACACACAATTTTTAATTTGTGTTCCCCAAGTCAAGTTCTTTCCTTATTTGTTTTGACAGCTAGCAAATGACCCTGCTCCTGCATGGAAAGAAGGTGCAACTGTGCCCTTCAATTATGGGGCTGGAGTTATGGAAAAGACAGGACTTATGAACCTTCCAGGTGAAGCCTGCTGAAAAGTCCACCTTGATGTCCACCAAGACTGGCACGATAATGGAACAGTAAGTAACATTTGTGGCTTATGCAGTGACAGCTATGTTAGGGCAGGCTCAGTTAAGGTGTCTGGAACATCATCTATGCCATTTGGGAATCACTGGAAAGAAAAAGATCATGTGACCTTGCCAGTTTCATCCACTCAAACTATTTAAAGGATGAGAATTTAGAAGGTGGACTTGGAAACCTTGATCACCTCTTTTCCAGAAAGTGGATTTGCCTATCTCACATTGGTTAGTCACCAATTGGTAGGAGGCATGGGTTGGAAAGCTCTGTAGGAAGGTGCGGTTCTCTTGGACATAGATTCTTGGATCAGGAACCAGGATATAAGGAATTTTAACCCAGACTACAGAATCCTACTAATTTTCATTCTATTTTGGTTTGGTGAATTTTTAATTATTTACAACTGCACAATTTTCACAGAAGAGTTATATATGAGTATATAGACACATGTAATAAGGGCACCCCTGAGAAAGGTAGAAATCTAAGGAATAAGGAAACTATCCTCTACAGATCACTCTACTCATGGAGGGGAAATAACAGAATCTAGGTCAATTAGATGAGATCTCTAATCACCAGGAAAAAAAAGAGAAAATATCACCTGTGTAAAAATGAGCTTGCCTGTACCGTCTCTGTCTGTTTATATCAAAATCACTTATTTTAGGAGAGAGGAAGGGCATGAACACCTTTTAACAGGGTGAAAACTGCATTCTGTGCTTTCATCTTAGAGCTCAACCCATACCTTTCAGATACGACATCTGCTCAAGTAGAGCAGTCTGGCCTGGGCATATTGATGCTAAATGTTCAGTAACTTGGCTGTCCGAGATGGAATGATTCCTCTGTGAGACATCACGCTTCATCCATGCATCAAGTAAGAAAGCTCAGTGTCTAACTCACTTTGGACTGGGCTGCAGAGCAGGTGCCTAGAACAGAAGTGGTACAACCCACAGCACTACAGCACAGAAATCCTGTTTTGGATATATTCCAGAGTCCTATTCTGATGAATCAAACAAATTCAAGCATTGCTCATGTACAACAATATTTGTGGGACAGAGCTCTAAATAGGTGTTGAATATTAATAATAATAATAATAACAATAACCACAACAATTAATAATAATTTATCCAGCATATTTTCAGTGATGCCAAGAAATTAAATTAAAATTGTAAAGTTTGGTATCCTATTGAGTGGAGGAGTACTGGGCTTTAATCTGACTACAGACAAATAAAATTTGGGATGATCCTTACAAAGTATTTACACAACAATTATTTCTCTTTTACACTTGCACTCACAGTAAGCAGTTATCTATAGCAAAATTATCTGCATTTATTTTGAAAGTTTTCAAGTTATAGTTTCAGTAAGATGATCTCTAACAACAACTAATTTATCATAATCATTCAAAAATTGGAAGGTGAGAGTACCGAGGTGAAGGTTATTTGACCTTACTTAACCAAAACAGGAATGTAACCCGAGTACCTCATTTGATCTTTAAAATCAATAGATAAGGAGCATATTGCTTTATCAGCAGAGACTCCTCATGAATAGTAAATAATTTATTTGCTTTCCCTTATCTCTTCACACCACAAAATTTTAATCACAAAACTTGATTATTTTGGGAAGAGAAAAATTAGAAGGACTTTTTTAAAGTGGTAAAGAACCATAAGCATCAAAGCAGTAAACTACTATGGTTGTTAACCTTTATTGTATAAATTGTATAAATAAAGCAAAATTCAGTTGTTTGCAAATGGGTTTATTTTCAGACATCTATAGACAGAAAATAGCAAAATTTTCTTCCTATGTCTGTCAAAGCTCAAATTCTATGTCTGCAAATGCAAAGACAAGTATGCAAGAATTGCTCAATTTACATTCTTAGTGAGGTGAATGAGCACTTCACCTGGACAAAAACTGAGTAGTCAGTAGCTGGTTCAAGCTGTTTTAACAGTATCTTTCATAGAAACATTATCTTTTATCCATACAAGTTTATGACAAAATAAAGCTAAACATGCATTGTAAACTGCATTTAGTTGAAGCAGCTTAGACAATCCATGGGTTCCTGTGCTTCAAAAAGACAGAGGACACCTAAGGTCCGTTTGGTGCTCAAGACAAATGCACTTTTAGAAAGGTTACTATATTATTCACCCTTAAAAGCCAAACAGCAAATCCAGGTGGGGCAGCAGTGTGATATGCTTCCCTCTTAACTTCTTTCGTGCCCTGAAAGACAGGTTAGCTAGTACCACAGGGGGATTCACAAAACTGGAGCTACAGTTTTGAGAAATTACGAATTAGGGGATACCCGTCTGCAGATCCTATAATCTTCCACTTCTTATAAAATGCTTGATCATATTAATCCTACCAAAGATCTGCTCACACAGCAAACAGATTTCTAGTTCTCTCACCAGTAATTTAGTGTGTTTCTTGTTGGAATTTGCCTTACTTCTGTATTGTATCTAGCTCCTTCTAGAAAAAAAATTCTAAGACAGTGGTTTGCATTTTAGATAAAGCCATTTGTATTAGGCTGCCTCCTTGTATTGTCCATGCAGTTTATGACGATAAACTGTTACTGCCTCAGTCTGAGATGTCACAAGAACCTAAGAATGCCCTGGAGGTCCAATTAGCTTATTGTTTTTTCACAGGTAGTAATCAAACCCAAATACCCAGAGGAGAATGTATGAACAGAATAAACGTTGTTCTCTCAGTTGCACTTCTAGCCTCTAACTTCTAACCTCTGTTATCCCACCCTGCAGCTGTCTGCCTTCTAGGCAGGAAAGCCTTACCTTCCTGAGTTTTTCTGTAAGGTTGTGAATGTGTTCGATTCTTTCGATCTTCCTTACCACTTCTCTCCTGTCTTTTCAAACACTAATACCTTCTTAGCAGGAACCACGCTGGGAGAGCAACGGGGTGAGAGAAGCAGAACCGTACACAATACTCAGTAACATATGAATGCTCAGTAATGTAATGGCATAGTCACAGGCTTGGGTTTGTCATTTTTAAGTAAAACATTTAGAGAAAGGGACTACCTACCTTCCTCACTTCTGCACCTTTTGCAGGCATTACCACTCATTTTATTGAAGGCATTTTCAAACTTCTAAAATCTGAAGCAGAACTCATCTAAAATGCAATATCTGAAGCTCAAAAGGGTAGACAGTGGCTCAAAAAGGAAAAAAAAAAAAAGGTGCATCCCTGCTCTGCAGTAACTTCTGATTCAGACCTGGACTCACCTATGTCTTTTTTTTAAGAGCCAGTACAAGACGTCTGCTCTCTCTGCAAAAACTGTGTGGGCTGCCTTCTCTCTGGGTTAGTCCTGACTTTCACGGAGGACATCAGTAGCAAAACAGGATTAAGAGAGACAACAGCATCTTGTTAAACCTCTGATGTTCAGTGATAAATTTATAGGCATATTGCAATTTCCCACATGTAAAAAGGTCAGTCTTAACTGAAACTAATTGACAAGGTTTAGAACTAATTGGAATTCTTTTGGTTTGCTAAAGAAAAACTAAAACAGAAGGGGCATTGAGATTAACATCACTCTCATACTTAAGAGGCAATCCCTTTAGGTTAAGGAATTGAAGAAAAGTTTATGTATACACATACTGTGCCTCTCCAATTGAGAAATTAATTTCATGTTTATATATTTCAGTTATACTTCTGATATTCCTTACAGTTACCAACCAAGTCTTTTGCTACATTTAAAAGAAAAATCAAACTCCTATGCCAACATCTTTTGATACAGCAATAGGGAAATGTTTATATTCCTAAAATAGTAAAGCAAGAGAACATCGATAAAACATTTGATTTCTTTCAGATTTGATGTCCGCTTGGGCTTCACCAACACTAAAAGCAGTACCTAGAGCAGTCATTTAGTAATCTGTGATTTACAGTCACTACTTCATACTGGTTGAACCAGTCTGGATTTCTTCCATAGAATTCCATGAGCTCTAAGCTAAGAGCTTTCACAGATAGCTTTAGTTAGACACTTGAGGTCTGAGTTTCTAAGGAATGCTCCGCAACTGATTGTACATTATGAATGTTTGCCTGGTGATTCACTTTCCTATGTCCTTAACAGGGGATCTAGTTGTTCCCTTCATAATTAAAGTTCTCAGCCGCAGAGGTCATAATTTCAAAAGCATTCCCAGAAGGCAATAATCTTAAATTAGAAACAATTGGACCATTTGTTACTAGTTTTAGACTCCTAATTTGCTATGGGAATTCTGCCACCCAAATGTGTAGCAGGTGCTTTCTCTCTGAGAACAATGAAGATATTTTCTTCAACATTTCTTCAGCTAACAAACATTGCATGTAAACTTACATTTTTAAACATTATTTTCTTATAGGCAGATAGAGTTCTAAAAATATTTTTTCAGGTTTTTTTTTTTTACATATCTTTATGAGAAATGTTTTGTAAATGGATTTTATTCTCACTAGCTTATTTTCTATATCATTGCTCTCACTGGTGTCCTTATGGGTTGCACAATTCAGCCAACAGGTTACAGGTAAATGGCAGTAAATTGCAGAAGACATTACTACAAGAACATTTATGGTCAAGTAGTCTTCGTTGTTATGTACTTGGCAGTATAAAAAAAAAAAAAATTTTTCCACTTCCAGACCAAGAAAATCTCTGCAGTGTTTTAGTCTTCACTCCACCCTTCTTTCATTTCTAGAAAACCAGTTATCAAAACTGATTTTAATATAGTACATAAAAGAAATGAGAGATAAATGCCATCTGCTGTTTCAGGTGAGAAAACAGAAAGGAGGTCACTAGCTTGCTTACAGAACCTGTGTAGAAATGATCATACAAGACTAGAGGAAAGGTGGAGGCTGAATCTGGCATGATCTACCGCTGCAGGTACTCTCTTGTGCGTGGTACTTCAGAAGGGCAAAGTAGCTTCAGACAAAGTACCTTTGATTAAAACTAAGTTTAAGTATTTTCGTAATTTAGGCTTATGGAAATAGGGAGGACACTAAAATACACTGCTCAATACACTGGTTATTCAGGTCTCTGATCTTTCTAATTTGGCAGCAAATATTAGTAGGTACTTTCTATTTTGATTCTGTAACCTGATTTGCAACTTGATTCCCATAAAATGGGAACAGCACTATCAGCTCATGTCATGTAGCCTACATTTAAAGTAAATGCCTGAGTGCTCATGAAACACTCTGCTATTACAAGGAAATAGGTCATCTGAAAGTCCATAGAGAAAGATGATGCTTTTTAGCAAATAAAGATCTGGACCAGTTCTAACAATGGAGTTTAAACAAATACTGAGTATATCTGTACATTTTTTAAAGGAAAACTAGCACATCTCGCTAATTAAAATCTGTATCATAATGAAGTTATGATATGTAACTTCCACTGAAGTTGCATAAGAACCCTAAATCTTAATTTTCAAACTCTTTGTGGCTTTGCAACATTAATATTGCTACTGCAACGTTTTTCAAACCAGCAAATTAACTCTTGCCCTCCACCCTCCACAGCAATTATCTCATGATATTGTCCCCCACATGGACTCCACATCAGGACCTTTTACTCTACCATATGTGCTTTTTCTCCCTCTAGGGAGCTGGCACACAAAGAATGTAACAATTACACCAGCTGGAAAAGACATAATGAAACAGTTCATCTGCCATGGTACAAACACTCTTGATATACTCAAAGTAGTGTCTTGGAGCAGAATTATTTTTCTTAAAAGAGTATGTCAAAGCTGATCAAATACAGACTTACATTAAGAATAAAATGCTATAACTGAGCTTTCACCTAATCAGTTAACCCTACTTGCATTATTTCTCTCTCCAGAATTCAGGTTTTAACCTAGTATCAAGAGAGAAAATCCTTCCAGGTCAACTAATTTTTATGTGCTTATGAGATACACCGCAATACTGGGTATTTGTGTTTTGCAGCCATAGTGATAAAATGTCTTTATTGGCTAAGGTCATAAGAATTTGAAGCAATCATCTGCCTTCATTTAATTTCAGAAAATCTGAACAGTCCTCTAACACCAAATAATAGGGATTTGGGGAAAAGAACTACAAAAGAAGTTTTGCAGCTTTTTCAGATACCAGTCTACCAATCTGACTTTTTGATTAATTGGAAAAAATAATTACTAAATACAGAAGGACAACACAAATCTGGTTATCTTTTTATTTAGTGCTGTATTGGGGATGAGTTTTCTTTGAAATGCATCAAATTCTTATTCTTGAAAATGTATTTTTCTTCTGCTAGCAGCTTAAGTTTCTACATCTATAATTTTTAGATCAGTCTTATAAAAAGTTAAGAGAAATTGCCAGACAAAGTTTTCTTGCTGTTAATGTGGTGATCCAGAACATTTTAAAATATAAATGTTTAAAGGAATTTAGGAACTGGACTGTTTATTCCTATTTGACAATCCAAAGCTCATGATCCATCAGAGTCAGTAAGACCTTTACTAGACAGTTGGTCAGGCTCATAATGAATGGCAGATGTTGTACATAAGATCAACATAGAAAAGACGATGTCACTCAAGAAAGACTGCCAAAGATTCTCAGCATCTTTCCATAGAATTATATAGAAGAAAATGTAAGTATTGTGAATTTTAAGGATGTTAAAAAAATATAACGTGCAACAAATCCATACTGAAAAATAATGAAAGCAGTATAATCCATGCCTGGTGCCAACATTACTAAAGCATAGACTTAAATCACCGGCAAAAAAACTTTTCACTTAAGTGGAAATGAAAAACAAACAAAATCATCTCATCCTAGTCTAGTGTCATTTAAAAGATACAGAAACTGCAGTTATGGTATTAACTAGAACCTTCATGGCAGCTTCAAATTCCTTTAGTTAATAATTTACATTTTGGTCATCTGTGTGATTTCCATTATTCAAAAGTGTTAAAAGTTACCTATTCTTGCAAAGTTACAGACACATTTTCTAAAGGACACAACATAATCTAGCTTTCAAGACAATATGCAACAAAGCAGAACTCTAAAGGGATACATTTATATTCTAGTTTATTCCTTCCATACTTGTTTTACAAAATGTCTGACAGACATGAAACCACACAAAATAACACTGTATGGTTCAGAAGGAATTAAAAATACACTTAACGTTGCCTTCTCACTGGATTAAATACTGTTGACTAAAACAATGGAGTAGCTCTTGACTTCCAAAGCTGTGACTGAAAATAGAACATACTTGTTGCATTATTAAAAGAATAATCTCCTCAAAAAAAAAAAAAAGAAAAAAAAAAACAACCTCTCTATTTCCCCAACTGCTACACCAAATCCAGTAAAATTCTAATGACAACGAGCTGGTAGATAAAAATGTTTAAATGTGCTGGTTATACTTATTTTCACATGGTTTTAGTGGCAGAGTTAGAGGTAAAGATCCAGTGGAGGAGCTGCAGGTGACTGAAACTTTAGAAGTAGACTTGAAATATAAAGGACTACACTATTCTATGAATTCCAGAAACTGCAGTTCCTAAGGGGTCAAAACCAAATAATAAATGACAGGAATTATGATGATGGAATATCTGGCTGGTATTTCTCATTTTTCGAAGTAATACAAAATCTTAAATGAGGAAAGACCTGGCAGTATGATCAACTAATATTACAATTTTAACATATGACAGGTGATAAACCATGTAGCATACAAAGTATGTGCCATATAAAACATTTCTACATCTACAACCATAATATATTGAAGTGGAAAAGAAACACTAACTACTGTCAGTGGAGAAAAATTACTTTTTACAGCCACTAGATCCTATTCCCCATTACTTTGAGCGTTCTGCCTCTCATTCTAGTTTAACACACTTAGGTGGGCAAGAGTACTCTGTCTGTTGAGAAACAATAGCCATATCACCCTTGGCTGGGTAAATATTCTCTTCCAGGCTTACTGTCTGTGCCGATGAGACGGCCAAGCATATTCATAGCTAGACTATTGCTAATGGCTCGTCCCTGTCAGTATGAGCTCACAGTAGAATTTCTAGATAAAATATTGCTTTCTTCTCTGTCTGACTGAAATAATGAAACTTTTATATGTTTTAAATAGATGAGTCTCTTCTGGCTAGATAAGCGAAACTGGCATTGCAGAAAGCAAGTGACATCACATAATAAATAATTAGAATTTTTTGAGTGTTATAATAATTTCCTTTAACTTCTGTTTTGAATACAGAATCATAGAATGATAGAATGATAGAATCATTTAGGTAGGAAAAGACCTTGAAGATCATCAGGTCCAACCGTTAACCCAGCACTGCCAAGTCCATTGCTAAACCACATCCCTAAGCACCGCACTGCGTGGTTTTTTTAACGCCTCCAGGGATGGCGATTCCACCACCTCCCTGGGCAGCCTGTTCCAATGCTTGACCACCCTTTCAGTGAAAAAAATCTTCCTAATATCCAATCTAAACCTCCCCTGGTATAACTTGAGGCTGTTTCCTCTTGTCCTGTCACTTGTTATCTGGGAGAAAAGACCGACCCCCACCTGCCTACAGCCCCTGTCAGGCAGTTGTAAAGAGCAATAAGGTCCCCCCTGAGCCTCCTCCTCTCCAGGCTGAACACCCCCGGTTCCCTCAGCCGTTCCTCATAAGACTTGTGCTCCAGACCCTTCTTCTCTGGACACGCTCCAGCAGTGTGTCTAAGAAAACACAAATTTTAAGAGGAAATGAAGCAACTAATCTTGATAGCTAACTGATAGCTTCAAATGAAATTGTCCTTATCGGTTACTCTTTTCAATGGTGTCTCCTTTGGACATCGCTAAAAATATAAATGTGATCTGATCTAATACTTAATCCTTTTCTAAGCACAATTTTTGTCTGCTATGTAACTCTGGTACAGTCACAGAAGTGCACTGTGACTCAGCAAATGGACTTGGCTTGTCTACTAGTTTTCTGTTCAACATTCAATTTACCTTGTATTCTCAAACAAAAGTGTGACCTGTTAGATATGGCACTGGCCTGCAAGAGGTACACACAAGCTCTTTTTTTCATTATATTTAAATACAATGTTACAGATTTTTCAATAGGAGTCTTGAAAAAACAGTAAGGACAATGGTTTACTCTATTTTGAAGCAAGTTCTTTCTTATTTTCCTGGAATAATTCACTTTTCTATTCTTGAAATGAAGCCTCAACAGTTTTGTACTCTATCCCTGGTACTTTTGGCTAAGAATAAAATACAAAGCACTGAATTGTCTAACTTGTTGATATGTTTGATGTGTCCCCTGAAAACAACTTTTATTCTTAAATATTTTCCTTATGTTGTTTTTTGTTCAGTTTAATTTTAACTGTAAGCATTTTGAGACAGGACATTGGTCTTCATTTTTGTCACTACAAAGCTTTAAAGAATTTTGATCATTTTATTAACAAATCTCTCTACAACTGCTAATAAGCAAAATTAGAAAATCCCTCTTTTCAAAATTAAATGGTGTTTTTAACCTTCATAGTTATTTTTATATTGCTAAACCATGATTTTCAAAAGTTAAAAGTCATCATAAATAAATAGCATATCAAAGTCATTTTTAAGATGAATCCATAATTTTGGAAGTCTCGACTTTGTTTTAACATTCTCAAAGCTAGTAATTATGATCCAAGAGTATACAATGTTAACTTAATCAATTAGAAATCCAAAAGCTGCATGTTCAGCTTTTGACTATTTATTCTTAGAAAAAAAAAAACACATTTCAATTCTTAGCTAGAAAATATATAGATGTTAATTTTTAAAACCTGAAAATCTTGTTCATGGAAGTTGGAATGCTATGAAGAAAAATCTCCCTTACTATAGCCTTCATTTATGTTGTCTTCTAAAAACTTATTCTTTATTTATTTATTACCTTGCCATTGTGCCATTACCTTGCCACTGTATCAAAAAGCATAAACCTTAGTGAAGGTTCTGAGTTGAAAAAATTCAAAACTACTATGGTCCTTCTATGTGTTTGAAACACCTTTTTGTTATACCTAGATTAATAAATGCAATTCCATGCATGTGATACACAGCCTGATTTTTTTTACTAGTTGTCAAAAACTAAAGGGCCTAAACAACAGCTTAGGCAACTTCAATCTGATTAGTAGTCACATTTAAAACAGCTGTTCCAAAATAGCCCTATAAAACTATAAAGTGTTATAGTGAAACTAATCTATCCAACATTTTGGAGATACAAAAGAGCCTGTATTTAGCTTGTCTTCAGCTTTATGGATAGCAAACTTCAAGGTGATTTTCTTCTGGCTAATAAGTGACCAGAACATGTATGTAATCCCTCCAAGAGTTTACCTAATTGGGCCAGTCTTTGTGACTTTAAGTTTACCCTACATAGAGCTAAACTGTAAGGCAAGTTAAGCATGAAGTTTTCCTGACATTAGCTGAGTTTATAAGGCAACCATGTCAACTAAGTAACGTGAATTACATCAAAATCAAGTCTATCTTTGTATAAGATTCCCAATACCAGTTAAATGGCATTTTAAATAATATATAGCTTATATTTCAGGAAGAAAGCAAGCTTGTAATAGACAATTACTACGAAACATCTTTCCAATCATTAAGTTATAATAAAGCAATATATTAGGTTCAGTTAGTTAACCAAAGAGTAAACTCAAGTCGCCTAAATATCCAGTGAGTGCTCAGAGGCATCTGGGCAAAATATTCGGAATGCTATTAGAATTTCCCAGACCTGATAGCGCAGGTTAGTGAGATGCACACTGTGTTAGTGTAAACTGCAATCATAATTGCAGAAATCAACTGCAGATATTTGTCATAGGGTCTTTATAACATATCTGTGTGAATGTACCTCCTAAAGAAAATACTAGGAACCTACTATACTAATGTTAGTGCAAAAAACTGTCACTGAGAGAATTATTGACATTATAGAAGTTGCTTCTAAATCAGAGAGCACAGTTAAACTGGTTTCATTTATTTTAATCAGACGTGTAATGAATGTATTTGTTAAAGAAGCTTTAAATTTTTCATGTCTCTTCAGAAAAGAATGAATGAAAAACCCTAGCAACCCAGCTCTGCTCTTGTGAAGCCTTCGTCTGTACAGCAGTCGATTGACAGCAAATACACACTTTCAAAGTTGGAGGATATTTTCTTTCAAAGTTATAGAAGTTGTTTTGACTGAGCACAGTACATTTTCACCATGATGATTATTATGTATCTGTAAAATAGGTTTCTGTTATTTCTGAGATGTTTTCTAGTGTTTCTGAGGCTTTCTATGATAGTTGAATAATTTGAAAAAGAAAACATAGATAATTGACTTTATGGTATGGAAGACACAAGGCAAAAAGATTAATGGAAATGCACGGGGGTTAAATTCTGAACCCCAAGCTAGGCATTTGAGCTCCTCATGTAATGCACAATATCAGTTAAGAACATACAAAAAGATTCTAAAAAGCTGATAAGTAGCTGGGGAATGAAAGGTAGCAAAAAGTAAGGTATAGCTACCTATCTGAACTGGAAACAAGTTGTGCTTTTCATCAAAAACATCCCAAATTCTTTTTTCTGAATGGTGGTCAGCTGTTTATGAAGGTATTAATTTACAGAGTAGGATGTATGAAGGGCTCCTCAAACCACACAACTAGAAAACTTGCCCAGATGGGAACAAGAGGTTCAACCCTGCATTCTGTATAATACCAAGCAGTAACTTGAACTGCTACCCCGCGTGAGAAACCTTGCCTGTTTACTGAAGGGAAAAAGTTCTTAGTGTCTCCTAATAAATTCAGTTATAAATAACTAAACGGTCGTCAGGATACAGGATGAATGTATGAATGGTTATATATCCTAGCTCACCTAGGATGCTGGAAACCAAACGCATCATCTAGTTAATATTTTACGTATCTGAGTTCTTTTTACTTATGTTTCTATACCTTCCGACAAAAGTACCTATATTATGGGTGCAAGAGTGGATCTTTTGGAAAAGCTCTTTTGTACTAAGGACATGAAGTAGATCTCATGCTCTTCTAAGTTACAGGCAACATCAGGAAGTAACATAATTATGCAAAAGCCTAACATTTATTCATATGATGTTCTTCCTCAGGCGTGTAGACTCCTGCTCTAATAAAATACAACATGCTTATTGTCTTTTATTCTACCAGGGTTTTTTTTAATGCTTTTTGAATGGTTTTACCTCATTCTAAGCCTTTCTTCATGGTTCTTATTCTTGCTTTCTAATTTAATAATTAGAAATACCTTTTGTAGGGAATTTTCAACCAAAAATATTACACTACTCAGAAAGGGACTGCAAAAAACCATCAACTTTACATTATAATCTTGCCAGTAACTGCTTTATATATAAACAAGAACATCAATATATGTATTTGTCTATTTATATATTTTGAAGACAAAAAATTACCTTATTAAAATGACAACACCATGATCTAGAAAATGTTTTATAGTATAAAACTTTATATCTATTTCTTAATTTGATTAAAACTTTTCTAATGGTCAGGGCTTTGACAATTGCAAAATGCTGTAAAGCCATTAATTGCTGACTACTCATAGTTAAAAAGCACACATATTATTAGCCCTACTTTGCCACTACAGAAATAGAGACAAGAGATGCTGTCAATATTTTAGTGAGTCTTGGACTATTTGTTTTCTAAGCTATGGCAAGCACCACACACAAAGGTGAGACAGAATAAGAGTAGGAATCTATTAATCTACTTTTCCAATTTTTTGAAAAAGGCTTTCTTATACAACAATGATAGACTTATGTGCAATGTCTCACTTATAACCAGATTAATAGAACACATCTTGGTAATCAAAATGTCTCACACACAGAGGCAAAAGCACACATTATAGATGGGAAAAGCACATCTTCCTATTACAAGCCTCCAGCCTGCTTGGTTTGTTTTCTTTGCTTGCTTTTCTTTGTTTTTTGGAGTGACAGCTGATATGTTACATGAATAAACTATACATTCCAATTATACTTCTTGAACTTGAGGAATGTTACCTCAAGAATTGGAAAACTAGCATTATCCAGAGAGAACACGTAAATTTCTTTCTTGGAAATGAAGCCAGACGTACTATGACAATCTTCTCTGAGAGAGCATTGATAAATCCAAAGTTGGACACAGAGCTAGCAGCAAGAGCTAAGTTTTTCTTTAAAGCACATAGTACCCAAGTCACATTACTCAATTACACAACGCTGCCTAACAACACTGTTTTATACAAAAATTTAGCAGGGGTGATATATCAGCAAAATAAATTTATGTTACCCTGAAAGAAATCAAATAGCCACAGTAAGAAGCATTAAAGATGTCAAATAAATACATTATGTTTTTACAAGACTGTTTATGAACCATATTCTATATGCACAAATCAGTGTTGCCAATGGAATTAGAAAAAGTAGAGAAAGCAGTATATCACTCCCAAGCAGCTGAACATGGCTGAGAAGAATGTCTGATTTGAGCATACCTCTGGGGAAACATCCTGGGTTTATATAGATGGCTTGCACAAATCGTCTGTATCTTTCAGTGTCCTGTTACAGGTCACAAAATGTCTGGATCTCAGTTGATTCCTTCACCAGATAAAGATCAGGTTCTTAAAAACTGTGCATGGTTCATGTGTCTAAAACCTAAAACTAGGCTAGACGGTCAGATGTAAAGTGATCTCTTAACTAACTAAAACCAGTTATAATTGCAATAATAATACAATGCATTTATCATACTTTTCTTTACCAAACAAGTTAATACAAACAAAATTAAAAACCAGATGGTGATATTTTATATTAAATCATAAAGCTACAGGAAAACTACTATTTTTCACTTCTAAATATACTCTGCAAAAGAAAATAAAAAGTCTTCTTCCATGATAAAATCTTGAACGGAATGTCACATATGTGTCTAGCATAAGACTATATCTCTTCTGAAGTAGTGCCTAGACCAGAAATAAATCTGTATACAGAAACAGGTATACAGGCAGACTTAAACAGGAGAGCTTGTAAAGGGCCTTACAATAACATGCTCTTTTTACCTTGCACTTTTGTGTTAGAGTTTACAAATAGTGATTGCGGTGTATTTGAAAGAATATTTCAAACTGCTGGCATGTTAATGAAAACGTAACTCACTAGCGAACAACTTGCTTTTAGTTTGGAGGGGATCTTCAAACACTCTTTAGAGCTCTCAAAAGCATTTGTACTTAAAGACTTCCATCAAAACTAATGTTTCATCAGGTCTCCACAGTAACCGCCCCCCGCTCACACATTATGACACACTGGTTAAGCTCACGTGCTCGTGTCTCCCTCTAGTGCCTGGATCTGTTCGAAGTATTTTTAACTGGATTTTAGAGGTTCCAGTCAGCGCAGAAACTGAAGTTTGGTAAGGAAAGTCAAAAAAATTCAAGCAAGGAGAAATAGGTTTGAAATGAATTTTTTTCTATGTGCCTAAAAATAGTTACTAGTGATTTGGGTGCGTTTAGGTGGTGGTTTGGGGGGGGGGGGGGAGGGGTTGGGGTGGGGTGGGGTTGGGGAGCGGTGGGTTAAGGTAAGAGACAAAGCAAATACAAACCTAATTCTCAAAGGGAGAGTTTAGTCTTGATTCTTTTGCTTTCTCCTGTCCTTATTTTAGATTTATTAGCTTCTTTCTTCAATGGGAAAATATGTTACTAAGCTCTTTTTCCTAAATCTTTTCAGTGTGCAAAAATACTATGTTATCGTTAAATGTAGAGTTGACTTGAGAAGTTCATTTTTGTATTTAAGTAAATCACAAAAACTTGGTTTTGGTAGTTTCCAAACAAGTGGCCTACTGCAAAGGAACTCATGCAAGCATGTAAAGGGTTTACAAGGAAACAGCCTTTTCCCTATTCCCTTTTATTTAAGACGGGAAAATAGGTAACCATGTTTGCAGTACATATCTAATACCTATCTAATGTCTACTGTTATCAGATATTACAGGTTCTAGTTATTGCTCTTAAATGTTGTATTATAATACAATGGGAATTGAACAGATAAATCTGTTTGAAATAGAGTGAAAAATTCTTTCTACAGTCACGTTCCTCCAGTAAAATGCATTTGCAAACGTAACTGGAGGCATTTCACAACTTTGTGTTCACAGACTGAAACCTAAAGGGTTCATGACTCACAGAGCCAGCATGGTATCACGGTTGTCCTGTGACATCTATTCTATTGAAAATGCTAGTACGCAGCTCGTAATACTAAATCATTTTATCTCTATGCCACAGTAAATAAAAGTATGTATGACTTCTGAATGTATGAATGTTCATTTTCTTAAGTTGTTTATCTCACCTAATAAAAGACAATTCTTTTGTATCAGTTTTGAGTTCTGCAGGAGATGGTCTCCTAGATTTCACGCACATCCTGATTAGTAATATCATTCATCCTATTTTATATAATAGAAAAATTAAGTTAAAAACTGGTAAATTCTTAGCAGTAAAATATGAGTTAATACTTTTTAACCCTATTTTCCTAGGTGTATCTAACTCTGAAAAAGGCAGGGTGTTCTTCTGCTAGTTAACACTTCTTCCGTTATTCCTTTGTCAGTCTGAATAATTTCACACCCTATATTCAGCCTAATTACTTTATATCTCAAAAAATAAGATTGCCAGGCAATATATTAGAAACCTAGGTATGAATCTACCATGTAAACAAAGAGGACATCTAGGAGTTCAAAGTCCTCTCAAGTTTCCCACCTAGGGAGACAGATGAAGAAGCTATTTTATTTGGAAAATATTTTTACTGCAATCTTCTGACTAGTTGTCTTCCCATCATTGTCTTGTGTTTTGGGTGAATTTAGGTCAGTTAAAATAATTTACTTTTTTGTGTTTACTTTCAGAGAAATTTTGCATAAACAAATGTCTTAGGCAGAAAGTATTTTCATGGAACTGGCACCACTATTTCTACCAGAAGATATCAAATTAATAAGCACAGTATCAATGTTGAGAATATGGAAGCATTTATCAAGTAAGGAAACCAAGCTAGTTCAAATAATGTCTAAATTACATTTAATATTTGTAGAGCTTCCTGATTTTGAACTAAATGGAATAAATCAATAGGAAAATCCCGTAAGCTGCTTTTAAATACAATGTGATAAATAAAAGTTTACATTTCCACACATTTCATTATAGGGAGATCTACATATAAAGTTACTCTCTTGGTTTTAAAAAAACAGCTTCACTACCTTTTATAGAAATGTGCATTTGAAACTGAAATACAGATATATGTGAATAGAAGCAACAGAAGTAACCTTATTCGGGACATTACTCAAAGCCTCTGTTTGATAGGAAATGGGCAAGAGAACATGAAGATTTATTACTCCATTGTCTAAATGAAGGTGCCTGTGCACTATTAACAGTCTTTATGCCATTCAGTCTCCAAACAGTTTGAGGACATAAGGTTTCATGCCTGGAATGCCAAGTACAAGAACTTAGTACAAAACTTGCTATGTTAAATAAGTGAATTTACAAAGCTATTTCTGGCTAAAACTAGTCTATCATGATAAGAAAGTAACAATCCTACAAAAGATATTTTCCCTTCTGATGTTTCAGAATACCGTACTTCATTGCTGAAAAAATGTATGGAATAGTAAAATATTTTTTGTTTTATCATACTTTTAAAAACAGAAAGATAAATATTTTTATACTACTACCATCTCCTCTCCAGTCACTCTTTCACCCTCCTCTTCCCTTTCAGTTTAATGTATGTTTTTCTTTCTATCACTGATATGAATCACTCTTAGAAATAACACAGTAGTATCCTCTGAGTGAAAATTCTGCCTCAGACTATATATCCAGTCAGTATCTGTGTACACAAATGAGTCTCAGCCATGTAAGCTAGGGAGAGCATTGTTACATTATTCATTTCATTTCTTGACCACAAAGATGATGCTTTGAAGAAAATTCCATGGATGCTGAGACTGTGGCAAACTACTATGCACACTAACATGCTCTCATGAGTCCAATAAAACATTATGAGGCAACTTAAGGTGGACTCTTAGTTTAAGTGCTTTTTATACTGTGGCATGTATTTTTCACAATATAAAAATGCTTCTTAGAATAAAGCTTCCAGGAGCAAAGGAGGTTTTGTATCAAAATGTTTTCAATCAGGAATATACATACTGCCAAAGAGAAATAGTGAGATGCAAGCATCTATGCAGGGAGACTTGTGTGCCTATGGGCTCTCAAAAGCTGGAACAGAATCTGCTGTCTCTTCAGAGAGCCTCTCCCACCCAGAAGAATGCAAAGAAAAATCAAAACTAGTATCCCCTCTGTGGGAGTAGCCACTCAGATGTCCAGTGATGCTCTCATCACCTACAACAATCAAGCTCACAGGAACACTGGCGATCACACACTTCTCTGTATTTAATATTGGCCTCCCTTGGTTCAGTTAATTCAGTTCTCTTCTTCCATCTGAGCTTCAAACAAAGGTTTGGGAAAAAAGAGCGAAAGCCAAAACCAAACTGAGTCCAAAGAGATTATAATCTCTCTTTCTTCATGTTAATTCTGATGGATGTGACAAAGTTCCTTTCTCAGCCCTCACAAAGTCAGTAAAAGATTCCAATGACTAGAACTAATCAGGCTTTACTAAAAATCGGTAGGTAATTAGACCCTGAGTTTTTCTTCTAGTTCAGACTGGTTTTGCATTTTATTACAAACAAGTCAGAAGATACAAGGCCAATTGTGCTTAATCACTGAAAGAAGGAAAAGGCTGATATACTACTTTGTGTCAGTAAGTTTCTTTGTTACTGGGTAACTAAAACCCCTGCAATGTGGTATTACGACACGCACCGCTCAGTTTGTCAGCCCTTACACATGCAATGGGCAATCAGCTCTGAATTCTTACTTCCTTGGCATTCTCACAAATTTATCTGGAAGTGGGTCTGCAGACCGCATATTTGAACACATGCACACTGCATAAAAAGTGTTCTTGACCTCACTAATCGATGTTGGTTTGGGGTAATACTACTCACATAAAGCAGAGTTTGCTTACATATTTGTTCTGTAATGGCATTTTCCTCTCATGGAAATCTGTCAATTTGCTTTCTGTTGCAAAATAGTATATATAGGTCAGGATCTGAATGAAGAGAAACAAACCTGTGTAAATAAAAAAACCTGTCTATGCCTGGACTTCTATAGTATGCACATTATTTCCTACAGGAATACTTATATTTGTCTAGAAAAGCAAATCTTACTATTGAGCTTCTATTTTATATTGTGTTGTGTTTAGAAAGGCCCAACTGTGCCTATAAAATCATGTACACAGACCTTAGCTGTAGTTGCAGCAGATTTATTAATAGAATGGATAGTTTTCTCCCTGTTCCAATGTATATTTTGCTAAATCTTTAGAGATCATCTTTAGGGTAAGCTTCTAATAAGTCCAGCAGCTGAAAATCAGCTGTTCTTTTTTAAGGTGTTCCTTTTTGTGGATCGAGCATAATTTTCATGTCCAGTACAATGTGACATGCAACAAGGCAGGTATCTTTCTGAAGGTGTTCATATTGGCTCACTGCTTTCCAACATGTAACTAAACAAACAAAAGGACTATCTAATTTCACTCCATTTTGAAATATGGCCTTTAAATACAGATAGTAATCTTTCAGTTTAGTCATTTTTTTAAACCTGTTGCCCAGCTTGGATTGGCAGCAAGTAACTGTTGAAAAATGAAGGCTGTCTTCTATAGAATGTACTCTTTTGTGACTTTAGTTCTGGAATGTTTTTCCCTAGTACTATGGGAGGAACGCATACATTGCTAAGACTTTTTATTGAATGCGCTTATGGAGATAAGGAGAATCTTAAGATAAGGAGATACGCTTATGGAGATAAGGAGGATGCTTAAGGAGATGTATGATGTAAGTATGCAAGACATATGTATGTGTTAGTCCTCATATTCCGTTTAATTACAAAGAAAGTAATGTATTTTTCAGAATCAAAATTGACATAATGTGAGCTAGTAAGAGACCATACCCAATACATTTAGCTCTTAGGTATGAAGAAATAATTTCAAGAGAAAGATTTTTCATGTTTGAGCTGCAGTCTTTGCAAAGTAAAGAATACCACGACTGGAATATTGGCTCACTGGACTGACAGTATAGAATATCGGATCAAAGGCAGGTTCTGCTACTATTACTAAGGAACCATACTTTACAGATAATCTTTTTGCCTCCACAAGCAGAATATTATTTTGCATGAATAACCTTATTAGGAATATGATTTTTCATCAAGTTGAATATTCATTATTATTCTTCCCCTCTCTCCCTATACATGTTTTACAGTGAGGTTTTGATACTTGCTAGTCAAAGTACTTGGCCATTTCAACAACAGCAAGTAATTTGCTCCGTACAAACCAGTGAGGTACTCCCACACAACAGGAAGGAAAAAGCACAAGAGAAATTGAGATTCTGAGTCATAATTCACTTCCTGGTGTACTCATGGACCACATACCTTCTCGTTACCCCCTTGCACAGGGTGGATCAGAGAAATACAATTTAGACAACAAATACTAGATCTTAAAACGAGATTTAAGTAGTACAGTGGGAGTCAGCTCCAACTGAAACAAATACAGCTTTCTGTGTACAAGTTTAAAGTGCACTCTTTGAACTCAACAGAAGAAAATCCTACAAACATTTGCTTTAGATTGTTCTAAATTGTCAAATTAAAAGCACCTGGTGGAAGCACTTGAAAAATTTCTGACCAAACCAGGCTTGTTCAGAAACCTCCATTACCCCTCAGCACAAAAATCCCTAGGTTTCCTAAATCCATGGATTCAGAGAAGCCCATTTGTGGACTACATGGCAGGACAAAACTGAAGTTTTCCAGGATCTTGAAGAATTTGCAGGAGCACACAATTTGAAGTAAAGGTGAAAGCATTTGGGCTTTTGGGTCCTGTATTTCTGAAGTATGGCTCTAGGAACTCTAAAATGACCGATCTTTCAGTCCCAGAGGAGAGGTCTGAGTTTTTTACTAAAAATTTAGATAGTATCATTCAGGACTAGAAGAATATCAAATTTTGAAATTGCAAGTAAACGGAATTACCTTTCTTTAAATTTAAAAAAAAAAATCCTATTTTAGAAACTCTTCCTATTAGCTGGCAGTAAGCAGTTATGAAATTGCACACCCTGTTGACATGTTTCTAATAAGGGATTATTCCTTCAGTTCAAAGTAGATAATTGCTAGATTGAAAGTGGTTTACATGGATGAGACATATTAGCTGTCATTAAAATTGTTCCAAATCATTATTTAATCTTTTGAAAAGGAAAAGGTTTAGTAAATAGTCTTAAAGGTTTCAACTTCAACATTGCTTAAGAAAGAAAACATGTTGAAAGCATCTTTTTAGCTGGATCAGATTTGACTGTTGTTGAACAATCAAAGAATAAAGACAAAATTAATGCAAAATATCCACTTACAATAAAACTGAATATTATCATAATAAATTATGCTATCAAGTGTCGTTCATTTTACCTAGTATTCTGTTCACCTTCTGGAAGGTATCACAACCTATTGAGTTGTGAATAAGACTTTACTACAAATTTTTGAGCAAGGAGGAAATACAGGAACCGGCATATAGGTTTTTTGCAATTATTAAGTGAAAGGCAAGTTAAAATAGTTTGGTTGGTAAGAGAGCAGTACATAAGAGATCATAATCAAAGCAGAACTCTATTCAAAATTCAGCATTGTTAGGGTATCACAAAAAATAACTTCTCTAGGTTTTTTATGTCATCATTGTATCCGAGTGTAGAAAGGATCCCAGAAGACAGTTTTATACTGTCATAGTAAAATAGTACATATGAAGGGACAAGATCAGGAGGACAAGGAAAACCCACCAGGCAAGCAAGGGTGTAAAGTCATGCTGGACATGGTGCATTTTTAACTCTACAAGTTCCAGGAAACTGCAATGGGATTCCTACGGTACAGGCCAGACTGCCAGTCTTCCCCAAGGACACAGGATCTCTTATTTCTGTACTGAGGGAGATTCAAAAATCTTGCAGTGTTAAACCCAAGCTACCATATTCTAATGCAGGATCAGGCAAGAAAGAGAAGAGTTATGCAGCATATTCTTACACAGGATTATCGTCAGGTATGTAAAGGGGCAAGGGCACTTCAGCTCCATCTTCAGTTATCCCGTTTGTTTCACAGTTTCCGCATCCCAGTCGATACTGTAATTCCTTGCCAAATACTGTCATGTGAAGTAGATGACAAACTAAGACCACCTGGACTGCAAATTCTACTCATCATACAAAGGTGACAAGTTTGCAATATTGTGACAGATTTTCCTCTTTTCAACTCAGGTCTATAGATGTTTAGGTTTGAGGCTGTTTTAAAACCCAGGTTACTTTTTTACTAGTACCTTGACCTAATCATGCTGAGTAAAACCCAGTTCTTTGTGAACTGCTCTAGCAGTTCCATTTCAGTACCGGATATCTGTACAATACACATAGTATTTATATTCTAAAAAGAGAAGTCTCAAAACAAAGGAATGCTGACAGGCGATTAATGAATATTTTTTTTTTCCCCCGGCAACAGAATTCTTTGCTTTTCTAAAAATATTTTAAATCATTAATATATTTTCTGTCATATTCATATAATTTTCTATAAAGAGAACAGATCTATCAATGAACAGGAATTAGTCGTACTGAATGAATATATCATAAGAAAGGAAATCAGAAATCAAATTTTTATATAGATATATATACACACACACGATTCAGACCCATCCACAAAAAGTATTTTCAAAGATATTACTGCTAAACCTTATGCAATATGTCAGTTGAAATGTATTTTTGAAATAAGAATTTAACAAAAACCCCCAGTATTTTTCATTTTTAAGGAGATTTACAAAATTTGTAGGAAGCATTTGAAAGAGTCAGAAAAAAAGGAATTTCAAACAAAACAATTTAAAGAAAAAATTAATCTGACTTGATGAAATAATAGGTTCTGCTTTCAAATAAGAGTCGCTAGAGCAATATTGAATTTGCTGAGGTATGAATGATATGGCATTCAGGAACACGGTTGTTATGCTCAGTAACAAGGCAGTTTTTGCCTTACATATGGTTTTTGGAGAAAAGATTTACATGTTCTCATTATCTCTGAACACTCATGAGAAAGCATGGAAGCAAGCAGACTGTCCCTACAGTTTACACGAGGAAAAGATTTCTGTTTATCATAATGATCTCTTCAATCTTTTTAATCCTCTGTTAAAAAGAGCAAGACAGCTGCATTTGAAGCCCTTCTTCCAGCTGTGTATTGCTCAGTTGCTGCTTTTTCACAGAATTGGGGGATTGGTGTAATTAGACTGAAGGGAGTTGGGTCATGCTTAACAATTAACTCTGCTAATACAGCTGATGTGTCCAAATGTTCCTTTTGGGTATCTGTGTAAACATTTTCTCTTGATAATTCTCTACTCTCCACTTCTTAAAATAATGAATTGGCAGCTTTTCCCACTATCTACAGTCTGTGCTTATCAACTTTTTAGTTAAATATATGAGAATGCAATTTCTTTATTAATAAATAGAGCAAATAATGACATTACAAGAGATTAATAAGGTGACCTCAGAAAGCAGATTATGAACTGACATTACTGCAGAGTGGACATCAACATTTATAATATCCATCAAGAAAGATTACGAATTCTACACTGCTGAGTACTTCTACAGTTGCAGCTTGACAGACTTACCAGTGAAGTATAATTCAGCCTTTATATAACAGTCTTTAATTTGGATCATTAATGTTGCAGTTAGACAAGGTTTAATCCTGGAAGAAGCTAAGGCTTGAGTTAGTAGAGTTAATGGAACTCAGTACTTTACAGAATCAGGCCAGAAATGGCAAACTTCGTAGTTGCCAAAAAGGTAAGCATAAGAAGGGCTAGAAGTTGTTAGAAGAATGAAGAATATTTGAAAACAAGTTACCACGGTGAAGGGAATAAACAGTTATACTAGGAAGCACAGCAACATGGAGTCAAGTGCCATTAGACTAATGAGAAAAACGTTCTTTTCCTCATTCCACTACAGAAACAAGGTATTTCACCTCTTCTCTTCTTCTTTTGCCTTTCTGATATTATATTCTTCAGAGCTCTGTCCCTCATTATATTTTGTATAGTGCTTAACAGGACAGCTCCTTAATCATGATTATAATCACCAGGAATGGTTGCAATAAAAAAAAAAAACCAAAAAAAAACCCACAACCAAACAAATATGTGTTATGAATTCTGTTCTTCTTGAGAAAGGGATATAAGGACACAGGAATAACCAGAATGTCTAAATTCAAAATCACAATAAAAATCTGTTGCTGCCAAACACTGAAGTGCCTGACTCATTAAGCACTGCCCTACTTGAGCCATGCACGTAGCATTTCCATGGTAGACTTTTGTTCAAACCCAGAACTATATGCTTGGCAGGCATTAACTCCTAATCTCCATGTAAGCCTGGTACCATTCAGAAGACAAGTGCCACGCAAATCCAGAGTCCAGATCTAGCAGGCATTTTCAGATCACACCTTGCACATATGGAGAGGAGTAACCTACTTCCAAACTTCACCTACGACTCCTTTATGTCTCTGCAGAGAAACAAGGCATGCAGTCACAGCCCTCATACCAGGAATAAGGAAATCAGATGCTGCCACTTCAATTGTCCAGCTTCTGAATCTCTGAAATCTCTCCCTCCTTCCTGACCCCCACTTTGGACTTTCTCTGTAACCCCACCAAGCTATTCCTCATGGGGCATACTGCACTCAGGCTTTAGTTTAGACCTGTAATACGCTGTTTATGTGAACCTTCCCATCAGCTCTGTTTACTGTGCCTTCAATCAGATCACAGAATTTCTTTCCTTTCAGAGGATGCTCAACTGGAAGATCCAGTCCAACTTTCATGAAATGTGCTTTGTGGTAGGCTCTTATGGGAAGCAACCACCACTGGCAGGAGAATCACCACTTTTTCCCTCCCTGTTCCTTACCTCTTGTTTTGTAAATTTTAGTTAGTTCTGGAGAAAATTAAAACACATAACAAAGGGCACAACAAAGTTGATAATAGTTATTTTAATAGTCAGTAAACATTATTCAATAACATAACAACCAATCAGAGTGCAACATTTGTATCTATTTAGCATACTCCAATCATTGCTAATAGCATCAGAAACAAGAACAACTAGTAGGCAGTCTGAGAAAATCCTCGTGAAAAGTATATAGTACTAGAAGAACAGCATGGTGTAAAACTGTCCTGGCCACCATCTTCATCCTTCATCATCCCCACCTGCTGCACTTTTTCTCCTAAATTAGTTTCCTCCATTAAACATGATGTATCCTTGAGCTACAGATCTAACTAAGGAATCTTTGTGCCTGCCTCTGTAAGTCTGACTCAACGTCCTCTTTGTAAGTGTCCTCCTTTCCTGACAGCCCTACCTTTCACAGTGCTTTCTGCTGCTTTCATTCCACCTACTAAGATACAGATGAGTGCTCTTCTTTAAAACAAACAAAAAAAATTAACTAGAGGAAAATAAAAAAGAAGACAAGGCACCAGTGAAATCTTGCTCTCCTAAAGCAAAATCTTGCAATTTCTTTCCATCAATGAATGCAGTTGTACATATTGATTAAGGGCAATAAATCCTTTCCTGCTATTAGCTCATAACGGAGAACACCTTGCCCGTCCATGGTGTTCTTATAGTGCATGGGATTTCAACTCTTGAATCTTTCTAGACATGCTGTAATAGTTGTCTTCATGAACTAGAGGACAGAACTGTGTCATGGAACAGGAAGATAAGGCTCCTCTGGAATAGCTCAGATTCTGCCTGTCTGACGCATAAAAGTCTAGGAACATTTTTACTTCCTTTCCCATGGTCATAAACTCTGGAGAGTATGTGGAACTTGTGTCAAAGGGGAAGACTACTGATTTAATGAGTTATGTTGCTTATCCTTATTTAAGAATTTGTCTGAATCAGACAATTGCTGTCGGAAACATCCTCCTCTGCTAAGAACCATGGAGGTATTTTTGTCTTGTAGGCCTTGCTTGAGATGGGGAAAATCTTTGTCTCCCATATATAATCTCAGCTCTTGGGCAGTTGTTGTAAGAGCTCATATTTTAGTGCTCAAAAGCACCAAATTCAAACTGAGCTGTGAAATGATATTCTAAATAAATTGACAAAGAGTTGTAAGTTACAGCAAAATCAAATGAATGATGAGAAACTCAATGCAGAACAGAAAGGACAATATAAAGAGCAAACTAAAAAATAAGGTAGTGTAACAAATGAGTAGAAAGTTAACACTTTCTCTGACTGATTTTTCTGCCTCTGCCTCCGAAACCTCAGTTAGCAAGAGAGTACCCTCTCCGAGTACATTGATTGCCACTAAACCAAAATAAAATATGAAGAAAAAGCAATTCAACTTACCAAAGTTGGTTGTACAAACATTCTCTTCCCCTCTGCTCCTGGGAAAGCAGCTATTATGGATGGCAATGTACGAGTCACTATTCCCACAGGGACACTGAGTACTACCAAGAGAGAGTGGTTTTATACTGGCAGTATACTGGCAGTATTTAGCATTTGTCTGCATCTGGATGGATTCCAGTCATTGTTCAGTTTTGAATAAGCAAGTGTTAGGGCACTGGGTATGTAAAAGATTATTTTTATAATATCTTTTATGAATATGCGCCTACTTTTAGTTTTGTTTACACATATTTACATTTTTTACTAACCGTAGGAGTTGTGTCAATTTACAAAATATACATCAATGAAAATTAAATTCAGCATGGAAAATAACATTTTACAAAGTCTTAGAGTTAAGTTCACTAAATCCAAGCATAGTGACAATATTCTCATGTGACTTTATTAACTTGCTATTATGCAAGAGCAGCTCAAATTATCATTCTTTTTTCCCTTCATGAGGGAGGGCCCTGCATCTGTCTTCACAGGGCTGGCCTGCTGGAACACCTACATCAGACAGGACAGTGTTTCCTGTCCCCATCCCAAGCTGACCCATGTCCTGCAGAGGTGAGCCACGTCAGAATGCTTCATGTGCAGTATCTTCACCACCTGACAGGTTGTATAAGCCTTTGCCTTAAAGAGAATCTATAACCCTAATCTGGACTCTACAGAGCTTAACACCACAGGGGTACAGAGCAGGCCGCCTGCAAGGAAGAAGCAGGAAGAAATCCTTCTTTAGTTTATGTAAGAAGTGGAGAGCAGTAGAATTTGGGGACTGAGTCAGGAGACACGCATTTTATTCTTGTTAAAAGCCAGCAATATGTTTTACTGTTTCCCAAGCCAACACATCCTTCCTCAGAGCTTACAAAGAACAGGCCCTTATAACCAGCTCCAAAGAATTGCTTTCCAAGGGCCACAGTTTACCACAGTCCTCAAAAAAACCCCAAACAAGGAACTGTATGAGGCAAACCTGTCTTCCTGTCCTGGGATACTCCAAAATTAGGTGGCCCAGAAATACTGGGCTCTTGTTCCCAAAAGATGAAGATGCTTTCTCAGACAAGCAACATCAAAAGGAGCCTCTTCAGGGATCAGCAATCAGTGAACAGCACTTGATCTTCAACAGCATCGACTCCTACCACTGATTCTGCTTTACTGATGCTGCTGGATGAGTTAAAGCTTCAGATTCTATTACAGTAAACACCTATTTGCAGACTCATGTAATATTTTAAAGAGATATGCAAGTGCAGACACCTTCACTGTAGACTTAGGTAAACATGTAGTGGAGTTTTAAAACCATTAACATGACAAAAAATTCTGCTCTCTAAAGTATTTCAAAAGATTTTGCAGCAGACTTTCACCTCTATAAATAAGAAATTCATTGACCTTACTGAAATTATCTTACTTTATTCTAAATGTGTTTTAAAACCTTCATGCTCTACAGATTTATTGGAATAATTCAGATGGGGAGAATGGTGATGTAAGAGAACATTAGGTACTTGCACCTCAAAACTGCTAGCAGAACTTACCACAGCATCCTGCCTGGGCAGCCAGCTTATTTAGCCCTTCATGATTGCGTCAGCCAGTTCATAAAATATTCTAGTTTATAAAAAAACCCAAAACGACCACAACATAAACAAACAAAACCCCCCAGCACATTGAATTGTAAAGAATGTGAAAGCTTGTAGATAATATACAGTATTATTTCAAAAGCTATGCTGTATTTGGCAGGTGTCATTTTCTTAAAAAACTTGTGTAACTAACATCTAAAAATGCTTCTCTGTCTAGCTGGTGGACTGTAAACAAGTATATGATGAATATAATGCCGGGTAGAAAACTGGTACAAGACAGGTCAGCCACTTTTAGAAAATCACACCCATAAGAGTATTTGTTTTGTTAGTACATGCAGTCTAAGATTCTGGTTCAAGCTTCTCTTTTCCTTGCACAGAACTGTTTGCCACCCTAAAGGCTTATGAAGCATGTTCCCCTCTCAGATTCCCTACAAAAAAAAAAAAAAAAAGCTTTTACATATCTGTGATAAAAATGAATTTTAAAGTTCCCATATAAGTAACATGGAAGGAAACCTCATTCTTTCTAGTGTTTGTTTAGCAGCTAGACTTCAAACATTCTCTGAAAAGCAAACAACTCCAGGAAAAGGAAAGTTGAAACACAACAAGCACACTGAACAGATGAAAGGTTTTGAACTGCGTCTGCAGATTAAATAATAGGTTAACAATGATGGGAACCAAATACATAGTTACAAATCCAAGATAAAGGGAGGAACCAAACTACACAAGGTTAAAGACAAGTATTAATTCTACTACAGATAATTTTGTAGGGTTACCGTCCTTATTTTATACACCCTAGAATGAGAAATATCTTCTTTGAGCAATGGGTGATCACGAAGATTCAATGCCACACAGAGTTTATACTTTTAACTTCTGTATACGGAACAAGCAGCAGCTGAAAACGTCTGCATTTTAAGGAAAATGAAATATTTTGTATCAGATAAATGAGAAAGCCAGCAAATGCCACAATATTTTTGGGTGCTATTGCTTTAGCTTATAATAATCTTTATCCTGACTCAAAAATGTGTCATTGCCCAGAAATATTTATTGTATTACTGCATTGGAAAAACGAAGCAGGAGCTCCCTCTGTGTAACTCCGGGTGCATTACTTTGTTGTACTGTTTTACAGATACATTTGGTTTGTATTTTGTAAGTCTTACTGTGGATGTGAACATGAATGATGCATATAACAAATAGAGAAAATGATTCAAAAAAATCAAAGTTCTCAGCATTAGACTGAAACTTTTTTTCAGCAAAATTACAGAGAATAATTGCAGGATAAAAAAATGTAAGATTGCTATATTAAATGGGTTGATAGTAAAGGCCCTTTGAAGGTCCATAGTTAGAATTTCGCACAAAGCATGCCTAGCTTCTGACACACAAACACTTCTGCTTGAAAGTAAGTTAAACCAGACTACTAAGGAGGCTCATTATTATTGCTACAGTCAGATTACAGTAGAATTTACCATTCTCGGCCGTCTTCCCTGCCTCTGTTGAAAGCTTCTGCTCTGACAGCGGAAACAACTCCTGAACCATCACAGATGGTTCACTATCTCACCCAAATCACCATACCAAATCATACTGATGCTGCTTAGGGTTACTTTAATATCCTGGCTAGTAAACGGCAGTTGTTCAGAATTTGTTTCATCTGTGGTTCCTCCTGCTGCAGAAGCAATAATCTTCAAGAAAATGCCAGGCAGACAAACAGTAATTGCTTCAGCCAAATGAACTGCAATCATTTGTGTTTGTAAATTAAAATCCTGAACACAAAGGTGATTCTTCAGTGATGCATTGTAGAAATGGGAACTGTTACAACTTTTCCAGCCTATCTTTGCAAGGATAGTCCTGCTTAATGTAAACAATTCCTAGAGCTATTTGTAATTTTTCACAGAATGTTGGCAGACAGCTCCGCAGCTAAGGGGGAAAAAAAAGCCTTTCTTATGAAAAAGAATCAATAATGCATGATGGTAGCGAGTGCTGTTAACATATAGTCGCTGTAGATATTACTTACTGCCTTGAAGCTGTATAAAATTCTGAGTTTCATTGCAATTTCTAAATAAGACAAAGCCATCCCATCGTTTCCTTTCAGAACCAAAACTTATGCCAGCACATTTCAAATTTAAGGTAGAAAATTACCTTCTGTCTTGACATTTGTGTCGGTTCCATTTTAAATTTAAGAAGCCCTAGGAATGATGTGATTAATGTTAAAGGTAATTAAGAAGTTAACAGTATGGAAGTCTCACTGTTTATTTTGAGGTTTCCTCCCCTTCTCCTCCGTGGCTAGGCTGACAAGCATTTTGCACAGAGAAAGGAGAACGATGATTGCTGGTAGTGCACTAGCCTCACAAATTCCTTCCTCATACCCTAAGGAAAGAACAATTTTTCCTTAACTTCAGAAGCACTGGTTATCTCCCGGAAATACTTATTGCCTCTACACCAAAACTTCCATCAAAATGTGTCACTTTGACCAGGACACTGTTTTCTTGTCAACCTGTGCTGCTGAGACAATTTCAACCTAATTGCTGAAGAGATACTCCACTACTCCAAGGACTTTCAGACACAGGGTATCCCAAGAACACTGCTTCAGGAGTCAGGATGTAATCGTAAGAATGACGGTAACCAGCCTGTATCATTTACTTAGAGACTTTTGCCGTGCTTGCGTTTTGTACAGCATATTCCTCTCCAGTACAACAGATTGTGAGAGGCTTGGTGCTTTTAGACCTAACAAATGTCTTATCCAGATCTTCACAGCAGTTTATTGCTGAGGTATTCATGTGTCTCTGGTTTATACTCTAGCTTTGTGGAACTCTTTGTGTAGATGTTTTCCCAGTACTGAATTTCAATAACTACTCATCTGAATAACCCACTGTAAAATGCCAACGCTGTGGGTTTTCCAGACAAGAAACGTGCAAGGAAGATAATTCTCTAGACAGTACTGATGACTCTGGAGTTGTAACACTAATTAGATTCCAAAGATAGAGTTGTAAGGCATGATCCGGGTATGATTACAAGACAGGTGGGCATACTTCTGATAACTATAATCTGCCCAGTATTAGTAATCTGCTGGCAATCTCAGTATCAGACCTCTGGCAATTCTGTGCACGTTTTCTGGCTGCTTGGGCCTGTGCAGTAGTATCTTCACTGTCTTTGTGAGATTAATTACACTAACGTTACCTGTGATGTGATCACACAGCTATTTGGGCTGACGGGCCCAACAAAATTGTATCAATCTTCCCAACTAAGGGCAGGAGCAGCACGGGTTGGGACAGCCAACAAAGCTGAACGTTCCTTGGCTGCCAGAATCGTGTGAGGTTGACCACTGGCACCTGCCGTCTGTTAGAGGAAGTAGCGTTTCATTTTGAGTAAAAGGTTAAGTATTTAGTCCAGGATATAAAAGTGTATACCGAGAATTTCTATCCAATAATAAAACTTTTAGAAGTATATTGTGTTGATTAGTCTCTACTGAAAAAGGACATCTGAGTACTGAACTGTATCTTTTGTTAGTATTTAAATAGTGGTCAGGCAACACCAGTGTGAATTTGCATTCATAATTTCTTTCTGAAAAGATAATTTGACATGCTCTCTTTTTTCACTTTGCTGCATATTCAGCTTTAGTCGCAAAGATCATTTACTGTACTAATGCCTTTCCCCTTCAAAAATGTCTGTGCATGCCATGTCTCATGATGAATACCCATTTGTAAACAAAGTAGTGATTCATTATTATAGCTGAAGGGCATTGTTTTACCTGGATGTAAATTCATCATTTTTTAATGCCTCACAGCTTGATGCCTGAAATCTCATCAACCACTCTGAAAGCTTTGTTGACACAGATTGATGATCCAAACAATTAACTTAATAATGGCATCAGCAACTGGAAGTTGGTATTAACCAGAGAAAGACTGAGCCAAGTTCATCCCTAGTGTACACCTAATAAAGTCAAAGGAGGTATGCTTGGGATCGATTTATTGCAAACAATATATTTGACCCCTTTTTACCTTTTCTGAGCTAATTTTATGAGTCTAGCTATGCTGCATTAAGTACTCCGTGGACAACAAATTGAAGCTTTTTTTTTAACAGGTTAGGTACTGTTAAACACTGTAAACAACACTCTCAGAATGGTTTCAGAAAAGCTAATAATCTGTGAATATTCTGTTACAGCTCAGCTGGAGATAGCCACTTCTCAGCTGTTAATTACTGTACCTCACCTGAGATACGGAGATGTGGTAACTCTTCATTTACATACTTTGGTCAGTTCTAATGCACAGTAAAATTGTATTCAGTGAAACCCTCACTCTAGCTTGTCTAGCTAGAAAAGCTTTCCTGTTTTTCTAGCATTATCTATCTTAGTGCATCTCTGCATAACCTGGGAATCTACTGATGAACATTCGGTACCAATTGGATTCACACCGAACAAATCATAATTGTCTTAAGGAACATCTTCTGCTATGGACTTTGACAGATTCTAGAAGACTGCAACCATTACAACCACCTCGCTATTATGTTCTTTGCTACCAATCTTTCTGCAACATTAACCTCAGCATGTAAAGAAATTCATCCCAAGTACTAGCTCATAAAACTAGGGAACTTAGCTCTTCCCTAGAACTCTGTGATGGTTTAACAGTGAGCCTAATGTCTTGTGCCAACTGACGTGATCGTACCTGGCAAACAGTGCCTGGGAACTGCCAGTTTCAGGCTGCAGACTGACAGATGAATGGCTTTTCTTTCTGAAGAGAGCCAGGTGCTTGGAGTTAGATGTAAAGGGCTTAGGTATTGCCTTGAAGCTAAGCTGTTTCATCCTCTCTGATAGTAATAAACGGGAGACATTCCCGAGTCAGATGACTATAAAAGTACTCGGATTCAAAGATGACACCTGCCACTGTCTGTCTGCCTCTTGGGTTTTTTTGAAGTTTTTGTCATTTTCTATAATATTGATAATTTCTACAGCCTTGTCACTCCCTCCCTCTACCAGAGTTATTTTAACTCAGATTTGGAACGATTTCTTCAGATATTTCACAGCAGTTGATATTTCTTTAATGGTACAGTTAGGGTTCCCATGTTAACACTAATCCTTCTCCACTTGTACATCTGGCACCACAGAAAAAGCATGAGTGCTTAGCTAAGTAATTTTCTCACCTATAAGAATTCAGGCACGACTACACACAGATAACTACTTGTACTTGCCAAGTCCATTGCATGCATCAGTGACCTTTCAGCTGCAATTTACTTGCAGGAGCAACAAAACCTTACATGGTAGATATGAAGCTACTCTTCACTCCTTTAGGAATACTGATTTTAGTACAGTTATTAACTAAGACAAGCACTGTGTAACTGTACTGAACTTTCTTGTGCTAAGATGCTGAGTGTGTTCAATACAGGGTTTCTTTTCAGAGAAGCAAAGTCAGATTAAAGTCATTCTAGAGAAACAGGCTATTAAAGACAACGCAGCATACAAATAAAGATGATTATACTCCTTATGTAGTCAAAAGTAGGTATTTGTTTGCTGAAGTCCAATGCATAAAAAAGAATTACTGAGGAACGGAGGATGGTGCCTATTAGAGAACAGGGACAAAACCCCGACGAACTATCAGGGACTTACATACAGTCCAGGTCAACTGGAGGTCTAATCATGCTCCTAAAATAGGATAAGCTGTAGGGAAGACAAGAATGCATACACATGCATATATTTTAAATTAATTTCTCTGAAACTTTCAGAGTAGATAAAATTATTTGCTACTGCTCAAAATTTCTGAAATGCAATGAATCTAAATTGAATCTGAAGAGGTAAATGTGAACACCTATTTATCCTCTTTTATAATGCAAGAGCAAGGATCCATTCAAGAAAATTAAAAGACGACAGGCTCAAAGTTAAGAGAATATTATTATAAAACACATAATTAATATGTTGCACTCTCTACCACAATATAATGATGTGATAGCTGCAAACAGAAAAAACATACATTTAATGAACACATTGTTACAGTAGACAGAATGCTAAAATACATTTTCATAGATGTGAAACAATTATTGTTAGATATATCAGATGTTACAAAAAAAAAAAAAAAGCAAGGAAATGGAAGCAAAGTAATACTATATATCCTTTTATTCAAGCTTCACCATTAGCACAGCTGTTACACAAAACAGATCATGCCCCACAACTCAAATTCTGATTCATTTTTATCATGTATCTTTTAGTCAAGATCCCCCTCTCACTTCAACCCTGTTTCTTTTCTAATAAAGATGAGTACATCTGGGGTGTTTTTTCATTCAGTTCTGCTGTGTATATTATTCTGGTGAAGATTTGTAAATAGAGAATGGATAAGAGAAAGTGGTATCTTCGACAGGCAAAATTAATGTTGTGGTGCATGGTCTATAATGCACAACTGTTCCAAACACCAAAAAGTACTTCAAACATTGCTCAGGTTCGATGAAACAGAAGCATGGTGGCTAGATATTTTGTGCACCGGCATCTGCACATGACTCTCTTCCTTTTGTTTGATGAAAATGCATAGTTCCTTACAAAGAAAATGAAGTGTGTACACACATGTGTCCAGCCCTCGTTCAGAAGACTGGCACAGCCCAAGCGCCCCGGTCAGTAGGACATGCTTTACAGGCTTTACCATAAAGCATCTCCTTTGCACATGAGGCTTGTGTGGAAAACTGTACACAGCTTTAAAATGGCCTAAAGGTAATGTGACCTCAAATTCATCACAAAAAATAACAAATTACCAATGCATTAAAGTTCTTAAGGCTGAGTTTTCTAGCACTGATACTTTTAAAGAGGTATCAGCCCACGAAAAAGGTAATTTCAGCCTAACTGAAGAATCTTTCTTTTGATTTTTTTTTTTTCTTATTTTTTTCCCCCCCAAACAGATGCCCTCACTGCATCACTTGTTTCAACTCTACTGGAGTATCTGATGCTGGCCATTGTCAATCCCTTTAAAATAACAGATAAATATACTATTTGTTTAGCTTGGCAAACCAATTCCTGTGACAGGCTAGCCTACTTTACTTCTGTAGCTTTCCTTTCTAAGATTAATGTAGGTGTGATTATCAAGTTCTTACTAGATGCTCGTTGGGAAACTGGTCTTTTCTGCGTACAGAATAAAGAAAAGGGAGTACATGTAATAGTACATCTACTTCTAAACTAACACAGTAAAGGACATAGTTATTTTTTCATTTTCAAAGTGACTAGGCCTTAATTTAAAAGCAGAGCTAGATGTGTAGCTCATTGATTAGATACAGGTTATTTTAATACTCAGTGATTTATATTGGCACAGAAATTGAAAATTCCAGTATAGGACTATGCAGAAGAGAAGCACTAAATTATTTTTTATCTATTGTTCTAACTTCTAACAAGAAGCTGGAATTACAATACCTGTTATTAGTTTAGACCGAGAATACAGAAAAGACCAGTAGTACAAAACCTATTATGCCATTTTATAGACACAGCCATAATGAAAACATTGCTAAAGCAATGAGACTTGCCAACTACTGATAAGAGTCAGGAGAAAATCTTTAGCAGATGTTTCCTACACCAAATAGATACTTAGCATTCTCCGATTACCATGATCTTGAGAATTCATGACTTGATTCAGTGATCAACACCTCTTTGGGTAGTCCCATAAAAAACAAATTCTTGCAATAAGTTTTCCTTCCACACACCAGCTGGTAAAATATATTTATGGCCTTGAGACCCTTATGGTGAAGTCGTATTATAGCATTCTTGTATTCATGACATAATTAGGGTTCTGTCAGCACATCAGTCACACACTGATGAATGCACATCCCATTTTGTTTGCAATTTTAAAAGCTACTGTCTTAACAGGGACTAGTGACTACTGTGCTACAAGATGACCTGACCACATGCTTACTTTTTGAAAACCTCAAACGTGTTCTCCAAGAATATTTATTATTTACTCCAAACTTACTTCAACAAGATTCCTTTGACAGCTGTTATTTATTATTTAAAAATGTAGTATTTATTATTTTATTTTATAAGTTTCAACATTTTACATTGTTTAGGCACCTTTCAAGAAGAGATATCAAAATCATTCCAGAGTAAGAAGTCACCACCTAAGGCGAGAACTTTAGCAGCTTATACCTAGGGCTGTGATTAGGAAGAAAATATTAGTTTGAAATACTAGATAAGCCTGGAAATGCAGATGGTCAAATGAACGTTGTTTTAACACAATACCTAGATCTATTTGTTTCATCTTCTTTAATTTATTTTTAGAACTCTTCAAATCTAGGTCATGTTAATAATATTCCATACCTATAACATATGCTTGATCCCAACAATACTTGCTCAGCTCACAAAACATACATTGCACATATAACACCAATGAAGTACACTAATTTTTGCAAAGAAACACTTTGAAACAAACTGTAGTGAACAGACAGTGAAAAGAAATTCTTGCCAAGGAAATGTGAGAAGCCCCTTGATTTTTCACATTATTAGAAAATATTTAGAGAGATATTGCAGCTTTTTGTCAAGTGTTTATACCTCTTCAATTTTCACTGATTTTCATAAAGAAAATACCACAACACAATTTTTCTGTTCCTTTTCATTTCCTGTAGTATTCATCCTGTTAGTATGAATAATAACTCAGGTACCTGGAATGGCATGATTTATTTTTGCTGTCCAGCACATGTTAAAGTTTCTTACGAGTGGGATGAAAATAACTGGCACCTTGGGCCAGGACAAATTACTTCCTGAAAAAAATTAAATCTTTATAATAAGTATTTTTAATTCAGTTATTTTTTTTTTACTTTTAATATGGTACGTCAGGAGTAATAATTCAATTGATATCAATGGACATTTTTGGCATGTGACTGGCATAAGAAAAATAAAACCTTTGATTCTCTATAAAAAAAATCCTTAATGAAAGTAATCTCATTTGGACTGGAACACAAGAGACAGCAAATCACTGAATAACCTGGTAATTCCAGCAACACAGTTTTTATAATTATATCCTGAACAACAGTGAAATTAAACATCTGAACTTAGCCTACCAGCTTAAAACATACACTTCAAAAAATATCACCTTGCCTACTTCTTGCACATAAATCATAGAGTGCCACCTTGTCTTTGCAGCCCTTACCTTCTCAACTGCTAAAAATTGCTGGCATCATTAACTCACTTCATATTATGCTATCTCTCTTTCTCCCCAACCTGTCACCACCTCATTTCCTCCTGCATCCCTTGGTTTGACAGATGCACTTGCAGCAATACTTTCCTAGTTTTTCGCTTACCCGGATTCTGCTATATTGCCAGCTTCCTCCTGAGAGCGCTGCTGTATCAGGAGCCGGCTTCCTTTGCTTGCAAGCAGAACTGAAGTAGATTTCCAAGCACCACAAGAACTGCAATATTGTGTCCTACAGATATGCTGCTTATTTCCAACTTAACCCATGCTGTGCGGATTTATCCACGATTTACAGAAACAACTGACTTTTCCAAGGGGAATGCATGCAGCCCACTTTACTGTGGCTGTACAGCTCTGTCGCACTGACACAGGTAGGGAACACACTCCATTTTACACAGTCCGTACAGAACATTACACATGAAATACATTCACAACTTCTGAAAAATCAAGCAGATTTGTACTCTGTGGGTTTTGATTGTCTGTGCCTGATTTTTAGAGCTGCTGATCATAGCTATTCTTTTGTGTACTTTACAAGACCTTGTATAAAATTGGCAAATAACAAATAATGCCTTTCCTTTTTCTTTTAACAATAAATTTTAAAAGGGAAACTAGACTACAGTGGCAATTGCAGCATGGATAGATTGATATGAAACTCTATCAAAATCATGAAACCGCTGACACAACATTAATTCAGTAAGAAATTAAAGAAAAGTTAATTTTAAAAACACATTATTTCTAGAAAATCTTATAACCAAACAAGTTCTGTGCCATTATTAGACTACATGCAATTCTGATTAAAAGCTACGTGTAAAAATATAAAGTAAATTAAACCACCTGACAGATCTAAAAAAGTAAAGTTACAAGTATCAAGTTGGGGTGTCTGTAGAAGGGTCTATCAAGTGCTACTCTTAGCCCTGTTCAGTGTTTTAGGAATGGTCAAAGAATACTATTGGCAAAAGGTATACTGACAGTGACAGCTAGAGAGGATCACTTAAACTTTGTCTAAAGATATGCTGTAGTGCACTCTTTTCATCGAGTAAGAAACCAAAACATACTGTTTCTGCTACCTTATCCCCGCTAAACCCAAGGAAAACCTGTGTCTTATGTAACTGTTACTTCTCTCAAGCTGCTGAGTGTTCAATTGTAAAATAAACTGTGTTAAAATGTGCAGATGATACAAACATAAATGCAGTCACAATCTAAAATGACCCAGATGTGGCTGTGGACAAAGAGAAAATGTTTTCCCAAGTTACTCTTATTTTCATAATACCCGTCTTTGTTTTTAGTCTGCCTTTCTTCCTCGTCTAGCTAGGATCTTAGAATTATTTCTGTGTAATATCTGTCAATGTAATTAATGGTCTGCTTACTCCCTCTTCCAGATCATTAATGAAGATGTTAAATAGGACTAGTTCTAATACTAATCCCAGGGTGCCTTGGCAGACACTTCTCCTCACAACATAATTCATCATACCCTTTGTTTGGAGATTGTTTGGATGATACAGCTGATGTAAAAGGAGGCTGCCCACCTGCCTGGCTGTGTTAACCACAGGGAACATATTACATCAATCACTGAAAAACTTCACTGACTTTGTTTGCTTCTTACTGCAAGCCAGAATACAAAGAGTACTGACAAGGTTCTACAGAAGAACTCTAAACCTTTTGGTCCCTGACACCTGAGAGACAGTTCAGCAACCAGATCACTGTAAATGCTCTAGATGACAGACAACTCACAGAAGCAATCACCTACTTTTGAAAAGAACCCTTACTGAATTAACCGAGATAGAGAAATATAAACTCTCAGTTTAGAACCAAAACCAAAACCTCAAAACTTCAACTCCTAGAAGAAAGTAACCTATTTTTCTTAAAGTGCTCCCAAAATAGAGATGATTAGGCTGAAAGTGATTTATGAGATGTCAACTTCCTCAGCATCTTTGAGGGCAAAATCTATTTAGCAGCAGCTGAACTGTATTTAAGTTACTTTGGACAGATTTCTACAGATGGAGGATTCTCAAGATGATTTCCCCCCCAGATAATGATCTAGGTGATGTTGTTCTTACCTACATGGTATCACCAACTCTTGTTTAGTCGTTTGCATCCCTTTTTCTGTCATAGCTTGTTAATGTAGTTTTCCTTTCTGGTAAATCATTCTACAGATGGCCAAAGCAAGGTCTTCTCACTTTGAAAAAACAAATATAAGACATTTAGTGGCCACTGTGAGTTTCAACAGTTTTTATTTTATTTGTGTAAGTAATTTATATAATCTCTTGTCAGCCATAGCGGAAGCTTCCCACTATTACAAAAAGAGTCCAGGGGATCTACTTTTCAAGAGAGGAGTCTAGTTAAACCGAAGTCTACTGTAGTTGGTTATGTCTTTGGGCAGCTTCTTACTACATACTTTCATGATTCCAATATTATTCATGCTGTTTGTAGATATAAATCCTATAAATCTTCATCCAGTGTGCTTCTGAAGTCCAGTTAGAGGCCGTCTTTGGTTTGTTTTGTGAAGTTCTTTCAGTTTTATTTTTTCCTCACCAGATTCTACTTAGTAGTAACCAACATTAATCTTCCCCTAGTTACTCTAGTGTCTAAAACCCGTTACAGCACTGACACGTTTATTCACTGTTTTACTCAGCTTCTCTTTCCCTTTGATCTGACTTAACATGGGTAGTAGAACAGGCCCAGTTCACAGCTACTTTCTCTACAACCTTCCTCAGCCTGTGGTGGGCCACGCTTTATTAATACAAAATTATCATGAAAGTCTGCATGAAAATTGTCATTAAGTCTGCATGAGGGAACCGAAGGCAAAGGTTAAAACACAGTATAGAGAGTTCAAAATATCCAAAAGCAAAAGGAATAAATCATTTATAGTACTGCAGTGTTGCCAACTCAAACTTAAAAAGTGCATCCAAACCCAAGGTTTTGTCCTTTTTTGAACTTTCCAGTACTCCTGTCAAATATCTTCCTCATCAGCTTCTATTAGGTCATACCCTGCCAAATAATATTGCTGCCAAAGCAACATTCTCCCCACTTCACAAATCATGAGAAACTCTACTGCACAGAAGCCCACTTCTTACTACTATAGCAGTTTAACCAGCAACCCTTTACCGACAATCCTCTGCCAACACCTCTTAGATATGGTATTTCATTATCAGAAGGGGAAAAAATAAATAAGGGCTGCAGCATATGCAAAATACAATTCAAAACTTGTTTAAGTAACATGAAGAATTTCACACAGTATTTAAAAACACAGGGAGAGAAATCTGGGTGATTGAGCAGCGTGGATCTTAGACTCACAGAAACAAGCAGATTGGAAGAGACTTGTGTTAACCTAATCCCATGTCCCACTCAAAGCAAGGCATTACTCAAAGTGAGATCAGGTTTCACAGGGCTTTTCCCAAAAGTATTCTCCAAGTGCGGAGATTTCACATACATCCTAGACAACCTACTCCTGTGCTTAATCTCTTTTCATGATTTTTTTTTCTTATATGGTAAACATTTCCTTTATGTGTTGCATTGCCTCTTGTCCTTCTGCTGTGTGCCTCTGAGAAAAGCTTCTGCATCCTTAACGACTTCCCCTTTTCTTAAGCAGGTGAAGACAGCAATCAGAGGCCAGAAAGCCTTGCCCTTCTCTTCTAAGCAAGCACCACTCTCTCAGTTTCTTGCTGTCCATCATGTGCTCCAGCCCCCTAAACATACCAGCGGAACTCGGCTGCACTCTCTCTAGTTTGCCAACATCTTCCTGTGCTGAGGAACCCAAACCTACACACAGGAGTCTGGATGTGGCTTCACGGGTGCTAACCAAACAGAAATAATCGTATCCCTTGACCTTATGGCTGTATAGCACCTGAAGCAGCACGGAGCACCGTTAGCCGCGGTTGCCTAAGGGTGCATTGCTGGCCCATTTTCCATTTAACCAACGTGACACCCGCAGGTCCATTCCGTAGCGCTTCTCCTCCGCAGTTAGTCCCTAGCCCAACATTTGTAGCACGGGATTATTCCACACCAGCAGCTGGACTTTAAAAAAGGAACATTTTCTTTCTTCTATACAAGCCCAGCCTTCTTTGTTTCTGAATTCCCTCAAGTCTACAAAATAGACTACATCCACACATCTGAAGCCCAGCAAGTCATTCACCAAGTCCTGTCTTTGTGGTCCACATTTGTTTCCTTTTTTTGCTTCCTTCTGCTCCCTACTATTTCTTACCCCTTGGGGAACAATCTTGGCTGGTCCTTTTTTCCTTTCCAAAGCTCTCTCTGGCTTGAAAGCCAGGAATGAAATGAAAACCTCAGCTGCAGTAACGATACGCTGCTTCCTTCCAGCCAGGAGGAAAAATCTTTTTCTACTCTCCACAAGGAAAGGCAAAAATTCATAAAGAGCTAAAGCTTTTTATCCTGCTTCAAAACTGTCTCTAGCCTTTACCAAACTCAACAAGATCTATCCTTTCCTTCCAATCTGTTACCCTTGACTGAGGTTCAAGAATAAAATAGCAATAGTAAGCTCTTTGGACCAGACAGGAAGCCAGACATGACTTTTGGGCAAAATAAGTATTTTAGAAAATGAAAATAGAAATAAAGTTCATAAAAAGGGACATTCAAATTACTTTCACTAGCCAATTTGAGTTCTGTTATTGCATTCTTACATGACTTGCTGATAGGGATGCAAGTAATAAATATATGTATGGAAGACATCCAGTTTTGTTTAATTTACCAGCATTGTTTGAGGAGCTATGAATCATGTCAGAGATTTAAAGGGATTACTAGTAGAGAAGAGTGTAACCTTTCTTCCAATACAACAGCTGTTCCAAAAAATTTCCATAATAACAGTTGCTTTTAAATTATATAAAGAACTGCAAAGCCTTTTTAGCTTCATATCAATAATGCAGCTTCGATTCAAAAGTTGCTAAAGAGATAATCCTCAGCCTTTTTTTGTCAAGGCCAGTTTGTGAATAGCAATGATTTAAATCCCAATGTCAGAAATCTTTTTCAAGGGAAGGAAAGAATAGTCTTTACTTCCCTGGAACTTGGACTGAAAAATTATAAACAATGCTTGGAAAACAGTTTTTTCATAAGTCCTTCAAGAAAGCTACTGATGCCTAAACAAATAATTTAAAATAAAGATATCAGAAATGCGGCACAGACATGAAAAAAAAAAAATGTCCTAAAATACCTAATCCAGCATTACTGATAAAAATAAAACAAAACCCCCTATATCTAGAATTGGTGTGTTTTACTAAAGAAGGATTATTTTATTAATTTTCAAGGCGCAGACAAGTCAGTGAAAATTGCATTACTTTATCTTCCACTCTTCCTGCTTCTGTCTGTGATTGAATACTGGCCTCTGACTGCTTAATGCTTATTCATTCCTCATTTTCTGGGCAGATCACTAGTTTGTGAAGATAATTAGAGACCCCTGCTATTCCTTCTAAGCCTTGAATCTTCAGGCTAATTAAAATAGAGTGCTGAATATACATATGCAGCTGATAAAGGCTTGCAGCAAGGTACTAGGAATCATACTGTTTGCGTAACAGAGGGGTAAAAACCGGCTGCATCTCTTAGGATGATTTTTACTATGACCCTCATTGCATTTTGTCCAGCAGACCTCACTTATTTTGGTCTGTTATTACAGCTTCATGGATCTTACAATATTACCTCTGCTTTTAAACAAATATCATCCTAATGTTTTTCAGGACAGCATTAAAGTACAACATCTTAACCTGAAGGAAAACCAGTAAATTCTTCATTCCAAGATCATCTTCTCCTAAATCCTTTTATTTTTCCTTGAGGTGCAATGCTTAAATGTAGAACATCCAGGATAAGAGAATACACCTCAGAACACTGTATGTATAAATGCAGTATGGGCAAGAAGGCTGCAAAGCCTGTTTCTGCTCCTCTCCAGACAGCAATTTTCTCCTTTTTCCTTTAATCTATTTTAGTGTGTACATAGCCTAGAGGTACTGCTGGACACTTTTTTCTTAAACGTCTTCAAGGCTTTACCCTTTGAATAAACTACTACAAGTTTTAAATGTTTAAATGTTAAAGAAACGTTTTCTTTTCTCCTCCAGCCAAACACAGTAACTTTTACTTCATTTGGGAGGAGCCAATATCCATCAACAAAACAAGGAAAACTACTGGCACTGAACTGTGTCTCAAGATGCAGTAAAGTTACGAGCACTGTTCATAAGTTGCTAAGAAGGTTGTCTGTACTTATCCTATGAATATCCAGCTTCAGGAAGATCTGCTGTTCCCACCCTGAGGCAGTTGCACATCGCTGCCAAATTTGTTGGTCCAAACGAAGTTAAACTATGACTAAATTAGATTACGCTATTGTGAATGGGTAGAAGTATATATGCCGAGGGATCTGAGTATCTAAAAGAAAGCAGAGGATTTAACTGGGAAGGGAATAAGAAACTTTAAGGAATCTATAATTTTCAGTACAAATTTATAAAATAGCTTTGTTTTTTTCAGTTATTTCCCCAACATTTTATTGCAAAATTTAGGCTGGGTCTTAGTCAATTCTTCTCCAATATTACTTTATAATTTAAGAACTGCAAGAGATGTTTTCTCCCTTGGGCATAAAGTTTTGGAAAGAAACTTGATACTGCTTAATACAGTTACAGAACTTTGAAATGTCATAATTTGTGTACTGTGCTGAACATTTCTGAAGGAATCCATATATTTTCAGATCTTTCTTTTTCTCCAGTGTTTCTTCCTAACACACACAAAAAAAACTTAGTTTGTAATCGTTTCATTTCAGAGGTCTGATACCAAGACATAAGAAGTCAAAAACCAGGGCTTCCCACATTCAACTTCAGTGCTACCTAGCCTTGAAGATACCTAGGTTCCCAGGAAGTTAAGTTTCTGCTGTAGCCAATTTTCTGCCCCTAGGATGTGCACAGACATCAAGACTTGAAGATCCCCATTTCTTTATACTTCATATGTAGATGGCATCAACTAACTATCTCTACATATCTTGCTTTTGGAGTCTGCTCCAAGAGATGTAGTTTCTTGTAATGCTTACAAGGTCAACTCTTGAACAGAAACATGGTGAGGAGAATATTGTAGTGGTCTCCGCGATTCTCGTTCTTGCTGCCTTAAACCAGTCACACAAGGAATAATACATCTAGGTTCAAAGCACTTGATCTGATTTGGAGCAGCATATGGACTGTTGATCTCCTGCCACCACCAAAGGAACTGCCATTATCACTGGGTTATGAGGTGCTCTGATGGAGAAAAGAGCAGGAAGGAATCTCTTTAGTAGTAAAACATTTCCCTTAATAAAAATGAAATTAAATAAAATAATGGGTGTAGATGGATACCGAATACTTAATAACATAACTTAATAACTACACCATTAAGACACAGATTTACTCCCAATAAGCCACAATTAAATTCATACTCTCAAAAGCTCCTGTTACAATTAACAGCAAGATCATAGCCTAAGATCAGAATAACCTTCCAGAGATAGTTATATTACAAAATAGAAAGTCTGAGGTGGCTATGTTCAGCAGTTAGATGCTTAAAATTAGATTTGATAATTCCAGGCTAACCTAAATGACCTTGGTGCCAGTCACTTCTCTAGTTCAAGAACAAAGTATGTTACAGAAAGTAAAAACAGTCTGGTAAGAGAGACAGAGTTAGTCTCACTTCAGAACCCTGTCTGTTCTAATCTCTGGCATACTTTCTTAGGAGTTAGAAACTCTAGGATCAATTGCTCTCCACTTCCTAGGGGATGCACCACTGATTATCCAGGTATCAATGGATTGCTATAGCAGCTTAAAGAAACTGCACCATCCTCTTTTTTTGAAAAAAGTTGCTTTACTTGGACGCCTAACCAAAGGAGGTGGTTCACTGCTATGAATGCAGACTGCAAAGAGGCATCTAGGCAACTCCATAGCACTTCCAGACAGTGCCTGGCTCAGCGTACAAGTGAATCAAGTTCTTAGACATAACTCTTTCCTTACACTGCATAAGGAAAATAGGTGACTGCTTGAAGTTACGCAGCGGGGTATCCAGTAGCAGGAACTGGCATTGTTCCCTGTATGGCTAATGGAGAGAAAGACCTAATGAGGCCTCTGCTCTAAATCACTGTCTGGTGAGGTGCCTACCTTTTGCCATTGATTGGATAGGGAGTTCAGAGTTTCCATTACCTTACAAATATAGTATAGTCGATGGACCTCAATTATTACTCAGTTTTAGGGAGTGTGAATAACTTGTCTCTCTCCTTTTAAGTCTAATTTCCTCCTATGGATTTAACCCTCTGGTCTGAACAGAAGAAAAATTCAGATTTAAGACAGATCAATTCCACCTTCCCCCCTTTCCCCCCAGTAAAGGCCAAGAGATTAATGCAGTACAAAGGTCTCTTAGGAAAGAAGTATGATTTTCAGTGTTTGAAAGCAATCCACATCTAATTCATGATTGAAAATGGCAAAATTACTCTGCTGAAAACTAACACGTCAAACTACCCAAGATTTTCAAAGACTATTGTTTTGTTTCATCTCTAGGAAAAACAAGAATTATTACAGAGATAAGAAGCTGTTTTTTTCTAAAAGAGTGTGGACTTGCTTAGAGCTGAACAGTCATTCACAGGTCAATCTGTCATACTATTATTCACTGCTTAGGGAAATCCTGGTTAATAGTGTGACAATACTGACATATTAGTAATTTGTTAAAAAATAATTGGGCACATAATCAAGTGGTATGGGTCTTTTTGCATCCTTTATCTGTCTAACTCATGTCCTGTTTTTTCAACTTAAAGTACAATGTATTAAACTTATAAATAAGAAGTTGACTTTCTTCTTATTATATGAATTGGAATCCTAGGAATATGCTTATCTGTGACCAGTTTTCAATTGGTATGAATTAGGATGGTACTATTAAGTTTCACCTATTGCTTTTACTTCCAATCCATTCATCCACTAATTGCAAGTATTTTCAACACATACTCAGTGTTCAATAAGAACAGTACATGTTGTAGCATTTTATTGTGGCTGCAGCAATGAAATAAATGCAAGAAAGTCTGTTACTAAAACTGTTATTCACAACTTATATATTGATACTTTGCTGCAATTTCCAAAGAACCTACTTGGTCTGTATCTTTATAATAACTGCAGCTGTAAAAATAGTATGCTTTCTGTAATAGAAAGCAAGAAAAGGATCCCAGCACTCAAGGCGTTATTTATTTTGAGATAACTGACAAAAAAAAATAAAATTAACTATACATCCAATATCAACTATGCACGACCTTCAAAAATCCCTAGCAGACCAAGAATTCATAACCAGAACACATTCCCTGAACAGTGCATCTTTTGAATAAACTGCATTAACAGACTTATTTTTTAAGGGTTTTGAAATGCTTCTACAAGGTTTAGGAAGGACTTCATTAGGATTACACAATGAGCAATTCTGAGTATGCTTAAATGTTCACATTAACTCTCTAGGCAACCATGAAACAGATCAGTCATCCACTGCTTATTAATTCTTACCCAAGATTTTGTCACTGTAAAGGGAATGCCTTTGTAGTTCACTGTATACATCAACCAGCCCCAAAAAAACCAAACAACCTATGCCTTAGTGAGAATCTCAATGCCGACGCTGTTCTTTGGACTGTTGGGTTAGAAGAACAGGGTTTGCTTGTATTCTGCATATTTCTGTTCTGTCATGCTGCCTTCAGAGAAATCTAACTTTACTATTTGGTCTAAAATGATACTGCATTTAAATTAGCCTATATTTGCAATATGATTCCTTGCCAACATCTTTTTTCAAATCTTCTTTAATTGCAAATTTAACCTATGTATTTAAACTGCACACCAATATTCTAAGGCTAATACATCAATTCAAGGGAGAAACGTAAAACGAAGAGTTTGAGCAATTTGATATTGGTAGCTCTACTCTTGTAAATTAACATAAATTTTATACCAAATGTCCTGTGACATGAACTGGTACAGCAAGGCTGGGAATCAATGCTTCCGTATAAATTCTGGAAAATGGAATGAAAAAAAAAAAGGACTGTATACCTTCCATAATTCTGGGAAACATGATTTTTTTGAAAGAAATGTACTTTTTTTAAAAAAACCACACAACCAGATCACAACTGCAATAATGTAACAGCTATGTTAGCAAAAATATGAGTGTCCAGTTCTGAGCACACTGTTCTATAGTATGCTATTATCTGAATGTAAATATTGCAAATACACAAACAAATCAAGAAATGGTGCCTGAGAACACCACTGGGAAAAATAACAGAGGCAGCTGTGCACACAGCTACAATACTGTAGGGGCCAGATTTATGAGCATATGTAGTGTTACTCAATTTCTGTTTTAAAAATATATTCTACCTTTCACTGCAGGTAACTTGCCATTGTTTGCTACAATTATCATAATACAGTAGAATGCTAGGATTTTATTCACATAACAGCAGACAGGAAGTAAAAAACAGTCAAGTGTTAAACTTATAACTGAGTGACACTTATTTGCTTGTTTGTTCTTGAAACTTGCACTTTTAATTACCTGTGGGAGAGATTCTTTCTTGTGGACATTAGCTTTTTCAAATTCAAAATAAGGTGTGAACAACTATTGATGGAATTACCTGCCAATAAATGTCATATTGTAATAAAGAACCCATAAATAAATGTTATCAAAGCTTTTATTTTCTAAACAATCTATCAGCCTCCCTTTAAAACTTGCCTTTTACAAAATATGTTCCCTTGCAGCCTGGGAACTGCAGTGTTGAAATTGAATGGCAGCAACTGAGATTTCCTGACTCAAGGAATTACTGTTACAAAAGCAGCTAAAATTATTCTACTTGGAACACTGTAAAACACAGTTACATATTTTTGTCTTGGCTGCACTACTATGTCATTAAAAAAAACTGTATCAGCAACTTTCTTCATTCAGCTGCTGTCATTTAAGTACTTTCACCTAAAAACCACCCTGAGTAAGAGTTCAGCATTGGGCACTTGTTTCAAACTATAAACCAGTTAGACTGCTATCTTTTACACTGCTATTATCACTCCTCCCTTTGTTGCAAATGTATTCTTAAACACTTTTACTAAAGCAAAGAAGCTAAACGTCACCACCAAACGTACCTCCAACCAACATGACCACCGCCAAACACTTTAATATAAAGCTCACCAACAAGTAATTTGTACGTACCTGGAATTCAGCTTTTAGTGGAATAAAAGCACATGCAAAAAGTGAGTTACTGCAGAATCTCTGGTCAAAATTAATTGTTCACATGAGTGGAAAAAGGGTAGAGAACCTTAGTGAAGGGTTAGTATTGCAGCTTCTGATGCACCTGTAGAATTAGATGTGGACTTGAAAACACAATTTGCTGTAACACACTGCATAAACCACCTACTGAAAAAATATCCAGTTATAAAATCCCTTATCATGAAAAACATTGTATTTGATAGCCAAGTAACAGGAATTGTTATTTTCTGTACTTTTAAAGTGCTTACATATGATCACAGAAACCCAAATTATGTATCAATTTCTAACTGCCTTGGAAGAACAGTAACACAGGACTCAAGGGCAGCAGAAGAATCAGTTTGAGTTTCACATACCATTTTGGAATATTGATGATTTCTGCTGTCTGACTAGTGAGCTTAATTCTCTGGCTAATATTTGCCTCATTGTTTTAATATAGAATGATGGCAGCCAAAACATTACCGCAAAAAAGAAAACAGGCATTTGCAACAAAGGGTAGCATACCCTAACTTTAGTAACGCACCTGCATTCAGTGTTTTACTTCAGCAGACATAATTACTTTAACCTGACCTAGTCAATTCCTTTCAGGGAAAAACACATTCCTTTTTTTAGGAATATGACCCATTTTGACTGAGCCCAGAAGAAAGACTGGATACAGACAGTTTATATAAGAAAGAATATTAATTGAAAGGTTTTGACCGGTGTGAGTATGCCTCACAAGGTGAGCATTAGGAAATAGTGTCTGGAACTCTACCTTGAAATGCAAGTTCCCTCAATTTTCTTGAGCGGTCATGAAGTTTACTCTGCCCATTCTTACTTCAAATGCAGCGGAGAAAGGAACATTTTCCTTGTGTAAACTGGGACTGACTGCAAAAACCTGTTAAATATTGACTTTTTAAAGGCTAAAACTAACTGCCAGTTGCGCAGTAAGTCAGTCTTCCAAGAAAATATACTTGCGAGGGTGTTTGAGAGAGTACCAGGGAGCCTGCAACAGCTGGTGAGGTATCCGAGGGCAGTACGCGCTGACACCTAAGAACACGGTAAGTACGATGTACCGGCTTTTCCCTGAAGGGTCTCACAGAGCAAAGCTTTCTGATTAACGCCCTCGTCCGCGCTAAACGGCCATCTAACCTTAACCCTCAGGGGCCGGGGCGGTGGGTGAGGCCGGGCCCACCCCTCCGGCCTCCCCCAGGCGGGCGGCGGCCGCCCCTGCCCCCCCCAAACACCCCTCAGCCCGCCCGGCGGGGCGGCGGGGACAGGCCGCGCGCCCGCGGGATCCTCTCCGGCGGCCTGTGCCAGCGCGCCCCGGGGGCGGTGCCGCCGCCATGACGGCCCGGCCCGGGCGGAGGCGGGGCCACCCCGCGCGGCAGCGCCGTGCCCGGCCGAGCGGCAGATTTGAACGCCGGGGGCGGGCGGCGCTGGCGGGCCCGGGCTGCGCGCGGCCATGGTGGAGGGCCCGGGCTGCGCGCTCTGCGGGGAGAGGCTGCGGGCGCGCGTGCGGCGGGGCCAGGCGGTGCGGGGCGCGCGGGGCAGCCCTGCGGCAGCCGGCGGCGCGGTGAGGGGCCGGGCCGGGGCTGCGGGGCGGGGGGCGGGGGCGCCTTTCCTGAGGGGCAGCGCCGGGCCGGGCGCGGGGGTGCGGAGCTGGGGCTGCCGGGTGGGTGCGGTGGTGCCGCCGCCGGCTCTGGGGGAGAAGGGACGGATGGCGGGGCTGGCGCTGAGCGGGACGGTTGGTGCGGCCGCCGCCGGCTGCCCGCCGCCCCCAGCCCCCCCGCCCCGATCTGGGGCGCCGTCTTTGGGCGTCCTCGGCATCGGCGCGGTAAATAACCCTCAGCAGGTGGGGTGTGTGCGGAGTGGCTGAGGCTGTAGAAACTTTTGGAAGTAATGAGGGGAAGCTTTTAGAATCGCTCCGGTTCACTCGGCATAATTTTTAAGATACCATTTAGCTTCAGGAAGCATGCAATACGAGGAAAATAATCGTAGTAGTTAATAATTTTAATTTTCCGTAACCTTGTAAGTCTTCACAAGTCTGAGTGAAACACAATGGAGAAAGGTACACGGCCCGCAGAGAGGGAGCCTTTCCTTCTATAACTGCTTTTTAAAAAATAATTTTAATTAGACCAGCTGTTTAAATATGACTTCGGCATCTGCTCTCGGTGTACACAGTAGGCAATTTTTCCACTCGTTTTTTCCTTTCTGTTGGCGGCATAAAATAATTCACCAGAGTAAAGCTCTGCCGGGGCTGGTGAGGCCGCCGGGTCGAAGGGGGCACGGGGACGTCGGCCGGCAGCCCTGGGTGACACGGCTGTGGAGACACGGTCCTCCGGCCGCAGTTCCAGAGGAGGCTAGGCCGCTGCTGCACGCCCCTGGGTTTGCTTGGCTGTGAGAAACTGTGTGTTGCTTATGTCCCAAGTAAGTATATTGGATGCTTCCAGACAGAAAGTTGAGGAACTTTTCCCCACCTTCAGAGTATATAAGGCAGGTGTAGGAGAGCGTCTGATTAATGCACGGTAAGATAATGTAGTACATAAATGAAAGAATAATTTAAGGAAGAATGTGATTCAAGATACGCCTGTCTACAATAGGCAGTCAACCAGTAAGTCTTTATAGGTCTGTATCTTTCAGGACTAAGCTTTTTGAAGGAAGGAGTTTTACTGCTATGGTTTCAAAAAGAAATTTCTTTCCCTCAAATAGATTGATGTTCATAACTTTGTACAGTAAAAGTAACCTGAGGACAGACTTTATTCATTGGCAAATGACTGTCATAAGGGTCTTGGGATTTTTAGATCTCCCAGTAGCTAACCATGGCAAAAGCCTTGGTTGCTGCTGAAGACTACATTGTTTAAGAGAGTTTGTACTACGGTGTCTGTAAGGGCTTGCCATATACCAAAGTGGTATGAATTTAATGTAAAATATTTTGAAAAAAACAAGTTACTTTTCCATCTCTGTCACTTCTTACTCTTGTTTACTTTAAACAAACCTGAGTGGCATAAAACTGCAGTAAACCTTGTTGCACACCAACTTGCGTTAATACTATCATTGGAAGGCATGAACTGTTTATGTGAGAGCAAAGTTTTCCTTTGTTCGTATATTGATAACAGGCAAAGTAAATGATGTTGACATTATGCAAAAATATTTTTCTACTTGACAGAATAATAGCCATAAAACCCTCTAAATTTATATCACTTCAAGGTAATAATACAGTGGGAAATTGTATGGAGAGTAGCTCTGAAATTTCACTAACTAGTTGAAGCCTTGCTGATTTGTCTGGGTCGCTTTCATATGTATTTGCATTGCAATTGAATGTTGTGATTGAAGCACTGGTACAGGTACCTGCCTTGTAGTTAGAGCTCTGATAACAATGAATATGCTGCTTGCAGGTTTCAGCAAGGGCTGAATGGACCTCCTGAGGACCTTGAGTTGCTGGTCAGGGGGACCTTTAAGGCTGAGAAAAATGGGCTGGCAGAAACTTAAGTTCAGCATTTGCAGAACTTGCAGAGGCCTGCACTTGGAAGAGAATAAAGTCATGCAATGGCACAGGCCTGGTTGCTGGTCAGATGGAAGACAACTCCACGGAAAAAAAAGGACCAAGGTCCTATATCATCTGGGTCCAAGTCACTAGCATACCCTTCCAAGGAAGAGTGGTTCTTGCCTCTGTTCAGCACTTGCAAGGCTGTATCTGAATTACAGTGTCCAGTTTTCGACTCCCTGGTAGTGAAAAAGATACGTAACATATTAGAGTGAGTCCTCTAGTATGATTAGCAGGCTGAAGTGCACAATACACAAGGAGAAGCTGATAGAACTGGGGTTTTCTTGTTCTCTTCAGCTATCTGAAAGGAGGATATGGAGGAGACGAAGCAAGACTTTTGTCAGAGGTGCATGGTAAGGTGAGAGGCAGCAGATGCAGGTGACTATAGGAGAGATTATGATTAGGTATTAGGAAAATTCTTCCACCACAATAGTCAAGCCCTGGAAAAAGGGCCCAGAGGGACAGGGTTCTCCATTCCTGGAGCTACTCTGAAGTTGACTGGACAAGGCCCTGCACTGCCTGGCTGAAGTCAGTCCTGCTTTGAGCAGGTGTTTGAATTGGATAACTTGTAGAGGTCCCTTCTTATAATTTCAGTGGAGTTTCATGTGTTAAGCGAGAAAAGATTTTTACTTCGATCCCATAATTACCCTCTTTCTTGTCTTGTAGTACTGTCCCACCTGCTCTTCAACATCTTCTGAGATGAGACTTGAAACTCGTAGGAAGAATGGAGTATCTGTGGGCTCAGTGGAAGCTTTTCTATAATACACAATGCCCCATGTGAAACACTGAAAGCATATTTGCATAGGTGGAAACTCCAGCAAAAGGCTTAGGGAACGATGTAGGTCTGCAAATGGCCTGACACTCTGACAAGTATTTAATATTCAAACTATACCTGCTTAGTTGACATCAGCCTGAAACTCTTACTGTACATTCATGACTTGAAGGAAAAGACATAAAATACCCTGAAAAAAAAAAAAAAAGAGGTATTGTTTCAATTTGGAAAGAATGAAATAAGTTATGATAGCATTAGCAACTGTCTGCTTCCTGGGTTAATAGTCCCATTGTTTTTGCTAGAGCTGCTTAAGGAGAAAAGATACAGTGTTGTCCAAGCTGGAAAGTTAGTTCATAGAGCTACTTGCTGAATGTGTACTGATGCTAGAATCAAAGTATCGTAAGATCTGTTTTAATCTTTGTGTGTGTATACTCGTTTTCAGACTGCTGCAAGTGAGGAGAGAACCTCTGGTCGCGATTTCCTTGTTGGATATATTTACAGGGGTGTGGAGACATTGGGAAAGGAACTTTTTCTGTATTTTGATCAGAAAGCTTTAAGGTAAGAGGTGACAAAAGGCTTCCTATGGGTTCAGACTGTGTGTATTTGGGGGGGTAGGTTCTTCCTAATGTCAAATTCAGAGATTTGGAAGTTACAATGTTACAGAGAAAACTCAGCAGCCTCTGCAATGCTGGAAATACTGGGTAGTTGTTTACATTTTCACATAATTTACTGCTTTATTCGTAGTGTAAGATGCCATGTAAAGGTATCTCAAAAGGACAGTTATTCCTTTAAACACTTTGTTGCAAACACAAAATTGCATTTTCTAGGGACAAAAGTCAGAGAAATGCATGCAGTTAGTTACTTGATGTCTTCCACTACAAACTGTACTTAAGTTTCTTTTAACTTTCCTTAAGAAATTTAGACTGAAATTCTGTACTTCATTATCATAGCAATTGAATCATTAACCCATGAAAAAAACTGCTAAACTTTAACATATTCTTTATGTATACATTTATGCTCTCTGTCTTTTTTTTTTAAATGATATTGACAACTCCTTTGTTTGGAATTATGGTTTCAGATTTGGCAAGTGAATGGTTTGGATATCATAAATCTAACTCTTAACTTTCTAGTGAAACCATGTCTCCTAGACAGATGGTAAAACTGTCAAATCAGTGTTTGTTCATGCTTTGTAAAGCTTACTAGGGGTTTGTTGGCGTGTTCAGGATTTTGTCATATGCTTTAACCCCTTGGACATCTTGTACTAACCACCGAGGTTGTACTTGGAATATAGTTTACTTTTTCTAGGTCAGTATGCTTCTGTACTGCAAAATCAACAAAAAATGCACAGTGTAATGGACTATTAAAAAAATCCCCTCTCATTCTTAATGGCAATTACTACAGAATATGTAAGTAAGGCCCTTATATATAATATGTAAGACTTTCATTTAATGCTTTTCTTTTACCCTTCTACTTGCAATATAATTTTAATCTTTATAAATCTTTAAAAGGGAAAACAGTGTTACTTCTACATTCAGCATAGTCTTTGTTACCTAATGACTGATCTTGGACAAAGGTGTAATTTTTATAAATTTAAAACTCATAATACAACAAATACCTTACAATTCTGTAAGATAATGTTTTGCCACTGACACTGCTGTTATAGGAGGGGGATGGAACCAAAAATTCTTGGCTGCAAGTACAAGAGTTTACAGGGGTCGTATGCTGGATACAGAAAGGCAGTGATATATTAGTAGTTACCTGGGATGGTGTGTAGACTAATCTTTGGTAGCAGAGGCCTGCTGGTTATCAGATACAGGGCTATATGCTTATTTTTCTTAGTGTTAGAGAAATGCAACTAGTTTTACAAGCACATACCAGTCTTTACACGACAGTTATACAGGACTGCATATATGTTTAAAGCTGCCTATATTTGTGAAGGATAGGATTATGGTCCTAATCAGTTTTTCTTTCTTTGCATTGTACTTTATTAAATAGAAACAAAGAAGAAAAAGCAGTTGTTTTTTTTTTTAAAAAGATAAGTCAGTTATAAAGGAAGATAAAGGCAGGGGAAGTAACAGACACAGATGTTAGCTGTTTTCAAAATCATATTTCATGTATTACAAATTGATTGAATAAGCAAAGGAGTAGACTATACAATAAGAAAACATTGTTTCAACAGACTGAATTACATTATCAGAAGAAAAAAGTAATTACTAAGGAATGTAAGCATTTTGCAAAAGATCTCTTCAAAGAGAAAGAAAAACGTGGCCAAGTTCTAGTATGGAAAATATAATCCTTTGACCCTGAAAGATCTTAGGTAATTGTTTTAAGCTTTCTGGCCAATGCAATGACTTACTGTACCTAATTAAACAAACCTTCAGTTATTGTTTGATAATAAGCTTAAAAGTTTCATCAATTCTTCAGTTATTGTAGCTCTAGAAACTGCATTTAAGAAGCCCTCTTAGCCATGTCACTTATTTGATTAGAAACATTGTAGAAGTTATCTACAGGAAAGGTCTCCTTTACACAGAAGGCAGAAGTTAGTTATCTGATAAGGAAGGCCTTCATTTTCTTGTTTTAAAAATGTAGGTTGTGCATCTTAAAGATGTTGGCGGGAGGTAGAGGAAGGCTTCAGAAAATGCATTTTACAGCAGTCTAAGATTGGCTGCCAGGATTGTTATTGGGAGAGGAAATAAGGAATACGCCTTCAGGGAATGTATTAGTTCTTTATTAAAGTTAACTCTCAGATATAGGGCTTTCTTGTCATGAGGAGGGTTACTGATATACAGATTCTGTATCTGTACAGTTTCTCAACGTAACAAAACCAGCTCTTCTTATCTACTAAGATTACCTGTAAAAAGCTGGTAGTCATGCTGGAATAATGTTAGTCAGACATCTCTTGTGACAGACTGGGCCATGAAAGGTAATTAACTCATTTTATGGTCCTGGATTTTCTCAAGTGGGGAATGACTGCCTGGTGGGAGAAGATAACCTGGCCATGAAATTGTTTTATGCAGTTTGGCTACTGCTTGCCTGACATGCAAATGAAGAGGATACTTCTGAAGTGTTGCCATGTTGTGGATAGCAATTAGCAAACAAAGTTCAGTTCAGTGTATTTGCATCCATGGTGGGCAGTAGAAGCTTTTTTTTTTTAAGAGTACAAACGAGCAATGAAACCTTCTGAAGAAATTAGTACTTCTGCTTTTTGATGTCCATTTAAATAAGGACATTAAAGTCACTGAAGAAAGCCAAGGGGTTTTATTGAAAATCTGAGGATTTTTTTTCCCTATTTTGCCTTGAAAGTCACTTATATAATCAATGAAAACTGAACAAATTCTCTGATACTTGCAAGTTGTGCAGGAGTGACTTGCATGCTCTGCATTTTTTGCCATGGAAATGATAGTTACGTGAGAGAGGCTGTCCTGGGTTTAGTTTCTATGTTGTGCTATTAATGTAAATTTGAAGTGATAAATGGTTTAGAAAAGTTTCTAAGAATTATTAATTCACAGATGTTTTTGCATAATGGAAAATGGATATAAATATTTTTAGGAAAGAGATAATTGTTGACGCCAAATCCCTTAAAGGAAAGACATCCACTCCCTTGACTGGAAATTCCATCTTGGCCCTTAGAACTTGATAATGTGAATTGTCACTGGTTTTTCCATATAATTGTATGCTGTGCTGCTACTAATCTTATTTTTATGGGGAAAAATGTTTTAAATAAAAGCAGATCATTACAATATTGTGTAGCACTAAATTCTAAAACCTCACCTTTTTACTTAAAAACAAAAAATCATCAACTCCTTACTGCTAGCTATCATTGAATAACAGATCCTAGGTTTAATTAGCATGGCCTTCCTATTTGTAATTAAAATGAGAAGATTTCTGTTTTGCACTGTTTCAGGACATCAAAGGTATTGAAACACATTGCAGTGACATTTTGTAAATTTCTTAAGGCTTTTGAATGTAAACGTGTAGTGTTGACTTCTTTTTTTATTCTAGTCATGAACTGACAGATCACTAAAGTAGCCAGTAGTTGTGATTCTTAATGCTCCTTTTTAACAATATACAGGAGCTTGGTAAATGAAAATATCAGCTATTAACGTGAACGGTGTTTCTTTAAAAAGAACTTTCTGGAAGCATTTAGTGCATTACCATTTGGTACCAAGATGCAGGAGTTTGGTTTAGGAAGAAATTTGACTAGTTAAGCCTCTGCAGTAACTATTCATGGCACCTGAGAACTGGAAATGGCTATTGAAAATAAAAGTGTCTGAAATAACTGTATCACCTGAACTGACTTGTAAGAAGAGTGTTTTGGGAAAACCGGTTCGGTTTTTAAGAATAAATAAATACTATGAAGAAGTTACATAAAGAGCTAAGTTTTAAGACTGTGCTTAATGAAATGTTGTTTTTATCTGTTTTATCTGTAAATATTTAAAATAACAGAGGGGTTAAAAGGAATTGCACACATGATGTTGTGTTTCTTTGGTCATTTGTCTAGTTTAATCTGTTAAATCTTTTCATAACTACAAAGTAATCCACCTTTTCTGATATACAATATATAGAAGTAGGACACTCCCTCTCTCATGATTTTTTTGGGACTTGAACATACCAGGTGAATCTGTAATAAATAAAATGTATGAGACCATAGTCAAACTTGTCCTTTGCTCAAGTATACTAGCTCCTAGTAGAATGTATTATAAAATGTAAGTCCTCTTAAGGCATCAGTGATCTGTAAAAGGAATGCCTGAAAGAGTCTGTTCTGATCCTTTGCCATCTGTGCATTTTTCCGTTTATTTCTTTTATTAATTTTTAATTGACATGCAGGTTTTGCCTTGGTTGTAGGCAAAGAAAAGCAGAAAACAACATATGGCAGGTGTTAATTACTTTATGGTGTTATTGGAAGTAGCTTTGATATGATAACAGTGTTGGCAATATGGGGACTGGGATCTTTCCTTTCATACCAGGTGACTTTTGCCTGATTTAACAGAAAATTGTCTGGTAAAGTAGCCTCATTTCGTCCAGCCTCCCTGAGGACTTAAGAACCTATGTTGGAAGACCAGCATGGCAAGTGAAAAAATTCTAAGCACAGTACACCAGAAAAGTGTGTTACTTAATGATCAGGTTTGACGTCAGTATAATGAATTATGAAGACAAAACTGCTGTGTTTTGGAGTGGTTTTGACTTGGAGGGGTTCTTCTGCAGGAATTGAGCGTTATGTAAGCAAGTGGCTTTTTGCTGTGTCACTCGGTGACTAGAATTAATGTACATAAATACTGACTTGGTTAGGTAAGAACAGTTCTTAACTTCAAAAAATAGACTAGTGTAATGCTTGGAAATGTTAAGATAAAATACCCGTAAGAAATCTCTTTCTCTCCAAGGATTCACTTCGGTATGAATGGTTCCATGCGCATTAACCCTGATGGAAGCAAAGACAGAAATGGGGCACTACCAGTTTTGGAGATACAGCTTACAGAGGATACCATTTGTTTTTTTGAGGTGACAGTGGAGTACAGGTAAAGCAGAAACTAACCAAATTAAACACAGCTTGCTTTTTTTTTTTCCTTTTCATAACATTCTTTTAAGAACATAGTGAAAAATCACCCACAAATTAAGTGCTTGGATGCCGTCAGAGACACAAAGAAACAAACCAAAACTTTCTAAACATACCGTATTTACTGGTATGGTAACTTAATTTTGTTACTTTTGTACCAGCATTTACATACAGTTAAAGTAGTTCTATGCCATAGTCTTACTAGTGTTCAAGCCAGGGAATGAAAGTGGATTTAATTCCATCCTTAGATGTGAATGCTGAACCCCATTACTCCTTTAATTTCCATGCAAGTCAAACTTCCTTAACAAGAATAAGCACCTGCAGTGATTACTGGTTTCAAACTTACATGCTCCCAAGGTTGTGTTTTTATTTTTGTTTTCTTTTTGGGAGCAAAATGATATAATTGTTGTAATTTATATTAAGTGGATGTTTTTCTCTGTCAGCATTGTATTTCTCACTGCTAATAAAAATAACGTAGCGAGCTTGATTTTAAATTATTTGAGGCTTTTGGGTGAAAAGAAACATGTAAATTCAAGTAACATATATATGCATATTTAATATGACAAAACATAAAAGCTTATGTATGCCTGAGACTTCTTGCATTGTATTACTGACAATTGATTATGCTTAATCTAATAAAATCAAGGTTTAAGAAAATATCTCTTTTATTGTCCTCCTGTAAGTACTGGACTGTGTAACCATACAGTTAGTTATGGTTGATGGTGCAAACACATGGTCTTGCCATGTTGGAAGTAGATTTAAAGCAAGGACCTGGCAATTATTTTTCAAACTAGTATGAACAAAATGAGGATGATTTCTTGTATGTTGCACCCAATGCATGTTCCATGCATGTATCATTCACCTGTGTTTGGGAGGGGTGGTTAATGTGATTTCTCTGCCGCTTCTTGTCACTGGTATTTTCATGGTTTGTTACCTGCATATAGTATTCTACTATACTTTCATGTGTTGTTTTTAAAACCATACTGCTATATTAGCACATAATAAAAATAAATCTTGATATATTTTTATTTTCCAGAAATGCAGCTGAGAGTAAGCAGAAAGTGAGAATGATGAAAAGCTTGGATGTTTGTTCTCCAGAGTTTAACTTCTTAAGAGCAGAAAGTGAGATTAAGCAGCAGAAAACCCGCATGTTGTGTGATGTGTTACTGGATCAAGCAGTATTACCTGGAGTGGGAAATATCATAAAAAATGAAGCACTGTTTGACAGTGGTCTTCATCCAGCTGTTAAGGTGGGTGAAATGTGTAAAGATTGGTTTTAGTGACACCAAAGTATTAAGAATGTAAATACTTACTTATATAACATTTTGTTATCTTCTTAGCTTTGGTTTATCAACTGTCATTTCTTAAGTTACTTTGACACAAAATTAATGTTTTCTTACTCTACCTGGCAATATTCATCATGGCAGTCCTTGGAACCTGTTGCTGCTACTCCTGCCTCACAGAGTAGACATATTTTGTGGGGCTAAGCCTTCTCTCTTACAACTTGAAACCTCCCCTTAGTAGGGAATTCATTTAACTTTCAAATCCTGACTTTGTCTGCCATTCTGTTGTGCTGCCATTAAATTGTCTGCCTATAAAGAAAGTGAAAAGTGCCCAGGTTTTCTTTGTTCAGTTTCTAGCCAAAACAGTTTATGTAGTGGAGTTGTTTATTTTTGCAGTTGCTTCTTCCGCTTCCTGTCCTGCGAGCTGGCATCATTTGCTTTTCCACCATTGTTTACCATACTTCTTTTTGGCTAAGATCCTCAAGCAGGCCTCTTCAGACTTTGGTTGAAAAGAAGTCTGATATTTACAAAACAGACTGAGATTACGCAGAATGTAAAGGAAAGCTGGTGAAGATAGTTACTGAGAGGTTTTTTTAAACATAATATTTTGAAAGTCCTTCATAGGATCAGTCTGGATTTTAACTGCATCTGCAATGTGAGCTGGCAGAGGAAAGAAAAATTGTGACTTACGTTTTTGTTAAGAACTCAAAATCTTATTTGATTGCTAAGCCTCTCTTTGTGATGCCTTTTGCTCAAGTATTCTTCCTGAAGATCTCTCACAGGAGAGAATCTCTGGTGATAGATAGGTCTGTCATAATCCATGAGGAGATTAAGAGGGAACTAAGAGTTGTTAACGCCACACAATTCTTGGGATCAGGAACTCTTAGCTCAATATAGAGGAAGAGAACAGAAGTTTTTACCTAATGTTTTGCATGTATGAGGCAAAGTACATTGTTTGGTCTTCATGCAATGAGCTTGTGTAGCATAGAAATTTAAAATGTACTGTTCTACTCAGATGATAGATATAACGTGAAGTCAAGGAATTATCACAACAGGAAGCAATGCAATTCACCATCAGCTGAAGGTGTTCAAAGTACCCCTGCATTACAGGTCTTTCTGCTGTTGTCCCTTAGAATTGTAATATTCTAAAAACCATTCTTGTCTTACAGGTTTGCCAACTGACAGATGAGCATATACGTCACTTGGTGAAAATGACACGTGATTTTACCCTGCTCTTTTATAAGGTATTCTGAGAAACCTCCAAAACTTGACTCTGGCATGTTAACTGTATGTGATCATCCAGTGAAAACAGTAAAAAGATGCAACAGAACAAGTGTTTCCATGAATAGGAATGTTGGCTTGTAGGCTCTTTATTAATTGTGAATTGTTAAATGATGGAAAGATGGGGAAGTCTAGACTTGTAAGAATGTGCACAGCTTGGCCCAGTTGCAGTAGAAGAGTTTGACAGACGCTGCCCGAGTTGAGTTTTGCTGTGCATGCGCTGTAACGTCACTCTGAACATGTCAGAACTGGTGTAGGTTAAGCACACACCAACATGTAAGATAACATTAAAGGTCACTATTCAAACTGGGAACTAGAGATTGCCCCGGGGAAGTATGAAGGTAATTTATGTGGCTTCCTTTATGAGACTTGAAATAGCAAGTATATTTATTTGACTAAACAGATTGTAACTTCTAACAAGTCTTTTTTTCAAACTGAAACAGCATTTTTGATTGTTAAAGTGAAATAAATTCCAGCTTCTCTCTACTGCCACAATTTCAGAAGGATTTCATTTCTTCCCCTGTAAACTCTGTAATTCCTGGTTGCTCTTTAACTTTACAAAATAGAAAAAGAGAGAATCTGATGTAATTCTTGTATGTTTTTCTTCTTTAAGCTGCATGCAGAGAATTTGAACAGCAGCAGTGAAATTCTTGTCTGTTTCTCTTGGTATTCATGAAAGGCAAGGAACTAGTGCAGCTAAAAATTCTTTTTTTTTTTTTTTTTTTTTGGTAGGCTAGGAGGATGGCACCTAACTTTCCTAATATCATCATTCAATGATAACGGTTAAAAGTGTATTTTGTTTAATAGTCTCCTTAAAAGTCTTCTTTCCCCCAACCCCCCGAAGAGTAGTTTAGCCTGTTGGCTAGGGAAATCTTTTCATGCTCCAAACTTTGTAGGGAAGTCTACCAGTAAAGAGAAAGCTTCCAGTTCTGCAACAACTATAATACTAGGAGATTTAAATATGTCGCAGGCTTTTAGACTGACAACAAATGAACAAGCTACAATAAACTGTAGCTCAGTTTAGCCATTTTCAAAACTTTCACTATCTATACTTAGGAAGTATTCACCAGTCAAGTGCTTTTAAAGGACAGCTAGCCTCCCCCTGCCCCAGATCTCTTAAGGTAAAAGCGTAATGAAAATTGGATAATACAGAGGGTAGTGCTTGATCATTTTTTATAGACTGTTACAGAATGTTTGTAGTAACCTTTCTGTATCATTTGTAATAACACCTTAGAGATGCAAAGATGAGGAATCTTGTTTGTGTAAAAAGCTGTTGCTTTTGTTTGGATTTAAATGACTGGATGGGAGATAACTACTAATAAGAAACTGTAAACCTTGAGGAGAAATGTTGAGGAGAAAGCAAACTGCTTGTGAATATTCATGCAAATATATATTATTAATTCCTTCTGATTGAATTACTATATTGTATTGGCAAAAGCATTCTTATTCAGCGAGGCTGATGAATAAGAGCACAGCAGAAGCAAATAATGCTGTGCTCAAGAACACCTGTATTTTGGGAGAACTCCAAGGGTCTTCATACGTTATGGAGCTCGAGCTGTTCAACCCTGCCAGGGCTGGGCTGGTATTGCTGGGCCAGCTGTGGCATTGTTTGATCTGTGCCCAAGGAACTGCAGTTGTAGTGCAGAAACGCATGTGGCTCTGCAGAGCTGGCTGCGTCTCTACTGGGCTTTTTTCATTTAGATATTTTTTGTTTGTTTTTCTGCCAATTTTAGCTAGAGTATACCTATGCTGGTTCATTGTGTGTTGTCTCCTGAAACGTGCCTGCTTGTCAGCCCTCTGAGCCTCTTCAGGTCACTGTGCCCTTTGGACTTGTACTGTACGTAATACAACTTTCTGCCAGGACACGGGGAGCTTGCCATAGCGCCAAGTAGCTTTTCAGGAGCCAACCTGTCTGGCATGGCCAGGGCTAAGATGAAGCTGAGCAACTTTACTGGGTGCTACCTCACTCCTACAGAATCGCTGAAAAATATCTGCATTGTGCAGTTCTTCAGGTTTTGAGAAGATTGATTAGCCCAGATTGTAGAGTCGGATCTGAGCTGGCTCTATGGTGTGGTTTAGGTTCTTTTTCGGGTGAAGGAGGGTGGTGTTCATTTGGTGGTTTATGCTTATTTTATTTGTTTTCTGTGCTGCATTGATTGGAGCTCATCAGCTCTAAGGACATTCCTTGCAGGTGCCAGGTCAAAGATGACTGGTGCTGAATCAGAGCTGGCTGGTCCAGCTGAACTCGGGCAGTCCCTACCTAGCACGTATTTGCTTGCACCAAGCTTTTATGTGGGGTTTTTTGTCTTCTGTCTTTTATTCCATTATATGGAGAATTCCAGACACTTGCACCTATTTAAAGTCAAGTCTTTTCATAAAAGAATATGAAATACAGATAATAGCCCTTATGAGTGTGCCTTAAATATCTTTAGGTAGTCATTAAGCTGTCAGTTTACATAGGGGGTTTTTTGTATTTTAGCTTCAGTTGAACTGTAGAAAGACTGACATAAAATTTACACTGGCTCTCTAACTTGTGTTTTAAACATGTTCTGTTTTAGTGCCGTAAAACTGGGTCTCCACTCTTCAAACACTACAAAGTGTACAAGCGCCCAACCTGTGGTCAGTGCAATGGGAAGATCACTGTATGTCGTTTAGGAGAGAATAACAGGATGACTTACTTCTGCTGTCGATGTCAAAAGGCAGATCTCCACCTCGTCAATATTAGGTATGATGGTAACTGTAATACTTAAGCATCAAAGTGCTTAAGCACCTCAAAGTGCTGTTACAGTAAGAGGACCTCAGTTCTCAAATAGAATGGGTCCTTGTGCATTTTGTATCTAAATTCACTGAATTTGCAAAAGAAAAATGTTTTGGCCATTGGTATTTAAAAATCGTTAAAGGCTTTTGATACCATTTCCTTTAAAGGCCTCATCTGTTATGCAATAGTTATTTCTCTAATCAAATGTAGGAATTCTGAAACAATTCAGAGTACTCAAAATTATTCGCTGCTTTTGGAAAAACTGCCCCATGTTCTTGGTGTTATCAATATCTGGTGTGGGTGTTTACACACAACTGAGCTGAATGGCATAAGGTAGGAATTTGTGTGTCTATTCCTTTTCACAGGGTAGCCCCTTCAGTCCCGGAATATCTAGATAGTTGTGCACCTATCCAATTTTGTTCTGGCTGTAGAGTTACACTGAGGATAACTAAAACTTTGGTAAATTCAGAGTGCAGCAAATATCATAGGGCTTAGGACTTTTTTCTTCCTCATTGGATTTGAAAAGCTTGTGCCACAGAGACACTTTCAGTTTCACATAAATTGTGCTAGCAGCAGCTTTCCTCCTTTTATTTTAGGAAGGCACAAAATGCATTTGATATCACAAAAGGTCAAAAGGTAAAAGTTCCAAAAGCACTTTATTCAGACTCTTACATACTTAAGCTGTTCTTGAAAATTTTCATCTGAGGTTTCAGAGTCTTGTATTTTTATACTGAGCTCTGTCAATCTAATAAAAGATACTGCTTTGCTTTGCAAACTTTGCCTTCATTAGTGTGTGTATATATATATATTTTTAGGTAAGATTTACAGAACACACAAATCCCTCTCCCACCTCCAACCTTCTGTCAAGATTCAGCTGGCTGAAGGGATTTTGGGTAAAGCTTAAGAATCTCCTTTGAATACCGATCAAATACAGAAGATTCCAGCATGGAAGATAAATATTTCACATGCTGATAGCCCCAGTCTGCTGTATTTTCAGAAAGTGATGATGATACATGTTTTGCAGAAGGGTAGGAAGACAGCAGTGTCCTATTGAGTCAGGTAACTAGAAAATGTTGCAAGGAAAAAATAATCTTTTTCTCTCGCTGTTCTACAACAAGTAGTGGTTTGGGTTTTTGTAGTTGGGTTTGTTTTTTTTAATAAATAATAAAACAGTGGTATATTTCAGTGAAAAACATGGTAATGGCAGCTATAACATTAAAAGATTGGGTTTAGTGCTGTCCTCATCCTAATGGTCAGGTCTTTGTGTTCTACTACTCTGTTTTCTGTTATGCAGGAACTGTTGCCAAATAAAAGTGTGTGTAGCTCAAGGGGTTTATCAGTCATTCCAAGCTTTTCATATCTGAAGACTGGAAGGAGCCCGTGTGATCAGTCTAACTGGCTGCAGACCATAAACTGTAGAATTTAACCCATTGGTTCCTGGGTTAAGTAGCTTATCGTTTTGCTTAACTGAAAAAATGAAGAAAATACCCATTATAAGCTTACCTCATCAAATTCAAATGCACCATGAATCTTCAAAATACACTTTTTCTCCCATATTTCATGTTCCAAAATGGGAAGTGGGGGGAAATGACATGACAGATGGACCAGGGAGATGATGTGCAATTAAACTCCAAATGACATGCTGAATATATTCAGTCTAGCAATGCATTTTTGATAACTGAGTAGGGCAACTGATCTAATAATGTGAAAATACCCGTTTTTAACACTTCCAGTTTGGCAATTTTTTTATCTAGCCACAGTATTTTGGTGAATGCTATTGTAATGTCTGTTCTACCTCTTGACAGCACAGGATCTTTGGTATGTCAGCAGTTCTCATTATCCTCCTTAGTTTTGCTGTTGTGGAAGACATGTGGTAGGTAGTGGATGTCCCTGCCATTATCTTAGAAATCTAGCCTGTTAAGGAGAGTGATAGGTCCAGGGAATGTCACAACAGTTCTGAAGTACAGTATTTGCATTGTTAACTGAAGTACTTAAATACTTAGCAAAGCTTTTGACGCTGTCTCCCACAGAATTCTCCTGGAGTAATGGGCTGCTCCTGGCAGGGACAGGTTACTCTGTGCTGGGTAAAAAACTGGCTGGAGCCCAGTGGGTGGTAGCAAATGGAGTTCTATGTGTTCCCCAGGGCTCAGGATTGGGTCCAGTCCTATTTAATATCTTTATCAACGATCTGGATGAGGGGATCGAGTGCACCCTCAGTAAATGTGCAGATGACACCAAACTGGGCAGGATTGTTGATTTGCTTGAGGGCAGGAGGGCTCTACTGAAGGAGCTGGACAGGCTGGACCGATGGGCTGAGTCCAGTTGTATGAGGTTCAACAAGAAGTGCTGGGTCTTGCACTTGGGTCACACCAACCCCAGGCAGTTCTACAGGTGGGGGGAGAGCGGCTGATGGGAAAGGGCCTGGGGGTGCTGGTCAGCAGCCGGCTGGGCATGAGCCAGCTGTGTGCCCAGGTGGCCAAGAAGGCCAACAGCATCCTCGCTTGTATCAGAAACAGTGTGGCCAGCAGGACAAGGGCAGTGATTGTCCCCTGTACTGGGCACTGGTGAGGCCACACCTCGAATCCTGTGTTCAGTTTTGGGCCCCTCACGGCCAGAGGGACGTTGAGGTGCTGAGTATGTCCAAGAAGGGCAACAAAGCTCATAAAGGGTCTGGAGCAAAAGTCCTGCAAGGATCAGCTGAGGGAACCGGGGGTGTTCAGCCTGGAGAGGAGGAGGCTCAGGGGGGACCTTATTGCTCTTTACAACTGCCTGACAGGGGCTGTAGGCAGGTGGGGGTCGGTCTTTTCTCCCAGATAACAAGTGACAGGACAAGAGGAAACAGCCTCAAGTTATACCAGGGGAGGTTTAGATTGGATATTAGGAAGATTTTTTTCACTGAAAGGGTGGTCAAGCATTGGAACAGGCTGCCCAGGGAGGTGGTGGAATCGCCATCCCTGGAGGCGTTAAAAAAACCACGCAGTGCGGTGCTTAGGGATGTGGTTTAGCGATGGACTTGGCAGTGCTGGGTTAACGGTTGGACCTGATGATCTTCAAGGTCTTTTCCTACCCAAATGATTCTATGATTCTAAATTATTTTTTTTAATTCTAAAAGTCTCTAAAAAGTGCGTAATCCCATAAAAACTACGGAGAAAAATGCCTGACAATTTATCAACCACAGTACCTAAAAATTTAATTACATATCTTAGTGAAGATATAAGTTCAAGTTACATTTAACAGGCTAACAATGCTTGGATACTGTGACCAAGTCCTTGGTAACATGTAGTGATAGTAAAATAGTAACTGATTCTAAATCAGTGTTTCAACATAGGAGGAATTATAATTTATAATAATATATATTAAAAAAAAATGAAATTAAACCTATAGAGGTGTCTGGAGTACAGATTTGGCTCACCAGTCACAGCTCGGACATTCCTCAACTCTTTCTGATTAGTAGAAGAGGAGTGACAACAACAAAAAAATATCTGTAATTCTAAACAGGCTCCTAAATGTTAAAAGGCTTTCTAGCAAATGGTGACATACCAGAAAGACTTTCTATAATTTAAAACTTTTCAGTTCTGTTGGCTGTTATGATAGCAAAGTAGTCTAATGGCTATGCTTTAAATAAGAGCAAAAAAAGTTGTTTGCTAGATTCTGTGGCTTTCTGTTGCTCAGCTTCCGAACAGTTCTTCATCCAGTAATGCATTTGTTAGCATTCTGTATAAGGGATGGAGAAAAAGTGCTGAAAGTCTCCCTTTCTCACCAAGTTTCTTACTGCAGTACTTGAAAATGGTAGGGAATTTGAGACGCTGGGGCATTGTGCTGCAGTGCACACCCATTCACTATTAATTTTCTGTCCATTTTCATTTAAATATTTTTATTTGTTGTATTTCTGCAGCACTGGGAGAGATTTGCCTTTGAGGTAAAGAAAAAAACTACCAAACTAACCATGACACAGTGTCCGAGCTATGACAGGCAGGCATAACACCGTGCAGTACTTGTTCTCTAGCCCTGTGCCTCCCTGCACGCAGTGGTGTAACACAATTTGTAGAAGAAACGTCACAAAAGACTAACATCATTCTTTTGTTTCACAGCACACTGCCAACTCGAAATAGCCTAATTGGCTGGGCATATGGCAGGGGGTCATGTCCTAATGAGCATGTAGCTCAGAAATCTGAAGAGGAGTGGACGTGTATGCGCTGTACCCTAATAAACAAGCCTTCTGCTGACATTTGTGATGCCTGTTTGACATCAAGGCCTACAGGTATTGAAAAAGGTTGCCTGGAACCCATACTGGGAAAGGGGGGGAGGATTGCAGTTTTGATACCATTTTTAGAATTGTGGCAGTGAATTGTTAATTGTATTTATATAACTTCAGCTAACTTAGATCTTTTGGGAAATCTTCAACAGATAATCGTGGAAACCGTCTTGTCTTAAGCCCTAGAAGAGTCTTGTCATCCAGCTTTGGGCGCAGGTGGGATTCTATAGACAAGCATCTGCAGTGACCCTTTGCTTTCACTGGGGCAAGGAGTGAGACAAAATGCCATTTTTTCAACTCTCCTTAAAATCATTAGAAGCTTGCAGTGTGTGTCTGACAGAGAAACGACCAGAGGGCAGAAAGAGAATTACCTTTCTTCCGCGTGAACAAAAGCAGTATATTTTGGCACCCTTTCTAAAGGGATGCTGGGTTTCTCAGGGGCTAGGTTTTTTCCTCCAAGTTCAGAGTAAGGATGATTCTGGACTTCTTACCTAAAGCTGTTGTTTGTCTCTTGCTGGAGCTTTTAATGCTGCTGCCTAGATCTGGTGGGCAGAAGCAGCTGTGAATGAGACCTAGAAAGGGACAAGAAGATGAAATGAGTAACGTGCTAGGTTCTCTCCAGATTCCTGTATAGAAATTTAGATATTAAGAAATGATGAGCGAGGTAATGGACAGCCTTTCCACTGGGACCTGTTTTCTATGTGAAGAGGAGCTTTGTATTCTTTTTCACTTTCTACAGAAAAAGTGAGCAAATTACTCTGTGGAGGGATTTACAGAAACTTATTTGGATCAAGACTGTAGCTCGGAACATTTTGAATTGCTACATATATTCTAAGAAACAAAGTGTAAAGGTGTGCATGTGTGTGGCTTTTTAGGGATAAAGCCAACTGTCTAACAATTCCATATTGAAACTTCTCTACCTCAAAAACTAATACTCCACTTATTTCACATTGTGTAGTCATTTATTCAATGAGGTGGCTGAAAGCTGCATATTACAACTTACTTTTCTAGCTCCAGTGCTGCAAAACTGAAAGAAAAAATATTTGTCAAAGATATATGGGCTTTTTGTATCTGAGAAGAATTAGTGTTTTTACATAGGCTCCAGGACCTGTTGTTAAAAGTTCACTGAATTTAACTATATGACTCAAAGTATATATGCTGAAAGTGCCTCCAAATTCCCAGATGATTAAGTAGTGACTTTATGGTACTGAACTTGGTTCTTATAAAACAACTTCCAGTGCTTTTCTTAAAGCATTGCTTCATTCTAGTTACTCCTTTTATGAATGGAGTAATGTGTGTGAAACACTTTATCTTACAGTAGCTAAAGTCCATTTCTTCAGGCCAGGAATCGATAAAAGTATATCTTCATGCTGTACATGACAGTTGTTGCCAGCAGAGGCTAATCTTGTATAATTCTCCTGCGAAATCAGCACCAGGAACCTGAAAGTTTTAATTTGTCCACAGACTCAGATTTGCCAACTAACATTTATCCTGGAATTAATACTGTCAGCTGGACATTAAAATACCTGCATGTGCAGAAATGCTTTATTTTAAGCTTTGAAACAAAACCCTGTTCTTTCTCCTGTATTTCCAAGTTTCACTTGTTTAGCCATATGCCATTACTGAAAGCAGGCCTGGAATTTGAAGATGTGTTAGACTTGGTGGAACATGGTTACAAAAATTCTTTTTTAAAAAAATAAGACTTATTGTATTGCATTATAGGAGTGGTATTTGAGATATTTTTTTAAAATGGTTTTGCTTACCTCTGTCTTTTCAAACTTGAAGATTCCTTGCCTTCTCACTTTGCTCATTTTTTGCCTTTTATGTTGTTTCTATAATTAACTACCGTTGGCAGAAATGTCTGAATTTTTTAGGACAGAGTACTTGGTATGTAAAGTCAGCTGCTGGCCATACAGCTGAAATAATTCAGTCTGTAGACAGAGATATTTACCATTACATCTCTATTCCCTTGCTCCTTGACTAAGTACAAGGCCGTGCTCCTTTCTTAAACAAATCTGAATGCGCTGGGACACGCATGTTTTGCTGTGCAGCAGTGGCAAAAGGGAAGGAGCCTGGAAAACAAGTATTGTTCAAGGTAAACTGTAGGGATTCTTTGATTCTGAGTGACAGTGGCTTTGGAGAGAGCGTGTCCTTGTGTATGCCTTATCTACCCATTTGTATTCTGCTTAATTCCCTCTTCCTTGTATGGAGGGAAGAGGTAGGAGGGAGACACTTGCTGGAGATGGTAGAAGAGGATGGACTCTGTTCTTGAACACTATGGCTTCGCAGCTACTTAACAAAGACTGCATATAGGGACCCAATAAAGTTATTCTTTCCACTCCTTTCTCAGCAAAGATTACCTACAGACTCTTTATTTATTAAATTGGCATTAATAAGTTATGCCCACTCTTTTTGGAATGATTATTGCCTGCTACATGGACCTCTCATTCTGTGAAGAAACATACTATTGTTCATGTCAGGAAATAAATGCAAAGTAAATGTCTGAACTGCTTGCTTCTGAAGCCTCTTACAATAAGGGATCAATAAGTTTGGATGCGCACAATGTTTGGAAAGGACGTGAACCCTGAAAGCACTAGAAACCCCAACAAATGGTTATTCCTTCTTATGTCAGCTGTAAAACAATACTGTAAAAATTGATAACGTATTGCTGCTGGAGGTACTGTACCCTGTGATCTCCCACTGCTGGGGTTATGAAAGGTTATTCTGAAAAATGTAAATGTTTTGATTCCTGTATTTTGGCCAAATTCAGTTTTGTATGGTTAATTCTCCAATAGCTTTCATTTACAGAGTACTATTCACATCTTGCCCTATTCCAGCAATAATAACGTTATCCTGAAACACATGTTGTACGTGACTCAAAGTGCATGAGCTTTCTTATTGTAAGAAACTTGGTACTATATCTAATCTGTCACAGGTTTTGACATCTTTCAAGATGGTACGATAAATTTACTCTTTCACTCCCTGTATGATGACTTTATGAATCCAGATCAGAAAAATGATGTTATCACTCTACACAGATGGATTATAACCAATGACTTATTTTTCCTTAGTTCCAAAGACAGAGAATGTTGAAGATTCTGCAGCCTTTAACATAAAGTTAATTAAGTACCCTTGTAATGAATTCAGAAAACCGAGCACAGAAGTAAAGATCAATAGGAAAGCTGCATTTGGAAGTACAACTCTCGTCTTAACAGATCTTGGTAACAAAGCTGTTCTGAGAACTGATACCCAAATACCTGATGGACACTCTCAGCATGTTGCTTCAAAAAGCAATTGTAAACAAACCCAACCCAATGTCTACCAGTCAGGGGGAAGCACAGACAAGGACTGCTCAACACATGTAACTGCTCTGGCTTTGTCTTCCTGTCAGCAACCTCTCTCTTTCAAACACGTACAGAAGAAACAGAAAACCAATCATACACCCTCGGTTCACCAATATAACACAGCAATCAGGTATGTATTCTGAAATGTACACAAGTCTTTATAATCCCATAAACCAGCTTTATCCCTGAAGATTAATGGAATACTGTGCTGTTGGGTGCAGACGCTGTTGTCTTTGGATTTCTGCCAGAGGTAACTTATTCTTGGGTAACTAAAATTACACTCAGATTTCAAAAGTACTGAATGACCTAGGCTGTCACTGGAAAAAGTCCTCATTTTGGCATCTGGCCAGAATTTCTGTTAACTAAGCAGCTGTTCATATTTCAGCTATTCCATGGAATAGGACAGTATAGCTCTAATAGGTCAATAAGCACAGTTCTACCTGAGGAGTTGTCTGATCTTAGAATCGTAGTTGCTATCTACTTAGAAAGAGCTTGAAGTCTTTGTGAAAGATAAGGAAGGTAGCTGAATGAATAGATTCTAATTAAAGTTATTGTGAACTAGCAGTTTTCAATGTTCTTCCATGATATGAAGCTCTGTACAGATACCGTGATGAACTTCCCATCATTATTTTGTCTTAACTTGCCTCCCCATCCTATATGTAACTACTTCAATGCTCTATGCACCCTGAATTTTTATTTATGCAGCCCTATTCAAATGCATCCATTGCCTAGTTAAGAGAAATGTGAGAACCTATTTAGGGTTGTCAAGGAAAAGTTGGGCAGGCATACACAACAGGAATGGGAGTGCAAGGTAGATGTCACTTAAGAGTGGTGAATTATGCAGGGTGAATGTGAAGTATTGGTTGTGTCTGTTCTGAAATGCAGAAATTATTTCTTGCATTGTTGAAGCACCGGTTTGAAACAAGACCTCTGTATGAATGTATTTTCTCCTTGCTGTCTCAGTAGAGGACTACAGAGAACTGAGGATGTAGGCAGGATAACTGAGAATACAGAGGAGTGCAAAGAAGAAATGAGACCGTATCAGTCATGATAACGGGTAGTTACAGCAAGTCATTAACTTAAACATTAAAAAAAAACCCAAACCTCCAAAACCCAACACCAACTTTGTAACCAAAAACAAAGGTTTTGTTGTTTTAATGAGGTGTTGGAAGGAAACTGCTGGTGTCTGCAGGACTGCAATCTTCCAGACATAAAAGAGAACATAAAATCCCTAAGATGATAACAAGAGTGAATTAATCTTTTCTTTTTAGTAAGGTTTCATCACTGCTTTTCTGCTTTATTATTGGAAAGATACATTTCAGAGTATTACTTGTTTTCATGTTACTGTTTTTAAGTAGAGATTATCTGAATGCAATACACAAGGCTTTATCTCAATCATGAGGAAGAAAGAAACTTTACCCCATTCAGACAGCACTGTTCTACCCGCTCAGCTGGATGACTTCTTATCTGAATAGGACTTGGAGCATTACTGTAACTTTTTAGTAAAGAGGGTGGGAGTCTTTCTGTAAAGCATACAAATACCTTCAACCTGGAGTAATTACTAGGTATTGGTCTTTTTACCACTGAGAGCAGAATATGTTGGAATTTGGGGTAGGCAGTATTAATAGTGATGGTAATATTTATTTCGTTTGTAGATTAATTTGAGTACTTTGAAATGACATAAACCATGGGCTAACGCTGAGGGAAACTGGTATAATACCCGCAAGAAAAGCACACAGTCCTCTCTGCTGACTATTAGCAATCATTCAGCTTTAAAGATGCAATAGGTGCATTAGAGAAGTTCTGTGGCTGTCATTGTGTGTAAAAGTACACCGAATGAGCTACCGTAATCCCTTTAACATTACGCAGGAGTAATTTTGTAACCTGTCATTACAGCACACCTCCAGCTAATAGGACAGATGACGGCCGTACGTTAAGCACGGGCCATCCTCGCTGCAGTAAACACAGCCGCCTCTGCAGCCTACAAGTTGTGAGAAAGGACGGAGAAAACAAGGGCAGGCAGTTTTATACCTGCCCTCTGCCCAGGGAAACGCGCTGTGACCACTTCCAAGTACGTATAAGGCTTCAGGGCTCTTCTAATAAGCACTTGTTCCTGCAGCCTCCTTGCCCCAGTGATCTGTAATTGTGGACAGATAGAATCCATTTAAAGTTGGAAGTAATTTTAAATACTATTGCAAACCGAATTGAAACTAAAAGCATAAGAGCAGTTATAAACTTACAGTTTTAGTTAGTTACTGCTGAGAAGGCACCTGCTTGTGCAAATGCTCTTAATCTGCTTCTGTGTGATGTAAAAGAGGCATAGCAGAAATGTTGCTTTGAAGGGACTTGTACAAGTTGTTTGGCTCAGTCTCTCGCTTGAAGGACGACTATGGCAAACTCTAGATGTAGACATCACCCATGTTTCTGTTTAGCCAAAATCTTGAAAACGACCAAGGATGAAGAGTCTGTAATCTGCGTGGGCAACTGCTCCCACTGCTGCACTAATACCTAACCCAACCTGCCAGCCGCAGCTGCTTCCCATGAATGTATGACTGAGAAGAGTTTGACTCAGTCACCTACCAGCAGGTAGTTAATAACTGAACTCAAGACAGTAATGACTATTATGCCTTAATTTGAAGAAAACAATGTGTTAACATCAGTTAAAAGTTACACCAGTTTAAAAGTGCATGCAGTTGCAATTCAAGAAAAATCTAAAATCTATGGTCACGAAAGAGGTAACGCTACCTTTACTACTGCTGCTAGGAAGAGTTTCTTCTAGGGTCTCCCCTGTAGATCTGTGTCTATCGCCAGTTTTAAAGTAAGGAATTCTTAGCCATCACGTATGCTAAAACTGTGCCTAAAAACCTGCTTCTTTTGGCAGTGGGCTGACTTGGATTTTCCATTCTGTAACCACGGCAAGCGATGTGTTATGAAGACTGTGCTGAAGATTGGTCCCAATAATGGAAAGAATTTTTTTGTGTGCCCTCTTGAGAGGGAAAAACAGTGTGGCTTTTTCCAGTGGGCAGAAAGTGGGCCAGGTATGCAGGCTATTCCTTGATGTTGATGTTCTAGTTACCTGCTTAAGTGCATACAGCTTTCCCTGTAATTCGTTTTGTCTTTTTCCCTGTTCACTGGGTAATTAGTAAAACAGCTCCAACAACATAAAAAACTGCAGATCTGGAAAGAGTCATTTTACATAGTCCTATAGAAATTAAACACTACTTGTATGCTGCATACTATTTTGAAGTAAACATCTAGCTTGCAATATATTGTGACGTTATATTTCTAATAACAATATTGAACTTTTATCACATACATGTCACTGCTGTGCTGATAAACTTCATATGTTCATATAAAGCATATGTGATTTATAGAATTGATAACTTTAATTTAGATTATTTTACACTGCTACACTTCCATAAATATCAATGTATTTAGTAAAGGTGAACAAAAAAATATACTTATTTTAATACCACTTAATGCATTATTTCCTCAGAGCTTAAAATGAAACAGCAATGGACTGTACAATTCAAATGTTACCACAGTTGAATGTGTGACCTTGCTTACATTTGGAAGATAAAGACAAAAACTGCCCTAAAATTAATACCATGAGTACAGTTTTCTTAATTACATATTTTAAATCCAGATCTTAACATTTTATTCTAGTCGCTTCTGAACCTTTTTCCCCCAATCCATGTGTAAATGCATAATAAAATCATACCCCTCAGGTGGTTAAAACTCAGTTTGTATTTGCTTGTGTTACCACTATTTGATGAAGCAAGGGGAAAAGCAAATAGCATGTGCTAAGCTGGATGTGAAGTACAGCAGAAACAGAATTCTTAAAATCTTTGGAGCATGTACTATAAATAACAGGGAAGATGAAACTAATGAAGATATGGCCAAATTATTGAATCACATTCGTTTTTTAAAGAAAGTGATGGGAAGCAGTGTTGCTTCATGCCAAAAATGTGTGAGATAGTTCTCAGAAATGACACTATTAATTCTGAAGTATTTACGTAGGCTAAAGGACCATTTACAAGCTTTTAAAGCTAAGTGCCTGCTTTTGGGGTTTTTTTTTTGAGGGGGAAGGTCTACTTAATTTTCCTTAGAAATATGTGGAACTTCAGTGCAATGTATATCTCCCATGCCATGGTGCAAGTGAAACCTATTAATTCTTGTCCTAACCAACAGAAATTCAGAGGCTTTTTTTCTTCTTCTTTTCAGTAGCCTTTGATACCTTTGAAATCTTTTTAAATTTTCCTTATGTGAAAGGAATCTTTTATAAGCAGACCATAGAAACCATAATCCTTATGTTGCTCAATGGACTCCTTCCAAATAAATATATCTCCGTCATGAAGCCTGTTATTTAAAGTGAGGTACAGAACTCTTGAGAACAAAACAAGCTGCTTCAGAGGGTGAAGACTGACTTTCCACTGCCATCTTTCTATATGATGCTACTTGTTGCAACGATACGTCACTGCTAGCTTGTGCTTATCCATCTAAATCTTTTAAAATTGCTATCTCACTTGTATAGTTGATCACCGTGAAAGTGTTTGATTATTTTTAAATTTGTATGTGTTTTGAATGTTTTGCACAGGGATTAATCTTTAATAAATCAAAAAGAAATAAACACAACCATTTTTGATCACTTGCCTTCTACAGCTGTTAAGGTCTTACTGAAGCTAGAAGTGACTTTTTCAAACTTCAACAGTTCTACCAGTTGGGCTGTTATGTCTTTTATCTTAACAGCTAGACAAGAAGTGAGTATCTGTTTACATATAGCACATACAGGGTTTAAAGTATTAACTGGTTTTATTAGCTACTGCAATCACTTTCTTTTTCTGTTCTTATATGTCTAGAACATGTATGTTTTGTTGTTTTTTAAAAGTATATAAGCAATATGGAAAGTTAAAAGTGCATTTATCCTCTGAGGATGCAAAAATCTGAATTCTTTATTGAAATGAATAGTATGTCCAGCTAACTAAGGACTAAACTAAGGCAAAGTGTTTAATATAAAATATTTTGTCCTGATAGTTGGTTAATCTATGTAACATCATTTCTCCCAAAGTTTCTATAATTTAAAAGCATGAGAAATAACCTACATTAAAATTTTACGATTGTTATCAGAAGATTTCAATCTTGAATAAAAGTTGTATTTTAAAAAGTGACTTTCTGTACTGCCTTATTCCTGCTACTTTCATCCTAACTACAAATGTTAGATGGGATAACCTAAATGAGGCTAGCGTAGGCGAGCCAGTTGAAGTACCCAGAGCGGGTTGCGGGTAAGTAGCTTGGACAGCTGTAGTTCACTGTAAACAATCTTAGGGAGATTGCAAATCAGAAGTTTTATAAAGCCTCTGACTGTGCATGAAGTTGCACAAAAAAACAGGTTAAGAATTGTAAGCATCTATGTTTCTCTAAAGATATTTCAGAATGGCTGTATCACTGATTGATATAACAGTTTTGGACAAACAGTTGTTTTAGGAAACAGATGTTTAGCTCATAAATCCAGGCAAGAGGTGCCATCTAGCAGATAAAATATAAATTTTTTTCAGAGGAATTTTGAAAGGTATAAAATAAATTTAAGAAGTTTAAACAGGAAATAAGGCAGGATTCACAAGGCAAGGTATGGCTATTAAAGAAGGGCAACATGAGTTTTGTTTATGGAATAAATGTTCATTTCATAAACAAAGTTTTAAATTTAGAAATTAGATTACTGCCTAACACTCAAACAACTTTGGGACTAGTACCTCTTCCCTAAACTTTGTGAAGACAGGGTACACTACTATCAAGCGGAACTTAACTGCCCTTTTACATTACTAAGGCTATTATGTTATACGTTAAATAACAAGATTATAAATTAGTTAATTCTTATCTCCCATTTAATATATAATTTATATATATAATTTAATAATAATACCACCTATTTAAGATATGAACTTCAGAAGTTTGTAGAGTGTGTTCCCTTGGGCATCTGTTCTGAAGGGGTGGTATATTTCTATCAGGCTAAATTTGCTTATGATGTGTCCTGGCTGTATAACATCACAAGGTGAGGAAAGGCAGAAATGGAAATAATAAAAGGCAAAGATACCCTGAGCTTATCACAGTGAACTAGCATGGAGGAATCTGACGTGTTTACATTCCGGTGAAGAGACAGTGAATTCCGACTCACCAGCTGCCTTTGCATAGTCTAACTGCTTTTGCAAACACTACTTTTTTTTTCCTCTTCCTCTTGGAGAGGAGAGCGCTATGTAACTTGTTTAACAAGCTGTGGCTGATAGCTGTTTATAGAAGGCTTTGATCAAAAACGAGCTAGCAAGAAAACTTATCTTGGACTAGATCTCCCCCTCAACCTTTCAACAAGAATCTACAACCAAGTGTACAAAACAGCAGAAAGCTCTTGAAAGGCTCTCTTGGGTTTGCTCAAGATAAAAATCCTGGTTTTCAGCTTTTGTCCTAATAGTTTACAAATGTGTTTATTTTTTCACATTGATTCATCTATTACAGTGCAAGTGATTGAACACACATTTCGGATTCCTATCTGGCTTACCCATTTTAAGGGCTTGGGTTGCAAGCAATCGACTGCAAAGGCTATAAAGAATAACAAAGCCCGAGTTAAAAGAGGGAACTGTCTATCCCAAACATCTTCTGTCATTTATATTCCTTATGAAAGCCAACGTAAATAGTTTTTTTAAAAAATACAGCCTTTTTAAAAAGCCTTGGGGTTCTGATGTAGAGTAGTTAGTTAACCTGTCCCCCATACGCAGCTCAGAGAAACGGGATATTGCCAGTGTCTACAAGACACTATTAGGAGTGACAGACTAATGTAAGCTTTGACTAGATGCATTCTGAAAGAGGGGGTGATGGCAGTTCTGACATAAAAAGGAGTGCTCCAGTAAAGCTGACTTCTAAGTAGCCTTACCATTTTAGAGAGCTTTTTTTAGACATTAACATTACAAACTGATAGCACGACTCATAACAGAAACCTGTCTTTAACCTTGAAAAAAACCACTTTTTCTGGTTCTATATACCACAAAGCTAACCTGATGAAGCACTCCGAACACAGCGGAGATGCTGAAACAGCTTTTAGAGGATCAAATCAAGGTCACGCAAGTTGGAAGTAAAAACTTAAAACCTAGAAAATGCTAACGCCGTATTCAGTTTCTGCTTTATGTTATTCTTACAGTTTAAGTAAGTTTAGGCAGAGTATATCTTTCATTTTGAAAGTAACATTTATTTTTCAATTTGTGACATTCCGGTTAGAATCAACAGATTTTATGCCCAGTTTCACGCCTTTATACCGTTACTTGAAGTACTTTTTATAGCCAGCTATTTGTTAAAGCCAGGCATGCATTTTCTTAACCTATATATGCGCAGCCGCCATTTGATGGCAATGCAAATCCAGCAAATAGATTTGAGGACCGAAGCACTGGACTTCTCTTAGTAGTTCACTGAGGGAGAAATAAATTTACATGGAAAACATGCACTCAAATTTAGAGATGTGACTGTCACAGCTTTATTATACAACTATTTCTGTGTCCACCTTCCTGTGTAAAATGGTGCTAGTTCTCACTTGGTTTTCTGGAACCAAAAAATATAAGAAAAAGCGTTTATCTTGAGAGTGAAAGGGGACTTTCAAAGAAGTGGAAGATGCCATCCTTAATACCTGTATCAATGTTCATCATTAGTGGCTAAGTATCTTTCACGCAGAATCGAAAGGCATTCCAAGGTCTTTCACGGACTTCACAGCAACTGCAGGCCCTCTTTCTCTCTGAACAAAATCTCTAGAAGATTTAAAACTCTTCAGCATCTTTCTTGTACCTTTCTGCATTATGCAATTTAACTAGCTGTCAGCTAGACCTGTACTGAAATTACCTGATGACAGCCAGGATTCAGCATCTAATGCAACTTAATATGCTGCATGTTTGTCTTTTTATTCCTCTAATGCCTGAAAGGCTGTTTATTATGTCCAATTTTTACTTAAATATTCAAAACACACATTCAAAATCCATTTAGAAAAGTGTGGAAATGTGCTAAATTCCACTAAAATAAAAACAACATAAAATCCAATCTAAGGGGAGAACCGAATGATAAAACTGTTTTCCAGAGAAAAACTTATTAAAAAATGCACCAAGCATACTTACGGCGAGTAGAATTCAGAGCGTACACCGTACTGGCTAAACGTAGGCAGTGCGTCAGTTATTTAACTTACCGAATTGCCATTCCTACACCAAGTGCAGGTCCCTGCAGGGTTTGTATGCTTTATGATTTTTATTATAAAATCAACTTCAAACAACATGAGAGTCTTTTTGCTATTCCTCGCATGGTACGATCTTCCTGTGAAAAGATCCCAACGCTAGTCGTCTTTTAACACTAAGGTTTCAGGTGAGACCCGAAGAGAGATTTGGCAGAGTAAAAAGAGACCTCTTGGAAGGTGCTGACAAGCAGCAGAGCCTGACTAAAACGTGGGGTGAAACTGTGTAGTTTCTGTGTAGAAACTGAAGAGAAAAGTGATCCAAGAGCCTCTGTTTTGAGAGAAGGCCCATTCGACCGGTTCGGCTACAGATGGAGCTGAGACCAAAGTCCTTTCACACACCATGTCTGTGTTGTCCTTTACACCGACCTGTATTATCTCCATCCACATTTTAGATCAACTAAGCAAATGAACTGCAATCCAAGTGCTCTGTGCTCCCATCAAACAGGCTTGAATCTCAAATTATGAGTAAATCCAGCTGCGCATTTCAACAGATTAAGAACCGGCCTGTGCATGAAGCTCGCTGGCAGGTCCGTGCTCCTGGCTGATTCCAGCCAGCTCCAAGGACACCGTACTCAAAGTGGGCCTCACCATCGCGGCTCGAGCATCGCATCTTCGTGTAGGAACTCACCTGTATTCTACTAGTTTGCAGTTTATGTAAAGCAAGGGCAGATTTTTGAAGAAATCTGCATATACATCCTGCACTAGGCAGGAGTAGGATCACAGGATCCAGGAAACAGATGGCATGGAAGTTTATCGTTTCCTATCAACGAAAAAACTTTTTTCTATACATTGCACTTTTAACAGAATCATATTCCTCAAAGGGATCTATTCATGTATCTTTACATCTAGAAAGGATTACAGTAATCATCTCGCTCACCCTTCTGCAGAAACCAGGTGGCTTTATTATGCTCCTTTAATCAGTTTGAGTGTATGAATGTCCACTCATCTTCCTCCCAATGCACTTAATTTAGAAATTCTTTGTGGCTATTTCCTTCAAATATAACTTCTGTCTCTCATTCTGTCCCAGGAAATACTTGATCTTAATGACAGCAACAGTAATGATCTGAAACACAAAAAAAAACCCTCATAATTTGTTAGAGGCCAGGACATTGTGGTATGGAAAAGGAAAAAAAAAACAAAACAAACCAACAAACCCAAAACACTGGAAATAGGGAACACTGGGAAATGTATTTTAAACTTTATGCAGTAAACACAATGCAGCAGCACGCAGGGATAACTATGTCTGGCACCCCCAGCCCAGCTCGGTAGCATTTGCAAGGCACTTTCGTTTCAGCTAGTTGACTGTCGAAAAGCAGAATATTGGCCTAGATTAATATTATTTCAAACCTAAGGCAATGTCTGTCAAAAGCAACTGGGGAAAACCCAGTGTATAACCTCATAAAAACAATTCAGACCACATTTCTCATGGTATAAATGGTTTTATACCAGCAAAAACCTAAGGTTTTAATCAAAAAGAAACAAGTTTTAACTCAAGCATTCATTTAACAAATGAACATATTCTAGAATTTCAGGATGATTTTAAACATACGTGAAAGTTTTGAAACGTCATTAGAAAAACACTCAAGTTACAAAATAGAAATGGAAGCTAAAATTTAAATTGCAATTTTACATCTAGACTACATTTGAAGAGCAAGTTTACAATATAAAATTTAAAATCATTACTATAGCAGTACTGCAGACTCTATGAAAGTGAAAAAAAAAACCTCAAACATTCAGTGACTGTTCCACTCTGAAGACAAAGATGGGTTGTACTTCTTAAGGCCAGTGTTTCCACACAAAGCGGTCTTGAAGGTAACAGTGTAATTTGCTTTGATTGTAACTGAGAAATAACATTCAAGCCAATACTGGGCTTTGTAGATAAACAGTATAAAAGTAAAAAATGTGCCCAATACTCAAATGCACAAGCAAGCTTAAAATCCACGTGTACAAAGAAGAAATTAGAAAAATAATGCACTTACCATTATTGTTTTTCTTTAACATATACATTTAGTTTATCCTTTGCTTTCTGCGATAGCTCGTTATTGGCGCTGTATTTGCCAGTTCTCAGCCCCTTTCCAAAGCTCAGCCATTTCCTAGTATCGCAATGCCACACTTCTTCACCTAGAAAGGTGCAATGTGTCACGTTACGCTTCAGTTCATCTTCACTAGAAAAACGGAATGTGCTTATTTTTAATCAGCCTAAAATAGTCTAATAGGGCAAGGCTTTACAAATACAAAATTTCCCTTTATATAAAAGGCAGCCTTTCAGCAAATGTTTTTCTTTAAAAATGAGAACTGGCTCCAAGTGGACCAGAACAGTAGCACAACTTCTCAAAGTTGCATTTTAATAGCATTGAATTCTCTAATGAAAAAAAAAAAAAAAAAAAAAAATCATTTTTTGGTTTTGGGATTTTTTTTCCATAAATTACTCAGGATGATTATAAGTAGGTTAACCCAGTATCAGAAGCTAACAGCGGCAGCAACAAAAATAGAGGAAGTTCACAATAAGGACAGAAGGTTTCAGAAAGTTACTCTAGAAACTTTTAGATCTTTATCAGAGATATGCAGCCACTGGAAAAGAATTAGAAGTCAAAAAAGTACATAAACACACCCCAAAAAAGATTTTCCTTTTTCAGTGGAAATGTATCCCAACATTATTGGCTACTAACAGCTCTTGGCTTCCCACAGACTCCCCTGCTGCCAACGATCAGGTGATCAGAGCATCGCTGCATAGCCTGCCTTTGCTAGTTTGTACAGCGCAATGCACAAGCATAAAAGAAATTTTATTCTCTTGCCATAAAACTATTCAGGTATGTAGAAACTACAGTAACTAAGCAAGTTTCGGCCATTTATATTTTGCTAATTATAACTTGCTTTGATAAACCAGAAGAGGAATTAGGTAGTAATGGGTTAAAATAGAGAGAGGAGAGCAGTTAAGGTGGAATTCAGGCAGGGAGAAATAAAAGCCTGAAACTGGAGTGTGCATATAAGGAGGCAGGGGAAAGAAAAAAAAAAAAAAAAAAAAAAAAAAAAAAAGAAATGGTTTGGTTACTAACTTAAAACTTTATTTAGCAAATCCCAGCTCACTATGTGATTGCTGGTTTGAATGTAATAGATCAGGTACTGCAGTACTGAACTCAGCCCCTGATAACAACAATCAATTGCAATTCAAACAACTTTTTTTTCTGCTCACTGCTCTACACAATCTAGGTTTGGGTGTTACCTAGTAAACAGTAATTTCAAATTCAGTTTAAAGCCTCTGATTCATTGCACAAGATGGATTAACTTTATTTTTAATTTGTTGTTATAGCAGTACATGAAGCAGATGAAAAAGTTCAAGCACTTGAGCTTTGTGACTTAAATCTCCAGAAGCCAGATAAATCCTATCCTCCCTATATCCATTTTGCCGTGTCTGTTGTAAAATCTTCAAAATAACACAGTGTGCAGGACTCGCAGCTTTGACAGTAAGAAATACCGGAAAAGGCCATTCCTGAAAAGCACTATTAATCAAGCCATGCTAAGCTATTTTGTCAAAAATACTAGTAATTGTGTTAATTGCAAGGTTTCAGGTGACAATCAGCTAGCAAGCGCAGCTGATTGAGATGTATCTTTTAATGATAGCTTAGGTAATTATATTCAATCTACATTTACAGATTGCTTAGGCTGCTTGATTGAAGAAATTACTGATTAAATACTTGTAACCAGGGTTGGGATTGTTTCCTAGGAACAAGAACGCCAGGGCAGTAAACAAAATCTGCAGCTCTCAGCCTCTGCTCCTTCTCCGGCAGTACCGCGGGCTCAGCACCCAGCAGCAGTTGGCTGCGCGTCTGCTCACGATGGCAGGCGGGAGCCATTCGTACTTCTAGCACTGGCAAGTCCTCAAAGAGCACCACCGCATCCATTTGAAAATGAAAGTACACCCCACTAAAACTCCCACTGTATTTACAATCAAGTGTATTTAGAATTATCTGGCTTTACTGAAAGCTGCTCAGTGAAGTTACGCTGTTCATATCCACTGAAAACAGTTTCCTAGATGCTGCAAATAGTAAAAAGCTTCTGCATTGGAAGCGGACAATAAGGTCAACAGGAATGACCTGCAAATGTCCTTTATGTCCATTCACACCTAATTTTTGCCACGATGATTAGTCATTATAATGATAATCTACTCTAGAATTTATTTGTGGGCTTGCCAGCTGCCCCTGACTTTCTTCTCTGGCACATGAACAATTCAAACTGTTTTGCGTTTGTTTGGGTTTTTTAATATTAGATTCTTTTTGAAATGGTAAAACTGTATTTTTTCCCAAAAGTTTTGGAAAACTTGCCAAATAAGGTGTAAGGCAGTCAAGATTCAGGAAAATATTTATTTAGACTGCAAAAGAAAACAAAATAACTCCCACCTATTCCCTGCAATAAAAATGAATGACTGTAGCTCCAAAAGCTATAAAATATCATGAAACGTATACATCTGGTGTGCTTGGCCATATGATTAACGTACATGGCAACTACAACCTCTCACCTAAACCAGTGCACAGTACGCCCACTTTTGTCTTCAGGCTGTAACGCTGCTTTACCGTGTAGCTTACTCCGAAGCATCACATCCCAAGCACAGGTCCTGTTAACACCTTCAGGCAAGGCTCAAGTAAAGTTTCTGCACGTAAGGAAGATTTACTGCTCGTTAATTACTGTGATTACAATAATATCCATTAAGTTGTTCTCCATGGATAGACTGCTAACATTGCCAGAACATCATTTTAAAAAAAATGGAAATTTGTCAAGTGTAAAAGGAAGAGATCTGTATTGTTCACACGTAGGGGATGGCAGGCCTGAAACTGTGACTGCAGAAAGGGAAAGGCTTGCCCACCGTGGCGATCTCCTCTATTTGGTTTGAGAATAAAATCTGCTCAACTGCATTTCATAGGTGTGAGAGAAGAGCACCCAGCTCGTAACTGTGGAGCTTCAGCATGAGCTAGGTATGTTGTCGTCAGTCACTATGAAGCCACGTGCCTTTCTAACATCCTTGGGAACAGACATGACTACTATGAAAATTTAATAAATGAAAACTTAAGGAACCTCACCAATAGAAGACTCTTGATGTCAGAAATCTACATCTGTTCTTTCCTCACCAGAAAACTGTCCATAATGTCTTGTTGTTAGTGAACTGCGGAGGAACTCAGCCCATTTCCCGAGCTCTGCCGGTATTCAAGGGATGCTTACCAGACGCTTGGTACCATGTACTACTGATACTGGCAGAGGAAGAGACGTATGTTGGGATGTGTATCCTCGTGGACTCTTCCTTCCACCTTCCTAGAGAAGCAGATCTTCACGTGCTGTTCTCACCATCGCATGTTTCTTACTGAACCTGTTCACCTTGTATAAATGAATCGCTGCTTACTATTGGAGAATAAGAAGGAAAAGATTCTTTGGCCTCAGTGTTCTGGGAGAATCAGGCAGGTTACTATTTGAACGCACATTTTTGTATTTCACAAATACTAGCAGTCATTAAGCAAGCGAGTGCAACAAGCCACAGATGCAGAAACTCTAGCTGTCTGCTGAGCAGCATTCAGCATGTCAGCAGACCCGTCTGATCGGGCCCTGAGGCTGGAAGGGTAAGACAGTGACTACAGCCTGAGGGCCCGTTAGCTTCCTAGCATCAGGAATTACTGGGTTTATGCACCCCCACCAACAGAAACATGTACAGGTGTGGGATACCTACAAAGTTAGAAAGCAACACCTGATACAAAATACCGAGGTCCTCATAAAGCTTAGAGCATTGGACGCTGGTGCCGATGTCTCTCTTGGATTTTCCCAACAAAGGGCAGCTTTTCCCTAAGGATGGATCACTCCCATCTTTGCATTCTGAGACTAAAGGCTTCAGTAGCTCTGCATTGTTCGGTGATTTTGTTATTCACTGCAAGCAATGCTTTAGAAGCACTTATATGAGATGGTCTATTACATGACCAGATTGCCTCGACGTCTTAGCATGCATTTGAAGTTCTCCCCAAATACTAAGCCTGAAAAAATCACAGGTACAAAGTAGAACATAATGGTGAAGTTTGACACTGATTGGCATACTATGAATAGCTAAGACAGACCAAAGGTACATAAATGACAATTATAAATGACAGTTGGAATATTTATCTTGCATTAGCACTTACATTTGTCATAGTGAGGCACTACATTATTGTTATACAAGTACAACTTTATGCAAGATCAAACTTCTATTCTCAGCCCTGAAAGAGACTTGATTTTTCAAATTAAGTTCCAGGGTTATAGCTCTATTCCTGAATGTGACTGGAGATGTTATCTTGACTCCACTGAGCATATCGGCACCTGTCTCTTGCCTAAACGTCTTTGTGATTCAGTAACCAGACATCCCTGTGACAGAACCCCCCAGCAGCCCGATACAGTCTGTCCACAACACAGCAGCGTAACACAAAGCACATCTCACAGCGGCTTTCAATTAAATAGCCAGTCAAGGAGACCGAATGCACAGTGCTGGCATTTTGATAAAGCGGTGTAGTAAGAGCAGTTGCTCTGAAGTACAAGATCTAAGTTGTAAAGCCGCCTCAGTCAGAAGAAATTCAAATTCACATTTTAACAAAGAGAATGGCATCGGAAAAAGATTGTATGGAGACTGCTCGGTGATTTCCCATCCTGAAAATGGGAAACCCACGGTAGATAATTAAATACTTACATGGCAGAGGAGAGAATATGGGGAACATGACAACAGCCTGTTGATGAGAATGCTCCCTGAAGTCAAGTCTCGATTTCTCATGTCTCTTACTGAATTGCATTGGGGAGAAATAGTAGGATAGGGATCTAGCTCGAGGGATGGATCACGAAACCTGCAGAGAGACAGGGACCTTACTGCATTCCACAGGAAAATTTTGAAGAGGCATCTTTTGCCAGTCTAACTAGGCGCTGTTAGCAGCAGGGTCACTCCTGTGCTCCTCGGTGTGCTCCTGCACAGTCCTGCAGCCTACCTGGTGTCGGTATTTGTACAGTAGAACAGAACAGCTTGCTTACTCATGCTCCAAGAAAAGAAAAAAAAAAATATCGTAGTTTTCAGTCAGACCAGCAAGCTGATCTGTTCTGTGGAGCTGCGTAATCACCAGAACCAACTGCGTAACCAAGAGAGAACAGACACTGGAGGATGCCCCTTTCAGAGCAGCAAAATCTTCATCCAGCTGAAACCACACTCCAGATAACCCTGTCTTCAGTGCTTCACTATTACCTAATTGTTCTTTGCTCATTAGTTGCTTTTTTTGGTGGATTTTATTGCCAGTCCCGGTACTGGAACAGTAACCTCTAGCAAAGGGATACAGCAGGCAGAGAGAAGTAGCGTTCTGAGATCAGGTAAAGGCATGTGGCAAAGTGATGTTACCCACTAAAGATCCACTCTGTGGGGCTAGCACTCTCACTAACCAGCAACAAAAATTGTCGTAACTCTTGCCGAGAAGTGACATCACACGACTTTTGACGGATTTGTAAGAATGGGTACAGACTGAATTTAACTAGTTACAGTTTGTTAATGCTACAGCTGCTCCAATGTATTTTCTACTTTATAACATACAAATTAGTCTTCAGTAACAACCAGACTAGCAAAACACACTTGACTGCGTATGAGCTAGGCTTGTTTATGACAGTTTTTACATTCATCCTTTTAATCTACAATGCTCTACACATCATCTACTACTGTGAATCCTTCAGAAAAAAAATCTTACGTAGGTAAAGAACTGATTATGCAATAAAGTAGGAAACTGTCAGGTCTATGCTGCTCCCCAATGCTCAGGAAAAATGCTTTAGATAAAAATACTAATTTATGGCAAGTTTCAGATCCTTTATACTCCTCTATGTATTAGCCTGCCAATTCAACCTTTATCCTCACAGATGATCTATGATAATATGCCTTGGAATTTTTTTCCGTAACAATGAATATCCAGGAGTAGTATTAAGCCAGCAGCACAACTGTTTTTATTTTCAAATAGCCTGGCACACTGCATTTAATAAATAACCACATACACCATCAAGCATCTACTTATGAACAATAAGCATTCATGACCTAGCTAAGAATAATCCTAAATTTGTCGTACTGGAACGTACTGTGATGCTGCCTCTCAGTTTGAGTAACTCCTCCCTCAACCTTCAGAAATGCAACTCCTGTAGCCAGCATTTTAATTAGTATTAGTTAATTCAGGACAATACAGTATTATCTGTTATTTTTGGTATTTACAAATACAAAAACACCCTTACGTCCCACCTCGCTCCCCCCCGCCCCCCCCCCCCCCAAAAAAAGAAAAAAAAAAAAAGGTAAGACAGTAGGCTTGTTTCTCAAACATCAAGAAAAACAACTGCTTGAGGAGTCATGCCACCTTTAACAAGTCTTAACATCCAGAACTTGGATCCTCCCTACCAAATAAGACTTGGCAAAATAATAATACAAGACAGTCTACGTCATACACAAAGCAAACTTCAGAGAGAAAATTAACCAACAGTTGAGCCCGGATGGGTGTACTCGGAATGTGTCCGGAAAGCTGTTATAGTGACACAGGACTGCGGACAGCAGCAAGCAAGCTCATTAATACGGAGAAGACATTTGTAACACAACCACACATTTGAAGGAAGTATAAAATACCATTAATGACAGGAGACTGAAAAATAACCACCAGTATTCTGATCTCAGAGGTGGGAGGCAGGAAAAGGAGCATGCCTATACACAGAAGACGACATTACACAGACCAGAGAGTACTTTAAAAATTGCTGTAGTTTGTAGCAAGAATAAGCAATGCATCTGTTTGGTTTGGAGGCGATTTTGTGACAGTTTTGTAAAATGGCTTCAGCAGTATGCGATACTAGCCGTTAGCAAAAGCCATCCTAATATCTACTTTAAGCCTCAGATTAAATTGCTTTCGTGTGGGGCAGAAGCAAGGGACAGGAAGGGGTGCAGGACAATTTGGTGACAAGTGAAAACAACTTGCCAAAAAATCTCGTCTATCCCGCAGAGCTGAAGAGGACCTAATCTGTCAAGGTCCTGTACAACAACAGAGAACCTACACAGCAATTTAAGTGAGGCTATGAGGAAAATGCATGTGGTAACACAGCCTGTGGAAATTAACATGAAGGCAAACATTCTTCAGACTTTCAAACAACAGAACATCCAGATCCTAAAATTCTATGTGAGAGAAATTACTTGGTTTATATTTCCCATTTCAGTTTTGAAATTACAAGCTGATCTGATATCATTGTTGCTTAATATAATATTATTAAATACTACTGTAATGTAAATTTCTATATGTAAATTTGTGATTTAATTTCTTTTACAAGAAATTAATCAGTAGGAAAAAAATTTACAAAAGTCTGTCACCAACAAAAATCTCACCTGTAACCGAGACCGTATACATTTGTGAATTCAAGGGACTGAACCTTCAACAGAGAAGTATCTTAAACATTTTTATGTTGTTACAACGAAAACAAAAAATCAAAGTGTCAGAGTATCACGGTGCATTTTTCTTGTTCAGTTACCCTGAGATTCTAGAAAGCCTAAATAGTGTCTGCAAATGAGTCAAGATCAGACTTAGGTGGACACTTTCACAAAAAGCCTTCCTCCCGTTGGCAGGGTGAGGCTCTCTAACCACCTCTGTATGCTTGTCTCAGAAATGTAACAACTTTGGGTTCTTCCCATCTGTAGATATGAATATTCAAATAAACCAAGGCCACTGGATTTCTTGCTAAACTGAATTTTTTACTCCATTAGGATCATTAAATAACAAATACTAAGGAAGTAGAAACATAAAATGCAGTCCCAACTTCACAGCTATATTCAAGTGGCAGAGCTCACTGCTTTTTGTATTTTACAGAACACCTGCAATCAAAATAATAATTTAACAACAAACAGAATTAGAGCCAAAATGTATTTCAGTCTACCTGGAAAGTATGCAGAGGGTGAAGACAAGAAACTTCCTGTTCATCTAAAGCATGAAAGCCTTTTCCACGCAGAGCTCTGAAATCACCATTTCTAACAAACGAACCCCCCTGACATTTACAATACAACTGTTTTTGTAAAGCTCTACTGAGAGAAGTATAATCAAAACCTTTTCTTTAAAAGATTTTTTCCTGTGTTCTATTAAAAAAAAAAAAAAAAAAAGGGCACCAGTAACAGGAATTCCCTGAACAACTGGCACACTTTGAAGTTGCTATTACTTTTATTTCACAGACCACCACCTGTCACTGTAAAGGTATCGGCTAACCACGCCAAGGGAGCACTGCACCAGCAGGTGTATTTACCTACATTGATTCCAGCCATCAGGGGAAAAGAAGAAGAAAATGAAAACACAGCCAATGTTGTTAAACGCACAAACCTCTAAAAAAGTTTGCTGCCTGATTCAGGAGCTTAAACAACAAGAACAAAACCAGTCACAAAATCCTGACATTCTGCCACAGCTGCTCCATGGATATTTCAGCGGTGGTCTTTTGCTGTAAATGGAATGGAAGTTACGTGGAGGAATGAACAGACACCCCCCAGTGAGAACGTCTGTAGTTTAGAGCTTAATGTGTAACATACTACTAGTTGTATATTAGAGCTAGAGTAAATTTAACTATCGCTTACGTTTCTGCACACACATAGACTACAGATAATAGAACTGAAATCCTACACATACACTCTGTTGCAAAACAAGGATGAACAGAGTTGTTAATGAGTTACAGAAATCATGCAATCACTTAACCCAAACAACAAATGCTAATAGAAGAATTTCCAAGCTTAAAAAAAAATAATAAAAAAAAAATCAATCAGCACCACTGTTGTTTTTACCCTGTGAGGAGATAACAGGTTCACTTCAGTTTATATAGTATTACTTGCAGGTTCCACCTGAAAGACCAACCTTAAATTCTCTGAAAATCCCCATTATTCCCAACCGAGGCAGTTAGAGATGAAAGGATGCATTTCGGTGGTAACCTACCCATGGTGAAATGACAGGGAAGTTTTCCTCAGTAAGTGCATACAAAACATCGTCACGGTTCATACCGATTTACTTTGTTATCAGTGCCATGCAAAAACAGGGCATAGTTCACTTCATTAGTTAGACCATGAAGCTAAGATTCTTTTTCTGTCTACAATAGAGGAAGTGATAATTTGGTAAGAAGTTTTAGAAATAGAAAAAAGCAGGCCAGCTAGAAGCTAATGAACTTAAGACACAGTTGGACTTAAAAGTCCCACAACTTTACAGACAGGATGCATTCAACTGTACCATTAACTTGCAAATACCCGTATTCTCTGTAGGGTTTTTTTCTGCTTTTTTTTGGTAAAAGATGGATAGTAAAAACTTAAAAATACAATATTCCTTGAATCAGAAACAGTAAGGTATTTTTTTCAAGCCCAACAGAAGCTGTCGGAGTTTTTGCTTACTTTTGGCAAGGGTTTGTACATGAGAAAATCTTTTTTTTTTTTTAAATGAATGTGTCTGCTAAGTGTAGCAGAACAGCACTACTACTAAGTTTAAAGAAATATTTTTAAGACAAAATATGAAACACTATTTTTAAATTCATAATTCTGTACATAACATCAGAATGGTACATTTTATAAATATTACAACACACTGTCAAATTAACTTTCTATTAAAATACTTGACACAAACTAATCCTTTCCTTTACAGTAACTACTTGTGCATCACAAAGCAACCTACTTTATTAAACCACAGGTGTTACTACATGTGTCTCACGGAGACAAGTATTTGTGTTCCTATACAAACGAGCTGACTACGCAGTACAGTTACAACTGGAACAGTGACTTGAGGTACACTGTTCCGGGGCACTCACCACCTCTGGTGGCGCACACTAGCTAGCACACAGCGGCACAAGCACACCGCAGAGCAAGCCATGGATGTTCCCGACTCCTTTCAAAGACGAGTCCTGGTGGATTCAGCTGCAGCAGCTCGGGATATTACCACTCAGCTGTCAGTACTGAACCTTCTATGTTCACAATCCACAAGGCCATCTTCAAAATAACAATAATTGGGATTGTATTAATCTATTTGCACTTGACTGCCCGAGTCACCTAAGATACAAGCGGCCGTGCCAGAAGGGCTGCAGGTAGGACAGGCAGAAAACTTACCTTAAACCACTACAGAATATTCAGTAAGAGCTCCTCCGATGAATTGTTGTGGCTTACAGCAAACTCTGTGCTCTCAAGATCGAGCGACACAAGTGAATCCTCCAAATAAACTGCTTTGTTGATGAAGTTCAACAGCAGGCCATTAAAGATGGCTGCTCTAATTAGAGCTTTTTTCCAGCTTTTAAAGACACCAACTTGGAACAGAAGGCAACAATCATTCTAAGGCACAGTACACAAGCATCTAAACAGCTACTTACTTATGATACATTAAGGTGTGCTTTTATTACTCAATGATTTTATTCAAGTAGACAAAGAAAAATTAAAAGTGCTTATGACAAGGCATGCTCATTTTACTTGCTCCCCCCTATTAACTTTTCCTAGCTGAAGTTTAGCAAAGATTCAATCAAATGATCAGCACCACCGATTAAGAAAATTATCAAACAGATCTTCAAATATCTACGGAACAATCCTTGAGATGCTCAAGTTATATTGCAAACGAATCCTGGCATCTCTAGACATGGAAAAAGGAAGAGACAGAACCAGCTTCATTAGCTGCAGGTACCTGTCATGCTCTAGTATTCAGCTGCTCCTCGGCAGGGCAAACGTGCTGCAGCAGAGGGCAAGCACATAGCCTACTAGTGACAAGGACATCACTGTGATTACGATTCATAACCTCACTACAAAAAACAGGTGACAGGAAGATTTCCATTTGTCTTCACATACAGCCAGTAATGCAATACTCCTTGAAGGCTTGTACTACCAGGGATGCTTTGATGTCCTCTCTATTCTAATGTATTATCAGCTGTTGTGAAACAAGTTAGAAAGGTCCAGAAGGAGATGCTCCTTATCTCTTAATTCAAGTTTTGAAATAGTCCCCACTACTCTTCAATCCCCTTTCCTTGGTTGCCAGTATTTGCATGGTTTTCTTTTCAGGACAAAAAAAAAAAAACCTGGGCTAAATCTCAGGAAGACAAATATTCTCAAAAAAAAAATCTCGCATGTAGAGGCAGTGTAGTCCCTCCCCCCTCCCTGCCCTTTATTACAGATTTCTGTCAATAATGTTTTTAAATGACAAAGTGAAGCTCCAGTTCAATGGTTACTATTCATCACTTTTGGCAACTTAGTTCTTAAGAAAACAGACCATAAGACATAGTAGACACTTGCAACAACCATTCTAAAAAGTAACACCCGGGGAACGCTGCACTTTGCTCCTCCAAGTTCAGATGTTAATAGCCCAAAAAGAAATTAAATGCAATCTACTACGTGCTCAGTTGGTTGACTTAGCAAAGGGCTAGAAACCATGAAGTGAAACTGAGTGAATCCTGGGATTTTATTACATGCAGCACCTAGGAAAGAAAGAAAAAAAAAAAAAAGCATAATTTGATTAGTGTCTTTTGTCACTGTACTTTATAATCTAAAGACCCAGTTACTAATTCTACTACAATGGTATAATTATTCTTTTACAATCTGTTTAACCCAAGACATCTTGAATGTATTTAATTTTGAAGTAAAAATACAGTGCTACTGATGGCTGTAGTGCAATTAATGCCCTTATAATACAATTCAAAACAGCAACCTAAGTTAGGAAAATACCTCTTCTTTCTCTTTCAATCCTGATTAACTTAATGAGTTCCTTCAACACTAATCTCTTAAACACAGCACTATGGGAAATAAGAGATCAAAGAACAGCAATGAGCAGACTAACTAAATAAGCAGTGTTGATTAGCAAATTGTATTTCCTACTGATCTAAGGGTTCACTAATGAGATGCCTGGCACAATGACTGATCTTGCATTGCTTTGAAGCTATGCTTAGCATTCCCATTCTGCCTGCCTTAGGCCATATCTAGGGGAGGCAAAAGCATTCTTTTTTAAAACCTTCAAATTAATCATATACAGTCCAGGAAAACACATGAAGGTTGTAAATACTTTTGATTTTTACTAAGAATTGCATACATTTTGTGAAAGTCTATGAAATCCAAATATCTCGAGTCCACATTAGGACACAGTTGCGCAGCTAACCAGGCATTTGATATTATGAATGACTGGTATTGCTGCAGTGTTCAAAGGATAATTAAAAACTTCTGCTTTAAAATCCACCTTTGGTTTTGTACTTCTGTGACCGTTAGAATCAACAAGCTTTGTCTGTTAAGCAAAATACATACCATAACTTCCAGTTGTATTGGCACATATAACAGCGCCAAAGAACTTCGGAGCATGCTTCTGGATTCTGGAAATAACTTTCTGACAGGCTACTGTTGGGTCTGTTCCCATCCTCATATACTCCACAGCTTGATAACTAAAAAAGGAAACCAACAGCGCCACAGCAACAGTTAGCCATACTTGGGTTATTTATTCTAAAATGCCTTTGAGACACCTTGATTTCCTTGAATAATGGAAACACGCGATAAATAATCTTCAGCCAAAATTCATATTGGCAATTATTACTCAAGTTCTGCATGAAAAGTAATTAGAAACAGGACTAAAAAGGGACTGCAAGATGGCATCTATACCATCTATTGTTCTAAGGCAGCACCAAGCCTGGGATAACCCTCTGATCATCTGCAATAGAAAAGGCTAAGTAACAGATCGGCTAAAGAACTGCAAAACAGCAGTTAAAGAGTTAGCGGTTTCTATTTTTCATTGTATGATTAAGTTTGATATTAAAAGCTATTACTAGTTTTCAAAAAGGCCAATGCCAAGACAAATTTTCGAAGAAAATTGACCTCCCATGTTACATTACTGAAAAGTTACTCGTTTCAGTAAGCATTAGAAATTTTTTTCAGAAAAAGTTTCTGAAAGCCTCAAAATTGACACAGTTTATTTCATGAATATGAAGGTAGAGTGTTTTGATCAAGACTCTGAGCCACTTCCAAAATTTTTGCAAGCCAATCTTACTCTAAATGAAAGAGTAATCGAAATTAACTTCCTCTGTATCTACAGTATCATCAGACAAAAGATGATATGGGCATTGCTTGAGATCAATCAGTTGCATTTCCAAAATGTCCTCAGAAGGAAAAATATTACTTTTGTTGTCATCTTCTTTCAGAACCTGAAGATTAAAAGATAACACATAACTCACAAGCAAACACCACTAGATTTTGTTTTGATGAAAGATGCACATACCAAGAGCAACTCTTGTTACATTAAGGATCATCTACAGATAGTATTAACCACAGATACTATCAAAGTACTGCAGAAGAGAACTTTCCTTGCATTTTGAGACTCCCTATTATCTTTGATTTATTCTAACAATCAAATAGGTTCAAGTTATCTAAAGATAACTGCCTGAATATAAAGTTATATTTCACAGGGGTCTCTTCGCTAATCAAAACCTCAGTATGAATTTACTATCTCAAAGAAGGTGGGCAGAAAATATTAGCGATTTCTTATTAGCTCTTTGTTTGACACTTCCTTTACTTCTGGCAGGTCAATTCTGTTCTTTGTTTTCATGTGGGAATATCTAAATAGCATGGAATTAGAAAATACTTGGATCTACAAGGAACCTGTGATTAACCAGCTAGTCTGAGTTGTTTTCTAAAACTCATCGGTGCCAACACAAAATGTTTTAAGCATTCCACCCAAATCCTTCAGGCTGCTAAACTGTAATGTAAGCTTTTATTGATTAACCTTATAGCGGAGCTCAACTCACTACTACTGTTGGTATCTAATACCTCAGGATAATTCATGAAGTTGTCAACTGCCTTGTATTTCAAGACTGGCTTGGAACAGCTTGAAACTCATTGAGGACATTTGTAAACATTAACAGCTAGTAGGCATTCGTAACTGCCAGTTTTGGGAAAAGCACTCAAGTCATACGAAGGCCACTGTTCCATGTTCCTTCAAGCATCAGTGCCCACTATGTTCAGCACAGACTTCCATAACTCATTCCTGCTGAGACTGATCCACAAGAATGGCTGTCAAGACTCAGTGATGAAAACAGCGATATCTTATGCAGGTTATGCAATGACACAGCACTAAAACACCTCTTCCACTTTTAAATTAGATGCAACTACAGGATTGCTGCAGTGACACCTTCCTGTTGTCTTGAGTAACGTGAGACTCATCCCTCATCCTTTCTACAATTTGTAACACTTATTTCCCCTACAACAAAACACTTTAGAGGAGAAAGCTAATCAGTTCTGTTAAAAAGCATGCAGGTTGGGAATATACTCATTGCCTGTCTGCTCACAGATTTGCAGTATTAAGGGATCTATCATCAAGATATTTAAGATGTTACTTCTTTTAAGACAGATCATAAGGATGACTTGATTCTGCTACTGTTCTTTCCCCTTCCATTCCTCCCTTTACTCTCACTTCAGCAGCCAGTAAGTCAGTAAATCTTCTTAATTACTTCATTTGCTGAGCTCACATTTTGCTAGAGAAAGCTAGCAAAGTCTGCCCTAAGGACAAACCTGGGTAAGAAGCGCATCATGATGTCACCATCCCCAGTGGCTGCAGCTCCTCCGGCCGTACTATCCGCGTAGGATCCTGCTCCAGCTATTGGCGAATCTCCTACACGGCTGTAGTGAACGACGGAAAAAACACAAAAACTGGAAACTACAGAAAACTGTAATTTACTAATTCCAGCGGGATTGCATTAATATAACGGCTTTTGGCCTGATGTTGGCAAGTGCTTATGACTCATGCGCACTTTCAACTCTGTCAACCTTACTGCCTCCAGCTGGGTTAGCGTCAAACCCACCAGAGAACAGAACAGGTAAAGACGTGAATCCACTGCAGTCCAAAGTCTTGTCTTAAAACTACCACTAAAAGTGATCTGTGATAACCTGACTGACCTGAGGCTTAATCCATTTTTACTAAAACCCTTGTTATACTGACTATAGCTACAGCAGTAAGGTTCAGCCAGTGGGCAACAGTAAACAGCTGGGGACACTAGTTATGTTCAATAACTTGTTGCTAAATCCTGAAGTTGTCTGACTTGGTTGACAGAGAAGATTCCTAACTGGGTAGGAAAAAAAAATATCTCAAAGACAAAACACAGCCCTGGGGCTCCAATTCTATATACATTTCTTCAGAGACTGTGCAGCTCCCGGAAATGCTTATTTGTAAGGCAAGGCACCAGAGACAAGCTGCCTCACAACTGTGCCAGTTGTGTCTCTGTATGGTGAATTAAGCCAGCTGAAAAACAAGCATTCCTTCAAAGAAACACAAATCATCTTGCAAATGAATCTGTTTCTCAGTATTAGGATTTATGGCAGTGCCCAGAAATAAGCAAGGCCATTTTGTGATCATCACAGTCTAAAACATACAACCTTTAGATAAGCTTAATATAGGAAATTAAATGGGGAAAAAGCTTTTTTGTAACACCAGAGATACTAACCCTGGAATTTTGTGGACTGCACCATTAGTAGATGTTCCAGAAGCAACAGTTCCGCTCCCACCAATTACAACCATACCTAAAATTTTCAACAGGTTTGAAACATATTCAGAAAGACTCCTAACAAATATATTAAATTGGCACTATGGTTATCAAACAGAACCACAATACCCAGACTATTCAAATTAATGATATCCTGAAACACAGAAAAGTTGCACTCTTAAAGAAAACAAGTTATTTTTAAAACACATTTGGAAACTTTCTGGATGCATTACAAGAGCTCAAAAAGGAATCTAAAACAGTGACCGCCACACTGTTCAGAGCTGTACACTGCGGCTCGAGCAGCCACTGTTTCCTAATACACATCTATGTTAATCAGTAGAGACCAAGTAACTGGTGTCACCACATCTGCACCAGTATGACCAGAACAACAAAGTTCAGAAAATATAAATCGTACTTCAGGGAGATTAAAAAAATACTGGAAGGATGAGCTTAAATTTAGCAGAAGGTGACATACTGCCTACCAAAGTAACAAGAATTATGTATCAGGCAGTCAAACGTGTGGATGAGTCCACCCCTTGCTAATTTTGTGCTGGTAATGAGGCCACTGCCCCATGTTAGAGAAATGTAGATTACCACTTGGAACAGGATTTGGGATCAACTGCTTCTCCATAGAGCAAGACTTCACCTCTTTAACAGAGGGCAGAAATTGCTGCTAGCATCAAACTCCAGTACAAACTGAGAGCCAAGAAGCAGAATTCAGAAAGCTGAATTCTAGTTCTCTGTCTCTGACCTCACTAAGCAGTACCTCCTTCTCACAGAAAAGTTTCCTGATCAGTAGAAGCTAAAAGCATAGAGGCACTGAGTCTATGGCCACCATTAGCTTCTGCAAAAAGAAAGAAAGGTCATCAGTTCCTACCAAATTCCTAAATGCTTTCTGAATGAAGACTCTTCTCAAAAATCTCAAGCAGACATTTCATTTATAAAACAATGGGGTAGAAGAACTTGAAGTTCAGTGAAGTACAAATATAAGCACCATCATTTACTACAAAACAGCTTAGGACTAAATGATACATCAATTCCTGAACTGTGTTGAGCAGATTCCCCTCTCACCCTGATACCGCACTCTTCTAGCACATACTGAAGACTGTAAATCCCAGTAAAGAAAGCTACCTACCAACATAAGAATTTGGTAGGTTGCCTGACTTCTGTAGAATGTTAATTAGTTATTAGTAGGGTGGACTGGGAGCAAAGAAGATTTACACTTGAAACAACTTGTTAATTCTTGGTATTGCAAATACTGTCAGGCAAAAAGTTCTGAATTGCTAAACTGAGAAAAACATAGACTAAACCAGAGTGCAAGTTTCAAGCCTACAAAGTATAAAGCTTGAAAGACATGAATCTCTAACTGCTCCAGTCCTTTTTCTGATCTGCTCATTAACTGGCTGACAGGCTTAGCAATTAACGGTCTTCAATCAGTAAACTCTTAGAAGTTTTTAGGACTACTACTGCTAATCTGTTTTAAGCACAGTAGTTCCTGCAGAAATCTACTGATTCAGTCAAAAGCCAGAATAGAAGAAAAATGAAAGCAAGCTGTATTTTATAAGTTTAAGGGCTGTTTGATAAACACTGCTTTCGGTTGGCAATAGCACTGTTTATTCATTTCTTCCACCGCTACAAAGCCTTTTAAACTGATCTGACATCTACAGGGGAGACATGACCTAAGTTAACCATAACCAAAAGAAAAGTAATTTTTAACCTTGATCAGTTTTCTAAGCATATATAGCTGCCCAAGTAATTATGGCAAGGTATCAGAGGGAAAAGCAGTAGGGCAATGACCAAAAGCTAAGGGCAAGGAATGAAGCAAGTGGCTGTGAGGCCAGTACACTGGAAAAAAACAAAAGAAACCAAAATCAAATCCTACTTTTAGACACTCCATTCTAACACATAAGTAACAGAATCTTGAAACCACTATACATAGGAAATAATACACATAGGAAATACTTTTCTTTAAACTTAGTATGTTTAAAATAAATTAGTTTCTTTAAACTAATCTGTACGGAAATGAGGAAAAAAAATAAATCAGCATCAGTGTTACCAAAAATTGTTACCAATAGTATCATGATTATGAACACTTCGTGAGGTGGTCTGTTCTTCTTTACAAGTTACTTTTTCAGGCCGTTTGTATGGTCCACAGGATTTTGAAGAGTCTGGTACCACATTCTGTAATTATTTTGTAATTTTCATGAGTAATACATTATGCTTCATTACAGATACATTTTAAAATACTACTATCAATACCTATAACCTACCACACAGGCATTAGATGCCTAATACTTAAATTATACAAGTGTACTGAAATCCTACAAGTTGTTTCACTTAAAAAGTAGTGGATGACTTCTGGTCAGTAAAAAGTGTTTCCTACTAGAAAGTTATGCTGTTCAAATTAAAGATTCGCCTTTGCTCAACTGACTGGTCAAAAAAAAAAAAAAAAAAAAAAAGAACATGCTCAACGCTCATTCTTCAGCAAAATGAAGAAAATTTTAAAGCTAAAAAATCCACCAGATGAATTGAGCTTGTTTTATTTATGTCAAGTCAGTACCATAGCCAAGATATTTTCACAACTGAAAAGCACAGTATCTATTGAATTAAAATGATTCAGCAATGCAGCATTTCATATCCAAGAAACAAGGAAGACCATGTACAAACATGTAGAAATCTGTAACACCAATCCTCTCCCCTCAACCCTCCAAAAAAAAAAAAAATCAAAACAAAAACCCCAACAACCCAACCTCATCACAACAGGCAAGTGTAACGACAGCTGCACTAACCTGATGTCTTCACAGGTCTGCATAAAACCTAACTATTTAAGGACCTTAACTGCTACTACAAGATTTTCTTTCAGAAATTTATACACGCACTGCTTGCTTTAGTTTGACAAGTCCTGTGCAAATTTAGAGCTAAAAAAATAAAATTAATTCCTACACCAAAATGCTACTGTGTGAAGGTCAAAAACAACACAATCTAAGAAGTAAAAGCTAGAAACATACTGTTCCTAAGTCTACCAAATACTTGGTAACTCCAAGTTTGTTCTGCTTAATAAGCAAAACCTTTTTTTTCTTCTTCACACAGAAAGCACTACTTTATATAAGCTGAAAGGAAGGCGCAATGATGCATTACTGACTTTCTAACAGCCACCTGACCCCTTCACCACCACCACTGCTCCATACCTTCCAGTAGTTTGGCTGGCAGCTTTGATTAAGCCACTGTGAATACATCAAAAGAGATTTCTGGGTCGTTAAATCTTCATATGGAAACCCCATTCTTACAGCAAACAGGGAGGCTTGAAAAGCAACAACAAAAGCAAAAACATTAGTCACTTTTTTTATATTTTATGATAAAACATTCATGCAATGTTATCTAGAAATCAATAAATTCTACATTCTCTACGAAGATGAGAAATATGTCTTCAGGGAGCAGTATCAGCCAATGGTGATGTACAACTGCAGTAACCAACTCTCCCTCCACTTGCAATATCAGATTTCCTTAACTTAGTAAAACTATGCTAACACATGAAAGCTTTACCATTGAAAGAGAAACAAATTCAGCTCTGTTAATCAACTGGACACAAATAACCTGGAGCAAGAGTGGCCTGGGCTGTCTATCTCACAGAAATATTTAAATAAACTATACAAATAATAGTATATTTTCCTTAGAAGCTAGCCTTTTATGAAAGATAACTAACATAGCAGCACAACCAATACTTGCCGAAATCAATCCACCAGCTTACATCATATTACACTTCTTCCTTGCAGTTTTAAAAGTGACTGCTTCCCTGTTCTGAAAATTAATACGGTATGTGTCAAGGCAGCAAAAGAAATATCAACACAAGCAGTGAAAGAATGCTGCACTTCTAAGAATGGCTTTTATCATTAGGGAAAGAGAAAAGAAAAAAGATCAACTGTTCTTTCATCTGTTAGCTGTATGTATTATCTAGTAACAGCTACTGTTGCTGGATTCAGATGCTTGAATCTGTATCACCAATCCAATGTCACTATAATACACAGCTAAACAAGCTTCTCCAATCCAAGAATTAAAAGCTTTCAATTATTTCTGGACAGCTTTTCTGTGTTTTCCTTAAAAACCATCACAATTAAAAGTCTCTTGCACTCAGAGGAAAAGAAAACTGACAGCTTCAGTTAAACAGATATTTATTTCCCATTTCTAGAACAAACAGGCAGGTGTTTGGGGGGGGTTGGGTGTTTTTTTTGGTTTTGTTGGGTTTTTTTTAAAGTAACATTGTGGTTGTGCATGCTTGTCTGTCATTCTTTCATGACTTTTGAATCCTTGTTTCTATTCCAGGAAACAGAATTGGTAATTTTTACTTTCTGAACTTTTTCGTGGTCTAAATACTGATAGGACAAAAAGGGAAAAGGTCAGGCACGCTGCGATTATGAAACTTTCCTATCTGTTGGAGACAAACATGAAAATTTCTTGGCAGATAGTAACCAAAATAATCCTTTTTTTCCTCACTTTTAAGCATTCTGCGCTGAATGTCCCTCACCAGACTCAGTTCTACATTGGTATACATGGCCTTTCTCCAAGACTTGTCCTAAAGAAATTAGGCAACAAATTGAGAAAGCGGCTCTTTTAACAACACAAGAACTGATTAGTGTTGTTATCTGTATCTGTTCAACAAACGCTACACCACAGGCAAGGGAACTAGAGGCTGGTCAGCCTCACCTTGATCACTGAGAAGGTGATCAAACAACGCTGGAAACCATACCCAGGTACCTGAAGCTCAAAAAGGTGATTTGGAGCAGCGCTCATGGCTTCACAAAAGGGAAGTCGTGCTTGATAAACCTGCTGACCATCTATGATGAAACAACTGATTCAGTAGATGAGGGGAGAGCAATAGGTATTGTCTACCTTGACTTCCATAAGGCTTTTGACACCGTCTCCTGCAAGATTCGCATAAGTATTAGCTGGATGAGCAGATAGTGAGGTGGACTGAAAACTGGCTGAAGGGCTTAGCTCAGAAGGTAGTGATCAGTGGTATGAAGTCTAGTCGGAGCCAGTAATTAGCGGTGCACTGCTGGGGTCAATACTGGGCCCAGTAACATTCGATACCTCCATTAATAATCTGGATAATGGAGCAGACTGTATGCACTCTGAGCAAATTTTGCAGATGATACCAAACTGGGAGAAGTGGGTGAAGCACCAAGGGGATTACTCTGGCATCCAGAGTAACCTCAACAGGCTGGAGAAATGGGCAGATAGATTCTCATGGAGTTTAACAAAAAGAAGTGTAAAGTCCTGCACCTGGGGAGGAACAACCCCATGTGCCAATACATGTTGGGGCCACCCAGCGGTAAAACAGCTTGGCAGAAGACCTGGTTCCGAGATGCAGCAAGCCGAAAATCAGCCAGCAATGTGCCCTTGCAGCAAAGGCAGGCAGCAGCGCAGGCTGGGATCCAGCATTAGGAGGAGTGTTGCCAGCAGGCTGAGGGAGGAGATCCTTCCCCTCTGCTCAGCACTGGGGAGGTCACACCTGGTGTAATGTGTCCAGTTCTGGGCTCCCCAGTCCAAGAGAGACATGGACATACTGGAGACAGTCCAGGGAAGGGCCACAAAGATGATTAAGGGACCGGAACATCTCTCCTACAAGGAAAGGCTGAGAGAGCTGGGACTGTTCAGCCTGGAGAAGAGAAGGCTCGGGGATGATATATAACACCTGAACGGAGGGTGCAAAGAAGATCAAGCCAGGCCCTTTTCAGTGGTGCCCAGTGACAGGACAAGAGGCAATGCACACAAACGGAAAGGCAGGATGCTCCCTCTCAACAGCAGGACACACTTCTACGCTCCAAGGGTACCAGAGCTGCCCAGAGGTTTTGGAATCTTCCTCCTTAGAAGTATTCAAAAGCCATCGGGATATGGTCCTGGGCAACCAGCTCTACATGGCCCTGCTTGAGCAGGGGGCTTGAACCAGAAGACCTCAAGTCCCTGCCAAACTCAACCACTCTTGTGATTCTGTAATACATCCTCTTCCTTAAGTTCTCTACATACTGAAGTGGTTTTTTTTAAAAAAATACCTAAACTACTACTTTTTTTGAGTCAAAGTAAACAGAACTATGAAGACTATTCAGGTATCATGGCACTAACAGATTCCATCAGTGCTTTTAACAAAAAAATGAAAGTTTCACGTTACTTTCATTAAAATTTCGCTACCAGGCCACACATTCAAAAATGATCAACTAAAAATTAATACATGCCACAGCTTGCCTCTTCCTCTGTAGTGTCAACCACTCATAGAAATGAAGTTAAGAGACAGGCAAACTTCCCTGGAATATATACTAAATATTTTAAAATAAAAGTTCAGTTTAATTATTGGGGGAAAAAGAAGGAAAAAACACAGCAACTTTGCATCTTGAATAAAAAAGCCTGCAGAGATTATAAACATTTCTATGAAAAGTTTTTACTATTCTAGCTAGCTTTTCTGGTGAAAATGTGAATATTTTTAGAAAATACACTGTTGTTTCTCTCATATGCAGATTTGAAAGTTCCAAGGTATTCTTCTGAAGCTACAGTTCTATTATCTCTTTATCAATCTTCATCTGGTAAAGACACCTATAGTTTCCTTTATCCTAGTTCCTATTTCCACAGAAAATACATTCTTCCACAAGAAGTATTATTCTTTCTCAATTTCTCCACTGATTTGATTTATTCACTAACATTTATCACCATCTCCAGTTTTTACTCAGATATATCTTCAGCTTTTCTGTCTTTTGCCACTACTGCTACACAATTTCTTCTAAGGAAGTTCTCACTGACAGCAAGGACTCGGCATAACTTGTCCACACAACTCCATTATGCAAAGAGCCATCTTATTAGGCTTGGAAAATATATTTTAAATCAGCACTTTAATTCTTCCGTTTCTTCATCTTCTCTATGCTTTCTGCCCATTCTACTGATGAAAAGTCAGAAACATTTTGGTAACTACCAATGGTCGGGAACTGAGTATTACGAGCATTTCTTCCTCCTCCGTTTAACACTTGACCAATTCCTTTTTCAGTATCACCTATGAAGTCTCTTACCAAACCCACTTGTAACGTAATCATGGCCAACTGCTCCAATTAAACAGAATCTGCAAATCTCTCTTTTCCGAACTTGTCAAACACTGTCCTGTTCTTTTTTTTATATATAATTTTATTTTACTCCATCAAAAAAACTGCTGTTGCATTTATCATTCTGTACACATTAATTCCTTCAAGAATCTTTTATTTTTTCTTATCAATTTCAAAGCACTTGACTCACCCTTAATGCTCAGATGTCAATTTCCACACTTATCTCCACATTCTTTCTAAGCAGGCACATACACTTTAACAATTCTTAACTGTGAGCCAAGTAACCTTCTACTCACTGCTCATACACCTTCCTGGAATGTCCATCTTTTTTGAAGCCATTATTCTAAGAGCAGCAGCTCATATTTTAAAAGCTCAACTATACCTCCAGTTTGCTACCATTCTTTTGTTGTACAAGGAATACAGCCCCTAATGTAATTTTTTAAATTCAAGTGCTCAGTAATATTTTTAAATTATTAAATACCGCAACAGTGCTCAATATACACTAAACAGTAAAGTATAACTGTAGCATCTATTAATTCTGTCATTTCTTAGTAAAATTTACTCCACAGTTTTAAATAAAATATTTACATCTAACAGCTTCTACAGTGTCTTGTATCAAATCAACTTTGACACCTTTGATATCAGTGATATTAGCAAAGCCTTGGGATTGCAAGTCAGTATTTGGAGTTAAATTGGTGGAAAGAGCATGAAATTATATTTTTCTTTTCATGTCCAAATAATGGACTATAACCTAACTCATACACAAGTAATAAGAGAGTAAACACTTCTGAATTAATTGACTAGATTAACTTGATAGTCAGGGAATTCTACCACCTATATATATGTATATACAAATATATGGCAATTTTAACAGGAAGTGTTTTAAGAAGAGCGTGTGATTTGGAAACAGTTAAAGGAATAATTACCAGACTCTCCCACTAATAATGTATGCTTAGTGTATTCAATGACCTTTCGTGCTACACCAATTGCATTTTTTACATGTCTGAGATCCGCAACTGCCCCAACTTCCATAGTGTTGCTGGAAACAAGAAATACTTAAGTTATTAAAAAGACAAGAATAATTGTACATTTTTTATTACACAAAATCTGTTCTCATCTAAATTAGCCAGCTTGCTTCTTTAACATACTGCTTTAATTGTTCTGTGCCATAGATAGATGGCATCACACTAGTAGGGAAAAACTTTGTACATGTATTGTTTCACAGGCACAGGGATGTTGCTCAAGTAACAGTAACTCCACCCACAGTAATATTTTCAGTAGTAATTGGTAACACGAATGACACGCTTGCAATTACTTTTAATCAGGACAGCTTTAACTGGTGAATAAAATATAGAAGACAGCTGCTCCAGAAGTGAAATATTTATGGAAAGAATGTAAAGGGAAAACTTAGAACACTACAAACCATCTGCTTTGCAACTGTTGTAGCTAGAGCTGAATTACTGCACTACATGTAAAGATTCAGTAACAATAGCCACTCTTCTACCCATTAGTTTTTTTCCTAGTTCCACTGGTTAACATACAACTTGTCCCACAGTCTGCCCTAAACAACAAGACCTCTGTAACAACTCTTACGTTAAAGTGTGCTAAAAATTACAGAGACCACTCTTTGCTCCATGGAGTTTTCTTACCCATCCATAATCATTGCGTCCAATGTTGTTTCTCCAATTTCATCTGGGCTTCCTCCATATCCCACACTCCCATCGCATTGGTCAATCTCACACTGAGTGCAGCCTCTCTCAACTGCATCCAACTCAGAACCTCCCAACTGTAACACTCTCCAAGCTGTAATCAATACAAATAATTAAAAGTCACCAGTGAAAACCGTCTCCACTATGGCTTTAAAGAATGTTTTAAAGACAGGCATGATGAAGACGCACTACAACAGTGGATAAAAAAATAAGCTGTAACTTATAGGCAAAATAAAGTAAAAATATAAATATGTTCAGACGAATGCAAAGCATTACTTTTCTAAATATTGTTTTACTTTCATGCTAATTAGTGTTTTTAATTGAGAAATGAAGCTTTTTTCCTGACTGGGAAGGCGTTACTTACTAACAATCATCACAACTTCAATATATTAAATAACCTCCTCTGCCCAGAATCAACCATTACTTTATCACTGTTCGTTTAAAGCCTTTTGTGAGGAGGGAGAGAAGGAAGCAAAACTTTTGTCTCAAAAAAAAAAAAAAGTTATAACAAGCAGTCCTCAAAAGCTTTGTAAGAGAGTAAGTGTCCAGCTGCAGTATTAAAAGATCTAAACCACAGTGATCTAAAAGATCTAAACCTACATTAGCAACTATGTAAGAACAAAAAGAAAGGAGAAATTATATACAAGAAATTACAGTCTCCATATTCTTCTGTTCAGCCCTTAGTCTTCTATTCTTTAGAACCCAGCTCCCAGCTCATGGTGCAGTTTTGTAAGACATTACAGACATGCCAAATGACATGATCTGAATAAACCGGGCCTGAAGGCTTTGCACATATGATATTTCACAACGCTGGACCTCAGCCAAGATTTTCCAATATACCTGAGCTTGCAGCTATCGACAGTTGCAATCCTGCTTCCCTCTCCTTGTGCCGGTTCTGGTGCTCCATCACCTGCCAGACCCTGCACAGGAGAGGCAGTGGAAGCATACAGCACACAGCTCTTTTTGGCAGAACTGTATTATTTAAACTATTACACTGTCTCACCCATCTCAGGAAGCCTCATCTTCACAAATGCCGCACACACCAAGGAAACCTAGCATCCAACTCCGCATATGCTTGTCTTTGTTAGAAGCTTAAGAGTGAGCAGTACTGCTCCAATTCCTATTACTGTTACTGCTGTGAGTAGCCTTAGCGCAAGCTTTCACTTCTGACCTACACAACGCTTTACAGGAACCCGTTTCACTAGCAAGGCTTCTACAATAAGGGGTTATTTACAACTCAACTGTGGTAAAATAGCCTACAAATCTTTTAAAATCGGTACCCACAACTAATTTACCTTGCCAAGGAAAACCTGCTTCAACTAGCAATAACATCACAAAACACCACAGGACTCCAAAAACACATGTTCAGAACTATCTAAATCTTTGGGGGCAAAGACGAATCTCAGAAGGGCGATACTGAAAATGAGATGCTGCTGTGAACGGCCACAAGACTGGACGCCACATTATTAACAAAAGAATGTTTTAAATTTAGTTTTTCCACAGCTCATACCGACCACCCCTCACCTCCTTTTTCAAAAACAAAACCAAACCAAAAAAACCCAAACCAAACCACCCATTTTCCCCAGCCTTTAAAGTTAAACCATGTGCTTCCCGGGGCTCAGCGCCACAGCAGCACTATGGCAAGGCCAGCGGCGGGGCTCGGCCTCGCTGTGCGGTCCGCTGGCACCGCGGCGCCCGGCCCGGCCCTCCCGGGCCCGGCTGCGGCCCTTCCCAAGCAGGCGGCGAGGCGCAGCAGCCCCGCCGCTAGCGGAGCCGTTTAACGGCAGCAGGGTCCCAGCCCGCTTCTTTTTGCCACACATAAGCGCAGTCACGCCTCAGAGGCTTATTTATGTCTCCAAGCCACCACCGTGCCCGCCCCGCCGGCCCCTCAGCGGCAGGGCGCACCGTGAGCGCCGAGCGGGCGGTGCGGCCCAGCCCGGCCCGGCCCTGCCCCCCCGGCGGGGCACCTGTCTCTGCCGCCTTCCTAAACGCCCAGGTGTTGATGACTACGGGCAGGGCAGCGGCTGAGGCGGCGCCCACCAGCTGCAACAGGACGAGCAAGAAGGGCGCGACCACCATCCACCGCCGGACCCCGCCACGTCCCGCCACCGCCATAGCCGCCCGGCTCGGCCCCCACAGCACCGCCGCGAACCGGGCTGCAGCGGCAACGCATGCGCGCACGGCCCCGCCGCGGCGGAGCGATATGGCGGCGTAGGCCGCGGCGCAGGGCGCTGTCCGCCACGGGGCGGTGGTACGGCCCAGGCGGGCCGTGCTCTTCCGCAGGGGCTGGGGCGTGCGGTGGGCTGCGTGGGGAGCGTGTTTGTGACAAGGACAGGCCGAAGTGCCCCCCATGCCACCAGCAACGGCCGAGGCGCAGAGTAGATTAAAACGCGCCTTGCATGTACTGTGTGTCTGGGGGGGTGCTTGGGCCAGGCCCCCTGTGTGCAGGGCACAGTCCAGGCATGACATTAGGGGCTGCGGGGCTGTGGGGTGGGGGCACCCCAGGTAAAGGGTGGGCAGAAGCCACATGCGCAGGGTGCTTGTGGCATTCACATGCAGCGTGTGTGTGTGTGTGCCGCCTGGTGAGCATGTATGTTCTCGTTAAAAGCAGTACAGAGGTGTTTCTGCGAAGGGTGCGTTTGGGGATCTACCATAGTGAATGCGGAAGAATTTGTCAAAAGCCTCGCTTGGTAGAAATCATAAAATGTGTAACAGGCAATACCTTAGCCCTGCCCCTGCCGTTCGAGCTTTTCATTACCATTAGCAATAGTTCTAAAGCCACTTGACGCGTTGCCATAGCAGTGTGGCTGTGCTCAGGCCTACAGGCCTGCCTGCTGTCAGCATGAGGCACCCACCTCGGCAGGGCTGATTACGCTCAGGCAGTCGCTGATCATCAGCTGGCTATTATTTCTGAACAACAAGAAAAAACGTGGCTTCTGCTCCTACCAGAAGTGAATAACAAGATATGCTTCTTTCCCTTTGCCTTTCCCTTTGCCTTTCCTTTTTTCTTTCTTTTTCCTCTCAGCTCACTTTTCCAGCTCACTCTCGTTGCTCCTTTTCAATATTTGATGGGCCAAACTCAATTACACTTTACCAGCAATGTCACTCGTCTTGTATTTATAGTATGTGGAGATACTTGGACCTCATGTGTGACAAGCTGAATCTTGTAGACATGCATAAATTGTAAGTGTACCCAAGCTAGTTTAAAAAGCCTGAAGCAATATTATTTTTATTATAACAAAACAATCCACAGGCTTTGGAATTAAATAGTTGTCACAAAAGAAACATACTGTCCTTTATTACAGAAATCCCAAAATAATAAAATACAGTATTGTATTTGACTGTAGTAATAGCATGGCATTGGTTTCAGCCAGTTCCCAAAAGCAAAAGTACAAGTAGTCTAGAGAAACCTTTACTCAGGTAAGTACTGTTAGCTGATTTATTTCTGATGTTACTGTTCTTACTTACATCACATGTTTCTGTGTAAAGCTGTTAGGGAAGGGAAAAGGGCCAAAATACAGATCCCAATTGACGTTAGCAGAAAGAAAACAGGAAAATATTTTCAGAGAAGTAATTTAGTAATAAGTGAAGAGGTAAATATAATCAAACACATTCCTAAAATTGATTAATTAATGATATTTTTCAAATATTGTTTTCTTTTAGCCAGATAAAATGGACCATTATGAAAGAAAAACACTTTGATATGGGTGCAATTCAAAAAAAGTATTGACTGTGATGGTCGCATCTGCAGGCTGAGCCTGCACAGCTGTGGAGAGAATATTTTGTACAACTTGAAACAGCATAACATTATGCTTTGAGGCCCGTGTAGACACTCAGTTGGTACTGGGTTCTGTGGTATCTTTCTAACTGGCTCTCAAATGTGAATGACTTCCTGCAAGAAACAGATGCAATAATGAATCCATGCTTCTCTGTATACAGTGTTATTTAATATAATATTTTTTTATGCTAACTGGAAAAAACTGACAAATCAAACACTGCTCTCAGATACAGTTCGTAAAATCAACAGCAAGATCGATAAAACTCTGGGCTTACATGCTGAAAGCTGAGAATTTCAGCAGTATCTGTGCAAGTCAACTTTGCAAGTCCGTTGTGCTACATCCATCCAGGCTCTTGATTTGCCTTCTGTCTCTGATATAAAGTATTTTAAAAACTCGTCTTTGAATTTGAAACTTGCTTGTATTTTTTATAAAAATTAGCTGTTGTTTTATGTGATTTCTTCCTACATCAACAGTGAAAATGCACCTTAATCCATTTGTTCCCCAATACTTAGATCTTCAAGACTATAGCTAAGATAAATGGTGATACTGGTAGACTTGTCTCTGCAGCTAAAAAGCAAATCAGGGTTTCCACAAACAGAATTTGTCTTCAAATGCATAATACTGAAAAAAATATTCTGGAGAAAGACTTTTGTGGACAAGGGATTATTGAGAGGATCTACAACAGACAACATACTGTGACTGAATGGCACTGAGTAATTAATGAAAAACACAGGAGGAAATTCACCTCTTTCACTGAGAGTGTCTGTTCCTACAGTGGCTGAATTCTGACCTCAATTATATCTGTGTGACCTTATCTAGCACCATCTGTTCAAAAATGCATGCCCATCTCCTTTTTGCTGTCTCAAATCTTCCATAAGTGTGCTTTGAAATTTAATGAAGTATTGTATTTATAGCTGTAATTTGTTTAGAATTTAATCTTGATTTTACTTACACTTTCTAATAGTAACATACACAAACACAGGAAAAGCAAATCTGAGAATAATTTTCTTAATAAAAATAATCTACTGTTTGATTAGCATTTGCTATGGAAACTTATTGAAATGTGAAATATTTTTTTTTGACATGTAGGATTTTGAATCCATCATGCTTCTAATTAAAATGTATTTTAAAATCGCCCTGTGTTGTGGTTTTCTGTTTTGAGTAAATTTGTGGAAGCACTGTACTCTTGAGTTTTTAATTCCCCACACACACACCTTTTGATCCCTTTCATGACTCCTTACAACACATGTGTTCTCTCATTCACTCAACAACACTGGAAAGGATGAAAAGATTTATTCATGGTGAATGTCTCCATCATCTACCTCTTAAATCTCCTAGGAAAGACCTTTATGCCCTCTTTCATGCTTGAGAAGAGCTATGTATAAGCATTTTCAAAGCTTAGTTATCCTCACCTGAATCCTCCATAAAACTCAGCATCAGTGTGAGGTCTGTCAAAATGTGTAATGTTTAAATAACATGATTATCCAGGCCTCTGCTTCCCATACCGTTTTCATGTCCTCCTCAGCAATCTTTTTCAATGTGCTATGTGTTCTCTTTCACTCGTACTGTAAGGTCTTTTAGGTATGGGTTGTCATTTCATTTTAAGTTCGTGCAGCATATAGCACCAGTGTGTTCTAGCTTAGCACTCTTTGATCCTTGGCAATATGTTAATGAGCATTAATATCTATAATGAGAAAAAGTACAGATGCTAATTATAATAACCAAGAAGCCATCAATAATAACTAAACATAACAGTCATGTTTCCATTGCTAAATTTGCTTTTTTTTTCACTTTTTTTATCAGATTGTTAAGTTACAGTAGCTTACTTTCTCACTTTGTAACCTCAAAATAAGTACTACATGTCAGAGATAATATGTTCTTACAGTATTATTTTGGCCTGTTGTAGCATTCTGTCTCAAAACAAGTTCTGTGTAATATATTTCCTATTTGTAATTGCTATATTGGTCCATTGCAGCAATAAAGTTGTCATATGGAACATGTAATGGACCACTTTACATTGTTGGAACTGCTTTTTTTATTACAACTCCTTGTAACTTTATGATGTCTTCATAAATGTGATCCATGGCAATAATAAAGTTGTTGGACAAACGCAGCAAGTTACTGTTTGCTTCCCCCAAGTCTGAAAGTTATCTTGACATTGTTAAATGAGCATACTTAAAGTTTTCAATGTTGAAAGGAAAGTAAGCAGAAACTTGTATTATACAAATACTACTTTAGAAATATGGCAGCTTACAATGTTTACATCTGTTTAATGTGGCTTGAGTATGCCTACCAAAATTTTTGAAAAGGTTCCTCACCAAGTTAGGATTAACCAAAACTAGAGGGCATACCAACACATGCAGCGCTGTGATGTTTTCATGGTTAGAACACCGCAAAGCAATAAATTTCTTTGGGAGGCAATTTACAACGTGTACGCCCCAACTTTGAAAAGAACATTGTGTGATGTTTGTGCATAATGCTCTGCCCAAGTTTTTTTCCCTGCAGTATTTGTTAGGACACACTAATGCAATGCCATTCTGTTTTTCCATGATGGTTACTTTGTACAAACCAAGCCCCCTGTTTTGCACTGGCTTCTGTGTCTGGTACTCAAGTTCATCCACATAAAGCTTGCTGAGGTATCACAGCCCCATGGCGTTTGGTGCAAAGATGGTTGAAAAACTTTGAAGACAGATTTTAAGAATGGGACTGAGAAGTGGTAAAGAGCTAGTTCCTACTCCATGATGTCTGAACTGGGTGTATCCACAGCTCTGCAACATTTCTAAACCGCTGTTAAACTACACAAATCAGGTCAACGTTGTTTTGAGAATCTGTTTCAGCAATGTACCAACCATTCAATTACTGTCCTTTGCAAGTTCCACTGGACTCTGATACTAACCACAAGGGTCGTTAAATTTGGAAATACATAATTTTTGGCTTCAGACTGACAAACTAGAGTCTCAAACAAAACCCCTCCATATAGTGTTTTACTAACTGTATTGTAAGATGAAAAGGCTGAGATGCAAAGCACAGAAATACAAGGTTGTGAGCTACCAGTACATTAAGTTCATTTTTTTTGTGCCAGAAATTAACCTTTCATATGGATTAAATCACAGGATATGATGCCTAGAGGCAAGGGGGCAAGCCAACGGTTAAGCAGCATGTGTGAGTCTGAATTTACTTATTTTGCAAGATTTTAGTCTGATTATGGGACTATAATATCAACCTTTCCTGGTCACACAACTGCAACACCACAGAATGCAAAGGAGACCGTAGATTGAAGCAACAGCTGAATTTTGCTTCAGGTTTTGTGTTTTTTCATTCTATATAAATATTTCTCAAATTCTAGAAGTTTTTACTTGAGAGAAGGGAGTTGTTTCATGCATTTGCTGTTATCATTGATATTCCCTTTTGGAATAATATTACGAGTTAGACTCCTCACATACCCAAGGTAAATGTCAATAAAATATATCTCTCCCTATGTTTTCTTATCTCCAGGGTTGTAATTTTACAATTACTTTTTAGACACAGACTTTAAATTCATGTTGAAAGGGGAGCCTACATTGCTTTTGTAGCATAAATACAGATTCGGATTGTGAATAAATAATAGTCAAACTGACCTTTCAGACCCTTACTGCTGTGGATGGCCCCATTGGCTTCACTGGGGAAGTATCTGGTAAATTACTATTCCCTCATCAGCAGAACTAGTTCACCTGAGGCACATAGGGCAATTGCCCGGAGCTCGTGTCGTGCAGGGACACGACTAGCTAACTTAGGTGGTCATTTGAGAAAAGAAGGACGCGTATCTAACCTTCCAGCCTGGGGCTCCCTTAGTCTGTAACAACACGTGTAATGGTGTGTGAGGCAGCGGTTACTGAGTTCATTTACAATAGTTTGTGATCATCTTTACATTGTCTTGACTTCGGTAAAAATACATTCATATACACCTTTTCAGAAAAAACATTTTCTAAAATATTAAACAAAACTATCACTAAGCTAAAATTGCTAAAATTGGTCAAGTCCAGTGTCTTTATTTTCTGTTCATTTTCCCAAAAGCCTTCTAGCTCCTCTTTATGTAGAAGCAAATCTAGTTTTGCTCCAAAATGTGAAGTTTCGCAACTTTGTCAATCACTGTAGCAGTAACATCACTTAGGCTTTACTTAAAGGAGCTGTAAGACTTGATGAAAAGTTGGATAATGTCATGGTGTTACTGTACGTCGTAATTGCGGAGTTACTGCACAGACAGCCATCCAAACAGGTCTTAATTTTGAGCAGATCTGGTAGAAGATGCCTTTATTGCAACTCAATGGAAATGATCAAGCTTCTAAATAGAAATAATGCTTTTCGGATTTGTGTGTAAAGAGAATCTGCCAGAATTTTCACTTAAAATACATATATGTGTAACCACTACACATTTCTTAGAAAGTGAAACTATGTTAACAGCTTTTCCTCTATTTATCCAAACATATTTGTTGTATTATATATTCTACCATGTGTTCTTTGTGTTTATATATATGAAGGACAGCTGTATAGGTTGGGAGATACGTGTTGAGCTGTAGTACAGATAAGCATATAGTACCTGGCTGTAGCTGACAATATTTCATCTGGAGATTCAAATCCATAATCACAAGCAATACAAATATAGGGGTGTCTCTTCTACTGGAATTACTCTGTTAGCTTGTTTTTGTGAAATCTCTTTTAAGACTTAAGATTAGGTGGTGTATTGCTGCTTGGATTAACCCTTGTACTGACTATTCACTCACCAGAAAACACCCAGGATTTGCATGCTTATGTTGCTTTACATAATAGGACTAATTTATCATCTCTAACTCCCCTGTAAGCAGGATTACCAGAGATGTAGTGCGAAAAAACATAGTTTGTGTTTACAAATTTATATTTGGAGGCAGTACCCTATGACATTTCAAATACATGCTGGTTTGCAATGGAGTCATGCACCTGGCCTAGACCCACAAAACTGTTTCAAGCTCCTGACTCATGCTTAGGTTCCCAAACTACCAACAATATGAAACTACAGACAAATTAGGAGGTAGGAATCTAAAACCGTGTGCAAATGTGGCCTGGCCTACGGTTAGTTTCTGAACAACTGACTTAAATCTGACTTAAATCTCATGAAGTTTTTTTTGGAATATAACCCCCTGAATGGACAGCAGTGAAATAATTGACGTGGCCCTTAGGGACGTAATTTAGTGGTGGACTTGGTAGGGGTTAGGTTAATGGTTGGACTTGATGATCTTAAGTGTCTTTTCTAACCAAACTGTTTCTATGATTCTGTGACAAAGAACTGAACGGCCTGGACTTAAGTATAGAGATATCTGGACACACTGTGGCTAGATCTGCATCGGCTGCTTTTCAGAGATGTACAAAACAGCCTGCAGGCCATGCAGTCAGTACGACTCACACGCAAGTATGTTCAGAGGACTTTGTCTCCTGGCCTGCACAGCTGCAGAGCGTCTCTAAGAAAGACAAATGAAAACTTGAGATGTAGTGCAGCTGTGAAAGTCACAAAGGAAGAGCAGCATACATTAGAGAAGAGAGAGAGAATGAACAGAGCTATATAGAATGGGATATGGATGAGGGAAGTACCTCCACCCTGCTTCTTAGGAGCCTAGTATTCTTCTTTTCTACCTACCGAAGTAATCTTAAATTAACTTCTATGAAGTATTTTTTTCTTTTCTATTGTGCATATCTTTCTTTTCTATGTCTGTTTCAAACAATATGATCTCAGTGCAAAAGGTGTTCCTAACAATTTGTTGTACACCATTGAAGAAGTGCCTGCATTGCTACTGAAATAATAATTATAATGATAAAAGGGCATAACTAACTGATAAAGCATAGTTTCTTCAGGAAACCCCCCACATGACAACGAAAACAACAGAAATGTATTCAAAAATACATTTTTGAAAATGTACCTATTTAATGTACTTTCATCAAACCACAAATTACTGGGAATGTGGCAGCAGGGAGGAGGAGCAGGGAGTCCTGAGGAGTTGCCCATTTCCATGTGTTATAACAAATTGAACAAAATGTGGCTGATTTTTCCATATAATTTGTTTTCTTAATTTCTTTCTCAAATTGTAAGAATTTCCCATAAACACTGAATTTTAAGTTTGACCTAACCCATTAAGTGACACATTATTTAATGAAATTTTGCCCAAAAGGCCTATCCCAGCAAATATTATTTAAGATGAAACTATTTACAGACTTTAAGAGAAAATAATTTTTATTATTTGTTTAGAAATCTTTTCTAGCATTTGTTAATTTCAGTAATCCTTGAAATATATAATCAAAAGATATTTTAATCACTAAAAATTATTCTGGGAACAAAGATGGTGGCTGTCATCTGAGCTATGACTGAAAAAGTGCCATCACTTTTCTCTAATTCAATTTCTAAAATTGTGGTTTATGTTTTTTCATTATTCTTATGAGATGATCAAACATACATTCTAATAGTGTGCATTTTCCTATCAGATGTACCAGTTGTGTTTACTATACACAAAAAAATTGTACAGAATCAGGGACTGTGTTATTTTGTAATACCAAAAGTATCATCCAGTGCTTTGTTAAAAATAGCTCCATCAATGCACAGGAGTGATGGGCTGTTCTTTTGGATGCTTACTCTGGCAAAGAATTCACCTCCTTTAAATAATGGCTGGTGTCAATTCAGTTTATGATGTTTATTACCTCAGCAGTTTCATTTTTATTTCTTTTAATCTATGTATTCAAAGTTAAACTGTTACTATTTTTATCATTTTACTAATTTCCCCATAGTGATGTGTGTGCCGCTATACTATTGTATGGTCTTTGACTCGTCTACTTCTACAGAAGTACGTAAAAATACGTAGAGACCAAGTCTGTTCAGAAATTTGATACATAATCTGGACTGTTAATCAGGTCTTAAATAAATAAGATAATGTGTAATGAGTAAGTCTGTAGTTTTAAAAGTTTGGTATTTTTTTCTGCAATGTATTTTTTGTTCATTGAAAGATTTTCCAACAACAGTGTTGTCTTTAGTATTTTCTCTTAGAACTATACAAGCATTAGTTATAAGTAGTGCCTCTGCTTGTGTTTAAAGAACTTACATTCATTAACTTTGCACATATTTGGCTTTGAAGTAGCAAATACAGATTCTTCTAGTCTACAGACAGTATGAAATTACAATTCCATCTACAGTCTCAGAACTAGCAGATGAAAGAGCATGTTATTTCAGTATCTTACTCATAAAAACAGGTTTCAGTCAAGGAGAAAAACAGATTACAAATCAATCCATGTAATAAACATAATATCCAGAAGCTGGAAAATATATCTAAAAGGTATAATAAAATTCTCTTGAAAACCAGATGGGATGTGGAACTTCCTCTCCATTCAACACTGTAAGATCTGTGTGGACTTTTAAGCAGCTTTTTTTCATTGTTTAACTTGTGAAACGTAAGCAGCATCTGGTTCCGTACACTGTATATGACTGCATTCTGATTATTTTATACTAACAAGAATGAACCCAGCTGAGGAAGTATGCCACTGAAAATGACCCTTGATCAGCAAATTACTTAGTAATTAGGTACACAGCTGGATCAGCTGCATTTGGCTCTATTGTCCACTGCTGTTCTAGAGGGCAATAAAGATTATAAATATATATATGCATGCAAGCAAACAGACTGTGAAGCCAAAAAATTATAAATTATAGGTTACTACTTAATTGTACCCTAATGCCTGTATGTATCCACTTAAAATGAAAGGCATTATTGCAAGGAACTTCTTCCATTTCCAGCTGCTAGTAAAGCATACTTTGCTTTTTACTACTCCAGTAATGTGAAATCCTAATTACAAACTCAGCTACACTAGAAAAAAATTCTAGGCTGACAAATACGCCATGAATAATTTACATTTGTTTCATATTTATTGGGAATTGTATTTTTGTATAGATGTATCCTTCTATATAGACACAGTCACAAAATACGCCAACAGCTATAGCATTAAATGAGCGTCTCTCTCTATAATGATCCAGAGTTTTCCAAAGAGGTGATCCCTGTCATGTAATTCATTTTGTCACCTTTTGCATGGGAAATAGATATTTCCTGCTGGAAAAAATAATGCCAGACTGCTCCCTAAACTTCTCAGGTAATGACCTTGCCTGCTTGGTGGAGAGTAGTGGTGAGGAAGGTGTCATCTGAAACAACTCCGTTGACAGTCAGGGTGATTAAGTACATTCAAAAGTTTTCAGTACAACACTTCCTTATGCATTCATAATCTCTGATCAGCACATTTTCATCTTGTCTACTGTTGTCTGGCATCGCTGTGTCCCATGTAAGTCCTTAAACTGCCTTGAGCATGACATAAAAGCTCATATGGTGGTTGTCAAGATATCACTTGCAATTTGTCAGGCCAGGAGCTCTACCACAGATCTTATCCCTGCACACTATCTTAGAAATCTTCTGGTGGGCCAGCTTGTTGGTAGTATAGTCCAAGTAGACCAGCACAGTCTGATGGGTGCTGTGTTTTTGTCCAAGCGGAATTTGGACTGCCTTATTGCTCCGAACAAGTCAGATTTAGTGTCACCTTGGCATAGATGGTTTGGTGACAAGCATGACAGACTGCACCACGTGATGTGTCTGTACTTCCTTGACATTGGTGGCAGCATACATGTATCTTACAGGGTAAAACTTATGTCCATCGAAGTGGATATATTGCAAACGCACTCGTCGTTATCGATACGTGCATTGTGATTAGACAATACCATGTACACATGCACAAACACACACAGAGGCACAAGGTTTAAGCCGGTCAGTGAACACATGCTTACACAAGCCATAACTATCACAAGGGAGCCATAGATGTGAAGTTTTGGGGATAGATCTATCATAAAAATACTGCTGTATACTCCATTTTATTTGAGTTGAATTTCCGAATTTATTCACTAGGTGGCAATGCAGTATGTAGTTTGTAGCAAATTTACAGCAGAGCTGTACTGATCAGAAATAACTGCACTAGATAAATGTTTTACACTGGATTGCAATAAAGAAACATTGATTAGTTCGTAGTCCTTTTTTTTTTATTATGTTATGCTTATAAGGATTCATACTCGATCTACACCTTAATTAGAAAATACATGAGGTTGCGGTATATTGCAAAGTCTGCAAGTCGCATGAGGTATGTAGAGGTAGCTCAGAACAGCCAGTGGGTCCTGTCACCTCTAGTACTTATGTCTGAAGTGTTGGCGGGGATGGAGTGTGGTGCAAAAAGGAGCACGTGCAGCTCAGTCACCTCACTGGGAAGATTAAATTTCAGAAGCCTGATTACAGCCAGGAATTAGAAATATTTTATTAGAATGAGTTTCTGAAGTATATCTGCTCTCGTCGTATCAGAGCTCTAAGCACTGATGGTTCAGACTGGTTCAGAGCAGAAGTATGTGGATCACTTTGTCAATGGGTTTTCATAACACTGGTGCTTTAGAAGGTGCCCGGAGGAGTCTCAGAGATGTGGGCTGGAGATAGCAGGTGCACCAGCCCGGTGGAGCTGGTTAGAGCTGGCAGCTTTCTCCTGCAGACCTGCGGCAGAACAAGGTCCACACTGTAGGGCCAGAAGAAGACACTGTGCAGGTGGAGACCACCATCAGGATCAGTTGCATTTCCCCATTTAAGATTCACTGTGCGCATGAAATGGATAGGCTGCCAGTATGATTTGATCACTTCAATATTAAATCTTCCTTTTATAGGCATAAGATGTGAAGTGTTAAGATACAGGTACTATATTATATAGAGCCAAGATGTTCTTTTTCTCATTTGCCTGGTGAATTAATGAAATACTTTGTCAGGCAGATTCAATCTTTGCTGTTTTCAGACTGACCTCATGTGAGGCTAACTGTCTGCCCAGATCTCTGTAGGCAGCCTCTTGCTCTCTCAAATCTCATTATGTGAATTGACTGGTGAATTTGTTGTCTTTTAAGCTGTCCATACTTTTTACTCCAGGGCAATGTGCAGTGTTTGTATTTAGAAGGTTTTTCTGCCGTGCTGCTTTATAACACTGATGGTTTTAGTCTGTCTGACCCAGCACTCCTTTGTCCTGAGCACTTTCTGTCAAACAGTCTCAATTATCCCTCCATTCCTTTGATAGATTGTACCCCTGCTGTAATTGTCAAGTAGACAATAATTATTTGGGACATTTAATTATTTTTGGACTAGGACTGTTATATATCTCGGAGTGTCCAATGCTTATGATTTGTGGTTTTTAGAAGACCAGCTAATAAACAGCTGTTAGCTCTACCTAAAATGTATGCTGCAATTCAGGAGAATTTGTACTAGATTTTATGTTTCTTTTTGCTGTCTGTATTAAAAATCAACAAATCCCCAAAACTTCAGGAGTCTTGCAACCAGAGGTGGCCCTCATCTTGGGGATAGTGGGGTCCAGTCCCACCAGAACATTATAAACCCTGTCTAAAACTTCTTTGTCATTCTGTTTTAATAGGGATGTCCAGTGGCAACATAATGTGACAGAAGTTTAAGAACAATATAGGTTGTTCAGGGTAAAACTAATAAAACATGAGTATATACTTACTAAGTACTGGAAAACAGAAAAAAAAAATTGCCAGTCAGTCTTAAAAACTCTGCAAAACTTTTGCAACTATTTTTGTAACAACTGAACAGCCTTTTTGTGTTGTCTGAGATGCTACAGGCTCTGTAAGAATGGAGGTGACCAATGAAGCCCCTAAAACATAACAGCGTGTTAAAATATGTGATAAATTTCCATCTTTATCTATGTATATGTGATAAAGTGTGTATGCACAGGTTTCGGACACTCCTGAGCCTCCCCAGTAGCCCTGAGTAAGGTCTCCATTGAGTTATATGCACACAAGCCTACTAGAGGTTTTTATCTTGAGATTCCCACCTGCCAATAAGCTTTAAAGATGTCACTGCTTGCAACCGCTGTGAAATATGTTTCTGTCTTATGAGGTCTTGTTCATATCCCACACTGTCTTCTCGAGCTTAATTCAGGACCAGTGGCACAAAGAAAAACCTGTTCTTACAAAATGACAGCTTATGGCATGGCAGTTACTACAACAGCATTTCCATCCAGAATGTTATATAGTGTGATTTTTTTCTGCTTTTAACAGCTATGTAGATTAGCTAGTAGTTTCCATGTATCACCCAGTAAAACAACGCATACAGATGGCCGAAACCAAACCCGGAATATCATGGAACTGTTGCTTGTAGCATTTTTACTCACTTTCGTATAAAAATTCACTCATATAACCTATAACTTCCAAAGGAAGTTACTTGCCAAGTAGTAACCTAGATTATTTGCCTGAGTTAGGTCTGAATCCTTCAAAAGTACTTTATCTGAAGACAACCCTACATTGACCACAAAATTAGTAATTAGAAGTAATTTAATTACACAGGACTTGATTATTAACCCTTTATTTCTGAGCAATTGACCTGGGTATAAATATTGATACATTGCAGTGAAGAACAGGAAAGGATTTCCTGACAGAGCTTCATCCAAGTTTCTTTTTTTTTAGCAAGGCATTTCTTCCCATAGCTTTTAGATACATGATGCTGTCAGGATTCTCAGGGCTTTTGAGCAGTGATAACAGAAGTTCTTGATGATGTATGTAACTGGAAATAACAAACAATAGCTACCGCTTGGTTTTTTATACATTTGGATCCATATTTATTAAGCTGAGCAGAGCTGTTGTGATGTTCAACCAGCTTTATGACTGCAGAAGTAGAATGGAAAAAAAAAAAAACTGACTTAAGTCGAAGATGCAGAAGATAAAGGCAAGCCACAAAATAAACAGTTCTGAATTTATCTTGACTGGTTTTGTTAGAAGAAAATATATCATGTTGGATCTGGCAGCCTGAGGGAGGTGACACTACTGCAGTGCCTCCAGGTCCAACAAGTAGTGAGTTTGAAAACGTCTTTCCAGTATGCATAAGCACATGGAGCACCTGGATATAGCGCATATGCGTATATGCACGGCCGGCCACTCAGACCACAGACAGATGGGCAGAGCATTCGCATGAAAACAGACAGCATCAACAGCTTCACCCTGCTTCCCTCTCTGGCTGAGCAAGGTAGAAGTTCGTTAGTGGGAATATATATATGTGAGCAGTGTGGATCCTTCCAGCAGCGAGACTCACATGCTTGCTCTGCCCAGTAGCTGCTCCTGGAACCCGGTCCAGCTGGGAGGACCTGGACATAGAAAGTCCTGAGGCTGCAGCCCCGCTGCAGTTGATAGAATCACCGAATGGTTGAGGTAGGGAGGGACCTCTGGAGGTCATCTGGTTCCAATCCCCTTGCTCAAACAGGGTCACATAGAGCCAGTAGCCCAGGACCATATCCAGACAGCTGCAGGAATATCTGCAGAGATAAGATGCCAGAACCTCTCTGTGCACAGCCTGTGCCAGATCACCCTCAGATTGAAGAATTGTTTTCCTGCTGTTCAGAGGGAACCTCCTTGTTTCATTTGGTGCCCAATGCCTCTTGTCCTGACACTGAGAACCACTGAAAAGGGCCTTGCTCTGTCATCTTTACACCCTCCGTTCAGGTATTTATTGATGAGATCCCACCCCGAGCCTTCTCCTGGCTGAACAGTCCCAGTTGTCTCAGCCTTTCGTTGGAGAGATGCTCCTTTAATGATCCCTTAATCATCTTTGTGGCCCTTCCCTGGACTGTCTCCAGTATGTCCATGCCTCTCTTGGACTGGGGAGCCCAGAACTGGACACATTACACCAGGTGTGTCCTCCCCAGTGCTGAGCAGAGGGGAAGGATCTCCTCCCTCAGCCTGCTGGCAACACTCCTCCTAATGCTGGATCCCAGCCTGCGCTGCTGCCTGCCTTTGCTGCAAGGGCACATTGCTGGCTGATTTTCGGCTTGCTGCACCAGAACCAAATCTTTTCCTGCAAAGCTGCTTTCCAAAATGTTCTTCCTTGCATCCCATAGTGTGTCCCACACCTCTACAGAGTGACTGCCCTTACTCTGAGCAGCGATCCAGAGAGCTGCTCCCAATGACTCACTTGGATGGGTTTCACACCTTGATGCCGGGGCTGAGGATCTCCTGGGAGAGAACACCCTCAGCCCTTTTTCCTGGTATATTCTGACGAAGAGAAATAAAAAGATTTTGCTCATTTTTAGCTTTGTCAGCAAAGCTTGCTGACTGGTGACTGTAGCTCTGCATATATGAGAGGTTTTGGTACTGTAAGCACCCCCAAGCTTATTTGCAAAGCATAGCCCTTATAAAATGATAAGATGCATTAGAAGTATTTCAGTATTAAACTTATCTCTTCTAACCAAAGTAATTGGTAAAGCTAAAGGTTTTGATTGTTTTATTGGCAAACTTGAAGTGCTATTATGTAGCACATTGGATTTATTTGGAAAATTGATGAAAAATACCCCAATAGTGAAGGTACATAACTGTAGTGTTTTATAAAATAACATAGAGAGGACTTTCACCCTTCTGAATGCTTTTGAAAATGTGGCCCAATATTCTTGCAAGAAATTCTAAGGAGAAGGTCAAAAAAAGCCAAATCTTGGGGCCCTTACTCTGCTTTTGTTCAGGCTTGACTCTGATAAAGTTCTTACTCGCTCCCGTGTGGGTTTTGCCTGAACAAGCGCTGTGCAAGACTTACAATGCCAGGACTTAGCCCACAAAAATTATTAGCTCAGGTCACAGTCTAGGCTTTTTTATATAATTTATCCATTACTTACTTATGTTACACAACTGCAGAGGTGATAGGGAAGTCATCTCTCAGGTCATATAGCAGTTTAAACTGCTGTGTCTCTGATTAAGCGTTGTAGACAAAAGGGGATAATAAGATCCAGGGGAAGATGAGAAAAGTAGAAGAAAAAGGCTTGCGCAGCTATTGGAAAGAAGACTTACATTATTTTGCTACAGACTCAATAGGAGCATCTGATCCCCATTTCTTACGAAGTGTAGTTCTGACTGCCCCAAAATTGCTTTAAACATGAAAAAGATGAGACCACTGTGCTTAATAATGCTGTGAACAGTGTCTGAAGATTTTTTTCCTTCACTGTACCACACATAAATACTGCTTGGTCTTCGTCTGTGCAAAATGTAGAGGTAAACTTTAATTGAGGGCTTTTCTTTGGGGATCATGTGCATTCAGGGGGAACAAAACTCCTATTATCAACCTAGAAATATAACAAGTTTGAGAGCGTTGCCGCATAGAGATACTGAAACGTTAATTCATGCTTCTGTGACATCTTGTCTGGATTACTGTAATTCCCTGCTTGCAGGTCTCACTCAGCCCTCCTTTCACAAAACAAGAACTTGTACAATAATGCAACCACTGAGATTTTAAGCATGCACAATAGCTGGTCATAATATGTCTCTGTACTGAGATCTCAGTGCTGCCTGCCATTAGGTACTGGATCGATTTGAAGATCCTAGTGATGTGTTTTAAAACACCACATGTATCCAAATGAGTTTTTGGTTCCCTATTGTCCAGGCCCAATTTTACTCAAGTGTAAAAATGTTGGGCTTTCATTTGTTCAGAGCGAGAATTATAAATCACTGCGTCCCATAGCTTCTTCATGCAGCTACGGGATGCACTTTGCCAGAACAGATCTGGAGTGTCAGTCTTGTCATTGACATGAGGTCAAGACTGTGGTGGGTTGCTTAACTTTTCTTTCTGTCACCAGCATCTCTGTTTGTGCCAGGATATATTTAATAGAATATTCTCAGACCTGGTTTTTGTTTTTGTTTTGTTTTTTTTGTTTGTTTGTTTGTTTGTTTGTTGTTTTTTTTTAACCATTTCAGAGTTAAAGCATCCCTGTACTTTATCAGGGGGCTTTTCAAATGCCAAAAATAGTGTTGGCATTTCTGATTTTTTAAGAGTCACAGAAGATTTTTATACAAGGAAATTTAACAAGGTAACAAAAGTTTCTAATATGGGTGTTGCTCTCTGTCAAAAGGATATGCCTACCTTACATACACTTTTTGTATTTCACAGAGAGGATAGAAAAGACATCTTCAGTTATGCAGTTGTGCTCTTCCTTCCATCTATATTTCACAATAGGATACAGACCAATTTGTTTGTATTGATGGTGTACTTCGCGCGAATGCCTACAGAATTGTCTGTGCAAGGGTCCTCTTTATCTAAAACAGCTTATAAAATAGTTTTGTTTTGAAAATTATTGCACAGGTTTCTTGGCTGCCATAGTTTTGTCTTTTCTCTGTCCCTATCTTTCCCTCTTTTGACCATTATACGCTGCTCATGCTATGTATATATTTGCATCTTTAGTACTGAACCCACATTTTGAAACATAATGTTTCTGCTGCTAAGTACAATTAGTGGGTAACATCATCTGCACATTTAGGCTCCATTAAAAAAGGCATAATCATAGGAAAAAGAAAAACTTTAAAAAAAAAAAAAAGTCCTATATCCACATGGGCTTCTAGTTACTTAAATCTTATCATAGTATCTTACTTTCCACTGAAATGAATGCATATAGGCAGCTTGACACCTAAATAACCTTATGGATTTGTCCCTAAGTGCTTTATCATTTTGTCATCCTTGCTGACAGCCAGGATACTGTATATTACTTTTCTGTTATTTTCTAGCATTTAACTTTCAATATAGGTATTCTATTACATGCATATGTAATATTCCTTTCAAAACCAGGATGATACATACATACCCTTTTTATTTAGCCCACCCTCTATTTTCTTCTTGTCAGTTGCAGTTTTGATGATTGTGACAATATAAAAAATGTTATCCTTCAGCATGGCATGCATGATCTACAGTAGGTGAGGAAAGACCAGAGTATTAAACTTTTGCACAAGTTCAGCATACCGGTGTTAGCAGACCTGCTAAAGTTTGCAGCTTACAAGCCTAAAGCACTTGGTTTCTCTGTTGAGAAAGAAGGCTGCCTTAAAAAGCTAGGCCATACGTTATGTCCCCAAAGACTAACAAGCTTATACCTCTGTGGAAGACTTTATGACCAAAAAAATCCTTATCACCATTATAGATGTAAAGGTTTCCTGTGTCATGTCACCTTCGTGGATTCTTGCGCTTTACATCTCTGGTGGTACTAAGCAGGGTTGGATTTCACAAGGTGTTAGGGCTTGCTGTCATTTGGAGACATTTTACTGCTAACAGTCCTGTTGGATCTTAAGCAGCTTGGTGAAACTTTCTTTTCCACACAAAGTCTAATGTCTTTCTTTACTGATATTCTTATTTGACCCTGAATGTAAGGGAGGATGTATCATCTTCCTTGCTACGCTTGTTCATTTCTGCGCTGCCCATTCAAAGTTTCTCCAGCAGCTGAATTTTCCATTCTGTGTTTGCCTCTGTCTCTGTATTCAAGGCCGAATTCAGACGTGGAGTATGTTACTTAGAACAGTTCAAAAGGTCCCCTTAGATTCTGCCAGATCTATTTATACCATCTCTATCAGTGTATAACATAATCTGTAATTTACATACCAAGGAATTGCAAGAGGATTTAATTTTAAATAACAGAGACTCTTCTTTCATTTACACCTACTCATGAGTCCTTATTATGAAAGCTGTAGCGAGTTAGATTGACATTTGATGAACAAAGGGCAATTGTCTTCAACGGAAAAGAACAATAGTGCTCCAGTAGTTTTTTGAAGCATATTTTCACTTTTATCGTTGTCATTTTCATCTTCCTTGGTTTGGTGAATCCAATGTTTCATCCTGTGAATTGATATTGATCCCTGCCAGTCAGTATTTTACAGCTGTGTGGAGGAGAAAAAAACCCTCTTATTTCTTTTACTCTTGTGGTGTTGCCTGAATATATTTCTGTCTGGTTGGTGTGTGGATTTTGAATGGATTTTAGGCTGTCTCTAGTTTAGTCCATTCCAGCTTTTCTCCTGCTAGTCTGCTTTGCTTAGTGTAATCCTGTGGTCAATACAGAAATGCCCCTGGTCAGGGAGGCTCCGGGGGTCCAGGAGTTAAGGTGTGCAGATATCCAGCCATCGTGGTGCTGAGTCAGTTAGTCAGAATCATGACCTAGATTTTTACTTTTTATTTTAAAGTTATGCTAAAACGTAGCTAAATTCCTCAGTCTTTGTGCTCTAAATAGCTTTCATACTTCTTTCCCTGTTGGTTAAAACGTAATTACGATGTGAGACAGAATAGCCACATACTGGGCTGCATTTCCTATGGTTTTTGTCAGCCGGTCCAAGTACGTGTCCCTTCCGAGAGGCCAAGTGTGAGGCAGAACGTTTCCAGGCTGAGAGGGAGAGAAGGGATGGGAAAACTCAGATGTTCTGATTTCCCCTCGTCAACAGCTCTGGAAATCAGCAGCAATGCTACGTGCTGTCTGTCCATTCTTCACCTCCCAGGCTATGCACGTGTGTTTGAAGAATCGTTTAATGGGCACGGCCACCTGGCACTAGGTCCTGTCTATTAGAGGAAAGGATTTCCCCTCCCTTCCCTCTGCTTTGTGGACTTCTGTCCTCGGTGTGTGTTGTATTGCATTGCTCCTGTAGATTAGGTGAGTTAGACAGGTAAGAGAGATTACAAATGTTGTCCTGCTCAAACTGGGTGTTAACTGGAGCTGTTCTTCCGATGTTTGACCTGACAATTTTCAGCTCTGCTCTGCTGACTCTGCTAGTGATGTGAGAACAGATTTGTATTACGGCTGCTGAGACTATCGAGGCTTCTTAGTAATGCAGGTAGGCTCTGGCTAGCCAAAACTCTTCCTTCACATTTGTGGACTTCAGAGCACCTGGAAAGAAAATAATTCTCAATAATATATTTTTTTTCCCCTAGAATCCTTTCTACAGCTTCAAACTGTCAGTTTGTCTCAGAAAAGTTAGTTTGGTGCTTTTTTGTTGGTTTTTTTTGAGACAACCCTATTTTTGTGTCATATTGATGTTTCATGGCAAAAAGTGGCATCCGGGATTTGAGTGATATATTTTGGCTTCTCTGCTAGCTGTCTGAATTTGTAGATAGCTGTTTGCAATCTAAGTGCCCTCTATTATGCAAAACTGACGATTAAAGATTCCTATGAAATACTACATGAAAAACCCTAATAGCAACAACAAACATCCAGAAAAGGTATGTGTTCTTTCCAAACTTAGCACTGGATGCTGAAGCAAAGGCGAAATCTCAAACATCTGTATTTCAGATGTTAAAAACAATTCAAGCCTGTGATAGTACTGAGGTTTATTCCCCCATCTCTTTGCTGTAATTAACATGATTTCTTACTTGGTAGATTGAATGGGCTAGAACTGCAGTGGCAATCTTGCTGCAGCAAACAGTGTATCTTCTGAGTTTATTAAATCTGTGATTACATATGCCACAGGAAAGAAGGTGAATGCCTGATTTGTCTTTCAGTCATGTCAGAATATTTTTTTTTGTGCAGAAATATGGTTTGAATGGGACTCAGAACACATATTGTCTGTTTAAGTCCCTCTCTCTGAGCCCAGATTTGCATCCTGCTGGGTATCTTCTGCAGTACATGGAACAAACTTGCTGCCTGTTAGTTTCAAAGGGAGCTAATAGCACTCATTACCATGCAGGATGAGGCCCTTTGTGTTTAATAATAATAATAAAAAATCTTACCATTAAGGAATGCCTTAGAAAATGAAAGGGATAAACTCATCTCTAGCTAATTTAGTGTTCCTAATGACTGTGTGAAAAAAACTACAAGGATAAAAAGAAAATTAAATAAATGGAGCAGTGGCCCACCACCTTTATAAGGCAGTATCAAATAATCCATAAAATTCTGTGAAAACAAATGTCTAACTAATCCACAAACGAAAGAGCTCAGATTATCTGTTAAAAAAATAATGAATAGACCTGTTCTTATTTGGATGATAAGCATTGAAGATTGTCTCCAATAATTAAGGGTTCAGGGTGGTGCTGTACTCTTGGAACTAAACCTTTTAAGTAACTTCCCAGTTTCCAGACCACTGAACCTTTGAAAAGTTAATTTTTGTTATCTCCAAATACAGGAAGCTTAGCACAACAATGGCAGTTCAAAGCCTCCCAGGTAAAGAGCCTTCAAAGAGTAATTCACAATACAAATTCATAAAAGTCAACAGTTTAGACTACTCAATTGCTTTTAAGATCTTTATCAAATGCATCTCAGCAGTTGAAACTTACCACTGATGCCTCCCAACTGAGTTAAAGTTAGAAAACACTGACAGTGTTGGCTTTCTTTTTCTGTGTTTTTTAGGCAGTGACTGATAGCAAGTAAACTTTGCCTCAATTTACTTTGTATATTATCTTTACCAATCTGACTGAAAGTAAGTGCACAAGTTGAATACTGTGTTTGGTGCAAAAAAAAATATTACTTTTCATGCTATTATTGAGGTTTGAAAATACTAGCAAGTGAATTACTCAAATCAGGGAATAGAAGTGTTGACTGCTCTGTGTAATTAAAATTCTTTTAAATACAGATAGGGGCTCCCAAGGTTCTTTCTGATGTAATAAAAAATACCCATTCTAAGATCAAGATTATTTTAGAAGACGTTCAGCAATTTTGGGACATTCTAGGCTTTTGTAGAAAGGTGAACAAGCTCCTCATCAATGTGACAATGGTGTGATTTTTCCGTAGTAGATGTAGTACTAGTAGATGTAGTAGATGTTTTCCATTAAATGCTACAGAATTTCAGCCCGGTGCTACTGCTTTGCTGTGCATTATCCTGGCAGAATCAGAAATTATATGCATTACCAGGGAAGTGAAATTAACCACTCTGTGTCTGGGCTCCCTTTGCTGTCTGTTCAGCCAGACTTTCAAAACAGAGTTTGGTGAATCAAGATGTATTTTAAAATATTTTTTTCTTATTTTGAAAAGTTAATAATACTACGATTTAACTCTGATGTACTCCCTCATCCTCATGGTAACAATGAGGTTTTCTCTTCCTGTGTTAAGAATTTTGTGCTCTGTTTAAAAGCTTCTGTATCCAAATACTTTTATATGCGTCTGTATCTGTTTATATGCATATGTACATATGACTGAAGAAAGTTGTAGCTGTGATCATCTGGAATAAAAAGGTTCTATATTAATTTAAGTCCTTTATTATTATTGTTTCAACGGTCTCTGGTACTGCTGTTTCAAACAGATCCCAATAACTCGATAACTCATACAACAGTATAATCTGCTCCTGTGAGATACTTAGATTTGCTTAATAACCAGTAGGTCTGTGCCTTAGAATAGCGGTATAATAATATATATTAATTATAATAGCAGCAGGGTGTTCATGAAATGAAAATAAGATGGATTTTTAAAAATTTCTGATTATGAAAGAGTAAAAATGTCAGTCTTTATCCAAACCTTTGAACCTTTTGGTTATAGAAGACTGCAGTATGAGAAGAGGCTTCCTCATGAGCTCTTATTTTTCTGTCTCTCTTTCCATCAGAAAAAAACCCCACCACAAACCTTTAAAATATTGCTTTTTGAAATAGTATTTTGTAACTCCTTCTGGGCAAGTCAGAAGTATAGCAATATAATTAAAGGACATTTTTTTCCTTTTGCTTTACAATCAATCGTAAGGTTCAACTTGGGTTCAGACTGTCTTCTGTTTGGCCTTGAGGAGACAGAGGTATGTGTGACTTCATAATCCATAGCAATAATTCCTAAGCATTCTCCCTCTGATGATGCAGAGGGGATCGTTTACATCTGGAGCTTTCTTTCACTTGTAGAAATGGCAATGCAGATTTCTTTTCAGGTGTGGTTCTTCCTAACACATTTCTAAATGGTTAGCACTCCAAGGATGCCTTGGTGGGTTGGCTAGAAAAAGCTGATTTCTCCATTCTGTCGAAATAGGGAGTGTAATTAGTGTTTTGTTGTCTTGTTTGGGGTTTTTGGGGTAGGGGTGTTGATTGAAAGAACTGTCATTTTCACTGCCCCTCCCTACCCCCCCCCCCCCCCCCCCCCCCCCCAGTATCTGCTTTCCTGCCGTATAACTGAACTTCTCTCTCGCCAGCTCACTACAGTTCCTGTGTCAAGTGAATTCTGTAGCTGTTGATTCACCTCCAACAATATCCTGGCTGTGTCCTGGAGACTTTCATTGCTCAGCCATTTCATCATGGGTTTTTCACTGGAAATAAATGTAGCTCCTTGCAGTTATGTCATTCAAGCAATCTGCCAGTTAAAACCCGGTGTCTTTAATATTTGAACCTGAATAATTTACCAACCGAAAATCCAATCCTGCAATCACACCGAAGTGGATCTTTGCTGCTTGTATAGTTGGCTCCATAAAACTCATCAGAGTGTTTGCATCAGCGTGGACAAGGTGAGACCCAGAGCTGGTCAAGTAGTCATTAAAAGATAGAAATCATAATGAAATCACTTGAGGTTTGAGTGAGAGAAAGATAAAAATTTAGAAAATGAATAAATAAACATAAGATTTCAATTAGGATTTCAGCCGTCAGAAGTGAAAAGAACAATGTGCTAGGATATACTAAGGATTTGCTCTCGGGGATTCATGCTGAACCTATATAACACTGTAGTAATGAAAAGCTGTATATCAGAGCATGAACTGACTTTCTGTCAGTCAAAACATTTCCTCTAGCTATCAGTGCAAATAAGAGAGGAATTTGGACTTCATATATGTTATATTAAAACTCTTATCAGGAGGTGTCTATGCAAAGTAAAAATCAATATTGTTTCGGGTTTTTTCTTCTTTCTTTCTTTCTTTCTTTCTTTCTTTCTTTCTTTCTTTCTTTCTTTCTTTCTTTCTTTCTTTCTTTTTTTTCTTTCTTTCTTTCTTTTTCTGTCTTTCTTTCTTTCCTCCCTTCCTTCCTTTTCCCCCTCACCCCCTTTACTCATGGTATACAGCTGGCATATACTCAGTTTGACTTGTTCTCTGGCTTTATCAGCCTAGTTAAGAACTAGAGTTTTTAAAACTCTAAAGCAAAAAGGGTACATGGCAGAAATTTTTCAAAATCATCTGATTCTTTAGTGCTTGATGAGTTTTTCTTGGAAAACAGCTGAAATTCCACTGGAGCCTCCTCCGAATCATGGGGTATGCAGAGACTTTCACAGATACACCCCCCTTCTGTAGCTGGTGTTCAAAACCGACTCAGGAAAAAATGTACCACTGAAAGGCAGTGGAAAAACATCTCAGTCGTGCTGTAAGTGGGGAAGGCAGTGAGGCATAGTGAGCTACCCTGAATTCAGATAGAAAGTGAGAAAAGTTTGGATTAAACACATGACAGGAAAAGAAAAACCTGAACCCAAACCCCAGCTTTATGTAATTTCTCTGCAGCCTGCTTTGCTGTTGCTACCAATGGTAAAAATATTCTCTTCCCTAAGGTTATTACTTTGGAGAAACCGATCTCCATTCTTCCAGGCAATTACCTCTGAACATACCTGGAGTCTCATACTGTTTCTGAGATTCCCATCTCTGAGACAATTGCTCCATTTATCCTGAGCACTTCTTCCCTCCCCATTTCCTCAAAGCCTGGTCCCACGCTCCCTCTGCCTCCACTCCAGCTGCCTGCCGCTCTGTAGAGCCAGGAAAGGGAGAAAAGGAGGGAATTATACCCTCTTTAACCGTAGCTACAAAATAAGCTCCACGTACATAAAAGGATGCTCTCTGTGGACTGTATGGCTGTTTCAAATGTGATGGCGTATAAATTCTCTGTGCTCCTCCATTTACTTCTTACTGGCTTCGTCCAGTGAAGCTGGGTTCACATTCTTCTCTGGAATAGCTGTAAACCACTCTGATAGGAAGTTTGAAACTTACATTACAACTCAGGACAAATAATAATAATAATAATAAAAAAATAATTACTGGATTGGGAAGTGATTGTGCAATCAGTTCAGAAGCTCCTCTTCAGCCACTACAATATTGGTTATTTTTTGTGTTTAACAATGTTCTACTTTTCCTGTTCTTTTTGTGTATCACCTACTATTATCTTGATGTTTCCATCCACAGACCCTTCATAAATACAACAGATAATGTTCAATATTACAAGGGCGTTTATGCAGACGTCATCTGTATGGTTTTTTGCCCAGTCCATGTGTTCAAGCTTTCTTTTATAGCAGTAAGCCTGAGAAATGCTTGAGACAATTTTACTGAGAATTGTTTCAACACTTTTCACCACAGAATCAACTGTACAGGAGAGTATCCATGTGGCCAAGCCCACTTGTTTTAAAAGAAAATTGTAGATCAGGATGTGTTCTGTGAAAATGAAACAGATAGGGAAAACAGGGCTGTGATCTCTTGGTAGCCACTGAGTATCTTGGAAAATGGTGGGGGAACTTGAAAGAAACTTTCTTCATGTGAAATTATCAGATGGTAAGAAATATATAACGAAAAAAAAATTATCAATGGACTTAGATGAATGAAATAGGATTTCAAGATGAGTCTAAATGGAAAAACAAAAAATAAAATGTGTAAAAGGTACAGAATTCAGAACGCTGCTTTGCTATCCCATGTACAGGAAATAAAGTTTGTAGCCAGGCCCATGGCATGAATTATCAATTGAGATACCATTACAAATTGATGGTATGTTTTTAATACAAAGCTTAGATGTCAAACTTGCATTAGAAAACCCCAGGTACTGCTTGTGTGTTTAATGCGCACTATTTTATATTTTTAAATACATATATATGAATGCAATTATGTATATGCAAGTGTATATTCCATATATGTATATGCAATTTTTCATGGAAAGTATGCGTATTTTCCAGATACCACAGATTTGTTGCTATTCTAGATAGTCTCACTAGACAATGCATTTGGAGGTACTCGGCCTTCTTGCCCTTGAGAGCCAAACATTTTGCATGTTCTAGTCAAGTGCATCCTTCTAGGCTTGACAAGGTCATGGTCATTGTCAGAAGCAGACACTCAAAACAAAGAATACAAGATTAACGATAGACAGATTTAAATGATAGGAGAGTAATTTCTTTAGCCCGAATAACATTGTCACTTGCAATTAATTTTAACTCTGATCTCAGAAGAGTATGTAACAGATGCTTTGAAAATGAAAAACTGAATCCAGCAGCAAGTAGGAGCAAGTAGGGGCTACTTCTACTTTTGTCTTCTATTACTACATTATATTATATTGGATTATGAGTTTTCTAAATACTATACATCGAAGGTAGGTTGGGATGCTACAGGAATCTCTTGTGGATGTCCTTTAATACCACTGTTCTGTAGTGCTTTGCTTTCACCGTCATAAATATTTTGCTTTGGTGCCTATTATATTAATAACTGTAGAAAAATGACTGTGTGAAGTTCTTCAGCATTCAGTTTTTTCTTAGTTTCTTTCTCTCAGTCCTCTAATTGGGAGGTATTTTCCTTACTATATAATACTCATCTAAGTAGCATGCTATCTTTTCACTAAATTCCTCTTTTTAGACATCTCTGCCTTCGTCGTGGTTCTCGTTGAAGCATCTTCTCAATTGCCCATTTCTTGAAAGCCAGAGACTATTAAACCAGACATTTTTACGTTTCCAGATGAACTGAAATCCTTAGGTGTATCTGGCTCTTCTATATTCACGTCCATCCTTCAGAATAATCTCTGTCTGTTGCATTAAGGGCAGGTGGACACATTTTTCTCTTTTGCCACCTGGTAAGCAAAGGTTAGAGTTCAACTTGTCCCAAATCAGCTTATTCTTCTACGGGGTAGTCAAAGCCCACTTACAAACACTCTGCCGCAGTTTTACATTTTTGTCTCCCACCAGCATTCAAACCTGGGTAAATGTCTTTCTCTGTCAAAGCAGCAGTGGGAGGTGAAAATTAAAGTCCTTTTTTTCTTTCCCTGAGAAATTGGACTGTAAAAAGCTGTCAGTTTAAAAATGACATAGTGGCACAGCATTTCTATAAGGTGGCTCCTTTCATTTTTGACTCCCGCTGTCTCGCTGACAGTTGAAGTTGCAGCAGGAGGTAAAAACTAAAATGAGCGCTGCTGGCATTTGCCCTCAAGCACAAAATTAATAATGGAAGAAACAGGACGACATCCAAAACCACCTTGTATCAGATGTCAGCCAATGAGGTTTCAACACTTCCATAATAAGGTGGCCAGAATGTTGCCCATTATTCCAAATATGATCTTATTCTCCATTACTTGCCTAGTGCTGGATCTATTTTCTGCATTTTATATGTGATTCCCTGCTTTGTGAGTTATAGAGTAGTTTAACTTCTATTAAGCTTTATGCTATGACTTTATAAGTTTTCCCCCTCTGCACCCTAGGTCTGGTCAGAATTTTATGGATGTTGTCTTTTCTTGAGCTGTATACCTCTAAACCTTTCCGCATGAATGTTTCGCTTCCAAATCACTGTTTGAAATATCCTATTATGTCCTATCTGTATATGCGAACAAAACTCAGAACCTGTTAAATTTATGTCTGTTAGAATAAACAGCCATAGGATCAAAAAGCTGAAATGGTTTTTATTCTTGCAAACTCAAGAGCTGAACAATTCCTGCCATCATTAAGAAAAAAATGAGTCACTTCTAGGTGGCTGAGAGAAGGCAGAGGACTCGGAATCCTTCAAGCAGGATAGGAGTCTGTCTTCTTTCTTAAAAGACTCCAAGGTGTGTGCAATTCTAACCAAAATTAATGTAAGTAGGCAGAAACAGTCTGTTAGGAATGGAGTAACAGCGTAGTTCCTTCTGAGATCATTAATTTTCTGATTTTAGCAGCATCTTGGTGGTATCTACTATCTTCTCACTATTCAGGAGAGCTCATATTTCAGGGCTGCAACCGTTGACTTACTGGGCTATGACATTCCGATATGACAGAAAGTCGCGCCATGTCATTCAATTTCTCTGCAGAGCTTAGCTTTGAGGGTAATGTGCGTTTGCAGCATGCCTAACTTTTCTTAACATAAATTATTTACACTTTTCTTTATTATATACTTTTCCTGCTACCTTTTCACTTCCAACTTTGCTACTGCTTTCCGTGGCATACACTTTTGTGGAGATGAAGAAAGGGGGCAAACTGTCAGCAAAGTGGTGATGTGTATAATTCTCGAGTGCTGACAAATACACAAAATAAACACATTGTAAAGAAAGCATTTTATTTCTTCATGTGCTATTGCTTTCAGGCATTACAGAAGTCATCTAGCTCACAGCTTAAAACAGCTTTCATCTATTATTAGAGAATAAGAAAGACTCACATGCTTCAGCTGAACCCATTGATCTCATTGATTTTAACATCTGTTAATGACAAAGAGAAGCTGGACTGGATAAACACTTCTAGTTTGTTACAATTGCCTTGGTTCGTTCTCCAATTTCTAAAAAGTCTTTTGTTGTATGTTTTAACCTCTTGTGCTATTTAACTTTCATTCTTGTCTTCTGATTTTTACTTTGCAGCTTGTTTGCAAACTTAATTCTATAATCCTTCTTTAATCTTTTTTTTTTTTTTATTCTCAGTTATTTTTTGTGCTTGCTTGCTCATCCGTCTAGTTTTCTCTGAGTTCATACATTGTGGGAAGAGCCACAGAGCAGTTGGGCATATATTAATTTTCTTGCATTCTCAGTTTCGCCCCTGTACCCTTCCATTCTATGGCTCTATGCCATCCACTTCCCCCTGTGTTTTCCATGTCCTTCCAAGACTTGTTCTGATTAGCTGTATTCTCTTTATGTCCACCTGTGTATGCCCACCATCCTACTTACAAACATAAATTGCTTATGATTACTGTTGTCCAGCTACTCCTCCACCTTCACTGTACATCCCTAAGCATGTCTCTGCTTTTCAAAACATAACCATGCACTACTCCCTTCCCAATTTCCTCTTTCATGTTTTGTGTGTATTACTCTTACAGTATTTTATCCCAGTTCATTTTCCCTGATTTTTCCTTCTGCTTAATGTTCTCCACTTCATGATTTGGGTAGCTACTTGAAATCTACATTGCCTGCAGGGGTTTTGCCTTTTAAGAACCCTTTAACATGTATTTTATATTGTCGTATCTTGTTACTTGTCTATTAATATTTGGCTTCCTTTTGTAAAACTCAATTTCAGACCATGATTTTGCACACACTCTTTTTCTCTTTTGTAGCATCGCTCACTTGAAGTACTCGTATCGGTTCTCAACTTCTTCCATTGGTGGGAGGAGAGTAGGACTATTATCTTAGATCAAATTATTCTGGGTTTGCTCATCTTCCTTCATCTTGCTGTTGAACTTGAATAAAGTAAGAAGGATTTGGTTCTCTGTCATTATGTACAATTGCTTCTTGCTTTATTTCCATTCATCTAAACTGCTCATTAACCTCACTATACTTCTGTCTTTTGTCAATTTTTGAACTAACCCACTGCCTAAATATTCCCTTTTTATGCACACATCCATAGTTCTAACTGTTGAGACTTTCTTTTACACAGATCTTAAAATATCCCTCCTCTGAATTTAATCCAATCTGGAGGGTTGTTTGTGCAGAACTAGGACCTGTTTCCAAAGTTTCTGCAGTCAGGTTTCATGGAGCTTTGCAGAAATATTTTATCAGTATGTAAAGGAATGAATTTCCCTGAATTCACTGTAAAAGAAGAAACAGGCTAGTTAGAGAAAATTTACCCTATTCCTTTCTCTTTGGGCTAACACACCCCCTTCTTTCTTTCTTTTTTTTTTTTTTTAATTAGTACAATATTCACATGTACAGGGATCTATTGTCCTCTGTACTGTTTTGATTCATTTTAGCATTACTTTATATAGCATGATAGGCATATGAAGTGCAATAAGGGGAGATTCTCCCAGCTGAACGAAGATGGATGATAACACAGATGAGCCTTCTCAGACCAAGTGTTGTCAGGCGTCTGCTGATAATAAATCTACTTTTCTCCTTGGTCTGCAGGGTTGGCTTCCAGCACAATTTTTTTTTTATTATTATTTTTTCACTGTATGGTATAGGACAGGAAAATAATTGGGTGCTAATGGAGCTGAGAGATGAGTTCCTTTCTGTGATTCGAAGTCCGTGATTTCTTGAACATCGTCTGCACCGTTTCCCAGCTGGTGTGTTGCTGGTAGACACAACAGTTCCTCATGGACAAGAGACTTGAGGGGGTGGTGTTCCTTTGTCCTCACTGTGGTGCTCTGAAGGGCACAGAGCACTTCACCAGGAACCTACTGGTCTCCTCAAACTGCAGAGCTCCCTTATCTGAATAATCCTGCTCATCAGGCTCCTGCTGGGTGGGATGCTCTTGTACTCAAAGAGCAAATAGACAGGACCTCAGCAAAAGGTGAGACAAAAAACCCCAACGATACTCAGAGATGCTCAGTTCATAGGTGTGGTAAGTGCGGAACGTCAGTGGAAGGAACTGGGTCTCTTTCTCTTGGAAATGGGTATTTCCCTGACAGTTCTGCAGAGGCACAGACACAATGAAATCAGCTGGTGGTTTATTTGTCTGAAGAATCAGCTCAAATCCAATGAATTATGCTTTAGAGTCTGACACCCCAATACCCAGTTTACAGGACAGGAAACAGAACCAATGCCCATCAACAGTGAAATATACTGATTTAATTTCATTGGATTTTAATACCTGCTCTGCATTACCTTTCCCTATTGCACCTTGTTTGCTTGCCTGTAACTCATGTACACACTTTAGAAATCCCTGATGTACAGTTACTCTTGCTCCCTTCAACAGCCACGAAACACACAAACAGCAGGGCACCAACTCCATTTATAGCATATGACCGATTAGCTGGAGTTTTCCTCAAGTGATTAATAACGCTGGAGTCTAAAGTGCCTGTCCAACAAGACTTTGAGAAATGCCTGTAAAAAAAGAAAAAAAAAAAAGAAAAATCATCCTCTGTCTCCCCTGAATATCTGAAAAATGGAAGTACCTAGAATCTTGAGGTATTTCTAAAAATCCTGCCCAATTGCCACATTAGGTACACAAAATATGCTGTAAATCCCAACTCTTTTTAATGAGGAACAGCAACACAGTTAGAATAAAAACCTGTTAGTTGAGTGGACAAGTGATGACAGCAGTTTCTCTTAAACAATCCCATTCACAACAAAGGTTAAATGACTGACTTGTAAATGTTACATTTTTATGTGTGTGTGTATATATATATATATATGAATTTTTAGATATTATTGTATTCTAAAAAAAAAAAAAAAAGCATGTAAGAAGTCTTCTGTGGGAAGAATAATGTACTGTGGTACATCATAAAAACATGCTCTGGCAGTTTTTATATACAGGAACAGACTGCCGTGCTTCTTGAACTATCTTGTTGAACTAATGAGCCTGAGTCTGTTAGAAGTTAGGCATTAGACTCATAATTCTGAATATATCAAAATGATGGTTAAATGTCTCTATTGCCAGTCTCTTTTTTTCTTTTTTTACTGAAGTTGCCATCAGAAAACACCAAATACCTTAATGTTCCATAACCAATTCTCTAGTTCGAGATTATTGGTATTCCTGGTTGATAACTTTTTTTCCCTGAGGGATATACTGAGATTAACACCAATTGTACATAATTAGTATCTGATAAGCTTTAATAAGTTAGTGTGCTTTAATAGGATATTGTATAGCGTTAATTGCATTTACAAGTGCAGATTTTACTGCATATGTCAAATGAAACTGGATAAATTTTCTGTAGTGGAAAATTATGGAAGGATAACAACATCTAAAATAAACGTTTGTTGTTTTTTAATTAGTATATTGTTTTTTACTTAGGAAAGAGTGAAAGGGGAGATTAAAGATAAAAAAAGGACAAAAATATTTTTGAATCTAGAAAAATTTGTATTACATTTGTACTTACTGAGTCAGTCACTTTGCAGAGAGCGCATCAGTGTGTTGACACTGAAGGAAGCATATTCTGTGAAGTGGCTGCTACACTTCACCTGAAGAGAGATGTGCTTTCTTTTTGGTCATTATAATACGTGTATTCAGATGGCAGCTCTTGTCCTTCCTAATGCTGCTAAAAGGATATTTCAAAATAAAGCTCACATTTAACTGAACAGCTGGAGTAACCCTATTCTTGAGGACTTTGTAAATATGCTTCTTTTTCCCTATCTTGTAATGAATTGCAAATGGAAGACAAAAAGTCTCATTTTTTTTGTAGCATATATAATTTCACCTCATAGACTTTTTTTTCCTTCTTTTCAGTCTTTCTCTTTGAAGTCTGGATTTTTTTTTTAAATTATTTTTTCTTTTCCTCCTCTGCAGGCTTTACAATGCTGAAGTTCTTGGGGGTAATTTAAATGCTCTGCCACTAGTTTCGTTTTTAGCACCTTGTCACAGAAAAATGCTGCTTCTGTAGGCAAGATAAAGCTCACAAGAAGTCCTTACCTGGTACAGTCGGAGGTGTCACCCGTGGCCAAGCTTTGCCAGGAAGCCTTCAGCCTTGTCACCAGAAGGCAGCAGAGCCTGGTGCTCCACTCTCCCTGCGCTAGGCGGGCTACTTGCCTCCGTCCGAGTGATCAAAATGCACTTCAGGGAAGAGGCAGCCACAGGAAGAAAAGCTGCCATGAAGGAGCTACATTTTACAGATTCTGTAATATGTATTAATGAAAAATTATTTCAGCTGCCGGTTATAGTTACTGAGAAGAGGGGAGTGAAGAGACAAAGTGAAAAAGCGTGAGGGTGGTATAAAGTGGAGAAAAAGGGGTTGCACCAGCGAGGGCTGGCTGTCTCTCCATCCCTTTTCCTCCCTGAATTGCAGAATCTGGAGTGTGGCCCAGGATTTGGGTGGGATTCATATCTTGTGACTTCCCATCTCCCGCCAGCAGCCTGAGAGAACTGCAGCGATCTGGAAGCTTCGTGTATCATTCATGGCTTGGCCTTGTGAGATGCACACTTTCAGATCCTGACAGCTAGGGTTTAAACTCTGAATGAACCTTTGAAGACACCCTGCTAAGTGTTGCATTGGGCCAAATGCCATGGTGCAGAACGTAATCTGCAACAGGGAGGCTGGTTTCGCCCGGCCGAGACGTGGTGATAGCTGCGATGGAGCAGGCCACTGTGCCTTGGCAGCTGAGTTGGAGGTGGTGAGGACGAGGATGAAAACACAAAAGTGACCACATTTTGGTTCTGACTGAATCATGAATGAAATGGAATGTGTCAGGAATGCCTTGGGAAAGCCAGATCTGGTCCTTAGCAAGCTGGAAAATCAATTACTGCCCAGAGCAGTCCTTCATCCATTCTGCCTACATTTGGTAACTTCATTTAATTATCTCAAGAGGTCTTTCTCTCTTCTCCCATAAAATGTGTTTGTGGACTAGACTACAACACTGCAGAGCCTTGGTTTCAGTCAGAATATGTTGGGGTTGCTGTGCTAAGCTGTCACGATTTATGTAAAATGAACTTAAAAGTAGGTCACTGTGGTGACACAAGTTGAGGCGGACTTAAAAGAAACACTATGTCTGCGTGGCTGGGTTCGGACAAAATGGCCTTTATTGTTTATACAAACTATTTATATATCTTAGACGGTGCAGGTGTTAGACCCTGATAGGTTTTTGTGTCTTTCTTCTTGCTTGCTATTTGCTGTTGCTGTAGGTGCCCACATGCTGCGGTTCTAAGTTCCGATTCTTCACACCCTGTTTACAGACCTGACAATTTGTCTTTGTCTTAAAGGTACACAGCTAAGTCCTTGGAGTCAACTAACTTGTCTGCAGACCCGCTGCAGACCCCAACAATTCCCCCTTTTTGTTTTTTGAACAGCTAGTACCAGGTTTGTCATGTTCTGCAGGGCCCTTGCAAACATGACAGCAACCAAGGCAATAGCAAACAAGCAATACTGCCAATTGAGTGAATTGATCCCCAAAAGGCTGACATTTTCTCAGATTTTGGTAACATGTTGCTGCAATGGGGGGCCTAAAATCCATGCAGCACATACCATCAAAATTCTCACAGCCATGTTCTTGAGCCAACAATAAAAGCCAATAGTTGTTCTGTTTTGTATATAATGGTGGCAAATTTGACTCACATTCTTAACTGCCTAACAAACAAGGTATCGACATTCAAAGTGCAAACAATATTGACTTCTTTTGGGTTAACATTATACAGAGGTAATCAATTATCGAAAATATCAAGATTTTCGGTAAGATTCTGCATTCCCCGCATACATTCACTTTTTTGCGACAATGTCTGCAAGTCAGTTTCAAGGAAGGGCACACCAAACAAGGACTGGTTCAGCAAGGAGGCCACACATTAGTTGTTGGGCTGACTGCCGGCAGCAGCGCTCCCACGGTCCGGCACGCTAAGCTCAGGCCGTACACAGCGAGCAGGCATCCATTGCGGACCTTCATCTGTAGAAACACAAGCATAACCTCTCCCCCAAGTTAACAACTCATGCGGTCCCGACCAGTGCCAGGTACGAGGGTCTTTCATGCGTACTAAGACACCTTCATGCTTTCTATAATCGTGCCTCTGGGGTCATTGCCTTCATTCCCCTTTTTTTTTCTATTTTTAATTTTTTTTTAGTTAATGCCACTTTATTAATAGACTCACACCAATGCGTACCCCCAGCTAAAAATACACACGCTACGCAGACTTTGTTACTTAAAAGGTGATAGGTTAAAACTACTTGTTCACACGCTTCCACCTTATCCTAGTTTCTACTCACACTCCCTTAAAGTTGTTTAACTCTTTACTGCAGGATCTCAGCTGCACATCATTCAAAGCAAGGCCAAAACTGCACATCAATGTCAAAACAACCCATTGTCTCTGTTCCGTACAATTCTACAATTCCTTTTTTTTTTTTTTAACAGCAAAATACATTTCAACCACTGTAATACAGTAGATTATAGACAGCTTTTCCGCGTGACAGAACACAGTCACCCTGTACTGCGAAACAGTTTTTTGCAAGTCCTGTACTACTTTCCAAGCAAATGGTGTGTGAACGTGAGGATTACCAGCAGCCGCATCTCCCAGTACAATAGGATATGCATGCGGTGCATCGGTGGAAGGCGTAGGAAGATCAAGGAGCGGTCCACCTATCAGTTCTACTAAATTCCAGTTCCTGTCTTTTAATGCCCCATCTCTTATAGCCTGCCAAAATCGGCGAGGGTCGCGCGTCGTTACTGTACCACTGGAAACTAGATTTTTACCACCTCAACTTTCTTCATTGCCTGGGACTGATAACGTTGGTGTAGCTGGACCCGAATCCATGTTTTCGGCATTTCCACCCTGCACAGGCAGGGCCAGAGCCGAGGGGGGAAGGTGTGCGGGCTGGGGGGAGTCAGGGGGGCTGGGATCGGTCCACCGAGGCTTCTGCTTGTCGTCCTCGGAATCGGAATTGGTTTCAAGTATAAGTCGATGCAGTTGGAGAGATTTAGGGGATTCGGGGCATTGGGGAGTGGCGTCTGGTAAGGGACACAGACTATCCCCCTCCCCCACCCCCTCATCCTCTTGTCTGTATTCTGGAGGGGGATACAGGGGAGGTTTGAACAATGTACCCTCATTCACATTTTGCTGACTTTTTAAGCCCCCACTTGCGTCTTGCAGACTTTGCAAGTCTCCACTCACATCTTGCGGACTCTGCAAGTCTCCACTCGCATTTTGCTGATTTGGCAAGCCCCCAATCACAGTTTGCTGATTTTTCAAGCCCCCATTCACATTTTGCTGATTTTGCAAGCCCCCATTTGCGTCTTGTGGATTCTTGAAGCCCCCTACAACATGTCTAAGCAGTCCCCATGTAGGCAAAAACCTGGATGCCTCTTTGTCCCCTTTTTCCAGGGCTTCTGGTGTTGATCCTAAATTGTCCCAGGTCCACACACTAAGAGCAGTCGCGGGGGACATTTCCACTCCATGTGTTTTGGCCCACAATAATATATCTTTTAACCGAAGCCCATGTAAAGTAATTCCACGCTTCTTTAATACTAATTTCCACATAGATAGCACCATGGTATCTTCTTTAGATAGCTTACTCCCCATGTTGTCCCTGGTGGCTCACCTTACCGGTGTCACGTTCTCCCGGGATCTTGCAGCCGCTCGTTGCGCTACTCTGCTTCACCAGGCTCCGCCTCCCCAGCAACCCGCCGGTCACGGTCTCAGGATCGCTCCTGACACCCCTTACCGGGATCACATCGGCACAGTCTCAGAATCTCTTTTTGATACCCTTTACTGGGATCATATAGGCACGTTGGGGTCACCAAATGTGGTGACGCAAGTCAAGGCGGACTTAAAAGAAACACTATGTCTGCGTGGCTGGGTTCGGACAAAATGGCCTTTATTGTTTATACAAACTATTTATATATCTTAGACGGTGCAGGTGTTAGACCCTGATAGGTTTTTGTGTCTTTCTTCTTGCTTGCTATTTGCTGTTGCTGTAGGTGCCCACATGCTGCGGTTCTAAGTTCCGATTCTTCACACCCTGTTTACAGACCTGACAATTTGTCTTTGTCTTAAAGGTACACAGCTAAGTCTTTGAAGTCAACTAACTTATCTCCAGACCCACTGCAGACCCCAACAGGTCACCATAAGCAACTCAGCTGCTGGTAGGTAGATTCTCTGAAGCATGTTGGAAAAGAGTCTACCTGTTGGTATTATGATCATGGAACTGAAAGAAGTTATTCCAAGGACAATGCACCATGAATAACTCTTTTTTTTTTTTTCCTGTTCAATGTAGCATATGCTTTAGATCAATGAGTTCTGTCATGATGTAGGAGTTACTTGGTAAAATTCTACAGCTTGTGCAATAAAGGAGGCTGAGGTGACTAGATGGTGATAATAGTCCATCCTGACCTTAAAACTTATGGATTTAGGAAACGTCTTTTCCAATCTAAGATATATTTTTTAAAATACTGTTTTAAAAAAGAATCTGCAAGGCTGTGTATGCTTCTCTGAAAGCATCTTGCCATTTTTCATTTTCTCCCTGTTAGAAAGGCTGATTGTCATACCATTATAATTTCTAATTTGTTACTATTAATGTTAAGAGCCTGATTTTGGTCTACTAGATACATTCATCTATTATGTTTTATATATAGCTATATGCCTGTCAAACACTGAATGTAACAGGCAAATGAATAGAGAATGTAAAGCAAAAATCATGTCCTTTCTTTTGCTGTTCCTGTTAACACTGATGGATATTTTGGAGACTCAGAGACCTAAAATAGATCTTTACAGATTGTGCTGCCCACCTCCTTTGCTTGATTCCCCTGAACCCCGGTTCTGTAGGCTTTCTTCCACTGACTCACTACTCTGGCTCAGCCCGCTATTGCATTTTATGACTGCCAGCTAAGTAATGTTGGGGTACACCGGGGTCCAAGAGAACAGCGGAGTGTTCAGGTAGGTCTTATAAATGGGGTCAAAACAAAGGAAGAAAAGTAAAAGCTTGCTTGAGAGGAGGAAGACAGTACGGCTGCCTCCCTTTTGGGGATTAGTACCTAACAGTCTATAAATTGGCTTGCATCAGCCAAGTACAGCACAAAATGTACTGCACAGAAGAGCAGCTATTATGTACAGTAGCCACTTCACTGATTGCAATCAATGTCACAAATTAGAGTGATTTCCTGGCTTGAGATGTGTCAGAGCTGAAGTTTGTGTCGTGAGTCATGCTGTCTGGACCCCCAGCTTCTCTGCACTCTGTCTTACCCTCAGAAATTTTCACTTTTTGTCTTTCATTTTTTTCAAATAGATGTGTGCTCGCTTTTACTTTGTAAGGGTGGACTGATCATAATTGCATCCAAGAGGTATTCAATATTAAAAAGAAGCTCCCATCATTGCTTCTTTAGCTTATATTCAGATTTTTTTTTCCAGCAGCAGAATTTCTGTTCAGAAGTGGCAGATCATTGTCAACATTATCCAGAAGTTTGAGCTGAAATTTTAATACTCCCTTGTGCTTGCCTTTTGTTGCCTTATTCTTTTTCCAAATGCCTGATGATGGCTTTTTCATTCCAGTCAAATGCTGTCCTAATATTCATGCCATGCTCTGAACACCCCTTCTGCTGCATCCATTTGATCAAATCCAATTGTAAAAGCAATGTTTTGCACACTGTTTTGCTTATAGTTTTTATATTTTGCCAGGTGGGACTTCAGCATTCATATAAGGACAAACATGCAGCTGCTCTCTGCGCTGAAGTAGCATGGTGTAATTAGAAACTCTTGGTCTATATGGGGAGATTAGTGAGGAGCTGCTTTCTTGTACTTTTCGGCAGTGCACTATTTCAGTGGATTAAGAGCATCCACATCCATAGCATTAACAAAAAGTAGCTGGTACACAGTGATTTCATGCTGCAGCCTACCTGTTACTCAATGATTTCAGTAAGACACCCCTGATGTTTCTTACTGGGGAATAATTAAATGAATGTTAACTAAATCTTCACGTCAACAGGCAACAAAGGGAAGTTAAGCACAATTATTTTAATGAATGGAAGAGTCAGTGGTTTGGTGTTGGATCAATTTATTGAAGTAAGCGGAGATTGGCAAGAGAGGTAAATGATACAATTAATTTCCTAATAATTTTGGAATAGTTAGGTGTAGGTCTGTCTGCACTGCAGAGTTAAGTTGAATGTTTGCTTGCCTTAGCTTTTCTCCTGGAGTCACTTCTTCCACTTTTAAGGATGCTTACAACAGGTCTTCTCTAGAGCTGTGGGCTCATTTTCACTAAGTGCCAATGTGTCCACTTGGAATGAGCATGCGCAAATCATTCTCCTGATGGCAAGTTTTCCACTACTTTTACATAGTAATTAATATCTCCTGAAAATGGTGCAATTTCCTCTCCAATTTACTGTGGGAGCTTCTAGAGTAGTCACATCATTACAAAGCAGAGAGCCATGGGGGACAGGCTAAAATATTTAGTGAGGCAGATGGAGGAATGTTGTACTGATAGGAAAGGGTTATGTCCTTGGTATTATAGCAACTGTTGCTCTGATGAAATGCATCTCTGTAGTATGCCATGGAAAGCTTCCCAGCCCAACTCCAGAGCCGCTGATATATCTACACAATGGATGGCAGCACCTTCTCAAGATCCTAGCCCGGGCAGCAGATGGCTGGCTGGCTCCAGTGCCATGCTCCAGCAAGGCTTTCACTTCTTGTTCTGAAAGTGTCTGAGCAGGGCAAAGAGATGGCTGGGCATCCTCCCGGCTGCAGCAGAACATGTGCTAAGCTGAGATGAGCGTTCAGCCGTGGGTGCTGCTACCTGGTTATCTGCACTAATTCTGCCGTGAAGCTCTAACCATGTAATGCCATTGGCATGGATGGGAACAGGACCTAGTGTCTTTACCTGTCCACTGGATGGCATTGTGTTGTCACTTTAATGATGCTTTTTCTCCTAGCCTTGTTATTACCTTTTGCAGATGTTCATCACAGTTATAGGTCTCCATGTTTTTGGGGCTTTTTTTTCAGTGTCATGGGCTCCAGGGTCACAGATATTACAGCTACATTTAATTGGAAAAAAATGATCCATCGATTAAGAATGTTGTAATTCATTTGCTAAGAGGAAATTCCAGCATCAGAGGACTCCATTTGGTCCAGAAGTAGCTTCTCATGTTCTCTAACCTGTGAGTAAAAATTTTAGGAACAATTCGCACAGAAGCCATTTTCCCCAATATAACGGATTGAAATTTTATAATACTACTAGTCTTCAGTAGACTTCCCCAACTCCTACATTTCAGTGTGTAAGTGCGAAGAAAAATTGAATAGAGGTGCATAAGGGAGAGCCAGATCATTGCCCATCATACAAAGGTTTGGGAGGGAGCTCTTTACGCATACAGCTGTCACTGGCCACAGGAAAGCAGGATGATGATGCTCTTTGCACATTCACACTCCTCTCTCTCTTGAGTTCTTGATTTCTGAAGGGCTCTGGGGGTCTGGAAAACTGCTAGTGAGGGTAAAAGAGGAATGGACTTGGAGAAATACACCATACTGTCTTCTGGCAGAATCTGAAGCAGATTCAAAGAGAGGATAAAAAAGAGGATTGAGGATTAGCAGAACAGGGCACAGAGAATGCAGGTGGTATGGTGATGTAGACCAAAATCCAGATGACCATTTTACAACCTCTTAAGAATAGAGGAAGGTGGGAAAAGGGTGAGATGAGATGCAGACACAGGCCCAAATGAAAGCCATAACAAGTATGTGAGGACCACCTCCTTTATTTCTTCCTTACAAGGTTTACGACTGTCTTCCTCACTACTAAAGGCTTGTCTACCTTAGTACCGACAGGTAATAACGAGCAATAGTGCAAATCTTTAGACTTACATGAATTTCAGGGTCAGTCTTATCTGAATACAAACGTCCCTGGAGGGACATGCTTGTTCTAGAGTAGGTCTTGACAATTTCCAAACAGAGGTAAGATACAAATTCCAAGACTGTTCCTGCCTCTTTGTTTCCTAGCATACAGAGGAGATTATTAAGCGACAGATAGTTGTATTTGGAAGTCAAGAAGTGAAATGAGAGTATCACTGATTTTAAAGAGGTGCTTCTGAGCTTGAAGATAAGGCTGTAATTGCATAGGGAAGTTTCCTTGGCTTCTTCTGTCATCCTTTCTGTTAGATTAGTTTATCAAGAACTGTAATCAAATATAATGAGAAGATATGATCAGTGTGGCTCCTAAGAGATGGATTTACCCAGTCATCCACATAATTTCCGGCTTGAATGCTGTGTTAGGAAATCAGAAGCCAAAAGGGGAAGAATATCCAATATAGGAGCAGTAGGCAAGCAGGAGAAGGTATTTAAACGAGGAAGACACGTGCCCCGATTCCTAAGGATATCGCAGTTCTGTGCAGAAAGATGGGATGGTATGGTGGGATGGGAAAACATCGCTAATTTACTTTCTGATGACAGATGAAAGCAATGTTATATTAGACCATAAAGATAGCATGACTTTGCACCCCCAGTGGTTTGCAGACAGTTCTGTGCTTCAAAATGTGTAGCTTAGGTCTGCCTATCATCCTTCTGAATTGCGGCGTGGTCGCTTTGATCTCTTTTGTATTACCGTTTCAGTTTGCTTTCCCTTTTTGTTTCAGTCACCCTCTAGCATATTGTCTGACCTTTTCTCTCGCATTGTGACACATTCTGTCTGGTATTTAAGTTATTGCTGAAAGATATTCTGGCATAAAATCTCAATTTATTTAGTTTGGGCAGACGTATTCATTTCTATCAGAAGTCTCAGGAATCCAAGCCCCACTTTGATTTTGATCTTTGCCTCATTCCCTTGGCTTAATATTTGTGTATATTTATATGTTCTTTCTCCCCTGCTCCATTTAGTGAACAAAGCAAGCATTCTCTAGTATCAGAGGAACATTTTTGACCTTTAGAAATGCAAAATTAGAAGAATCTAGGGAAATATAAGATGTACTTATAATAAAAAATACTGCAACGAGTTAGTGGGTATTTTTATCTCTGTCAAGAAAATCCCAAACTGAGATCATGACTGAAAAGTTCACAAACACAGAATCTGCGGTGCACATGGGGTTTTAAATACCTGCTTCAGCTCTCTGCCATGTGGTTGATTTAGGCACATGATGGGATTTATTTAAAGGGACACAATCAACTTGAAAATAAGCGCTGTCTGAAAAATTGTTACTGAGTGTAATTATAAGTAACAACTAGGATTACTATAATTGACAAAAGTTAATGAAAAAAACCTCTACTTTTTTGATTGGTTTACTTTGTGCGTTTGACAGCTCTCTGTAGTAATTATAATACCTGGCTTTTATTAAGCACTTTTCATCAGTAGACCACAGCAGCTTTACAAAAATATGGTCCATTTACCTCTATGTATAGACAGTTTCTCTGTTTCCTCCACAGTCAATCAATTTCTTCCTGTCTGAAAGACTTTTATAAACATCAACTCAGAATCAAGAAAAAACCCAAAGCATTTCATGAAATGACAGATGTACTATTTAAAAAAAGATCACAATCAGCTGGGTCTAATTAGCCACAGTATAACAAAAAGGTTGAAAAAAATCTTTGAGATTGTAAAATTGGAACGAGAAGTTGATCATTTAGTATTTTAATAATTTAGAATCTGTCTCAGTTTTCTGACGTTCTTAAGTTATTTTCTGAATTCCATTAAACTCACGTAGCATTGTATTAGGTATTCAAGAAGAGAACATCACAAAGTACTGCCAAAATTATCATATGCATATTAGAAATGTGTCGACTGGGCATCCTTTATGCTCATAAAGACAAAGACACCTAGAAACAAAGGCTTTTCTTTCCTAGTCTCATGAAAACCGATGTTTTCTTTCTCCTTTATCTTCATATTTCCTAATTTAGAACTTTGAGTTCTCAATTGTTTGCTGCTATTGTGTTCAAAACCTTGCATTTCCAACTCGCAGTGAGAAAATGTCTTGACTCTTGAATGCAAAGTTTGTGAAGATTGTTGCCTTTGTGGAAGAATGCACATTAAATGTCTCTGAGCTGTTGAAGTGGTGAAATAAATATATGGAACAATGTTTGGTACCTTTTGCTTTTCAAAAGACTTTAGATCTCATAACTATACTCTCTTAAAAGCTTTTGCCATACACTCAGCAGCATGTTCTGCTTTTTTGTTAGATTCATCTTTTTGGCCTACTTTTCAAACTATATTTTAACTGGAACTCAAACTCTTTTCCTTCTATTTGCTGAAGCTAGCAATCCCATGCTGAGTAAATAATCTGTAGTCCATGATCTACTATCCTATCAGCCTTGTTATCCTGGTTCCAAACCCCAAAATGTTGGATATCTGGCTGGTAAGTATTCCCAGGAAGGCTTCCTAATGACCTTCCCCACTGGTTACTATCATCATTGCTTATACACAGATAGAACTACCTTGTAATACACTGACTATATTTGGAAAAATTAATTGGGAGTTCTTATGGTGTTTTTGTTAGGAAAAGTGACATTTCTGAAGTTAAGAAAAATATCCCAATTCACTGTCTTTCATTAGATATAACAAAACATTGCTAGAGAAAATACATTCCCAGACGTAATGGTATTTCATTCTCTTGCAATAAAAGCAGCTTGGGATCCAAATCAATCCGCAGATGAGATTACTGCAGTCATTTGGCTGCCCTGCCATTTTAAAAATGTTTTTGACTGCATTTATAAAGTATTTAATATATGCTTAAGTGTAGTGGAAACATACCATTACTTACTAAATTATACAACATAATGAAAAAAAGGTTTACACATACATTAAATATCAAGAGGTGGAAATGACTCTCTACAATGGATAAAATGTTATTTCAGCTCACCTGGGAAACCTACACCTCAGTAATCTAATTTTAAAATATTGTGAGCTCTTGAAGGAGAGAGCCTTTATCTGGGCTAGATAGAAGAGTTTATAATTTGGCCACTAACAGTTTAACGGAATGTCTTTCTTCAGGTATAAGCATGGGTAGTGCAGTACTTTTAGTGCTTTGTGTTGTTTCTGAATAAGTGCAAAACTAACAAGACCCTTAATATGCAGAAGGACATGAAGAAAACCGCATGGTACTGCATTGCTGACTGCCGGGCATGCAGGTGTGGACAATGTCCTTCCACATGCATGTCTGTGAAAGTGAGCATTCCGAAATGAGTGCATGCTGATGTCTAGGTCAGCCATACAGCTGTCTTTATACATACATATATTAGGTGTGGATTCTGGCTTTTATGAATAGCTCCTATTGTTTGAGCCTTCTGAAAATAAAAATTTTAGCTTCCTCTGTTGCCGTTTATAAAGTTCCCTTTCCTATTAGCCACAAGGCTAGAAACACTAGAAAAGGTCTTTTTATACACAAATTGCCTAATTACACTGCCAACTATGCATCTATGGTAACTGATAGATTGATTTTACCTGAGAGTTATGAATTCCATGTTTAAAGCTGGAAATTGAGATGGAAAAAAACCAACAACTAAGGAAAGGTAAACGTCTCAGTATAATTTGCTGAAATGTGTCCCCAAAGGGGCTGCTCTGGAACACCGGGAGGGGTTTCCTGAGTGCCACAATGAAGGTTGGAGGGACACACTGAAGTGCCACCTGGCACACCCCAGTTGCCATGTGGATGTGGGGTCCTACAGCAGTGAGCTCTTTAAATGTGCATGAGGGATGCCTCGGACCATGAACCACTGCCAATCTAGAGTGACAAAAATGCAGTGTGGATGTATGGTACAAATGTGGAATTATAGCATCACTGCCCTTCCCTCTTTGCACTGCCTCCTTGTCCTCACAGAGGAGAATGGCAAAAAATCCTGACCACACCAAAATCCATCTGTCTCTTCACCCTTTCAGGCATGTATCATCTATGGCAGCATGAGAAAGGAGCAAGAGTTTTGCTGCCAGTAAAACTGGAGACTTATTTGTGCAAAACAATTATGGCAAGAACTCATTAATCCCTCATATACAGGAAAGCTGCTCAGGATCAGACTGTAACCTTGACCTCACCTGTGTGAAGTGCAGCACAGAGGACAACACATGAGAGGAAGCAATCAGCTAGGTCAGAGGAGACCTATAAACATAAATGTTATATTTACGTTTATATAAGGAAATGTGTCCTTGTGAAATTCTATTTTTGGAATGCTGGACTGAAATGAGCTGCAATTATTTTGGCAGGATGTTCAGAGAAATCCTTTCACAGAAATCATTTACTGGATGTGATGAGTTGGTTTTTTTTTAAGAGAGCTTTTTCAGATTTTATTTTTTTTTACATTGCTTAAAAAACACTGAAGCAAATGAATAATTGGCTGAACATGGAATATGTAACATTCTGTGTGAGGACTGGATTCATTTAAATAATGAGTTCTCAGAAATGAGTTCCTATACCAGGGACCTTACAACTGAGAATGTCACGACATAAATCTAACCTGGTTAACTTGGCTTCTCTGCTCCGTGTGAGTGAGGAAAGATGGTACATTTGAAGTTAGTCAGTTGCTTGTCTGAGCTTTCATTTGTTCTGATTTAAATGTTCTTAAGTAGCAGCCACGTACTGAGGTTGTAAATGTGATTTGGGGTACTGTGTGTTTTCCGGGCTAGCCTCCAAGGCTAGCATCTCTTAGACTCCTTGTGTTTAAGAGCTCAAAGAACTCGGCATGATAACTTACAGAAAATTGCTAGCCTTTTCTGGAAAAAACCACGTATGAACTAGGGAAAAGTAGCTATATACCCTTAAAATTAAAATAATTACAGAAGTATATTCATGCTTAATGGAAGGTTTTCAGACAGTTCTTAAAAGAAATTACACCTGATCACACTTTTCTAAGAGCTATTGCAAAACTTAGTATTTAAAACTGAGAAAACTGATATCCAAAGCAAGTTCACTGGTAAAAGGGTTGGTGTTGTAGATGAGAGCAAAACTCAGAGTGTGAAGGCTCTATTGCCTTGCAGTTGCAGAGTAAGTACAAAAGGCAGATGAAACGCTACAGCTCAGGCTAGTATCAATTCACAATCTCTGCACAGGATTTTGTTATTTTACTGGGTTAAAGGTATCAGAAAGTCTGTTTTTCTCTCAGTTTTCATTTTTTTTTTTTTTTTTTTTTTTTTTTTTTAGTCAAGGATTATGTTTGCAACCTTGAATGCAAAGCCCAGATAAGGATTTTCTTTCATTTTTTCTGAGATTGCTTTCATCTGACAGAATATTGGTTCCAGTTTATGATTTCCTTGGCAAAGAACCATGCCATGACATTTTTGCCTTTCCAACGTTCCACCTTCTCAATAAACACTCTGTATGCTGATTCTCAAAAGAGGGGATATGACGTCAATATTATCTTTATATGTCTGAAGTGGACAGCATCAGAGGGTCCCAAACTTGGAGAAACACATATTTGGAAAATAGAACTGTGAGCAATTTTTCACCTCAAATACACTGCCAAATGGAAGAGAAACAGTTTTTCATCTCTGAGCAATAAGTAAGTTATCACCTTGGTCTCACTGCTTTGTAGAGATATTTAGGTAATCTGAGGCTTGATATTAATATGTAATTTTCACTTCTGCCATATACTTAGGCTTGCAAAGCCTTTCAAATGTTTAATCATTATTTAATGCGTAAAACAGACTTCTACTATTGATGCTATCACAATTATCATTAATATTGACTTGAAGTTTCAAAGCACCTGGAAAGAATAGTTCTGTACCAGATTGTCATTGTATTTAGGTAAAAATAAAAATAAATTTCTATTTGAAAGAATTGTAACTATTTATCTGATGCTCATCGTTTGAAAGCTATAAAAACCTAATGTAAAATAGAAAGGTATCAAAATAAGATTAGTGTTTCCTGACATTCATTAACAATTCCAAAGATGAGACTGCAATTTAATGATGTATTTCAGTAATATAGCTTTGATCCCCAAAAAAGGAAACAAGAATTTAGTCTCTTATCCCAAAATATTGTTCTTTCACGTTCACCATTTAGTATTCCGGTTTCTAGCTTCAGGCTCACCCATTTAAAAAGAAGGTTTGCTTAGCTTACTTTCTGAGAGGTAAACCTTTAAATTTGAAAATCCTAGTGATGACTAGGAGCAGTATAACAGCAGTCATCTACTACACAACATCCTACTCAATCTTCCTGCTTTCTAGGGTGTAAATTCATCCGAGATTTTCCTTTCTCTCACTGTTTGGAAAGTAATGTACTTATGAACAGTGTGTTTATATGCAAGGAGGAAGTATGACAATAGAAAGGGAAATGGGGGTTGCAAAATTTTATTACTTTTAAGAAATAGTAGTTAGCTCAATAAAGTAAGGTTTCTCCTATCTTTTAGTGTCTGTCAGACAGGCAAGCAGACCTGGATGTAATGTATACGGAACAAAGTTCTGTGGGAGTTCTGCTGGCATCAGTGTGTGTAAGCTGTCAATGTTCTCTGAGTTAAGAAGAACAAATCAGTATAATAAATCAAAAACCAGTGGCTGGTGAATGATGACAATGACTAATGTGTGTATATTTTGATTAATAGAACCTGAGTCTGTGTACACATGCTCTTACACACACCCATGCACTTTTCTGGCATGAGAAATGCTTTCCCATATTTGCTCTCAGCCTGAACCATTGTGCATATGTTATACAGTCATCTATTTTTATGCCCTCATCTATGGAGTTCATGAACGTTATGAGTATGGGTAATAAAGTGAGGACTCCTTGTTTTAAGGTAAGAGTTGATGAGGTGTTTTAGCTGTTCCTGATTGCATCCATCATGCAGATGAAGATGTCCGTTATAAATGCAGATAATCAAATCTTACAGTCAGAAATCTAAACTGTTTGAATACGTGGAAGGTAGACGACTGTTTTTACTAAGCTTTTTTTTTTTAGCAGCTGGGATTTATGATAAATATGATGGCCAGTGTATGATCAGATAATTTAATACTTTTAGTGAATAGTGTGATTCATTGAAGTTTGTTTAAGTTAAACAGTTAAAGCAGATACTGTATTTTCTGCAAGGAAGATGAATGTAAGGAACAATGAAGTGTTGATTGCTTTCAACCAAATGTGGTCTACTTTTGAGATATTGTTGTGGTTTAACCCAGCAGGCAGCTAAACACCACCCAGCCATTTGCTCCCCCCCCGACAGTGGGATGGGGGAGAGAATCAGAAAAAAAAATGAAATTTGTGGGTTGAGTTAAAGACAGTTTAATAGGACAGAAAAGAAAGGGATAACATTATTATTATTACTACTATTATTATTGCTATTATTATTATTATTTGCAACAGAAACAACAATATAACATTAAAAAAATAAAATATGCAAAAGCACTGATGCACAATGCAATTGCTCACCATCTGCTGACCGATGCCCAGCCAGCCCCCCAGCAGCAGCCCCCGGCCTGCTTTACCCCCCCGTTAATGTACTGAGCATGTTCTCATGTGGTATGGAATATCCCTTTGGCCAGTTTGGGTCAGCTGTGCTGGCTGTGTTTCCTCCCCTCTTGTGACCTCCCAGCCTCTTTGCTTGCAGGGCAGCATGAGAAATGGAAAAGTCCTTGATTTAGTGTAAACACTGCTTAGCCACAACTAAAGCATCAGTGTGTTAGCAACTTTATTCTCGTAGTAAATCCAAAACAGCATTGTGCCAGCTACTAGGAAGAAAATTAACTCTATCCCAGACAAAACCAGGGCAGATCTGTAGAATTCATGGGTGATAATAAGAACACTAGTATTGTTCACACATAAAAAGTAGAAGATAAATATCCCTATTAAAAATCCTTCATTCATTTGTCTAAAATAGTATCATTTCACGTGTTAGTGTATTCTCTCTTTACAGAAAAACTGAGATTTAAGATTCACTTACAACAGTTGGGTTCTGATATTGTTTTAACTTTAGTTTTATACATTTATAGTTTAGGTATTTGTAGTGAATTAATTCCAGATCTGCATTGGTGTGGCTGGACAGTTAAGTCCATTACATTTCATTTCACTCATAACTCGTATAATGAGTGACAAGTGGCGTTCCTCAGGGGTCAATAATGGGACCAGCGCTGTTTAACATCTTTGTCAGCAACATGGACAGTGGGACTGAGTGCACCCTCAGCAAGTTTGTCAATGACACCAAGCTGCATAGTATGGTTCAGCATGCTGGAGGGAAGGGATGCCATCCAGAGGGACCTTGACAGACTTGAGAGGTGGGCCCATGCGAACCTCATGAAGTTCAACAAGGCCAGGTACGAGGTCCTGCACATAGGTTAGGGCAATCCCAAGCAGAAATACAGACTGGGCAGAAAATGGATTGACAGCAGCTCTGAGCAGAAAGACTGAGGAGTGCTGGTTAACAAGAAGCTCAACATGAATCAGCAATGTACACTTGCAACCCAGAAAGCCAGCCGTATCCTGGGCTGCATCAAAAGAAGTGTGACCAACAGGGTGAAGGAGGTGATTCCTCCCCCTCTACTCCACTCTCATGAGACCGCACCTGGAGTACGCAGCTCTGGAGCCCCCAGCGTAAGAAGGGTCCAGAGTCCAGAGGAGGGCACAAAGATGATCAGGGGGCTAGAGCACCTCTCATATGAAGACAGGCTGAAAGAATTTGGGTTTTTCCGCCTGGAGAAGATAAGATTCTGGGGACATCTTCCAGTACCTAAAGGAGGCCTACAAGAAAGCTGGAGAGGGACTTTTTACAAGGACATGTAGTGATAGGGCACGGGGTAATGGCTTTAAATTAAAGAAGGTAGATTTAGATTAGCTATTAGGAAGACATTTTTCACCATCAGGGTGGTGAGGCACTGGCACAGGCGGCCCAGAGAAGCTGTGGGTGCCCCATCTCTGGAAGTGTTGAAGGCCAGGCTGGATGGGGCTGGGAGCAACCTGCTCTAGTGGAAGGTGTCCCTGTGCCCATGGCAGGGGTGTTGGAACTGGATGATATTTAAGGTCCCTTCCAATTCAAGCCATTCTGTGATTCTATGATTCTGAGCTTCAGGAAACCAGGTTAAGCAGAGTAGGGGGATAATCCCCTACATTTTCTGGATGAGATAGGAAGATAATTTGAAAGGTCCTCCATTTCTTCAAGTTTTCTGGAATCTCTTAAGAATTTGAAACCCTACCTCATGTATCTATTTCTGGTCTGCTTTAAATATAACACCAGATATATTAGTAAAATCCAATTAGGAAGACCCGCATGTTTGGGATGTGGTAAGTTTTTCCTTCTCATGAACTTTACAGCACTATCACTTACTCAGTATGAAAAGGGCAATAAAACTGGGCTCAGCTGGATGATATACTGTTACCAGGGCATCCCATGCAATGTAATCAGCAACCTGTAGAGTCACAAGTGAGTTCAGACAAATGATCACTCAGGTGTTTACAGACAAAACACTTCTCAAGCATATCCACAAGGATTCTGTAAATTATTTAAATATTTAAGAAGGGAAACAAGGACTAGGGGCATAAAATGGACAGTCTGGCTTATTTTTGTGTAACTGATGTAGAGTGCTCTCTCTGCACTAAGATAATAATCTGCTGGAAACAGATTTAGTAGTGGCGGGAAAGAATAGAAAGGAAGGTTGAAAGACCTCTGATGCCCTGTATTTGGGAATGAACTATATCATTTCTTCTGTTTGTCTTTCCCTACTCTATTTTGTTCATTTGACTGAAACAGTTAGAAAGGTCAATGTAGCTTGACTACCTTCCATGTTTTGAAACAAAACTGTGGTTTGACATTATGGCCATAATTCGTCAAATGAACAAAATTGGTGCCTGTGGTGCCTGACTATTCATGCTTCTGAGAACCTCCATTTTCAGTTGAACCGGTTTCATGTCTCATACAAAGCTTTTCTTCTCAGAAGGCAGGATGAGTTTTCTTCAGAGAAGGTGTGAATTCATGGTTTACCTCATAGGTAGGAAAGGGCGGTGCAGTTTAGAACTACACCTAAACCTAGAACTGGTTTCGAATCATCTCAGAAGAAGAGCTCATACTTTGTTGTATGTTATGAGAAGCTACATAGAAGTTCCAGGTGTGATCATTGATCTGTTGGGTGAGAAATACTTAAACAGGTCTTTCCAACATGGACTGGATTTCTTTTCTGTTTATCTGCTTGAGCTGCATAAGGTGAAATTTGTGTCATGCCATAGTTTTGCTGTCATGGCATAGTTCCAGTAACAACCTGATGGTTCCTTCTGAGCTTCTTGCTCTCTTAGCATTTATTAGGAAATTAACATTTTTTTCTCTGTAAAGACTTGGTGACACTGGCATTAAAGAGTGAACAGGAGTCAAAACGAGCAGCTGGCAAGCTTCAGTTCAATTCCAAACAATAATCCATTGAAGAATCAGGTCATGATAAAATTGAAGCTATTCACCAAAAGAGTGTGGTGCAACACCATTTTCCACCATGCTCAGCGTTGCAAAATCAGAGAATAATAAAAAAAACCCAAAAACAACCCAAAAGCAATTTTGCAACAGAAAACAGTGCTGTGGGTTTCCAACAAATTATTTCTGCTGAAACAGAGAAATACAACAGTCAGATCTCATGATGTTAGGGAACAGAATGAAAGTTCAACTAACAAAGTAGTAACCTGAGGCCGTTTTTCTCAGGATGATGAAAAAGAAGCTGGTTTACGTTGTGGCAAAACCAGGTTCTTTTCTTTTAATAAACTTCCCTAATTGAACTTCTTTGTCTTGTCTTGAGTCATAAAAAAACCCAACACAAACCAACCAAACAAAAAACCACAAACCAAAAAAATATATGTCTCTTCCTTTTGTTTAGAAAGATTGCAAAATCCAGAATAATTTTTTTCCAAAAATATCCTGAAGATGGCACAACAGGCACACGTTGCTGTATGGTTTACTTTAGGTCCTACTGTAAGATGAGAGGATATTTGCTGAAATATGAAGCGTTTGGAGGAGCTCTTTAAAAAAACAGAAGCAAAAGAGAAATTTAAACTTTTTAAAGCACAGTCTATCAATAAAATTATTTTACAAGTGGAACACAGGCTGCTCATTTCATGCTGACTAAAAGATTAATATAAACAGGTGGGCAGACAGGGACCCATCGTGGTCATGTGTTATCGGCAGAATTAGTTTAATTTGTGTTGTTTAGTTTTTATCAATACATTTCCTTTGTAATTGTGAAACAACTGATAACCTCATCTGTTATCTCCAGCATAATGTGTAATCTACATCTAAATGCCAATTTTTATGAGGCCCATTTTGACTTTGGGAGAGACAAGATTACTTGCACAATCTCTATTTTATTAAAATAGAAGAAATATTACAGGACATTTTTATTAAAAAAGAAAATACTGAGTGTCAAGTTGTATTAGTGAATGAATAAATCTGCATTATAGATGAATTAACTAGAAATACACTCTCCACAGCACTCTTAGGCACCCTGATAACATGTATTTTATAAAACATGGGAGTAATTTCACAGATGTGCTATAGCTAAGGGTTATTCAACTTGCTGTATCCAAGTATAAATGCTATGCTTGGATTTTCAAAATGTGTTTAACAAAGGCCCTGTGCTGAAAGCTTGTACGGAATCAAAGCTGTTCCCTATGGCAAGAGGGAAGAGTCCTTTTGTGGATTGCTACCTGAAAGACAGAGAAACAAGAGGGTAGAACTAAATGAGCTGTTCTACAGTGGTAAAAGGTTATCAGTGGAGACCCACAGGAGCCTTTACCGACACCTTTGCTGTTTCACATGTCCATAAAATATGAAGAAAAGGAGAAGGAAGTGAATTAAAAAAAATTACAGGCAAAACTGTAATGTGTAAGGCAATAAAAATGAAAGGCAGTGCCAGAGCTGCAAAGAAATCCTCCTGCATTAAGTGACTGATCAGTAAAAGGATATTTGAAATCCAATATGGGTAATTATATACAATGTGATTTACATGGGGAAAACCAACTGTAACTATGTGTGCACAGTAACATTGGGTTTTACAGTAGTTCTTACCACTCAGAAAGGAGGTAGAGTCAGTAACTCCAGTAGCGTAGCAACATTGCAAAACACTGATTTTTACCAGCATCTTCATTAGAAGTTGATAACAAGGATGACTGAGGCCACATATACAAAGGAAAAAGGTGCCTGAAAGAAGAGAGACCATCCTGAAGACAAGCCTGGCAGCTATGAAGCATTTTCTTAGCTACCATCTACTGTGGCAGTTTGCCTGAATTCCTAGGAGTGGAAGTGATCTAACCTCAGTAATATAAATATCAAATGTCTAGTTTAAATATTGCTATATTGTCTCCTTTTATAGCCAGTGTAGACAGCCATGCACTTCCAGAGCATGATTCATTCCACCCTGAGCAGATGTCTAAGGTAGATGAAATGGTCTTCATCTCTGCATAGACTATAAAGGGAACCTAGATGTACAGTAACTACCTGTTATGCTGATTGTCTAACTCTTATGCAGCTATAAATGAAATTAATTTCACTCAAGTGTCTAGGTTTTCTTTGATAGTCTTCAGATACCTAGCCTCAGAGCTTCCCAGAGGCAGTTCAGTCCCATTATAGTGGAGACCCATAAACACATCTCTTTATCTCTCCTCTCTGCCTTTCTCTGTGCTGAAAAGTACTCTCCTTCTACTTGTTCCCACCTGTGTACTGCAAATCTCTGAGCCTTTCTTCATGTTCTCACAGCTGATTGGAATTAATGCTGTTTGTCAGGTTAGTGAAATGATTTGAAACACCAGCTTTGGGGGGTGGTCATTTTTCTTCTTCTTTCGTTTTCTTCTTATTATTTTTTCTTCTTTTTCTTAGTCAATAATTTAACGGACTGTTTTATACCAGTGTGGCCTCACAGTAACATTGACTGATACCTGAGGATGTTTGAATGTGGGAGCGAATGAGAGGTGGGAAGGGGAAGAACATACGAACTTCTTTGATGGGCTTCCTCTCTGAAGCCAACGTACTGTAGGCTCCTGACAGCTATGAGCAGTGCTTAAGTGCCTTTCAGGTGCTTAATCCCAAACGGGGCATTCTCAGTAGAGTCTCTTTTAACGTCTCCTCTAGGAGCTTTTTATCTTTCTGTAAATATTCGTGGGAGCACTGACTGAAGTGCAGGTTTCCCAGGAGAAGGTAGTACCCACAAGACTCTTGAATCCTTCTCACTCTGCAGGCTTGTATATTTATTTCTGTATTTCAAATGCAGTGAAACAGCTTCAGAAAGGGAGGTTAGTGGATCTCATTTACAGGACAACATATTGCCTCAGAAAAAGGGAAATGTGGATACTTGTTTTCATCCATGTTAGCGATGTCCCTGCTCATCGCAGGAGGGTTGGACTAGATGACCAAGGTCATCTTCATCTAGTGAAGGTCACTTCCAACCCAAACCGTTCTACGCTTCTGTGATTCTATTTCAATGTATGTCTTTCACAGCCTACGTGAATGCTGTAATCTTCAGTCATTGGATGGTAGTGCACCTATTTCTAGTATTGCACCTATTTCTAAATTTTTGGAAGAGCAACATCTTAGCACATTTGATCCAAGAAGGATTCCTGGCGGTAGAAGGTAAATGAGAGAAAAGATTTTATTCCACCAGAATTTTTTTGAAACTTGTCCCCCTTCCCCAGCTCCTCAGCATTTCCAGTGAGCTGGAACGAGCAGCCCTCTTTCCAGTGTAAAAGTTCTGCTGAGTTCCTCTCTCCACAGGGATAATTCTCCATCTGCTTTATATTTTTCTTAGCCAGAGTGCCTCGCTGAGGACTGTGAACTCTCCCAGGCAGTAAGCAGTTGAAAGACAGTTGACAAATTTCCGTGAGGTGGTGGAAGCTGGGGGAGAAACTCCTCTCCGAGCAGACGGTGAGGCGGTGAGAGCTGCCCGAGGCGGGCGCTGAGGGCGCTGCTCCCCGCGGGCTGTGGGCATGGTGGCCTGCACGCTGCCTTCCTGCCGCCCACTTCGCGCCATTCTGCAGGCCGGATTTCTCCTTTCCAGGAGGATCCTTCTTAGGATTTTTAGGGCTTCGGGATTGTTATCACAGTTTTGGGACATAAATATGGACATACTGACAGCATATCCCTGGCAGGGACGAAGGGTGAGCGTCTTGGCTAAAGTACAGCTCTTGAGCAAAGGAGGGCAGCCTAGGCCTCTGTCTGTTTCCGACAAAACACTGACAGTTTTTACCTTTTCTGCTCTATTAATAAGGATTTTACTACCTCCACGTTATTCTATCCCAATGCCAGGATTTCTTCTGTTCCTCTGAAGGTGACTGGAGCAAAGCTGTCTGCTTTTCATGGGAACTAGCCACGACTGCCCATATGGACAATTAGGGTGCTCCAGCTGTGTGTGGGGTGTAAGTTCCAGCTGTGGGGTGGTAGTAAACAGCTGGGGGTGGTAATTTCTCAAACTGCTCCAGCTACATTCACAACATATGTCTATGCCCTCAGGATTTTCAGTAAACTAACTGTATTATTTGCAGTATTTAGAGCATTTCTTATTTCAAATGTACAAACTAAAAGCCAATACTGCAGATTTTGAGGTAACTTAATCTTACCGTAAGCAAAACTGCCACATATTTAAAGACAGCAGCTGTGGCTACTCCTGCTTGAAAGAATTTTTATTACCAGCTGAGAAAAGAGAAAACAGAATGTTATGAAAATTTATACAGATCTCTAGAATGCTTGCTGAATCCACTTAAACTCTGCCACTCAATTTTCCTAATCAATCAAGTCTGTTAATAGTGCTGTTAGGATTTACAATATAAACTGAGTGCATAGCAAGTCTGGTAGAAGTGCAGCTCTTCTGGAAGTTTTCCTGGGAATTACTGCGTGCTAATAGCAAAACTTTTGCACTAATGAATTTAGTTTTGTGCCTCTGTAGGGTAATCTTTTGGCATGTTCCTTTTCGGATATATATCCTCTGGAAAAAAGTTCATATACAGAATATAATTCTAATATAATAAATATAACAATATGTCTTTTACAGTAATTCTATGCAGGATCCTATGAAGCTAATATCCTGCTACTGAGGTATAAATAGCAAATCCTAGTCAGCTGGGGAAACTGATTTGGTGGAAGGCAGTGCTGTTCTGCACACCTGTGACTGCACAAGACTCAGGGCTCTGGGGGATGAGAACAGGAGCATGCAAATATATGAGGTATTTGGTGGTGGCACTTCTGGCATGATGAGATTGCTTATGGCATGTAGGGCAACTAGCAATGCTAAGTATCTCTAAAATAAGGCCCCTGATTTAGGGTCCTAAATATAGCTTTTGTGATTTGCTTCAGGCTCTTAAATTTGACTATTTTGACTTAGCTGCTAGCAGAACCACAGTTTATCATTTCTGGTGCAATGTTCAGCCAACTTATAAGTGTTCATCCAAAAAGAGTTGTTTTAGAAATTTTGTTAGACCCCAAACTGTCATACACGTGCACTGTGTAATAGATAGTGGTATTATCAAGAATTCTCAAGAGAAATCATGAGTACCTTGCCTGCTTTCGCTGTCTGAAGTTTTTCATACAGTTAAGGAAAAGACTTACTCATGACTGCAGAAAACTCTGGTTCTTTGAACTAAGCATCATTTGTAATGATTTTATATGTTCTGTTGTGTATGATAAAATGGATGTTTGATAGCGTCAGCACAGTAATATTCAAAAGGATTTAACAACCGATGTTTTCAAAATACCACCTTTTCCTGGTTCTTTTATTGTTTCAAAATATTTTTGAAATGAAACAGTAATAATAATAATAATAATTCATGTGTATGTTTCCTTTCAATTCTGAATCTCAGAGTACGTGCATTAATAAATTAAGCCTCACAGCAGCTCTGTAATTTAAGAGTATTTTTATCCATGTTTGACAGATAGAGAAACAGAGGTACTGAGAATTATAGATGTATTTGCAAAGGTGTGATTAGGCTGTACAGAGAGAGTATGAACACAGTCTTCACAGTAATCCAGAACTATGGAGAATTTTCAGGAATAAGAGGTATGTTCTTTAGAAAACATGGTCCTCCTCAGACTATGTATGCTGATGGACTGAACTGGCAAGCTGGCATGGTACGGCACTGCTCTTTCAAGTGTACAGATCTGACTCTGTGCTAGTTAAAGGATCTCACCGCTGCTGCTCCTTCTGTGTTATAGGTCGGCGTTCTGAAACCCTGCTCAACAGCAAACCGATATTTCAATGCTTAACTATAAACTAGTCCCCATACCTGAATCCATGTAAATGATACTTTTCAAGATTGTAAATAGTCTGCACAGTACCAATAACAATGCAAACATGCATAGAGCAAATGACAATTGCTCATGTGCTTTCTGCAGCTGGTCAGTGTTTGTACTATGGAGTGAGGTGTTCCTGACCCAGTTTTTTAGGATATCAGCTCTGGAAATGGAAGCAGCTCCTGCTTTGTGCTAGGCGACATATGCACACCAGCTGAGACTTTGGGCAACACTCATATACAACTGAAAAGCGTCTTGTGTGCTACTGGAGATGTGCGCATCGGGGCTTGGGAGCACCTGCTGTGCTTAAGGTCAGGACTGGCCCTGCTTATGCAAGTAAGCTCTGACAGCGCTGATGCTTTGCAAGTTTCCTGGGTCCGCACATATTTGCTATGTGTCCAAGAGATTCTGCTCAGCTTCGTGTTCCGTATCTGTGCTATCTCACTGACTGCTGGAAATCATTTAGGAGAGGTGAACACATCAGTATGAGGGCAGCATTAAGTACTATGACAGCTTTATTCTAAAAATCCTGGTATCAGTCCTCAAGGCAGATCAGAAGCCAAACAACCTTTTTTTGGCATCAGAGATACTCTCCTTGACTGTTTACAGATATAAGGGAAACATTTTATTCTTTTACCCTGTTCTTCTTCAGTACAGAACCAAGACACTATTTAAAACCTCAGATAGCAGAACATGCATCAACAACAAATTACTATGATGGCTCTTTAGTCTTTGATAAAATATTAATTACCGTCCAGCTGAGGTAGGTAGAAATGATCGAATCCAACAGCACTTGGCACTTAGTGCTTGTCTTATTCTCAGAGTCTGGACCTCTCATTTTAATGCAGCTGTAGAAAAGAATACGTTTTATTATATTTTAAATCTGGAATTATTTTATGCAATTGTTTGGTGAATGACTAGATTAAAGACATCTTTAAAAGAAAATAATTCTAAGTGATTTACATTTACTTGAATATTCATTTTGTTCTTAAGTTAAGGGTCCATTGCAATAAGCAGGGGAAAAAGTGCTGTAAATAAATTTCCATCTGTGCTTTACGTGCAAATTTCAATCATAGCAGGAAGAGTTCTACAGTTCTTTTATAATGTAATATGCTAATCAATTATGAATGTCTGTGGGACAGATATATTTATTGGATAGAAGAGCTTGTTCATGTTTATATTGGACATATTTTTACTCATGTTTGCTGTTTTGTTTCTTTTACTTTCTAACACTGGGAACTGGCAATTTTGGAAAAAAGGTGACTAAATCTCCTTGATCCAAATGACCTTAAAACTGTCATGGTATTTCCTAAAGATACAAATAAAAACTCAGAAACTTGACCATGTGTTTGAAAAAGATGGTCTAATAATTATTTTTGCATAAAATAATGTGATTTCAGTTTAATACACGAAGTGTGTTTTTTTTCCACAAAGGTAATGAAGAAAGCTTTGATTTTTAGACTTTTGATGTTTAGACTGTTACGATGAGTGAGGCATCTGCTTTTCTGTGAAGCTCCTGCTTTGCACTGGGTATCTGTTTGCATCCAGTGAGGTTTTGACAAGTATCAATCTGAATCATCTTGAAGTGATGGGAAAAGATCTAGATGGTAGAAAAGAAAGCAATTTTTTCTATTCACGACCTCATTTCTCAGTTGTGAGGTAGTGGGGCTGCAACTTACAGCGATCTCAGTTCAGTTGGCTGGGGCTTTACCAGGTAAGCTACTGCAGCAAAAGTAGCACCACAGCCAACCTCCTCCCCGCCCAGTTCTGGAGTGGTTCTTTCTTCCCTCTTCATTTTCCACATCCAAGGGTTTAAAGTGGGAAATATAAACTGGTTGCCCTAGCTTTAAGCTGTTCAAGGACTCCCTGCTCTGAGAAACTCTTAGCTGCTTGTTTAAAGCATTGTTAAGTACCCATTGTGCTACCTGAGTTAAAACACATTTAATTAGGTCTGAAGCTCTTGCCCATTGTTTCTATTTAAAAAATATTTAGACTATTGATTAGCTAGATTGGCTCTTCTCAATTTCCTTATTTAGAAGACCTCCGAGTCTCCTGGTGTGTGAGATTTCCCCCCCCCTGTATATGTCACAAGCAGGCTTATGAGGAATGCAAATAACATGAAAATTAACTCAAACCAAGAGAAGTGTAGTATTTCTAATGACATAAGTTAAATGGCATGATGTTTTCAAGGCAATGTATTGGAGTAAATTTCTTTGCAATTAAGTGAGAAAGAAAGATTTAGACCTACTTTATGATGTCAAAAGCATGGAGTTACAAAATCGGCATTTCCAGTTCCTTTTTCCCTTTGCTTTTCTGCACCGTCTGGTTGATGGATGTATAACAATGAGCTATTAGCCAACCTCTTCCAGTGCTTTTCCCAGTGCATTCCCTTGTCATTAACATCCTGCACTTGAGAGCAAGTTCTTTTCATTATTTGCCTTTTTAGTGTTTGAATAAAACGGAATTACAATGCTTTCAAGTTATTTTATGAAAACTGCTTTGTTGTCAGTGAGCAGGTAAATTTCTCTTTTCTGCTTTTGACAGAGTTGGTCATATCCTCTTACCTTGAGTTTCTTGGAAGGGTTGTCTTCCACAACGGCTGCATCCTCCTTGAGTGTTCTTAATTGTTTCAGGTTTCTCAGTACCCTTCACTTTACAACTTTAGTCGATCTTTTACATTTTAATTTGCTTTTTTCCATATCAATCCTAGCGACTCTTGCTCTACAAAATATGTCAGTGGGTAAAAAACTTCTTTTCTAAATCTCAAGCTATTTTCGTCCATTCCGAGAAATGTTTCAGCTTGTCATTCCTTGCTTTTCTTTAGAAGTTTCCATGCTTTTCCCATTTTCTAATGTATTTATAGTACTACCATATTCCATGACAGCTGAGGCCATGCCTTCTGTCATATCCAACTCGTTTGTCTTTGCTATTCATCCTTCACATCTAGGCTATCTACAAATTCTTTCTATCCAAAGTAGTGCTAAAGATTCAATATTTTTTTATTTGCTGAGGCAGCTAAAATTTTTCCAACCCTTTTCAATTTTATTGCTGACTGTGATCTCTTTGGCAACTAACTTTCCACATTATCTCATCCTTCCCCTACCCCTCCCTCGTGCTTCATTCAGATGACTGCTGTTGAAACTTAGCCCAATGTTGTCATATTGCTCTTTGAACTCCCGGTTTTGCTATTCTAGTGGTTTTTGGGGTGTTTTGTTTTCATTGTTAAGAATTTAAAAAATTAGGTCCCTGTTCACTTGGCTTTGCAATCCACAGCCTTGTTGTTTTCCCTCTCTTCCACTCTACCAGTGGTGCTTGAATTTTTTCTATTACTTTTTTAGTGTTTCCTAATATTCTTTTGGTTTGGAACATTCTTCTTTATCTCAACTGTAAGCTGTCTAGCCTTCTACTTCAAGATTCTGCACAAAGTGTTAAATACCTAAGACCTAGTTTCACATAAACTACTGTCACATCAAAACTGTCAGATAGTAGTTTTGGAAGGGGGAAGTACAACGGTCAAACACCATCCTTATTCTACCATTAATGCAGAGTTATGGCATACCCAATACTAGTGTTTAGATTCTCTGGGAAAGAGCTCCTAACTTCTGTTCAGAAAATAATTGGGTACCCCTATGCAGATCTGTTCAGGACAATTAATGAACGGAAGAGAGAGATAATTTATTTTGGTTCTCTCTAAGCATATTCCCTTATTCTAAAATACCATTTGTTTGGTTACAAACTCTATTTTTTCCTTCAATCCAATGCATGAAACCAAATGCAAATCTTTCTTGGTTGCTCAGAGCATGTCGGTATTTGATTTGGCATCCAGTGCTTTTTCTGTGGTTCTTTCATAATCACAGTCATGAAATCTCAGGTAGAGCGTAATTTGGTAAAGGCAGATAGAAAAAGTTAATTTTGTTCTCTAGCAAGCAGGCTAATTTCTAAAACTACAGACCTTTCTCTAATTCACCTCATATTCCCAGTATCTTGGACACAGTAGGAGACTGAGCCTTGACACTTTTGCTCTGAGAGAGGAATTTTTATACTCACCACTAATGAGCTTAACACTATGGAAGGTTTGGACAAGCACATGGCAATAACTTTCTTTTAAAAAAGAATGGATGTTTAAAGAGGAGGATAGGAGAGGACAATAAAGTTCATATGCATCATTGAACAGAACTGTGGCCGATCACAGCATGTATTTGTACAAGTGTTTTATTGTGGAAGAAAATACAGTGTGAAAATAAGACCCTTATCACTAGAGGTCACTAAACACAACAATTTCAAAGGGTCTGTAAATTGTGCTCTAACATTTTTTACTCTTTTTTTTTTTTTTTTAAAGTGAACACTTCATTTACATTACTACAGTTAAAACCCTCAAGAGATAGCAGTAGGTGAGAAGCCATCTGCTCCTGTGTATAAATGGAGAAGGTGGCAACAGCGCAACTGCTCAGCTGAGACCATCCCTCATGGTGCAGGAGCCTGTGCCTCACTGATGAGTGATAAGTGGAAAGATAAGTAGAAAGAAAGGATATATCACTTTATTTCACTTTCGCTTCAGCTTGCCTTGTAATTCAGGCATGATAAAATAAAATTATCTCGGTTTTCAGACAAGTAGGTGATTATGCCCTTGTGAGAGAGGATGACTTGGAAAACTTAAATTCTTTAGAAAAAAATAGGCTTCAATTCAGAGTCCAAGTAATAGGTTAAATTGCAGAGAAAAGGTCAGATATTACTGCATACTGACAGCTTGAATATTAACAGAGGTATCTTTTCCAGAGACCTGTCTTTGATGGGAAATGTTTCGCAAGATGTATCAGTACAAAAAAGAAAAAACAAAAAAACCAAACCAAAACCTACCAAAGGGATGAATGATGAAAAGAGGTGTAAAGAGATGAAAACTTTTGGCTATCTGGCTTTGGGTCTGTTGGAAAAACTAATATTATGTATTGTTAGTTATGGTTGGTTTAAATGGCTTTCCCTAAACACTTTCATTACTATACGATGTTATTCTTCATATGTATAACATGAAGTTCCTGCAAGACAGAGTGGGTTTATCACAAGACGATGTGGAGAAGAGATTGGCTAGGGAAAGGTTTGGACCACTCTTGCAGGGGAGGAAGGATGCAGGCAAAAATGGTCATCTTTCCCAAAGAACATGTTGTCCTGTAAAATCTGTGGTGGAACGTATGATTCCCATTTCATGCCATTCCCCTGGTACCAGCAAACATCTACAAATTTCACCCAGTGTCCTGGTCCTTCCTGCTCCTGGTCCACATAACAGCTGATGAGTTATTACCTGTGTCAGCTACCCTTCAGCTCAAGTAGCACAAAGCTTTCTCATCCTGATACAAAATCTTGTTGCTCTCACTTTTGTACCATGTTATAGAACTGGTTTTTTTCATTAAAATCTTAGTTAATTTCATGAAGAAGGTCCCTTATAGGAATTTTATTAGGATCAAGAAGGAAAATCATTTCATAGTCAGGACATTTCAGAATTCACTTTACTTTTTCTAATTATACTTTCGCTTTCTGCAAATGTACTATGCTGCAGGCTTTAATTGTATAGTATATACTTGTTTTTAATATAGGTTCCAAATCATTGTACAAAAGGGAAGAAGTATGCACTGAAGGAGACTATTGTCTACAAACACCAAATTAGTAGACCTTCTTAACCTTAATTTCTTTACTTTTCAGTTCTCTATAATCTTGCAGGAGTGTTGTGAGCACTGGTTAATTAATATTTTTAATTGTTTAGGTACTGTGGTGATGAGCACCAGAGAAACTCATGAGGAAATTAAAAATTCTGTCTTGAGAGAAGGGTTTGACTAGTGTGCAGTAAATAAGGCCTTGGGTCACACACTGAAAAATGAGGAGAAAACAAAATATTGAGTGGTTGCTCATTATGTGAACATTCTGTGCACTGAACAAAGCAGAGGTCCTGCGGAAGAGAAAAGTGATCACGTAATTAGATTTTGTCATGAAGTTTATGCACAAAGAAGATGCACAAAGAATGAAGGATGCACAGGAAAATTAAAGATGAGTGTTTCTTAACATTTGAAAGCCTTCCTCAATAGTCTTCCGGTGTTCTTTAAACATAATTTGGATTTCTAACTGTGCATTTGCCTTATGTGTGTGTGAGAAAGAAATTTCCCATTGCTTTGAAATGCATGAACTATTAAGAGCTGACATGATGAATCCTGAATGAACATTCAGTCTTTCATCTGTTGTGCCTAGCTTTTTCAAGGAGAATTTTAAAGACAAATAACAAGATGAAAAACATATTCTGTGTCTTTCAGAGCAGTTCACACCTCTTTCCTGGAGCTTGTTTAAGATCAGTGCTTGAAACTTTCAGGGCAAAATTGCAAGGAAAATGAATTTTCTTCAAATTATTCTTACAATATTTTTTCTACATCTTTTTGTGGCTGATGGATTGATTAATCTGACTACATTCTGAAAATGCCAGTCTAAGAAAAACTCTTCCCTGTCAAAGATTACCTTTCAAGTAAACAGGTGCAGTGGCAAAAAGAAAAGCTGTGCTTCAAAGAAAATTAATTTCCAAACAAGCAGCAGCTAGAATTAATTTTTATCAGATGATAAAGGATTTATAATGAACACTCACACCTACATTTGTGATACCAGCTATATTTCTGTACACTGTTTTTTCTTGGGAAAAAGCGGTAATCCTTCTAAATAGTTATTGGCTTCTCTGTCACCAGGTCTAGGGGAGAGGTTGTCAGATAACATCTTTGAAAACATGGTGAAGGAGTGAATACAAGTTTTTGAGCTTTCAAAATATCCACATTTGGTAGTGGACATTTTAAAGGCTCTTGGAAGATGGAGACTTGTGAAGTATTTGCCTGGATTTAAAACTGAAACTCAAATTCTGGAACATGCATCTTTGTTGAAAAGAAATTTCAGTTTTTAGATGAAAAAAAGAAAGAAAATGATGCCACTAAAGTACATGATGCCACTAATACATATGTAAAGAATTGAAGGTAAAGGCTAAGAATAGATTAAGTTTATATATATTTCCAAAACACTAAGTAAATAGTAGGAGATACTTGATATGCTAGATAATGTAAGATACTTATCGTATGGAAAGATAATGGAAACTTTGGAATCTTCCATTAGTTTTTTCATAACTAATGGAAAGTTATGGGAACTTCTTAGTTTTGTGGCAAGCTTTAGTGTAACATCCTGCCCTTAACCGGCAACCAGAGTTTACACTTTTAAACAGTAAGCAAGCACACACATTTTGTTGGCTACTGCAAAGAAACATTAAGAGTATTAATTTCTTTTCTTGAAGAGTCATGGCTACAAAAAGCAAAAGACTGAGCTGTAGTAAAGCAAGCATATCTGTAGTAGTTCCAGACATCAAAACGTTTTGAAAAATAATAGGTCTTATCCTAACCTTCCTATTAATTCCTATCTGTCAGTTTTCATGAGGAAGACTTTTGTACTTGATATTACTCATTCAGCAACATATTTAAATATCTTCACAATAGTTTTTGCCAGTGAATATACTCAGGAAAATTATTCAGCAGTCTTTCAATGTATAGTTGTCCTACCAAGATTACCTGTGATTTGGCAATCAGCTTCACTGCATAGTATTTCATAGAACTATAGGGTTCCTTCTTTACTCATAATGTTTTTTTTTCAAAAATCAGAAAATAAACTTTTATGCTTTGTGATTTGAAAATATGATCTACCTTAAGAAATGGAGCTATTTTCTTCCCAGGGAGTTTAACAAACTATGTGGAACAGGAGACTATACCTTCAGTAATACTTTCCACTGTGTTTCAAGAACAGATCTGAATGTGTGGAGATTTCTGTCACACATTATTACTGGGGAGCAACTGGATTTTCTAGATTAATTTGGCAGTAACTGTAACAATGGCTATATTTCTTTTGATGTTTTTTCCCAGATAGTTTATTTTTATCTTGACATTTTGCCCATCCTGTGAATTTCATCATGGGGAAGAAACAGCAGTTTGTCTCAGAGCAGTTCAATTTCAATCTCTAGGTGACAAGTTGATATTTCTTTCCTCTTGAAGAAGCTTTTAATATGATGTGTTAAATGTCAAGGAAACTCTTCAATATATATTGAACTTTACTAACCTTATTTCTCTTAATATTAATGACATATTGACAGCATGTTTTGAAAAATGAACACTTCTCACAGATGTCAGGATCCTATAGTCAACGTTATTCCTACAGGAATACCACATTCCAGTTGTTATTGTTCAGAGTTGTAACTTTTACAATTACTTTCTTTTACAAAGACTTTTACAGACTTCTAAAAAATCCATTTCATAAGTTTTATTTCATTATTGGATGCTGACAGTGCTGATCTAATGGGTAAGAGATCACAAGTTAGTTCAGTAAGATTGTAAATTAGCTTTGAAAAATAATTTTAAATTGGGATCTGAGTTTTCTGCAGCTAGCTCTGTTATGCTGATTTATTGATCTTATAAATCCAAGTGATGAAGTGAGAGTATCCCATAAGTGCCATTACATGTGAGAAGAAAATGGAATTTTTGTCCTGGAAAACAGCAAGTAGCTGTATTGGAGTCAATGTCCCAGCTCATAATAAGCAGTGATGAAGGTCCACGGGAGAAATTAGGTCTATGAAGACATTAAAAAAGGAAAGTTGATAATTTCTTAATCAAAACTCACAAAGCACACCTTAAAATAGGGCTTGTCTGACCTGCCTAAACATTGGCATCTGGAGCCATTTGTGGTGCTGCAGTCTGGGACACCTGTATCAGGTAGGCAAATGCAATATCTGGTAGAGGGAGACCTTCTGCAGCTGCATCTGGCATGTGGAAAGGATGCCCATGGTCATCTGCAAGAGTACCAGCTGCTTGTGTCTAGACAACTGAGGCGAATCCCTAGTGACAGCTGCATTATTCTCTGGGCCCCAGAGATGCTGTGTTCTCCACTGAGCGTAATGAGATTTTTGTCCCTGAGCTCACATGTCGCTGCCTATATGTAGACGTTTATGTTGTCTTAATACACAACTGAAACCTAGCCATGATGTTTCTTTCCAAAGCAGATCATATACAAATTCTTCTAGCTTGCCATCCTCTTTATGATTGTTGCAAATTGATTGCACGTTAGTCTATTCTTCCAGACATATTAAAAATATTATCCTGTTTAGACAAAAATCAACTGAGCACGTAAGTGGAAACAGTTCTACTTTGAACACATTAAATCCAAGTTAAGGATTTTGTGACAATGACACTAAATATTTGCAAGGTGTTAAATTTTTTTTACTGTTGGCTCAAAATTCATTACTTTTGGGAAACAGCTTCTCTGTTTGCGTCTGAACATACCTGATAAGTAGGTTCAAAGAATTCAGGCAACAGAACTGATTAAAATTTGTCTTTAACCTAAAATACTAATAAAATTTGGCAAGAAATGAGGTGGTGCTCAGATTTCAGTCTCTGATTTACCCTTAGAATTCTGTCTCAATGATATTTATGTAAGCTGTCAAAATATATGAACTACAGAACTTAAGTATGGAGCTTAAACTGCTCCCTTTTGTCAACCATTTATTTTCTTATTCCTTGTTTCTGTTTCTGCCTTCGCTGAATAAATTATCCAGGATATTGCATTGACTGTATTTCATTGAAGGAAAAGCCTAATTACTGAACCTGAATTCTGCTGAATAGTTTTGTGCACATCTTACTCTCACTTTAACACTAGATAATATGGTGTTAAATGCAGTTTATGTCCAATACAGGCAAACATATAATCTGTATTACAAGGGCATATAATTTAATACAATTGTGGTGATTTAAATACATTTGTGAGGCCCTTAAATTACACTGAAACACAAACAACTACAAATAAATCAGTATGTTTTTTCTTGTAATTAAAAAACCCCACAAATTCCTGAGCTTATCAGCCACAGAACCAGAGATATATTCATTTACATTTAGTCATTGCTGTGTTTTTATTTTTTTTTATGTACAAACAAAAAGTCATTAGAAGAGAAAAGCTTATTTTATTCTCGTGAGAGGTCTGAAACATGGTATAAACATATTACACCTGTCTACAGAAAAGCAGTGCCTGCTCCCATTTATAGTGTATTGTACTTGCTTAGAGCACTAAAAGCATTTGTTTGGAGGGGAAGGGATTATAGTTAGCAGCAAACAATGTGCAAAACCCATTTATTTATTTACTTATTTATTGTGAACTATTCAGAAAGATCTATCGTGTCTTGGAGTCTTCATGAATGTTAAAAGTTTTACATAAGGATAAATATTCTTAGCAGAAAAAGTCATGATTGCCCAAGGCCGCAACATTCTATTGGTATCACAGATAAATTGCTTAGATCTCAAATCCCATAGCATAAAGAGTAATGTTGAGTAATCAGATGTTTTGGGCTGCCCTCTGAGACAAACCCAATAAACTCTTTGTCATCATTATTCAGAACTGTTATTCAACAAAATTAAGGGGAGCATATGTATGTGGATAGATATACATTTATGGATAAGTAAGAAAGCGTCAAGGATGATGACAAAAGCGTTGCATCCCAAGGGCTGTACTTCCAACCTGAAGAATGCTTGGAAGAAGCTGTGAGGCACCCTTGCTGTGCCTGGACTGCAACAGCTGGGAGCACATCTTGCTTTCTGCGGCTGCCCATCACCATCCCACCTCTGCTGATCTTTGGGACATACTGCACAGCACATGTCATGGACAAATTACATATAGCCTCAGGGATGGAAAGACCTACCCACACTGTGGGTGAAAGAAAGAAAACCACGACGGTTGAATGCCAGCTCCTGGAGACTGTCAAGGACAGCACCAGTCCTGGAGCTGGGGCTGTCACCTCTCACAGACGCTGCCACTATGACTGCCACTGATACGACCGCTGCCACTTCAATTTGCACATAGAAGAGAGAATTTAAATTTTCTCAGTATGTTTCAGTTTCCTGGAGACTGTTTTATACCTCTACTGCTGTAGTGCCCTGCCCACAGAGATGTGTTGGCTGCATAGTTTTTTGACCAGGAGAAGGAAATATGGGAAACCCCCGGCCTCCCTCCAACATGGTACAAAAATAGAGCTGGGGTGCTTCAGCTGCAGAATTCAAGGCAATGGCAATATAACAATTGGTTGGTTGGTTGGTTGGTGTGTTTTATTTGCTTGAACCTTTAAGTATTCAGAAAACAATATGTGGCTATTTATAATCTTGCAGACAGGATCAACTGTTCTTTTCCTCAGTGCTCCGTTTAATGTGAGAATGATGGAAAGGAAGGTGTTGTTAACTTTAATAAAATTAACTTTGTAGTGTTATTTCAGTGCTTTATAATAAGTTTCTATGATGCCCCAAGGGCGGCTCTGTTTGTACTAAAGTCTCTCAATCACAGTTTTGTTAGGGTAGAATCACTTTTTTTTTTTTTAATAGCTTGAACTCAAGCTGTTTTGTAGCTGCCCTATGATACAAACAGATGCACTCTTGGGGCACTGATTAAAATTTGTATGTTTTAGAAATATGTTCCTAGAATCATGCTGGTGCAAGAGTACCTCTGAACTACAGGTATCTGTGCTATTTTTACATCAAGGTGCAAGCAGCAAGTATTCTGAAGCACAGATAACCTATATTCTTCTTAAAATACTATTTATGCATACTAATTAGTTGTAACCATGGGAAGCAGTATTAACAGTATACTTTTCATTTTAAACCAGGCTCTCTTGTGTTCCACTTGATTAATTGTCACAGAGTGTAATTTTATCATAGTTAAAACTAATTCAAGCCCATTTCCCTGTAGTAATATATTTTTTTTTTTGGTTTGGAGAAATTAATATTCCTCAAAAACTAATTAATGATCTCCAAAGAATCATTTGCATAAAGGATGTTAGAGTTTTACAGCAATTATGCCTTGTATGTAACTCATTAAAAGGTCCATTTTCATTACTGGCTTTAGTGATGAGGTGACAGGCGTAACCACTCCAAACGGCCAGGCAAAATGCAAAGTGAGACTGGGAAATCCTTGTCTAAAGTCATCAATGCAGCCAAATTATTTCTCCATCATGATTTTTTTAGAAAGAAAATGGCTTTGAAATCAACAGTAATGTCCTTCAAAGGTTGCCTCTTGTTTGACAAAAAGTGTGGCATATTCCTTCTGTTCAAAGGAGGATGCAGCTGATGGTGTGCAGCGGGCCCCAGCTCATGGGCCGGATTCTGCTCCCTCTCACTTTCCCTGCAGAATATCCCCATCAATCATCACCTGATGTCAGCCAGGCCTCCTGAACCACAAGAAGCTGTGCAGCACGAGAAGGGGTGGCCAGCAGCCACTGGTGGGCTGTAGAGCAATAAAATGAGATTGCAAGTGCCAATTATTCTTCAGACCTGTGTCAATCACTCTTCTGATGTAGGGAGAAATTAGAAGCCCCTTTCTTTTATCTTTTTAAAGTGATAATTTGCATAAAAATTTGGCTCAGAAAGGGATCTGTAGTTCTGTTACACTGAAAGTGGCTGTGCATAACAAACTTTAATACGTTTCATTTGTCTGAGACATCGTTAAAGCCCGCCAGGCTAGCTGTGCGCAAGGCAGCATAATTCATGGCAGACAGAAGATCCATTCATTATTCCTGCCATAATTACAGCAAGAGCATTATTGATAAATCAAAGAGAAATAATAATTCTTTTGAAAAAATGAAGTGTTTGTGGCTTTCTAAGAAAACAGGAGGATACTGTATGTAAAATCTTCCCAATCATGCATTTATTGGGACTTCTGAGACACAGAACGAAAACATTCTCACCTCCTCCCTGTATTCCAGATATATATTTCATCTCAGGCAATATTAATACGTAGAGTCAGACATCACAGCTCGAAACATGCATTTTCTCTCTTTCACCCCCTGCCCCCACATTCCCTAATAAATCAGTGTTAATAATAGCTGAGGTCCTAATCCAGCGAAACACTTAAGCACATACTTAACCTTAAACACATGAGTAGTCTCATTATAATCAGTGAGACTCCTCATGCTTTAAAGTTAAGCTCATATTTAAGTGCTTTGTTGAATCATAGCCAAAACAAAGTAGTACGAACCAAGGTGGTTTTTTTGCATTGAAATACAAGTACAAAGAGGTGGCATTAACACTGTGGTTTACACTGATGGAAAAGGTACTCCTGGAAGTGTGAATTACAAGAGCACTATTAATTCACCTTCACGGGGCTTTTGTACAACAAGCCTGCTCCGTAGATGGGGTTTTCAAGGCTTAGTGTATTTAGAAGCGCTAAACACAAGCAAATAAAAAAATAGTTATCCTGGCAATCACTCACTATTACTGCATCCACTATGATTTCTAACATATCCAATTACACCTGTCTCTATTGTTACCATGTCCTCAGTATTTTTCTGTGTTTTAAATCCCAGAGAGTGTGACTCTGCCAGGCAGGTAATATCACAGCGTTATTTGTACAAAGGGTCCCTGACAGGGTTCCAGCTTATAATGGCAAAAGAAATACTAAATAACAACAACCTTTTATCTTGTACTGGAAGGAGGTTATCTGGATGTCATAAGCAGGTCTTTGGTTTTTGTGAAAAACCACCTTTGTCTTCATATTCCCAGAGAGGTGTTCAAATTGTGCACATTTGCTACAAGAAGTAGGAAATGAGTACATACGTATTTTTAAAACATCAAATAAAATAAGCAAATTTTACTTTTTGCTTTTTGCTTTTTGTATGTAAAAAGATGCATCCAGTGCAAAATCCATTTCAGAATGCAAGTTAGCCCGATGGTAATCCCACTGGAATTTTAATATTTTACAAGTGTGATCTAAGGCTAATTTTTGTCTGCATATAAAATGAAGGCAATTAAAGGAGGAGGGAGGAAGGAGGATCTGATGTATCCTCTCTCCTATTATTCTTGATTAATTTGGATAACTTTTAAGGACTAATTATTTTCTCTGCTAGAATATTTGCGGTAGCATTGCATCCTTCTGGGTATATTCAGTTGTACTTTAATTCTGCTTAAACCTGACTAGTAATTGCAGAGTTTGTATACTTCTTGCTTATCATCATGCAAAACATTTTCTCTCAGGATGGTGATCTTTGAACTATGCTATGGCTATTTTTGCAACAAGTTAGCTAGAATTGAAAAGAAGCGATACTATTAACTAAATTGTCAGCGGTCAAAAGCCTATAGTATACAAATGTTATTGCTAAAAATTCAATCTGACTAATCATCATGCAGAAGATGAACTAAGAGTGCTGCTAATGTCTGAGTTACTGCAGGCTGCATTAACTCCTGAAGAAACAGCTCCAGTGCTGATGGTCTCCCAAAGCTTGGGACCTTTGCCTATTTTTTCAGGCTAGAAATGATCAAACTGCTTTGTTCACAAACTGATGCCATTATAGGATGTGGCTTTTGTGTCTGAAATGTTTATTTGGAGTTGCCATTTCACTTGCTAAAGTCAGAAGGTGCCTGAAATTATACACCCCCACACCTCTGACCTTCTACTAAATTGGTCTGAAGCCAACACATGCTCTTGTGGACCTGAAGGAACAAATGAAATCAAGACTGAATTTTACCTCTCATAATATAGCTAAGGAGAAGATCCAGAAGGCTGGACCTCAGGAGATAAAGTTTTTGAAGGCTGAGAGGTACTGAAACAGCAGCCTTCATATGAATACATCTTGTTCTTCACTGGGAGGCAGGGTAATTACTGACCCTCTTCTTCCACACGCGTATACTGGTTCAAAGGTAGCATGCATGGCAACTTGGTGCTGATGATCTGCAGAAGAAATCTAGACCAAAGGCTGGATGCAGAGCTAGCTGTGCCTGTAGCTTTAAGCTGACACTCGGTATTTTTAAGCAAAACCATCCTTCATCTAGGTTCCCAGAACATGTCTGAAAAAAAGTTATAAAGGAACAGATGTATTCCACTCACTATATCTGTGAGCAACAAGCAACAGCTGTTTCAGAGAAAGGTAGGGTAATCTGCTTGCTGGCAACATTTTTTTAAAAGTTCCCAATAGGGAGAAGTCATTGTATGGCTGAAATATAAGGGTTTACATTTCTTTTGCTTATTTTAAAGTAGTTTCTGTTTTATGACTTTTTTTTGCCTGTTCTCAAATATTTCTAAATTCATGGCTTCAAGTCTATTTTGTGGCAATAAATCTCATGGGATAGGTGGTTGGGTTTTTTTTGTAGAACAGTTTTCGCTTATTGTTTACCACCTTTTACCAATATGAGTTTATTTTTCTACAGAAAAAAAAAATATTCCTACCCACCTTCTGTCCTGTTTTCTATATATTTCCCTTATTTCCCTGTGGTTTGGTTTTGTTTGTTTTATTGTTGGTTTTGGTTTTGGTTTTGTTTTCCTCGCTGAATAATATAACCTGGTCTTCCTGTTCCCCCTTAGATCAGAATGTAGAATTTTAAGACCATAATCATTCTTGTCACCACTACAGGCAGTTCCTCTGTTCACAAAGTGAAGGACGTGAAATGAGCACAGTTGCACAGATAAACCTGCAGCACGACCATGTGCAATGGCAGCAGCAGGTTTTCTGCAGTGCAATCTTTTCCAGTCTGTATGCACCCTAAGGCTTTGTTTGCTTTGCTGCACTGTGGCACGTAACAGGCCTTGCGTGCCCTGTTAGCAGTTCTCCTGAGGTGACGTTGCTAATTTATGATCTAGTCTTCATATGAGTAATTGAAGGTTACATGGGAATGAAAGAATAAAATTAAACTTTCACTTTTCTTTATATTGATTCTTAAAGAGAAACTGTAGTTCCTGACTTTTTTTTGTGGCGTATATTCCGACTTCATTAACTATAATTGAAATTATTGAATTAATGAATTGTCAAGCCTTGGAAACATTATATTGGTCAATGAAAGATGTATTAGTTATGTACTCTTTTGTTTGTAACTGCTGTGGTACAGACAAACGCTATTGCACAAGTACATCCCATCTGAACATCATTCGATGGAGATGCTTAAGGATCTAATTGCTCTGGGCTCTCCCCAGTGTCCGTGGACAGAGATAGGCACCTCCAGAAGCATTTCAGATCCCAGCTGCATTGAATTGCTTTCTAAAGTTGACTTTCTGGAAACGACCCAAACAGCAAGTTTCTAAGTTGACTGTCTCAGGGTGGATGCAATCAGGTTTGTGTTACGGTCACCAAGTTAGAGCACCCATTTGCTAGAAAAAAACCCAACCCAACCAACACCCCAAACCGTCAGTGGTACCACTAAGGCCTGTGCTGCGTTTCCAGCAGTGACAGTGTAAATGACTTATTTTAGGCAGCCCTTAAATAGTCTCAGAAGTTGGTCTAAAACCTGTTTAAAGTCACTGAAGACATTCTTGTTGATAACAGCTCTGTATGAGACCCTTATAAGATAAGGAATACAAGAACCAGTACCAGCATTTAATAAAAAAAAAAAAAAAAAAAGAATTAATTGTGGGGCTTTTTTTGTTTGATGTAGTATTTGTTATCTAGTCATGTGTTCTGAAAACTGATAAAAAATTTATTAATGCTTGCCTAGTAGTACGTGCAGATAATTCTCATTCCTCAGTTGTTTCTAAAATATTTAGTGTTCATTTTGTCTATTGGTTCATTTTGTCTATTGTTCAGTCATGCTGTGCTGATGGATGCATATCAAACTTCCTTCTTATGGAATGGACACCTAAAATTATTAATCTGAGCTTAAAAATATGAATAAATAGCAAAGAATGGAACTCCAGTACAAATATGAGGTTCTTGACATTTGCAAATAGTATTTTGACTATGAGTGGCAATACCAGTATTTCTGAATGATTGATATTATAATGGCACAGAGAGAAGAAAGCTGAAGAAGCCTGGTTGATGGGGGAAAAATATTTGTTAATATTGTACTCTGTGACTGAGATAAATATGCATTTGTATGTTTTTGTATTATTTGGAATACATGTTATACACATTTATGTGTGTGCATGTGAGTGTTTAGGAGAGGTTTAAAAGAATATGAATGATAATGATATTGGGACTTTAAAAAAAGCTCATTAGTAACATATCTGACCAAGTGTATGTGCAGCTTTTACTGAAATCATTGGGTCTAGTTACATCCATTCCAGGGCAGTGCTTCAGCTTTTACAATGGAAACTACCTGTTGTGATGTGGTGTTTTCTCTGTTGAAAGTTCTGTTTTATTTCCTTAGTTTTCTCTAGGAAGCTGGATTATATGAAATAGGAGATTAGAATGTATTTTGGGGAAATGATCAAGCACTTCAATCTTTTGACTCGCCCAGGCAGAAGGACTGTGTTGAAGCTTACAAATACATTGAGACCTGAATCAAAACAGCCACACTGATGTACAAAAGGATGTAAGTCTGAAAATGGCATAGACAGCGTCCAAATCCTAAATAACTTTATAAATCCCCAGGAATGATAGGCTGAGCTCATATAAAAAGATGGAAGTTAGAATTTAGAACAAGCAGAAGGAAGGCTGGAAACCAAATCTTCTAAGGTCCTTGAATGAGTACAAATACAGAAATGCAAGGTGGGAAATCCTTTTCTATGTAAACATTACGATTTTAGAATATGATTCCGTCATCATGTAGACAGAGCTGAAGAATTTGGTATTTCAATTGGATGTCAAAATAGCAGCCAAGTTTTTAAACTGATATTAGCATGAATGTGAAGGATTGAAATTAGTTATTTGAATAATACTAGCCTCTTTTCCCTACGGACTAAAGTTTTTTTGCATATCACTTATGAAAGAGTACAGTACATCTAATCCATTTAGACATTAACATTAATTGCTAATGGTTTCCTTTTACAGTTTCTAAATGGTGGATTTATTGAATCATCCTAAATTTGCTCCTTTGGGGGTATGTAAGAATAAGGTTGTGTATCCTTAGGAGCAAACTGCAAATCAGCAGTTTTAAGGCTGCCTAAGATTGTTGTGTTTTTTTTTTTTGTTTGTTTGTTTGTTTTAAAAAAAAAATTAATTACTAACATATATCAAGTTTATGTTAATTATATGAAAACATAACGGAAATATTCAGTAGCATTTAAGGAACTTGAAGTAGTTAACCTAATTCTAAGCTGCAAAATGTTAGAAGAGTCAGCACACTAAGGTAGATGCAAAAATATAATGCTTTTACTGGTATTCAGCTTTTATATGAATCTAAATTAAACTTATTTTCCTAAATGTGTTCATGAAACTTCTTCAAATGCCATTCATTTTTCCCTCTTTCTTTCTCACCTCCATAGATTTTTTCCCATCCTTGTGTCATCTAAAAAGTCATTTTTGTTCAATTAGAAATGTCACTCGAATTTGTTTGCGTTTCCTTAGGTGTACAATGCAAAGCATTTGTATTTCAAATTATGACTTTGTTAATTTTTATTCAGAACAACACAATGAAGCAGAAATATATTTTCTGCAAGAAGGAAAATGACCAGGTGGCCCGTTAGCCTGAAACAATCAGTGCAAAATGATTTAATATACTACTCATCAACATACTGCCGGGATTGTTAACAGAGGAAAACTGCATTCTGTACAGCAGTGTACAAAGTTGCAAATGGAGAAAAAAATCTTACTTCCACATATTTATTTATGAGGACAAATTGATATTGGGTACTACAAGCTAATAGTTAATCAGTCTTCTAGACTCTGGTTTTACTACTTCCTGCAAAAATCCAAGTGTATGCATAACCGTGGTGTTTGAAATGGAGAAGTAGCTTATGTGGCTACAAGCGGTAGCTCCATGTCACTTCCAGGACTATTGTCATAGCTGAACTAATGCAGCCGCAGTTTACCGTGTGTTTCTCTGTAGACAAAGAAGTTTGGGTTTAGCTCAGACACATTTGTTATTAATTCTGTTTGGAAGTAGTTTCTTATTCTGAAATATCTTTACTGTTATGTAATGCTATGCAACATATTAACTTACAGAAGCTTTTAAACGAATATAATTAATGTATGTTTGAATGAAATGCGTTCTGGTTATAGAAGGAAGCGAGCTGCTTTATTTTGGAAGATACTGATGTTTCCAATTTATAACCAGGCATTACAGTATGTATGGACTCAATAGATCTAATGAAAGCCTACAGAGTTCCACAATCTGACAATGCTGAGATATCCTCATGTTGATTTATGGGAAAGGTGAAACAGGAAAAAAGTGAAATGAATCCACTACATTATTCTAGGTGTTGCAGGAGTACATGAATCAAATTGTATTTTTCTGTTTCTGAAAATGTGTACATGCAGTGATTTTCAGTGAAAGCATTCAAAAAGTAGATGCATAACTTCCAAGTTAGAAGTCTAGTTTAAATAAAAGGCATAGAAAGTGATGATGCAAGCATTTTCTTTTACCTGTTAAGAGAGAAGAGATAGGGAATAAAAAAGATCAACACAACCTACTGACCTACCAGCGAGTACTTTCAATAAGAAGCGTGCCTAGCTTCTACCTTGCAAAACTGCTTGAGTAAGAATGCAAAAGTCATGACAAATCACTTTTTCCTATAATGTAAAAGCATAATTTTCTCCTTAATTGGTCCCTGTGAAAAATCTGTGGTTTTGCTCAAAAAGCCATCTTTTTGTTTAGTTTTAACGAATACGTGTGTCTCTGAATGGTCCTGTATTGACAACTGTGAAGACCTTTTTAGCTACAGAATCATATATGTGGGGCAGTGACATTGCTTTTATCACCAGGGTGCCATGCTTATGCCTTTACCTCAAATAATGACAGGTTTGTTCTGTCTCCTTGACTTATCATTTCCGTAGCTACCTGTTGGGAGAGAGGCCCAGCTTATAGCCAATTAGTATCAGATGTGGCAGTGATGTTTCTGAGCCTGCATATGCTTGGCCTTTGTCAACTGAGTTGAATGCTCCATACTCATTACTAAAGACGTTAGCACCTACCTGATAACAACATGATTAGCTCACTCTTCTCTGTTCGACCTGGATGAAGTCTGAGCTGAAAACACAGAACTCGAAGTACTTGTATTCCACTACATATCTATAGAGTCTTTCGATTCTTTTGGAAATAGATTGTAAGAAGAATTAAGGAAAAGGATCAGGTGGCTTATTCTTTTGTCATTATCATCCTTTGTTTCATGGGGTTAGATTTTAACAAAAAATGAAAGAGACTCAAAAGAACTTCTTTTTGGCAGATAATGTTCCTGTTATTAGAAATGCAAAATTTGTTGCCAAATTATGCAGCACCTCCTTCTAGAATAAATAACCATTTTGAAACAAATGATTGCTATCTGCTTTATTACATAACAAAACCAGGTGTGGATGCTCTAAGAATTCCAGAAATTGAGTCTACTGTAGTAAGCTCTACCGAGTCATTTGGTAGAAATCCAAACTGTGCAGTTTTAACTCTCAGCAGATTTTTAAATTTAATCTTATACATTGAAAGCATAGTGTTTGCATCATCCTGATTATTGTTAGATGGAATGAAAAATGGTGATTCTGCAAAAATCTTGTAGTTTAATTTGCATTTAAAGTCCTTGCAAATGCATTTTAATTAACGTTATGTTCCACATCACTACTTAGTGACAAAGTGGTTTTAGTCTGTATTTTTTTTAGGAATGCTATTCAAATCTAGAGTACACAGTGGAGTTTTGTAGCAGAACTCAAATAATTAATTTCTTTTCAATGGCATAATAGTTTATGTATACCTGTATCATGTCTTGGTAGTGATTGTAATTAAGGCACGGAGATTAAAGTCCAGGCTCCTTCTGGTCACCCTGTGAACACTCAGAGAAGAAAGAATGCATAGAGCATTCCTGTGGGCAAAGTTCCAGTGCCATTTTGGTCAAGTACTCAGCCATAAAGAGATGGAGAGGACTAATCACTGGTTTTGCAGCTGCTTCCCCACTGACAGCTAGCTAAATGTGTGTGAGGTGGTGCAAACATACTGTGTCCGGAATCTCTTCCTCTGAAGCAAGGTAATTCCCTTCAGAAGGCACAACTTATCAGTACCTCCAAACCTGGGTTCTCCTTAAATAGACCTGCTCACGGAATACAGTCATCCTAAATGGTGTTAGTGCAAAATATTATCTCTGCAGATTTTATGCAATTAGTATGCTGATCTGGAAATCCATCCTCTCTGATTCTCTGAGATTTTTGAGCTGGTAAAAGTCAGTAGAATCCTACTTTTCCTGCTTGTCTCAGAAGAGAAAAAAAAAATATTGTAAGAACGTTTGACTGGGGAAAAGGTTTAATGACTAGATGGTGATTCTAGGTACCTTTTTATTTTTAAATTTATTTAATATTTTTCCCCCAGGGGCAATGGCAGTTTAAACAGATCCTGATCTCCTTTGTCATTGGTCTTTTTTTCCTTTCTCCACACTTTTGCCCTAGCTGGGCCAAAAGTGTTCATGGGACTGCTCTGTGAACAGAATGCAGTAAGTGACTTAGGTTAAAAATAATAGCAAGATTCTTAAAGTCAGTTCACAAAAGGATTTATGGATTGTACAGTTAGTGTCCTGATGGGAATGGGCTTCCCAGAATGAAACTGGGGAAAGAAACCCATGTAAGTGGCTGCAGCTACTAAGAAGATGATTCATGGTATTATGGAGTCCATGTGTGTGTGTTGCTGCAGATACAAAGATTTTGGCAGATGTGTTGTGTTTTGCTTAAGCAAAACTGTATCTTCTAAATTTCAGTTTTAGATTTTTCTTCATGTACTTTCTTTCTTTCCTTCATACTTGAGCATGGCCCGCTCATTCAGGAAGACGAGTATGCAGAAAGGGAAAGAAAAATGTTGAAACTTATTCAGTTGTTCAGATCTCTATTACAAACAAATTACATGCCTGTGGTGCTTGACTTAAGGCTAGATATCTATCTAGAGGACATGGGCATGCAAGAAAGAGTTTATAGCTTTGTCTCTAGTTTAACAAAGTGCCTTTGAAGTAGATTGACCACAGACTAAGCAGACATAAAAATTAGAGCTTGTTTAACTTGTGCTGAATGCAGGCAAATCTCTCTGTAAACAGTAGCTGCTAATAGTAATGGAAAATGCTTCTAGTCCCGATACAGATAAGGTAACAAATAGGAATGAGCTCTTGTTTACATTATTTATAACTTCTGTGAACAAGTTCTTCTTGTTATCTGTTGGAAGGGCCACCTACAAGTAACTGTAGACCTAAAAGTCAAGCTAAATTGTCTGCCTTCCTACCTACTTTCTGGGAAAGACAAAAAAACCAGAAGAGTGATACATCCATAGAAGCTCTCAACCAGGAGGCTGTCTTAAACGTATTCTAAGGTAGCTGCTGTTAAGTGATACAGGGAGTGCTGGTCAGTTCTTTTTTCCTTCTACTTGCCTCTTTCTTTGCTTGCTAACAGCCTTTGATAGAGTCTGGATGATGAGAAAGAATGGACACAGAGACCACAGCTCCCATAAGACAGCATACCTTTTTTTTTTTTTTTTTTTTTTTGGTGTTTATTTAATAAAAAATGGAGAACATTTCAAGTCATTCCAGAAATAAAATTCTTAATTTCTACTTTCCAAAGGGAAGTTGGAAGCACCTTGTTTCAACTCATTTCAAAAAAATATGAAAATTGTCAATATTTTGAGGGAGGGAGAAAGAGGAGCTGAGAAGGAGAAAGGGCAGAGGTTTCATTGCTTCATAGCAAGCCTTTTTGATTAAAAAATCTCTATCATCAGGGTCCGCTTGACCAGTCAGAACAGAAGATGTGAAGGAGCTTGTATTTAATCCTGTGGGGACACAACTCTTAAGGTTCTGTAGGAATTCACCTCTAACGTTCCTCATATTTCTTAATTGATGGCTTTGCGTGATTTTTTGCTTTTCATACTATTTGATAACACTTACTTCATGTTTCCCTGACTTGAAATTCAGGTGAGACTAATGCGTAGTACTGGCATGCAGGCAATACAGTTGGCCTTATCTGAATTCTGTACAGATTGACTTAGAGAGGAGCAGGTTGCAAATGCTACATTCCTGACTTTGTGTTCCAGGATTCAGTTTTTGTATTCTAAATGTCAGAAATCGCATAGACATCTTCAAATGATTAATGTCTCTTATTACGCTGGATGGCTGACATATATCAGGAAGCAGAGAACGCTGGTGGGTTACAGCCACCTGTACAGATTCATTTACTAAGATGGGTGAGGACGACTGCTGTACCATGCTTGGTTACCTACTGCCATTACTGTGCATACCAGCATTTTTCAGTGAGCAGAGCATGATAACATACCAGCTGTGCATTAAGATGTTGAGCCTCATTGTGAGAGTCCATTAGATAACTATTTTAATAAGAATAATCCTTTGTATTTCATAGAGATGTGCCCTCTATCTGCTCTGAGTATTAATTTTGGCACAAACTGTTTCTGTAGTTCACTCAAGTTATTTCTATTTCCTAAAGAAAAGTTTCTGCATTGTTCATCCTATTCCATCCTCTCTATGCTATCCTGTCATAAATAATCTCAAACTCTTCATGCTAAGTGTAATATGTTTAAAGGCTTCCAATAACCACTGTGATTATCTAATCTAACCTTTTTCTTAATAAAACTAGGACTTGGCAGTATTCATTCCTGTTGAAACCTAGATAGCTGCATTTGAACTACAGCACACCTTTTGAAAAAAAAAATCCCATATTGAATAAAAGCCCTCCAACAATTCTTAGAAACCTAATCATTAATTACTTTCAGATGTTACCCTCTTTCTATGTTGAAATTGTCTGGTTTCAGCTTCTAGCCATTGAAGCGTGTTAACCTACGTTTGCTAGACTGAGGTGCTCTGTTCTCTGTGTATCCATATACAGGTTGTGATCAACTTACCTCTTTGCTTCTCTTTGAAATACATACACTTAGCACTCGGAGACTTTTGGTCTGTACATATTTTTCATCCTCCAGTCATTCTCTGCTCCTTTGGTAACTCCTTTTCAACATTTTTCTTGATCTGAGGATATAAGACCAGACATGACAGCAATCGAACTTGTGTTAGGTAGGTGTGCTCTTATTTGGTATTCACCTACTTTTACATCTAAAGGGTTGCGCTATTCTATTGGATGGAGCATCATATTAAAAGCTCACATGCAGCCTATTAGCCGCTGTAACTCTTTAATCTTTCAGAGTCACTATCTGGCAGAACAGACTATAGTAGCATGGAGGATTTTTGCTGTTACCATATCTGACTTTACATTTGGCCTTGCTGAAGTGAGCAGAAAGTTAAAATGAAATGTTCATGCCTCCAGAACACCATCAGATTCAGGTCCCTGACTTCCAGGAGACAGATAACGATGTTAAATAGCAGAGAACAAAGAATATATACCAAGAAAAAACCTCTAGAAATGCAACTAAAAGTAAAGCTACTTAGCAAAAATTTTCTGCTCTTTGTGACATTCTGAGACATGAATTCCATGTTTATTCTGTAGTGGTTTAGTTACATAATTGAGACTTCCTATAGCAGCAAGTCCATCACCTTACTGACCCTTATATATTGCAACAACTTTATAGTCTTTCACACAGTTGCTGCGTTGACATTTTGCAGATTGTGTGTCTAGGTATTTGATGCTGTATACAAAAATATATAATGAACTTTCACCTTGGACTTCATTCCTGCTAACTCAAAGCAGGGTTTATTTTGCATGGAAAGAGGTGCCAAAATAAGGTACTAGATCGTTAAGACAAAAAAATTGCAAAAAGCAGAGCTGACAGGCAGAAGAGGTTCCAGTGTGTTGTTCCAGAGGGTTCAGTCACAGAATGAGCCTTACTCCAAGTAAAATGTCAGTTTCTAAGACATTTTTCACTTGAGCAGCCCAGTCGTGCTCTGATTTATCTTGATGGAGATATACAGTCACCTGCGTACTTGAAAGCAGAGCACAGATTATGTAGCTAGCATCTGCCAGCTCTGTCTACTGCATTCATTTTGCAGATCAAGTATTCAAAGCAATAACTTCAATTCATAATAGATTAGATCCAAGCAACAACAGTATTTTCCCCTGGTAAACAGTGACTGATGTCAAAGAAGGTTCATTGGCAATTTTCAGTGCGTTTTTTCCTCATTTTGTGTTCTCAGTTATTATGCACTGAGAGAGGAAAAATGTGGTATGAACTAGTGCCAGAAAGATGCTTCAAAGGTGAAGTCTGGGTTGAGTGGGGATCATCTGACAAGGGAGATGATATTGACCATTTCTTTCCTCATGTGGGAAGGTGGCATTTACTGCACACAGATTTTCCTTGACCTCTGCTCACTGCCAGATGGAGAAGAAAGAAGCATTGAAAATGATTTGGTTACAATTACCAAAGTTTTAAGTCTAAGATCTCCCTGGCTTTGCTGCTGACTTTTAAGTGGTACGCCTAATAGGCACCTCCCAATGCATTCAGCGCCGTTAAGGGAATTCCACCCATAGAATAATTGCTGGAATTCTTATGAACATAAAATTTGGTCTGTTTACAATAAATGAGACATTGATCCATATATACCTAGGTGAATCTGATTGCAGAACAGGGTTCTAAATCAAAATCAGGATTAATATCAAACTACTATGTATAAAAAAAAGAATTATGTCAAAATGGCTATGAGTGAGGGCAAAAAGTGATTTCTTTGACAGGTTCATAGTCATCACAGCAGTCACACCATTATCAGAAACACCCCAGTACTAATGATGTGTTGTGTGCCCAAGTCCTAAAGACTGTTACTCAAGGGTTATACAGTTTGTGCTCCACTATCCATCATCTATGCTGAGTGCACTGGCATGCCTATAAAGAAGATCTGAGAACTTAAAGGCAGTATAATGACATTATTACTGCTTCAGTCCATCAGTTAAAACCATGTTTGATAAGAGAGGAAGCTAACAAGTGATTCAGGGCAAAGAAAAGGCAAATGGAGGGAACTAAAATAATAAAAAAAAGAGAGCCTCTGTGGCCTTAAGCCTGCACAAAAAAATGATGGCTTTTTCTGTTTTTCTGAGCATAAATTCTTTACCCAGTCATGCTGGTTAATCCTGGCTAGATGATTCTATTTCTGCTGACACAGTCCATCCCCAACTTCACCACTGCCTTCTTTAAAACCGCATCGCACATGAAAAATCAAAGGAAAAGCAGGAGGAAGGAAGAGGAAAAAATCCAGGTGGTGTTGGACACTTACTAGAAAGCATTCCTTTCCTGATACTTTCTAAGCAGTGGTTTTGTAGAAATAGCAGCTAAAATAGCTGTTTATCATTGCACTGTATCCAGAGAGAAATGAGAGGTTTTATAAGCTTTAGAAGAATAAAAACAGGTGTTCTGTCAGGTAATGGAAAGGCGTGTAATTGAATATATTATCATCACAATGCACACAAAAGTGTTAAAAAGCTGTGTTTTTCTCCATCCTGTGTCATTCTAACTACTGCTCCTGTCATCTGTACAATCTCTTCTAACTGAAAGAGCATAGGTCTATATTGCCGAGTCTGCCTGGATCTGTACATGTACCTTCATGCTTGCAAAGAGCTTGCGTGGAGCGCTCTCTCCCCATTGTGGTTAGCTTCTGTACCGTTTTTTCTGTGGATACTGATTTCTTCATAAGTCTGAGAGAAAACTTTCCTGTCTTTCTGTGTACTAATACTCGTAGCCCGCTAAAGACTTTGTAAGGTATTTTATGTTTTCTGAACACACAGCTTCTGATCATTCTCACTGGTATCAACTGATCAGTATCTGGATCAGCACAGGGAGTGAGCAGGATGCTGACAAAAGCCATGGGAGATGGTCAGGAGACTATTTCATCAATGATTTCTGAAGGCAGGATAGGAAATCAGGAAGGAAACTAAGCATAGTAGGTTGAGAGTGAAAATAAAGACAGTAGCTGCATGGTGCCGGTTACTGTGGGCATGGTATATGCAGCGTACATTTTGATGTTACTGATTTAATTCTAGCACAACCAGGAAGTTTTCTGGTGGAAACAGATCTGCGATGTGTGCTCGGATCCCGTAGCTGCACAGCATTCAAATGAGGGAGGTCATCTAAGTCTGAATGTAGGCTGATGTAGCTGTGAGTGTACTGACTTTGGAGTTCCTGGTAGAAGAAACTGCAGTTTTGCAGGGTGGTTGTGGACTATACCTCTGACAGCCTGAAAGATGGCACTGCCTGTGTGACTACATGGGTGTAGGTACAGCGATGGTGTTAAGAGCATGACTTCAGAGAGTCTGTAGGAACGAGGTTTTCTTTTTTCAATTATGGCATTAAAGCACAGAGGATTTTCTGCCCTTGCCCAAGTCATTATGAGATGTCCTTGTCGTCCTGTGGCTAGTCCTCAGTCTGCAAGAAAAATGAGAAGTGTCTTGTGGGGATGTTTTCTTGCCTTCCAGGTATGCCTGAGGGAATGCAATGCCGTGAGCTGTTTTATTGTGTATGTTCATTAGTTTGCTGTTGCTTCTTTAAAGACTAATTGTTGTTATTGGTCGTTGGTTTTCTTTCGCTGCTGTATACTTTTTCCAGAAGGCCAAAAGGCCTTTTTCTGGCAAAAGACAGAGTAGTTGTTGTCCTTTTTTAAAAAATTCATAGTATGTTCTGTTAAACAGGATAAACATTTGCTCTCTGTATTATACCTGTGTTTCATTTCTAAGCACTGGCTTTTCCCGAGTTTGCTCCTAGTGAGACTGCTGGCCTGCATGCGCTTCAGGAGGATTTTTAGATTTCATTAGGCAAAAAACAAGCCAGCTTGACAGGAGGGATGGAGGGAACGTGCTAAAACCAGGGACCTGTTACTAGAATTGTTTTAGGGGCTGGGATAACATCAGGGAAAAATCCTCGGCGACTAACACTCAGCAGAAAAGGGGTCAAATTTTGTAGCATAGGGAGAAATGTTATCTATCCTTGCAGAGCAGATTAAGACTGATGGCTGAATAAGCAGCGTGCTGAGGAATGGAGAGGAGCAAAGCTAGAGGGCAGGCTGGTTAGAGTTTGTTCTGATTGGTTGCCTTGAGTTTCTTTATTCTCCCACATTTGATGTTCTCCCCCAGCATACCTTATGAAAATGATGTAGTGGCATTGGCTGCTTACCAAGCTGCAGTTTCAGCTGTTGGTTTGATTTTGCTTCATTTTCTCTTTGAGACTTCTGTTCCCTAATCATCTTGTTGGAGTATGGCCTTCAGGCTACTTAGCCAGGTGTAGGGTCTGTTTCAGCAGGGTGAGCTGTTTCAGGGGTTAAGTGCCCTTCCTCTACCCATATTTTTTTTTTTTTTTTTTTTTTTAATGGGCCTCCTCTTTGATGCTGTCTGTACTTTCTGCCTGTTATTCAAAACCCCTGACTAACCCTGCTAGAGGGCCTGGCATGCACAATAATCAGGTGTCTGTCAAAGGCTGGGGCTAGCACGTGTTTGAACTCCTTACTGAAGAGGGACAGAGATGAAGCATGCCAGGGCTCGCTGCTGTACAGACATCCTGAGGTTTTAAAAATGCTCTTTTCACTGTGTTGCTGTCCATTTAAACTTTGCCTCTGCCAGGCTTTTCAATATATTTTCATGCTGCTGCTGCTACTGAAGAGTGTATTTCCCATGGTTGTGTTTGCTGAACTTGCCGGACAGCACGGCTCTGATCCTTCAGCAGGGTAACGGGGTGCTGAGGCAGATCTTTATACATGGGGAGAGGAGGATGAGGACCATCAAAACTGAGTTGGCTGAATGGAATTACTAACCAGCTGTCTATGAAGCCACGGGTGGCCTCCAGGGCATTGGATCTCTAGAGAATAAGCTCTACAAACAGAAAATAGAAACCTAGGCAATTGTGAAATGATGCTGGAGAGGAAAATTAATTTGGTATTTTGGTCCCAGTTATGCTTCCAATGTAAAATAAACAGTTTAAAAACCACCTTAAAGCAAAATTTGACGTGATCCATATGAACCTTTGAGACATCCCGGGTTCAAAAGCCATGTAATACGTTAATAAAATTTTTGTGTGAAGGTGGTAGAGGGATTTTAGGCTGGAAGCTGTGTAAGAAACTAGTTATCAGTGGCAATCCTGTGTTAAGGTATAGGGAGCAAGTATGCAACATATGCTGGATCTCAAAAGTTCAAGTTCTTTCAGTAGATTAATTTACAATTTAAAGAAAGACATTTTCAGATTAAAGAAAAGTCAATCCCCTTCTTTTTAGAATTCTATTTGAAAAGAACTAAGATAATTAAGATAATGACATAAATTATATCCTTCTCAAGTTAGATCAGATTCAGTAGGAGTATATATTCTGTTTTTTGTTTTGGAGAGAGAGATCAGGAAGGCCAGGTGGATCAATATAATCAATGTGAATAAATTAACCCATTTAGCATACAAACTGTAGGGTCTCTGGACACAAGCTGCTTGTAATTCAGCAGCTACAGTAACTTGATTTGTCTTGGAATAAATTTCGACACAACAGTGCAGATTCTGGTTGCACTTTGCAGAGGAGGACCTGGCACTGTGCATATGCAAGATGCAAGGGAGTAGGGCTGAACCCTCTTCCATTCCTCAAAAAGGAACTTTAAATGCGGTGTGTTTGTTCCTAGACCAAGTATTTCACTGATCTGATAGACCCTCTCCCATTTTATGCAGTGTTGTCTTAAAAATAAATGCCTGATAGTACAACTCACATGAGATTCATTGAGGGAGGGGGTGCTGGAGGGGTCAGCTAGGATCATAAGTTGTTGCTTGACAATTCAGTAGCACTGGTAAGAATATGCAAATACATTCCAAATGTTGGAGACAGATGCTGCAGCTGTTACCAATATTAAAATTTTGTGCATCTAGTGCACAATGAATTAATTCCAGAATATAATTTCTGGGGGATTTACAGTACTTTAGATGACATGACATGAATAGGGATGTAAAAGGATTTTAAAGTAAAGAATGACTAAGTAAATGTGACAAATAACACATTAGAGTGTATTAAATGGCAGCAAAACAAGAACAAGATTTTTTAATCAGTGCTGTTGCATTTGTATCTGAATAGTCTTTGACACTGAGGACTCATGTCCTTCCCTTTATATGTCTAGTAAATCCTTTCTCTTCATTTTCTTATTTGCTTTACCAGGTACCTGTCTAAATAGTCTGTTGTTCTGAGGACCAAGCTGTATGATGCAAATGAATATTCATAAATAAAATTCCTTACTTACGTTCAAAACTATCAGTCTTTGCAATGTCAGATGGTTGTATATGTTTTATGTATCCCTTTTAGAACTGTGTTACTGCACAAAAGGTTGAGAACTTCAACCTTTAATAACCATATGCGTGGCTTTTATGCTGCAAAAGAAAGCCTGAGGATGGCTCAGAGGCATCTCAAGAAACTATTTCACTGTTCCTACTATTTTTTATTAATTATAACAGTATTCTCGTGATATCTTAAACCAGTCTTTTGTGATTTAGGGTGGGAAGAAAAAGTTCTTAAGCCATGGGTCTGAACCTTTGGGGCCAGGTAAAGAGGTCTTTTCAGGCACACTCCTCTTTCTGTTCTATCTGTAATAAGCTATTTAACATTTCCTCTATGAGTTTAAAGGAGAAAGCTTTGTTCTCTCCTCTATCTATTTTCAAGTAAGTCACATAGAGCTTTCAGGAATAGCATCTTTCTCCCTTGTGTCAAAGCCTCTGTGGGATGAAAGTGAAGCTTTTCTACAGAAGTTATTACTGAAGCATCTTATAAGTATGTCAGAATGAAAGGCAGCTTGTTCATTTCCTATTATTAGTTAGACCTACCTTAAAATCCGTTCTGCATTCTCAGTGCCAGGAGTTTAGACTCACAGTCAGGTTCGTATCTGCTAATAATATGCATCTCTGTCCCACCACACTCACAAGACATGCCATTAGACAATCCTTCTTAATTAAGAAATGCAACCAAGGAAACCCAAAAGTTAAATCAGAAAATGAACATGGGACCTCTCTCCTCCATCACTATTTCTAAACTAAAAAAAAAAAGAAAAAAAAAAAAAAAGGTAAGAATCATAGCCTATGACAAAATTTCTTAAAAGTAGGGCAGGCAGAGCTGATGTTTCCATTGTTTTCATTTGCTCCTGTCACCTGTCTTCCTGGGACTACATCAGTCTCTTAAAAAGCAAACTGTTCTACCTGTCAGCTTTCATCAGAAAACACAAACACAACAGAAACTAAGCTTGAAAAAAATGCTTGCCTGTGATTTGTTCATTTTCACGCTAGACTTGAGCTATACCTTATTACTTTCTATACCTGCTGTTTTCCCATTCAGCTTGGGATTAAAAAATACATATATATTTATTTTGGGTTTGAGTGTCGCCACATACCCTGCAGGGCTGTAAATATGAAACTCAAGTAAGAGAAGCTCAGGATTCTGCACAAAAGTAATGACAGCTGAGCCTCCAAAGTCCTGATTTCTGTGTTTAATATGAACCCCTGCCACCTTGGTCTCCCAGAGGGAGGAAAGCAGTTTTAAAAGCATCAGTTTACATACTTCTTAGTATGAAAGTATTTGTTTATTTTGCTATAATTATGTCAGCATTTCCACCACCAGCTCTTTATTTTCATGGATATAAAGTTTGATTCTAGAAATTATTCTGGCTGAACCTATTAATTTAATGTTGATCTATACCCCATCCTGCCACAAGCCGAAGTTATTATACAGGAGCTGAGAAAGGAGAGGAAGCAGCACTTAATACTGTTTGCTATCAATTCCTGTTCCTATGATTAAAAAGAAATGGAACCCCAAAATCCATTTGTGCAAAGGCAGCTTCCTCACGGTAGCTGTATGCGTGACTAGTGGCGGCACATGTGCTCAACCTTTGGCAAGCAGAGGCACAATGTGCCTCAGTGCAAACAATTCTCCTCCCGCAATTACAGAATATAATTTGGGCATTACAGAAGATCATTTTAATCCTTCCTCATGTGAATGAAGGTCTTTATCATTCACCTGAATTTACTACAGCCTTTCCTAGTGTTTTTAACCCCGCTAAATTGTATGTCATTTCCTCAGGACCCTCTCTCTGCACTGTCTGACCGTCAGGTCTCCCATGCAGCCCCCTTTGTGGTTCTTGCCCCTCCACGTGCCAGCCTGCCTTCCTCCAGATGTCATCAGACAAGGGGGAAAGTTCAGGAAGCAGTGCTAGCAGTTTCTCTGCTTAAAGAGCCTGAATCTGGCTCTGCATCTCTCCTGGTTTTCCCTGTACCTGAGCAGGCATGCATCAGTCCAGGGTACCGAGTATTTATTTGGGATTTCCTGAATGCGGGAGCAGAAGCCCCACTGAGATGGAACTCCAGTGCGGGCCTGGTGCAGTGTAATAAATCACCTGTGGTGGTTATAGTCCACTTCATGAAAAACAAAACAAAGCAAAAGGATAAAACAACCAAAACCTTTAACCTGTATTATCACTGGGGTATGAACTCTCTCCACAGCTTTTACTCTGAATTCTGGTCAAGCCTCAACGGCTAAAGAAATACAATATTAATTAATAAATACAAATGGATTGATTAGTTCATGAAATTGTGATCAAGATAGGTAATTAATAGGTGTCACAGAGTTTATGTGCCTCTTGCACTACTAAATGGGAAGGTTTCCAGCTACCAAGAACATTACTTAGGGCAGGGGGCTAACTGATGGGGCTTACAGCTTCCCTCTCCGTGCCAAAGGACATGGGTGTTTCACGGCTGTCCACCAGCTGGGACAGGGTTCATTTTCTTCACAGTAGCTGGTGCAGTGCTGTATTTTGGATTTGGTGTGGGAACAACGTTAATAGCACACTGACGGTTTTGGTTGTTGCTGAGTGATGTTTATACTCAGTCAAGGACTTCTCAGTTTCTCAGGCCCTGCCAGCCAGAGGGCTGGGGGGGCACGGGAGGTTGGGAGCGGGCACGGCCAGGACAGGTGACCCAGACTAGCCAAAGAGCTATTCCAAATTATGGCACATCATGCTTGGTATAGAAACTGGGGGGGTTGGCCGGGGCTGTCAGTCGTTGCTCAGGGACTGGCTGGGCATCGGTGAGCTGTTGTATTGTGCGTCACTTGTTTTCTTTTCCCTTCCCTTTGGATTTAATTCCTCCCCCCCTCCCTCCTTTTCATTATATCTGTTATTGTTATTATTATTATTATTCTTTCACCTTTCTTTTATTTCAATTATTAAATTGTTCTTATCTCAACCCTCAAGTTTTACATTCCTTTCTGATTCTCCTCCCCATCCCTCTGGTTGAGGGGGTAGTGAGCGAGCAGCTGCATGGCACTTAATTGCTGGCCGGAGTTAAACCATGACAATAGCAAAGGTATATTATAGGGAAGGTGAACAGAATGGTTGGTTGGATGTGTTTTCCCATGCTTACGAGAGAGAAGAGGAAAAAGCAGGGAAGTTTTGTAGGAGAAAAAAAAAAAAAAAAAAAAGGCAAGACTAATAGAGACAAATGGTACCTATCCTGGAGATAATTAACAGAATAGCTATTCGGATCCAAAGAAAATGCAGAGAAGAAACAAGTGCTCTAGATTTAGATTGATCCTTCTATTGATCAAATGGATACTCCAGTATGCCAAGGAGTCAGGAAAAAAGACATTAAAATCCGAGGATTTGTTTTAAGGTTAAAGAAGAAGGTGGCGAAGAAAGCTTCTTTATTCTAAAGAAAACTTCAAAGGTGTTTTGGAACTGTAAAAAGTAAATATCTGCTTGATCATCCAGATGAGGTGCCAGTCCTCACATGGATTTCTTGATTTAAATATTAAAAAATAAACTTTATCAACTGAAGTCATAATTCTTATGAACCTTTCTGCTCAAAATGCCCATGATTATAATAACTTCTGACACTTCGCTTACCAATGACGCCAAAATACGTTGAATGTTATTTTTGTCCAGCTGTTTTATTTTTTAATTTATCTTTATCAAAAAAAGAATATTTAAGTAATTATTCCTCTTCCCCTGACAATAAAGCAGGCGAATTTCTAATTCTTTATATATTTCCAATATCATATAAGTTTCTAACGTAATATAAAATAAGGCCATGATAGCTTAATCTAGGGTTGTCATATATATCCCTATGTATTTACATGAATTAAATGCAAACTAATCATAAATTAGTAAAGCAATTATCAATGTATTTCTAAATAATTACCATTAATTAACACTGTGAACTTTGAAAGCAGAATTAATTCACAGTATCTACAATATTAACCATATTACATAGTTTGAATAAAAAAATATGTACACTTGACATTTGTTTATAATTCTGTATGGATACATTATTTATGTTCATGTAGCTAGTAAAATAAAAAAAATCATAAATCAAATCCAGGTGTTATAGGCTTTCATACATAAATTAGATTTTTTAACTCTCTTGTTCTCATAACCTGAATATCAAAAATTTATAAATACCTGTGATATAAATTCAGCAGCTGCATGCACTTAAATGACAAATTTAGTAACAATATTCACAATAAGACTGAACAGCCAACAATTCAGGAACTCAGTGAATTTGAGTTGTTTCATGTTCTTTTTCAATAGCTAAATACATTATCTTCACTGAAATTTTATTCAAGGCCCATATATACACTACTATAGCGTGCAGCAGATAACGATTAGCAGTGGAATTTTGACAAGGGAAGCATTTCTTGTACTTTTTCTGAAAATGTGCGATTATTTCATTCCATTACAGTTTTGACAGAAAAGATACGAAACCTTTGTAAATCCTTTGTATTAAGTAGTGTAAGAGTCATATTCTGTAGAAATTGTCAAATATTTATTCAAGAATTGATGGTTTCCTGTTCATGGGGGATACTTTAATATGACAGCCTGTCAGACAGTTATTGTAATGTTGATTGCAGTAAGATTGCATAGATTTTGGTTAACACTGTTATTATCTCAAGGAAAGAGACAAAAGGGCTCTGGTCATATAGTTTAATGTCGTAGGCTGTGATTTGTACTAATTGCACTAAAAAAAAAAAAAGGGGGTGAGAAATGTTAATGGTCTGAGAGACTGCTTTTTAGATATATTTTGATTTTAGACCCAGTGAAGTCTTGTGAAGTTTTAACTGTGTGCTGTTGTTCCATTGATTCAAATGGTGAGCCAGAACCTTTTCTTTATATAGAACCTGGGGGCCTGAGTCAGGTATATTTTTTCTATAATCTTGTTTATTTGCCAAAACTACTTACAAAGTTCTACTGTGCTTAAGGTGTAGGAAAACAACCAACCAACCCAACAACCTTTGTTTTAAATTTCCAGCCACCCAGTGCAGAAAAAGATGTTTCCTAAGTTCTTTTTAAAGTCTTGCCACAGCTCCCTCTATCACCTTTGGTTAAGCAGAAAACGTCAGTCTTACTCTAACCTTAATTTTTATGGCCACTTGCATTAGGCAACTGAAGGCTATTATTTGCTTGTTCAAAAAATTGTGGCTTTTGTCACTCCTTTCAAGGCACATCCCTTCATTTTAATGAAATGTCTGATTGGGCCCAGGCTTCAGTTAGCACTTCTCAGTTTAACAATGCACTTGTATTGGCATGCAAAATGTTTTCTATGAAATTTCATTTTCATGTGCTGGTACCAATTATTTTTGTTGCACCTATTGGCTGCTGAAAGATTACTCAATGTGAGGAACGAGGGCTCAGATTCATCAGGAACTGGAAATCGTTTTCAGATAATTAGGACATGCTTAGGAAGGGCAGATTTCAGCAGACACGAGGGAACAAAGCTGTATTTGTGTGTTCAAACTGACAAATCAAGGAGATAACGGGTACAGAAGAAATAATTCTTTGGGGCAACATTTCTGTTGTGGATTAAGATATTGAAAATATGTATCCTCAAGTGAAGAGCATGAAAATAGCAAAACAGAGAATGCAAGGCAAACAGATTGCCGTCAATAGGTTGTCAAAAAATAATCTACAGAGTATATGTGTATAGTTTTACATGAATGTTGTAATTCTAAGAAATAAGATCGGGAAACTAGCATTTCAAATTCAAAAAGAAAAATCAGTAAGCTGTCTGAGGCATGGTGGAAACTTTGTGGAAAGAAGACGATGGGACATTCCAATATCAGGATAAAACACACACAAGAGAAATGCAATAAACTCCAGTGTTGATGAGGCATTTGGAAAAGAGACAACCTTCAGTCTAACCAAATTAACTGACTGACTGTCTCAAAAATAACATAAAATCTGTAAGGAATGGAACCTGAGCCCTGAAACGAGCTTGTTATTTACCTTCTGTTTAGAAAGCTGATGCTAGTTGTGGTGTGTTGACAAAGATCAGACAGACATTTAGGGACAATAACAGAAAAGTTAAGTTAGTACCAGATATTCTTTGGGGATGTCATTAAAACGATTTATGAGAAGGCATAGCCAGGCCTCAGTGAAAGGGTTCTGGTGGATTCTAGAAAAGGTCTGCAGCGTATTCAAGGGCTTCACCTTCTATTCACCTTCTAAAGGGCCCTGTGAACTGTACCACAACCATGGCCATGCCCACTGCTCCATGAAGAGTATCCAGCTTACATCTCTACCATGCAGTGGGATTTGCTCTGAGCACAGGGTGTCTTGCTGTAGTTCTTTGCCCTCTCCCCTTGGACAAAGGCAAGAAAATAGAAGGGGTGGAGCATGAGGACATTCCTGCAGTTTGGTTTAGAGGTAGGCTGGCTGGAGCCTGCTCACTCTGTGCGTGTAGGGTGGTGGAGGAGGTCTGTGGGGCAGAGGCTGACAAGGAGCTCTGCAGCCCCAGGGTTTTGGCAGTGACCAATCTGCTGGAAATGGGGCAAGACGGACCTCTGGCGTGGCCTGCTCTGACTGCTTTTGGGTTCTCAGATAATCTGGTGTCCACTTGTCATGAGGAGGGCCTCCAGCTGTCATAACATCCTTCATGTACTTCTTCTGTCTTGGTATTGATACCACTTGGCCATGAACATGTAGGAAAGACAGCCTGGAGTCTTCACGACCTGATAAGATGATAGTGCAGGTGAGTATTTGTACAACTGCCATTTGCAGAAGGAATGTCACAACCTGAGAAAATTTTAGATCTCAAGACGTCTACACCTGGCAGGTTAGGATGAGCACATAGCTTGAGACCCCATATGGATTGGTGATACATGTGATCAGAGTATGACTGAGCAGTACAGTCATGGAAAGGCCATATAAAATGTGTTTGATGCTATCACTGTTTACAGAGAAAGAATAACTAGAATTAATTGCATTATAAAATAAAGAACTATAAGAGAACAGTCATTTATTTTGGAACCAGAATGACAGAAAGGACATATATATATAGAATATGTGCCCAGTCAATCAGAGCTGATTACTTGGTTTTTCTTTAATTATAATAGTAGTTGTTACATTATGTAAACAGCATTCAATCATTATACAGCTAATTCAAAGATGTATGAGAGAAATAAAATCTCTCGGTCAATTCATTGAGGTGAAAAATTTTAACTGCCAGAGAAAATCCAAAGGCTGGATTATGAGATAAGAAACTGACAAAGAATGAAGATATTTCCAGTATTAAAATATATCCAAAACTGGCAATTGCTTTTGTTTGTTTGTTTATCTTTAATTCCTCATTTCCTGTGCAGGCTGAACATTGCAACATTGAGCGCTTGAGGGTAAAATGGAATCTTTGTACACACAGAAGTGATTTCATTCTTTTTTATTTTGAAGTGAGATAAAAGCAATGAATTAACAAAAGGGAAAGCAAATGATTTTATAAAATGCTTGAGTTTTGATGGCAGTAGGAAATATTGATTACATAGACAAATACTTTTTAAAAAATGTATAATTTGAAGGTGGTGGTTTCTTTCAAAATAAAAAAGGATTGTAGCTGAAATCTGTGCAGAATCTAGCTGGGTAATGTATGTTCTTTAGTATTAATGATATTTGTTGAGGTTTATAATAAAAATCTGAAGTATGGAGATTGTCGGGTTCTTTTCTATGGATTTCAAATTAATTGTTCTGATTTTGTTTTGTAAGTGCAATGAGAACACCACATTTAAAATAAAGTATGAGGACGTAGACAGGATTCCAGATAGATTTTTGAAAAGAAAATCTGTCCTATTATGCATTTCATATGACAATGAACCTTGCATGTGGTTTATGACAGTAAGGTAATGATTCATTCAAGGATTTGTAGCGTAGTATTTATTTTCTGAATTTGCTCTGTTCAGTCTTGTGTTCTTCGTGTTTCCCGAAATAGTTATAAGGAGGCCAAAGTACTCTTCCATCATCTGTTGTGCCCTTGTCATTAACTCCCTTGGTCTGTAATGCTTTAAAAGTGTCTAGTTGAGACTGGGAAGTCCAGACCAGGACAGGAGAACTTAATAGAAAAAAGAAAGAAATGCCCAGGCATATGATGTTGGTTCATTGTTTCTAGGGAAAAACATTTATTTAAAGGTTGCAAGACATGTAATCTCTGATTATTGGTGTTAGCAGGACTCTCAAAAGTCATCTTGATTTTTTTTATTTTAACATTAAGTTCTGTTTCAGAAGAAAATCTTTGTAAAACAATGCTCTTTGCTTCCCTGTGTTTCATTCTTGGAGTCTGCATTCAATAATAAGACCCTTGACCCCAAATGCTTTCTGGTGCTTTGATTTCTTTCAAGAGTCCTCCAGGACATGTAAATGTATGCTTCTGGGCTTAACAACAAGTGCATACATGTTGTCAGCTTTGAGCTCAAGCCTAAACCCTGTTGGGAATCAGTGTAGACACTTCTTGTGTCTATTTTGTGTTTGAGTTCCAGTCATGTAGGCACACCTGGAGCATGATTACTGCAGTGGGCCATCAAAAAGTGCAAGTAAGGGAAGTGATTTTCTTTTTTTTCTCATTGCTTTTTGATCAAGAAGCATCCTTCTTTCCCATCCTGTACTATACTAATTAGAGCAAACAGGGTTCTGGTTGAAGATAGGACAGACTTCACTTTGCTTCCATCATGTGTCTAAAGAAACTGGACACAGTGAGCTCACCAGAAAACCATATTTTAGTATGAGGAAATGTCTTGATTTTTCTTTTGGAGACACACTGCTTGTAATTCACATTCATTGGGCCAAAACATGAGACGGACATAGCAAGCAAACAAACAAATGAAGTTATGGCTTAGCATTTCTAGCTTTGGCTGCAATTACATATGATATAAGATACTAAGAGCAATAGACTAGAACCATGGTGTTATTCTTCCTTTATCCCTAGGCTATACAGAGTGGTAAGCCTGACTGCTAGGCAACCAAAAAAAAATCATGTCTTGTTGAAGTCTTCAAGAAAGAGATTGGATACATAGCTCCAGGAGGAGAGCTCGTGGATTCCTGTCTTTCTCCTTATACAGCCTCAGCCAGGCAGCACTTCGTCTTTGGCAATCCATCTTCATTACTGTGGGGTACTCCCTGCTTTTGAGCTTTCTGTTTTTTTTCCCACAGATTCCCCATATACAGCAAGACTTGGAAATACTAGCAGTGTTTTTAAGCTTCTCTGTTAATCTGTTTTCCATGGGATTTCCCGAGATTACATAATGGATTTATGTCAGAGCTATTGAGAGAACAAGTACAGAAGTACTTGTTGCGTGTTTAGGTAAGTACTTTGGGGAACATACACAAGCTTTGATAGGCTACTAATTTCTATTTTTCTTCAAACAGAACTCTAATTACCTGCCCACACCTCTGCTATTAAAAATGGCATGCTAGATTCTCAGCTGGTACAAACCAGTAATACAGGTCTAATACAGATAAAACCTTGGCAGACTGGATAAATAAGTTAAATATTTTCCAAAGGCCGATTTACACTGACTGCAGTCAGATTATGGTTTTTACTATAAGATAATTTATAATAGAGATGCAAGATGACAAGGCAGATGTTCAGCACTTTTCAAGGAGCCATGTGTCAAAATTGACCTTTCCTGTGGAAATATCTACAGCTATTGTTGATTCAGCGATCAAAGTCACATCAGGAAAGAAAGATTATGCTTGTCAATCAGTATGGGTTTGCTGTAGCAAAGACTCCAGACCTGTGAGAGCCCTTCTTGCTGTCACATTGTGGTTAGAATGCACATAGGACTAAATAGAACACCAAGCAACTCTCCTGGTTCAGTGCCGTAGTAAAATAAGCAAAGGATTTCTTCCCTGCATGGTCCAAGACAGACACTCAAGCTGTGGGGGAAAAAAAAAAAAAAGAAAAGAAAAAAAAAAAAAAAAGAGGAACTAATTGTTTCTTTTCCCAGGAAGGACAGGAAGGAAGCCTTTATGGGGAAATCCCTACAGACATCCAAGTCCCTTTGACCATGAAATAATGCTCAATAGCCTTTGCACTGCACCACGAAGCAGGCTATTGCAGCTGATCCAGGGAAATACAGCACTGGCACTGGAGTACCCCACAGTTTTCTTCTCTCAAGTCACAATCTGGGAGCCCTGTTCCTTAATCCCTTGCTTGCACAGGAGAAGAAGGCTTTAACTCCCTCTTTCCTCCAACAAAATTTTTATCAAAAAGGTTTTAATCTTTTTTTTTTTGTTTGTGTGTCTGCAGTAAACCAGGTTTTGCACTGCAGCATAGGATCTGGGTTTTGAAAACCTATAATCTGATTTGGACTGTATTATTTTGGTTCACAGCCATCTCTGTTGGTTAGCAGGAGATGAACTTGGAATGGTGTAATAATATTTCAACAACATGGACTGAGAGTGAACAAATTAATATGTATAAATAACTGAAACAGAGTTTACATTAAGTAAAATTCTTTCAAAATGCCAGGTTATCTGAATTCCATTATCAACAAGGCTGTAGCAATCATCTAAAACCCATATCACATAATAGCTAAGGATCAAGAATGAAAATTATCAAGCTAAGTGAGTACTGGCGATACAGAAGGAAAAAAACCCCAAAGATAGAGAAAGACTATCACTAATGAAACAACCTCTATAAAGCTTTAACAGGAAAAACACAGCATAAATGAAAACATCTAAGGAGCAAAAGTATCAGACTCGCAAGTCTATGTGCATATTTAAACCTGTATCCTTCATATGCAGTGTTTGCGCATTGATTCACTATTGTGAATATAAATAAATACTTTGATATGCAGACGGTATTGCACTGAACATGAAATAAATCTGGAGGTAAATAAATCATCTGGATTTTAGTGATTGCCTAGAGACTGCTTTTTATGACCTGATTTCTTACACTGTGAGCAAGCAAGTGCCAATCGGTGTACATATGTATATACATATATGTGTTATATATATGAGTCTAAGTAATAAATTGATCTAAAATCAGAAAATTGTAATTGACTATGGCAAAAAAGGAGACAGAGGGGATGGGGATAAAAGGGGGAAATTCTTTCAGAAAAGTTTATATATCTGACACCCATACAACTACAGTGAAAAGGAGGACAGCTTTTGTTAAATGCCTGTGCTTGTTTCAGGGGCCAATAATGACACCAATTAGAAATAAAGAAAACCCTAGAGGGTTTTAAGGTAAGATGAAATAAGGTAATGACTGTTATAAATTGAAAGAGTCGTAAGAAAAAACCCTAAAGATACCAGGGAAAAATCCATAGCTTGTATTGCTAAGGATAATATGAATCAGTTTTTATAGTATATTAGATACAAAATGAATCTTAGGCTTGATGTGAGCAATGTAATAGGTGGGGATGGTAAAATTGTTAGCAGTGATGTAGAAAACGCAGAAGTGCTGAATAAATATTCCTTTCTTTACTTGGAAGAATGGGGATAATATACTCATATAAAGTACTTTCTGGTTCATTGGTAACTGGAAAGGATAAAATGAACTACAGGCCAACCTTTTAAAATCTACAGGTCCCAATAACTCCCAGTTGACTCCTAAAATAGTGTGGCAGGTACATCTGTGGCCTACTGGTGATAATTAATAATATAAATTGAATACTGGCTATAGCTTAGAATGCCAAAAGAATAAGAATACTGTGCTACTGTACAAAGAAGGCAAGTGGAAAACTGGGCTGTCTAGTCAGACAGTACTAACAGGCAACATAAGCTAAAAGTGATACAGGATTTGTTTTTTAAATGCAAGAATGAAAGAATGCTGATATAGTCAGTAAGAAGAGATATGATTTTATGGAATTCAGGACCTACCAAAAACATCTGATTCTATATTTTACAGATTTGTGTGTTTCGTTGATAAAATTATCTGTAGATACTCTGAGGTTTCTGTTGCACATTCAACACTGCTGAATAACTGTTTAAGAATTAGATGATTTAAATTGAATAAAAAACTTGGAGACTGACAGTGCTGACATAAAGTAAAGTTATGCAGTCAGCATTGCGCTGGTGAGTTTGTAGTTGGGTTTAATGATACAAAATGGCTTCTAGGATAATCTGGAGGAAAATATGAAGTCATTTTTGTTAAAATTTGAAGACAAAAAGATACTTGGCAGTACTGCCAAGAGTAGGATCAGTTTTGTGCTGGTTGCATCCAAATGCAAAACTGCATACATAGGAAAAAAACAACAGGAAGCCCTTATCTGTGAGACGATGGACTACTAAATAGCAACTCTGGAAGGATTTTGGCAGGGTAATATACAAGCATCTTAATATGAGCTCCCTGTGTGGTGTCATGACTCAAAAGCATAGAAGGAAATAGAAACCAGGGGAAGCGTTATGATTATATATGGGATTGAAGAATACCCTATCTAGTTATGCTGCCACTTTTAAAAGAATATTGAAAAATTGGAAAAATATACAAAAAAGCTAAATAATAAATCAAGAGCTACAAAAAATGCCTTCAAGAACATAATTAAGATGAAAAGAAAAGCTGCAAGAACTTGTTTGCAGTGGAAGAAAAGAGTACCAAAAGCTGAAAGAGAAAGCAAATAAACACATAGCAAAAATGAGGCTGGAAGATGAACAAGAATAAACCCAAAATTTAGAAAAGTATTTTTAATAGTGATAACAGTTCACCTCTGGAACAAGATTGATGGATTATATATTTTGGTGTGACAGCAGAACAAGACAGTATGCCTTTCCTGAAAAGGTATCTCACTCAAACAAGACTCAGGCTGAAAGCTGATTTATTTAGATGGATTGAATGGCTTCCAACTCAAAGAAGGCAGAGCACAGGTTTATTCTAGTTTCCAACTGTTGAACATGGCTATAGCTTACTTGTTTTTATAAGGACTTTTGAATGCCATAGACATCAGTTTTCCATTACTCTTATGGAAAAAAAACCCCTTAAGCTCAAAATATTGGACCTCAACTTCAAAACTTTTGTATTATAATTAAATAACAGAAAAGGTATTGGAAAAATATGTGGAAGAGGGTTAAAAAAAAATAAAAATTGGAGAAAATGCACTAAAAAGTCAGTACAAGTTCACTGTTATCTGAAGTATAAAAAAAAAAAAAAAAGGGATGTGCTGGAAGAATAAAATCATATAGTGTGATAGGCCCCAAGCCTACTTTATCGCTAAGAACATCCCTGCAAAAAACTAATGTGCTGTGTAATGGCCATAACTGTATTAAGAGCTATAAGGAGAGCTAAAAATATCTCTTATCTTTGAATTGCTTTGTGGCATGGGAAATGTCACCTTGAAGGTAGGAAGAAAACAGCTATTTACTTTCTAGAAGAGCAGGAAATAAGTCTGCTGTAGCTGTGCAAAGTGGGCATTTCCCAATTAAGCCTGATGTAGTTATGGTATAAGGGCTTTGAATAGTTTTGCTGCCAACAATTCCTAACAGCCTTGTTCACTTTCATTTTTAATGGTTTGCCAAACTGAGTATCTGTTCTCCAGTGGTTAGTGTTTGTAACTAATGATGATGATAGTATAGGGTCAAGCTTAAGAGTGTCAGTGGAAAAGCAACGCAATATTATAAATAACAATTTCTTCTTGCCCTACAATATGCACCAGCAGCCCTCAGCAGGATTTTTGTCCCTTCAAACGTATGTATTCACATCTGAGAGAGTCACTGGTGGATACCAGTTGTGCACAACTAGGAGTCAGATAGGGATAAATGATAGGGAATTGCCATTGCTAGCTGAATACGGCACTGGAAATGGTTAGAAAGGAAAAGATGCAGTGGAAGAAACTCTGCTGGGGGGAGGTTTGGAGAACTCTTCCAAAAGTTCACAGAGGTGTCTAAGTATTAAGGAAAATACAAAAAAGTATCACTCATTTGATTGCCAATTCACTTTGATCGGTGTTAAATGATTTTCTTTTTTATATTCTTAGTATTTTGTGTTTGTCTATTTTCTGGTATTTTATAATAACAGGACTTTCTCCTCATTTGATTTCTGAAGCGACGCATAATGAGTCTGTCAGTGGCATTAAGCTAAAATATATTTGCAGTATATACAAATTTGGCTAGCTGTGCTTGAACTAAGTTTTAATAAAAAGTAAATTTAGAAATAGTCCCCCTTTGGTTATTATCACCAGTTGGAATAAGATAATTAAATTAAATCACCATGGACTCCCTTAAGGAAGCTGCAGTTTTCTTTCAATCAGTCTTTTAGATACCATGACTTGACTTTATAACAAAGCAATTATTACAGCATCTAAAAATGGGTTTGTTTCTAGATAGCATTTTAAATAAAATATTTCAAGACACATTTAAATCGATAACAACGAAATGTATCTGAGGAACTTGAATTTAAGAAAGCATATTTCTGCTGTGGTTGTATCCACTTTGGCAACCCGAGGTTTTACTTAGAGAAATCTTTATGTAAGAAGCAATTTGCTCAAGGTGAAGTTTTCTTGCTCCCGTACACAGGACGTTTACACATTTCCTGAAGGCTTACATTACTTACTGCAATAGTCTAATAAGCTAATGACCTTGCCATAAGCTTCCTTACTGAAACTGACATTTATATTTGTATGGTTAAATAAAACATGTAATGAGGGAAAACTCAAGAAAGAACTGATTATAATTCAAAGAAACATATCATAGATTTTATCATTTTTACCGACAATCAGAACCCATGTGTAATGGTGATGTCAACTACAATCTCTGTTAATTTGATCTCCTTTTATATTAGGCGTGATGATTCAGAACTATTGTAACAAAATGAAATAACAGTGCTACATATTTCCGAGTGGGAGATCAGAAATGTAACCGCACTTGGTTATGTTATCAAACCATGATGCTGACTGTTACAACCATCAGGGAATTCCTCAGTAGTATATAAATGTCTGAAGTAGATTGTAGCAATAATAACATAATACTGAAGTGGTATGGCACCCTTGGGCACCAGTGTAAACATTTGCTCCTTTCTTGACTTTTTGAGATCCTGTTTTTTGTACTAAAATGTGTTTCTAAAAAAAAATAATATTACTGATAGACTTCCAAGTAGGGCATATTAAAGGTACTGGATAAAAAGGCTTTGAAGCGTGTTCTGTTTAGCTGTTTGTTTTTAAATTAGCATGTGCTATGCAAAGAGCTGGTGATAGGGTATACATCCCAAGGAGAGGGAATTAGGCAGAGGGTACCAAACCCAAGAAACTGGGCAGTCCTCTTGTTACCGAAATCTCGGAATAAAGAACTTATCGACACCAATGTGATGTAGATAAGCAGACACTTCTTTATTGACGGCCGGGTGCATGAGCGAGTCCTCTCACGATCAACACACACCAGGTCCCATAATCAGATTCCATATATAGAACTTATTCATACATATTCATTAATTATTCATACATAATCATAACATTTCCCGTAAATCATTTACATACTCTCCTCCTATATCCGATTATGCGCAGCAAAGCTTAGAAAGGTCTAGAAATGGCTCTGGGGTACAATTTAGGTAGGTGGTATATGAGTCGGTAGTCGCGATCTCCCCCTGCCGGAATTACCTTTTACTAAAGTTCACAGTTTCTTGGCAGGCACCTATAAGCTGTTCCAGTCGACTCTCCCCAGTTCCTATTAATCTCATATTCTGACATTTCAATGCACCTCTGCGTACAGAAGACTGGTTAAATACAATGGAACCTTCCAACCCTAGAGTTATTACAATAGTTCCAGGCCCTTCTTCTAGCCTTGGTACAAGACGTACAAAAGATTCCATAACGTCTCTTATTGCGTATATGCAAGTTTGCTATAATTTTTTTTTCCTTAGCCTTCTACATTTTAACTCTATTATATGATTTTATAAAATCAATTAATTAATCAAATAGAATAAATCGATTTTAACTTATTAACTAATCGGTAACACTCTATGATCAATCGCAATCAATGTTGCTATTGCTAGTAACAAGTCTCAGTCTTTGTACTGACTTTGCACGACTTCACAGACAAGGTTTATCAGACTTACTTTATCTAAACTTTCCTTGCCCTGCTTGGAGTTTTGGGGTTTGGGTTTTTTGTTTTGGTTTTGGTGGGTTTTTTTGTTGTTGTTTTTTTTTTTGTTTGTTTGTTTGACTGAAACAGCAATCTTTCTAATGGCCTAGTGGCCATGCCCCTGGTTTGTTTTACTTTTGATTATTTTTTGGAATAATTGGTAGCAGTCATGACTACTTATGTTCTGAAGAATGAATTATTTATGGATCCAACCTAATGATAGAGTGTAGAGGAACAGGGGAATGGGGTAGTAGCAGAGGCCCTGAAATTGTTGACATGGGGTGCACTGTAGGGTACGGTGTGCAGGAATGAGATGGTAAGAGACTAAGACGGATCAGGCTAATGCTGGGGATCTATAAACAATTTACTAGGAGATAGTTAAAGAAATGCATATCTGGGAGCTGATGAGAACTGGCTTTAGGGTAACAGAAATAAAAATGCACAAGTATCTAACATATAAAATGCATGATATACAGTAACTTTGGAAGTAGGGTCAGAGAAGAAGGAACAGATGTAGATTATGTCAGCAGATGTGGAAAAAACCCAGGTGGGTTCTAGAGTGTGAAGGAAAAAACCATAAATATCGTAGTCCTCCCAGGAGGGTGAGTGTATCATCAGAGTCAGTGTATAACAATTTTAATTGTATTATTGATTATTAAGACTTTTTCTGTAACAGTGATTTTTTCCCCCCTGTAATTTGATCGGAACTAATTATTCTTTTATTAGACAGTTAAGTTTTCTAGAATTTTAACAATCAATTCCTGGCATTACATTTAAGGTGTGTTTCCTTTTTGCTTATTACAAGGTTTTGAGAATAACAGTATGTATGCATGGTACAATGTAGAGATCTTTAAGCAGCATCCTCACAAAAACTTTAAACTGTAATGCCACGTGGTACAACACTGGTGCTAATGTTAAGATCTGGCAAGGACATATCAACACTGTAATCTAGTGCTTGGGATAGCTAAATCAATTATTTTCAGTATTAGTCTAGTGTGCTTGGAGAATAGCAAAGAATTGCAGGAAACAAGCTGAAAATGCTCACTCCTGGGACTATGACTACCAAAAGCCACGTACACATGGTACCATGAAAACTGTGGAATTGGTGGAAGTTTTGTTTACAGAATAGACCACTGTATTTTTATCTGATATCTCAACCTAAAAGGTAGCTCTCTGAGATCCCGTTATGGGGGAAGTAGCATAGTTCTCACTTTCTGACATAGATCTGACTTTTTGGACTCTCCATTGAGATTACCAATAATGGTGAGCTATTAGAGTGGTAGGACTGTCACAGCACTCTCCAAACTAGCCGGCTGCAACAAGGTGTTTTACTGTTACATATCAAGTTAACTTCGATAAGTAGTTAGCACGCCTTGCCCCAGCATGACTACCAATCGCCCACAAGGTCTCAAAGGTCCATTGACTGTTCGTGCTGTTTCTTCATACTCTTCATGCCAGTCCTTCTGCTGCGTTCTCCTTGTCTCTCCTCCCTTCGCTTCTTCCAGGTCTCTCTTCATAGGCTGCTCCTCTTCCATACCCCTTAGAGCTATTTAACCACTTCACAGGAACCTTATCCACATCAGCCAACCCACCGCCCCTGAAGCCAGCCCACAGCTGTGTATTATCAATGTTAATTAACCTGCCTTTGTTCCTCTACAGTAGACTTGGTAACGGAAACCCAAGTATCAAAGCATTTTGTGTAGGCATACAAATGTCAATGGCAGCTAGGTAAACCAACAGACAGAAGAAAAAAAAATGTAGTGTTCTAAATTAACATTGTGTCTTGTGAAAGAGCTCAGAAGAGAAAAGTTTGTATTTAGCTGCTGGCGGAGATTAAACCACGACACCAGTCTCTCATTTGCGGTAAGACGTATAAATCCATAAGTATATAGACTTTCATGTGACTAGTTGTGCAGGTGCTAACAATATATGAGTGCATGAACATACATTCTTACATCAAAAAGGTAGTGTAGAGAAAGCTGTATTATTTGCTGTGGTGAACTGTAGTTTAGCCAGTCTTTTCTAAATTTGTTTTTTTATTGATGCCTGATTTAAACCCTCTGTATCTTTACTAAGATTTTCTCTCAAGGTTTCACATCTTGTCCATTACCTTTCTTACTTTATTTTTATTGGTATATATTATTCTGTCTAGTATCTGTGCACAGATTCTTTACTTGCAAGTGACAAGTCTTTTATTTGTATTGCTTCCCTCAGGGGAGGAAGAACTTGACTCTTTTATTGCTGTCTCTCTAACCATTTTCCTTTTTCCACAAATTTGTTCAAAGTCAGAAACCTACAGTTCAAGCATACTCTGATACATGTCCAGAGCTTAAACAATCCTGTGCATATTGGAGAAATGTGCAATTTTCAAATTAATTAATTTGTTCTACTTCTCAGTATTTTCTCAACAGTATTGGCATTAATTTTACACAGTTTTTAAATCATGCAAGAGTCCATGCTAAAATTTATAATGTATGCAAAAGCAACGAGTGATTGTCACATTTTTCAATCTCTGTTACACAGTTCAATCAAGCCAGGAAGCAGTTTTGTATCAGGGTTCTGAACTTTCTTCTTCCAAATAAATTCTACTTTCTGGAAATGTAATTTGGTTTAAGTGCCTTGAATCCAGTTTTGCCTGATGTTCAAGCTGGCATCCTCCATTCACTGTCTGGTTGTGTAAAGTTATATGCACAATCTGCAATGTTCAGAACCTCCTGTGTTGTGGTTTAACCCCGGCAGGCAACCAAGCACCATGGAGTCGCTCGCTCACTCCCCCTCACCCAGAGGGCTGGGGAGGAGAATCAGAAAGGAATGTAAAACTCGAGGGTTGAGATAAGAACAATTTAATAGGTAAAGCAAAAGCCGTGCATGCAAGCAAATTAAAGCAAGGAATTCATCACCACGTCCCAAGGGCAGGCAGGTGCCCAGCCATCTCCAGGAAAGCTGGGCTCTGTCACACGTAATGGCTACTCAGGATGACAAACGCTATAATGGCAGGTGTCCCCACCTTCCTTCTTTCCCCATTTATATACTAAGCATGATGTGCCATTATATGGAATGTCCCTTTGGCTAGTTCGGGTCAGCTGTCCTGGCCCTGTACCTTCCCAATTTCTCGTGCCCCCCCAGCCCTCTGGCTGGCAGGGCCTGAGAAACTGAAAAGACCTTGACTGAGTGGAGTATCAACATCACCCAGCAACAACTAAAACCATCAGTGTGGTTATCAACATTGTTCTCACATCAGAGCCAAAGCACAGCACTGTACTAGCTACTAAGAAGAAAATTAACTCCATCCCAGCTGAAACCAGGACAGATACTGTCTATGTTGCAGTGGAATCGACAGGCCCTAAACTCGATGAGGGGCCCATGATGCAGGTGCTTTGTGTACACAAAGGCTATTTCTACAAATTTGCAATCCCAAGCCAAGTGCTTGGTCCATGGACTTACCTGCTGCACTTGTGCTGCATACAAAACCAGTAAGGAAAACATGGATTATTTCTGTTTCTAGTGACAGAACTTAAGAACAGAAAATTTCACTGTATTTCAGTAAAATGCTAAGTAAGCAACACATTTACTTTTAAGTAAACACTGGATCTAATCCCTCTTCAGTAAGCATATACAAGTATGTTCTCGACATCTAAGTGAACGAAGTAATTCACAAACTTTGATGCTTTTGAGAATTCTGTTCTTTTTGGTAGTAAACTCTTCTATATACAAAAAGAAATATTAATGAACTTAATGTATACTTACAACTGCACTGCTAAACTTGGGCCCAAATGGTTTGTTTATGATCCGTACTGGAGCCATGAACTAAATTTACTTTCTGTGATCTCTTATCTAACCTTTACCATAAACCCCTCTCTAATGATGAATTTACAGATCTGAAAACTACATAAATGAGTCAAATTCACATGTGAAAATTCTCTTATTTTGTACTGAAAATTAATATTGTAAGAAAAGCAATCACACAAAAGGATCCTAGAGAGACTGAAGTCACAGTATGTCTGTAATTCAAGCTCTTCTGAGGCACAGAAACATTTTTTATTTAATATGCAGGTGCATATTTACTATTTTACCTTTGTTTATGAATCTAGCTATAAACTTTGGTATGTGAAACCAATTTGGCCGTCACTGAGTAGCTTGCACATTAGCAGTTTTAGAAGCATAGCTCAGGTGTCTTCAAGTCTCTGCTATCTCTCCTGGGGGTGTTAAGATTTTTACATGTCCTCTTCATTCCATTCCTCAACACTGGTGCAGCCCTCCAGTACTCCTTGCCCTTAGTGTGCTATTAAATTTGGCCAATACTTTCCCCATTTCTCTGCCTGCCTTTTGCAGAACTCTAAAACGTAATTCCTCTGAGCCTGGAGCTCTCACTGCTTTGTATAGCTCTAATTGCCTAATTACCTGTTCAGTGCACAATGGGGAAGAATTTTAACATTTTCCTTCCTCTGTTTGGATTTTTGTTTCTGTCCCTTTTTTTCAGTCACATTCACCTTCTTAGTCTCCAACACCAGAATATCCCATTCCTTCCTTTCCTCTGTTTGCTTTCCATAAATGTATAAAAGAAGAACTTTTTACTGTATATCTAGATTTATCCTGTTATCTTTATTTTATTAGCTGTTTTGCCACAACGAGCCTTAATAATTTTCTACAGTTTTTAATGCTTTTCTATACACTAATCATTATTTTCTTTCCCTGGGCCTTTACGAGTTTGATAAAGAATATCTTTTTCTCTGACAATCTTTGGATTATGTTATTTATGCTCATGCTCCTCTTTATACCTGATGTATTTTTACTAAGTAGCATTATTAGGTATGCATCATTTGTCTTTATTAAGTGTAACTTGCACCTATCAGATTGGCTTAAGGAAGTTTTATTTTTATTCTATTTTTACTTTGATAACAAGCACAGCAATTTTATCTCCTTTCACAGATTCTCTTTTACTTTTACGTCTTCAAACATATCCTCTGTGTTACTTCGTACCAAGAAACCCACTGTGTTTGTTATCTGTTTGCAGAGCTGAATGTGAACGCTCTTTGGTATTGTATGTGTGCATCTACCCATTCTTCCAATCTCATTCCCACAATTAATGTACTCCAAGCTTTACTAGGTAATAAAAATCTCCCTTTTCTTATTAGTACTTTGGCCTTTTTATACTTTTCTTTTATTTGCTCAGTCAGTTTATAGTCTACTTGCCCTTTCTTTGTTGAGGCATTATAATAGGTTTCTGTAACTACAATAGTTTGCACTTTGAAACATCTACAATCTCAGTCCATAAAGACTTAAGCTGATGTAGGTTTCACCTGATCCAAATAACCAGTAGTGGTTAGTAGGTCTAAGACACATACAGTTAGCAACATATGTCTCCTACTGTTTGCATTACACATTTATGCCACATGATACTTAGCGATATAAATGCTATGGTAACCTTAGGTAAACTTGCTTCATAATTCCCTTAAACCTGACAATTCCCATATTGCAGTGCATGCCGATGCCAAGGAGATTGGTATTAACCTACTCCCTGTTGTTCTTTGGAAAGTGCTATTGTCATCACTTTAAAAGGGGTAAAAGACAATTTATATTATAGTTTGGTATGGAGATGCATCTAATCAGAAAAAGAAAAACTCAGAAGCAACAGTCTTGTGTCAGAAAGACTGTGATATTTCAAAGAGCATTAAAGATGTATGTAGATATTCAGAATCATTCTTTGGTATTACACAGCTGAAGTTTGAGATCACTATATGAGTCTCTCATGTGATCTGTGTTATTAATTCCAATACATGTTCAGTAATGCTGCTGAAAAACTACTTTGTTTCATATTTCTTGTGAATTTATTTTGTACTATCTCTGGGAGATGTATTCCCTTGATTTTTTGTGTTAACTTTGCTGCAAAAAAAGTTCTGCTATAAGATTTACTGATTTCTAGGTTGTAAGGCTTTCTACACTATTTCAAAATCCTTCCTGTTGAAAATTCAAAAAACCCTGAATTTCAACAGCATTTTCATTTTTGCAGGTGAAGTTGTCACAAAATGTGAAACAAGTACAGTAATAAACAATATTTAATAGGAACACAGATAATATTATTTTTTTCTGAAAAAATCCCAGATTTTTAAAAAAAGTTGATGTTAGAAATCACCAGGCCCGTTTTTCTGAAAATGCAGGAGATGCAGATTTATTCCTACTCTGTGTAGGAAGATGGCGAAGGCGCTGGAGCGGCATCTACACTGTGTGCCTTAGACAATGGTTAATTGTTTATTTTCTCTCTCCAGCATTACTTCTTAGACTAACCAGATATGGCAATCATCACTTGCTGTTTTCCAAATGGAGCATAAAGCACTGTCACTTTAGAGACAAACTAATGTTGTCTCTGAAACTGTCCTGTTTCCATTTCACCCCTTTCAAAGTACATATACGTTCGTTGTTGATGCTTTATTTGGTATGGATCACTGTTCAGACATCATTTATTTATGTCTCTAATATATTCCTAGCAGCAGCATCTCCCTCCCTCCCTCCTTCTCTCTCTCTGTTTCTCTCCCTTTTTTTTAAAAAGGATAATCTTACTATGCTGACAATTCTGTTTTTAACACCCTGTGGAAAATATTGTTTCTCTTAAGCACATCAATGTTGTGCTATATTTTGACATCTCACTGCCTGATTTAAAGCTAGTTGAAGATTTTAATTCCGTTTCTATGCAGTCTCTGACTGCCCTGAGAATCCTATTTTACTTTTTTTAAAAAGAAAGGTTGTTTAATGGAGTTTTTATTCACATTTTCTTTTGGGCATATTTGCTAGTCTTTAAACCTTAGGATTGTTGATTCCATTACTTTGTAGATTTTATGTGCCCTTAGTTGCAGTGAACTAAAAGCACCTTTTAAGATGTTAACTGTTATTTGCAAGGTGTGATTTTTGTTGTTAGTTGAGTTCGTAATGGTAGAACTAACCTTGCTTGCTGAAATGTTTCCTGAGGTAGCAGACCATGCACTGTGCAGATGGTGGAACGAGGGAAGCAGATAGTAATCTCAAGAGACACTCAAGTATGTCCATAAAGTGCAATGCACTGCTGTGAAGAAATCCCGGAGCGCTGAATGAGATAGTTTTGGATCTGGAAACATAATGTCATGTGTAGGGTAATTGAGGACCCAGGCTTGGCACTGTTGGATATCATGTGGATATATTAGTACTCAGGGCACTAATTCAGTCATGTCTAACAAAGCACTGCTATGAAACATCTGTTCTTAATTTCCTATCCATTTCTAATCTGTGGGATTAATGCTGTATGCTTGAAGAACTACTGTGCAGGCTGTGTTCCATATAATTGGGAGGGTAATCTGGATTTGTGCAAGTGGGTGTGTGTTTTAGAAGAGTTTAAATGACAGTTATGGGAAGCACATTTTCCTCCATGAAAAACTGCCAACGATAGCGGATGTGCCCCTGTCCTATTGCAGCCCTTTTTCTCAGCTGCTGGACATGCCAGACGCTGGACCTCTGCCTGCAGGAGGCCAGGAGGCCACCTTTGAGTCAGTGGGACTTGGCTCACCAGTCAAGGTTGAGGTTCAAAATTTCCTTCCAGCTATCAGCCATGTAGATTCAATTGTAGCTGTTCAAACAAGCACTTTTGCTTTGCTTTTACACAATCACCATTTATGAAGTTCCTGGAGCTGGAAGGCAGCTGGCAACACTGCTCTACAGAATGGGTCAATGTGGTAATTGCAAGCACATTACCCGAGTAATTCCCTACTTCTTTCCACAAATTGATGAAACAATCACGGTACCTCTGAGTGCAAACAATTATTAGTTAAACATTTACTAGATGATTTGTGTAAATACATTTTAGCCTGTGGCTCCATGGACAACACATTGCTCCCCTTTTTCTTACAGTGTATAATCAATTAACTAAACCAATACTGTTGATTTGCATTCTAATACTTTCAAAACAATGGGATAATAATTAGCATGAGCATGTAATGATAGTATGCATTTTGATTATATTTGGTAATATTTTGACTAGAATTTATCCTCAGTAAACATGAACAAGAGTTTGATACCAGAAATAAAGTAACCTTTCTTTTACTATACTGTTAATGAATCATTGTATCTGTATTTTCTGAAGTCAGTTGAGTATCTTCATCGTATGCTAGAGAAGGGTCTATCCTATAAGCTTTCTTCAGTTGCTGTCTTTGAGACCAGCCATCTGCTTCAGAAAGAAGATGCCAGAAACCATTACTATGCTGCAGCAAAGTGTTTTCTTAAGTACTCCAGATTTATTTTTGTTACAGCTAATCGTAAAAAGAAATGTGCAGGAACTAAATCAAATAAAGAGGGATTCAGAGGCAATAAGTATTTTAAATTGTTGGATAATATTGTAAAGTTGACATTCAGGTTCTATGTGTTTGTGGGTGCCTGCATATTGTAAACTATTACAATTTATACACACACAAACTGTACGAGTTATAAAAGCATAACAGTATTTTTCTTTCATGATTCTACTGACATAAGACAAATACTTCAGATTCACTACCACAGCCTATAGTGTCATCCACTGTTACTGTATAAAACATGCAGAGCAATAGAATGTAATATAGTTTATGCTCTGCCTTATGCTTTTTTCAGTATATGAAGAAATATATGTTCTTGAATCACAGGTAAGCAAAAGAACTGGCACATCTTAACAGATCCTTGGCTTCAGATTCAGTGCCATGGATGCTGTCATTTGTTGAGTGTTGCCCTTGGGCTCAGTTGCTGACTGAAGTGACCCAAGCTGGCATCTTCTGGACATGTTTTTGTCCTGTAATACACAGTGTTTAGTAGTCTGTGTAACAGACATAGGTACTGCACAAGCCAAAAAGAGAACGGTGCTATTATTTTACTTTCTTACACATTTGGCCCCATCACGTATTCACCTTTTACAATACAAACCGGATGAAAACATACTATGGATATTAGTCTCTGAAATGTCGGCTGTTTGTCAAAGTAGCAGATTATAATGATACTTTTTGTAATGAGTATATCTAACTTTATCCTTTAATCAGATGCTGCTGCTGACCAGTAACTTCATAACAATAGCTGTGTTCTTGGTGATGACAACCTCCCATGTTGTGCTATTTTTCCATTCTAGCACTTCAGTGTTGCTCAAAATTATAGTTAATACAGGCAGGAAACTAAAACTGAGCTAGTTTGTGTGACTCATATAAAAATAACACACAGTTTTCTAACAACATTTAATTCTTCAACTGTTAATCCTCACTGAGATGATCGGACATAATTCTCTCCATTGCCAAAATTCTGTTTGGCAGAGTATGACTTCTTCTCCCGACAGATTTGTCTACCCTCCCTCTCTACCTCCCTCCCTCTCCTTCCCTCTCTTTCTATCTTCTTTGAGTTGATATTTAAAAAAAAAATAAAAATCAGTTTCTGATAGGATAAATGATTGTGGAATTTTTGAAAGGTAGTCTCACTCTCAAGATGGTTCCCTTAGAATTAGTAATATTTTTGCCTTTTTTTCCAAGTATCCTCAAGTAAAACTTCAAGGTCTAATAGAAGTAGATGACTAGCTGACAGATGGAAAAGATTGATTTGATTGGTAGTCAGTGGTTCTCAAATATTTTAAGCAAGGCTTCTGCATCTGTTTGATCAAGTTCCAGATCTGCTTCAGTAAATTCAAAAGTCAGTTATATCCTTGCTCATTTGTCTCAGAAGCATTTTGGAGCTCTCTGCTCCAGTAGTACATACTGAACTTTAAGATGAATTGTCTTTTTTTTAGTGTCTTTATTCATGTCTTCAATCATTTGATCTTCCTAAGATGTCTAGAGATCCATTCTGAGCCTCCATTTTTTAAGATGGATGTGGTTATCTGGGAAATGCATCATTTGTACATTTAGGAGACAGTTAAATAGCATGCATAGTTCAGCCTGTATGCACAGAAGTCCAGGGAGTCATAGCGTGGTTGAAATTCAGGTGTAGCAGCCTGTCCCTTTCCCTTGATGCCCATATTAATTCCAGAACAACTTCCATCATGACAATGTAAGCATTTCAAAATGCTGTTAGGTTTCCATTATTGCTATCTCTAAGGAAAGTAAGGCACACTTTGAGTCTATGTGTGTTTCATGAAAATGAGTAATTATAAAAGACTGCATCAAAATGACCTTGGCAGATGTCAACACCAGCATTGCTGATGCATTTAAATGCCTTTTCTAAGTGGGAGTCATCAGCTATGCAATTATCCAGTAGTCAAGAAATTTTTTTCATACTAAGTGAATGGATGCTAAGGACTTGCAGAGTTTGTCTATGTGGTTACAGGGGTATCTTGCCATTATTTGTCAGCCAGATGTGATGCCAAATTCTGCATATGTTTTTTTGGAAAGCTTTATCATGAAATTTTATCAACAGTAAGGAGAAGGTGAAAGACAGACATTCTGTCATCCTGACAATAATATTTTGAAATACAGCAAAAACAACCTACAGAGGGTACAAAACTTTGTAACATGAGTATTTATTTTAGTGGAACATACATTATAGACAGTTTTGGAAGACGGATTCAAAGTTCTTCTGTCTTGTTTGGGAGTTAACTTAAAAATATTTTGAGGTTGAGTTTCACAGGATAAAACATGAAAAAGTGTACATTCATCCTAACACATCCAGGCCAATTTCATCCATAAATAATGATTAGAATTCTCACAAGACTTAGGCTTACTTAGGTTTACAATATATCTTGATTCCTTTATGATGAAGATATTTTACGACTTTGCACACCCTTGACTAGTGCCCTACCTGTATACAATATCAAAGCTGGAATATTTATTTTTAGTATTTTCTTTTATCCTAGCTTTAATAACCAGAGCTCGAGCAGTTATTGGTTTTTATATGTACATGAATTACTTAAAGCATACATGTTGTCCATTATTAACACCACCACAGAGGTATAAGGTCAGACTTGTCTGAGATTGCTCATCTGTGTTATAAACAGTGCAGTCAGTGAGCGCACTCTGGTCTTACCCTCAGACTATTTTTGGTCACAATGATGTAAAATGAGCATTATAGCTGTAGCTTAATTTCAGCTGTCAAAGATATTTGTAGCGCAGATCAGAGCACAGTTTGTCACAGACGTCATTCTTTGACCCCAAGACCAGAATAGACATGGGTCATGAGTCAGGTGACTTGGCAAGCCTATGTGGGATCCCACTCAGCATGTGTCTGCTGTACAAGTGCATGTTTCTCTCATGAAAAGGAATATTAATTAATTAGACATCCTATCAGAAAATGACTCCCAAACTGTTATTTTTGGATGTCTTCATATCCCTATGCAATCATCTCAGAAGCCATGGCAACGACATCAGTAAACATATGGGAAGCTTATCAATGGTGTTCTGTGAAATTTAGGAGCTTTTAAGGAGCTGACTAAAAATAATTGCTTGTAGTCTGAATGCTTACTTTAAATGCTGTGTTTGATGTCTGCCAGGATAAAAGGATAAACTGTGTATATTGTTGCTGGCCAGAATATGTATGAGCTAGATGTGGATTAGCAATGAGTAAGTACAAAATACTGCTATTTTTTGATTTCAGAAGTGTTTGGTTTTTTGTTTGTTTGGTTTTTTTCCCTTTTTTTTCTTTTTTTTTTTTGAAATAAGCATGCTGATAACCTTTCTGTGCTTGTGTTTCAAAGCGCTTCTGTCTTATGAACCAAAACTGCTCAGTGACAACTGCCTGTTTTTAACTCTTTAATTTTGCAAAATTGACACTGTTCTCGTTACATGACTAATACTGATAATCACAGTTAGAAAAATACAATATGATTTACTTAATGCTACTTTAGTCAGCAGTTTTCAAAAGGGGTTTTTATTTTCTTTCATTTTAGAAAGAAATCTGACACATTGAATTAGATTGATCCACCAATTTTAGGTTCAATCAACTGCAGTCAGAGATACAGGTAAACAAAATGTCTTTGATGTCTAAAGTAAGATTAAGTTGACATGCACACATCATACTCAACACTGAAGGGTCCCTGAAGAGCTACAAGAAAATTAGTAGAGTCAATAACCACCCCACCCCACCCCCCAAATTTAATAGGCATATGTATATAACAATTACATAAATGAATATAACCTACTTGAAGGGAGTCAGTGTCTCTTCGGTAAAGGTAAAATTGGCTTCTTGCAGATTTTGAAGGTGTCGACAAATGTTTGTAAAAGTGGTATCATTGATAAAGCATACTGGGTTCCTTCTATACTTCTAGAAACACCCCTCACTAAAGACTTTCAAGGAACCTAGGCAGTAATTTCAGAAGATTCCCCCCCATAGATTAATCATTATTTAAATATGACTAGTCAAATTTTTCTTTTTTTTTTCTTTTTTTTTTTTTTTTAATGGAGTAAATGACAGGAATACACCTTTCTTGCAAGGATCACAGTGCAGTTTTGCACTGAATCTATACGGGAACCTGTGCTGTTCAAAACAGTTGTAATGACCTCAGAAGGGAAGATGAGCAGTGAGGTGGGAATATTTGCTGATGATACAAAGTTATTCACAGCAGTGACGGTGAGAGAACACTGAATAATTACAGAAGAACATTATGAAGCTGAGTGACTGGCTAACAAAATGGCACATAAAATTCATTGCAGGTAAATATCAAGTGATGCACATGGGAAAAAACATCTTAATTTCACATATGAAATAATGAACTCTGAGATGATTATTACCACTCAAGTGGTATATAGAGATCTTGCGGTAATACTAGATTGTCTCATGACAATATTAGCTCTATGCTCAACAGCAGTCAAAAAAAGCACACCAAATACTATTAATTACTGAAAAAGAAATAAAAAATTCAATCAAAGAACCTTATTATCCTGCTGACCACACTGTGAATATTGCAGTTCATAAATGACCCCCTCTTCTCAGATAGATTGTTTTGCAATTTGAAAGTCAGGAAAACAAGGACAGGACAGAAGTGACAAAAAATATAGACTATCTTTCCTTTGAAGAACAACTAAGAAGACTGGGACTCTTCATTTAGGAAAAAAGTTCATTTAGTGGGAGAATTTAGAAATACATCACATTTTGAGTGACAAGGAGAAGGTGAACATGGATGGTTTATTCATTCTCCCTTCCGACATGAGAATAAGGGGCCTCTGAAAGCCAGATACAAAAGTAGTTGCTTTCCACTCAGTAGGCAGGAGACCTGTAGAACTTGCTGGAAGATACTGTGCATGCAGGCAGTCTCAAAGGAAGAGTGAAAAAGAACTTGGAAGAGAAGTACCTTGAGGGCTGCTGAACAGGCAAAGCACAATAAGCTCAGAAAATCATTCAGGCCAAACATATTTGGGCTCTGGGAAGCGATGCTGGAAGGAAGACTCACATGTTTGCCTTTTTTACTCTTCCCTTAGCAACAGCTTAAGGCCACAGAAGGAGACCAGGATACTAACCAGAGCCTTGGTCAAAATCAGCTCAGCCATTCTTGTTTTCTCATGCTGTCAGCTGAACTCATTAGGTACCTCATTTTTTGGTAGTAAGTCGCCTGCACTGCTTCTCAGAAGGCTGAAAAGTGTGTTGTAGCAGAAAAGAGCTGAATATATTCATCCCTTTGACCATGCTACCAGATTTTCTGAAACCATGTTTGATTTAGACTGGTGCTCTCTACAAAATTCAGTAGTGCCAATGCTTTCTGTTAAAATAGATGTGATTTCATTCTCTTACACAACTTCAGTGATTACAGCATTAAGTCAGAAGTGAGAGAAAGCAGGTCCATATTTCTACTTCCTAGAAGGATGTACATCTATCAGCACAGGCAGATTTGAAGACAGAGTCTGGTCTGAGATATGTTGGATCAACTGGGGACTTGAAATTTATCTTGCTACCCTTACATACAATATTTTGAGGACTCACCAAATGCATGATGTAGAGGAGCAATCTGAATGTGTAATGAATGTCCTTATGGGATTTCAGTATTTCTGGAAGTTTGGCCAGAACTGCTGAAGAAAAAGACACTTTCAACATAGTGGAAGAAGCCAGGAGTGTCATGGAAAAGGGTGAGCTGTTGACGGACTGTCTTCAGAATCTGAAGTTCAAACTCAGATGGGATGCCTGGCCACACCAGTCTAGTTATAAGTTACTTTATTTAAACAATCACGAAAGCCAGTTCTTTATACTTTTGGGTGTAAAGTCTCTGGATATTTGCACTGGATTTTAAGAAGCCTCCGCTCTCTCTCCTTTGTTTTTGTTCTTTGCACAGCCCAATTAGTAACACTCCCCCCACCCCCTGTGTTTTTGTTGTTGTTGTTTTTGTTTTTTTGGATTTTTTTTACCTTATTAACCTATAAGTAACAATAATAACTAAATGAATTGGGTGACTAATTCCTGGTTGTCTGGATCCTCAAGACAAATGTTTGCGGACTGTCTGTCAAGACGTTCTCAGCTAACAGGCTTGAAATATACATGAAGGTTTCAACTTAAGCTGCAGATAGTTTTCCTTTGAGACCAATAGCAGATAGACTTGCTCATCGTCTTAGCACTGGGACACCAGTTTTCACCACTAAGGAAAAATCCTGCTTGCTCTTTATTATTTTATTGGCTATAAACAAATCATAATTAACACTGTTGCAAAATACCACGAGCCAACAAAGGAATGTACAATAAAATTACTGACCAACAAACAAGGAAAGAAACTGATAAGTATGCAAAAAGGCAGCATTAGGACAACGTTATGGAGTGAAGTCAAATCCTCAAAAGATGTAGTCTCTTGTGTGTGTGTTCTGGAAGAAAGCCCAGGGAAATGTGTGGAACGTACTTACACAGTGAAGAAATACTAAAAAGTATAACTGGGATAAAAAGAGGCATGTGAATGTTTCCAGTAATAAAAGACTGTTATATAGGGTGAGTGTGATATTCTCAGGGTGACTAATCTATCATATCTTTGGGGTTTTTTTGCTAACCACCAAACCACTTTAGCTGCATCAGCTGATCCATTTGTAATGAAAATTCCTAACTTACACATAAAGTCACAAACTCCTCGTGAATAACTTAAACTAAGTGTTAGGACTCTGTAAGAATGGAATCTCAAAATGCAAGGGCAGAGACAATTTTTGCTGCTGATGCAGGTGTGAATTTTTGGTAGGCCTATAAACTTGATGCTACATTTCGGGGAAGGAACAAATCAGCTAAACATAACATCATACACTGCATAAAATCTGTTCACTTTAATGCATTCTCTTAAAGAATTAAACACAAGAAATTAAAGACTTGTCAGTTATTCAATTAGGCAGTATTGCAAAGCAGTCTTTATTGAAATTTAAGGAAGAGAAGAGGAGTAATATGTCTACTATTGAAAAAGACACATTAGGAAACAATTTTTGATACTGCATCCTATGCTAGCAGTTTAATATGATGTGTATAAATACATGCATTATTAGAACATTTCACATTAATGCCTTTAAAAGCACTTATAATATTGGCAATTCACATGATGTTGTGCATAAATACATAAAATTGCAGGCTACAACTCTTAAAAAAGCTTATAACCTTTATCATTTTTAAGTAAAGTACATATAATAAATACTTATGGAATTCAGAAAATGTTTATGCTTAGATTTATGCTCTACTTCAAAGTGATAGCTCAGTTCTGTTACCAGCTATCTCTAGAATACAAGCTGTTGAAATATCCTATGAACAGCACTCAAATATGTTGCTCTTTTACCAGTTCTAACCACCCAAACCTTGGTAATTCTTTTATAAAAGATGTAGAGTCTTTGGAAAGTTTTCCATGTCATTACTACAGTAAGCACAGGTAAAAGAGTTATATTTTGGGAACTTAATGCTATTATGATAATATTGAGAAAGTACTGATTTTTTAGGTGCCATAAATTTCACAAGAATAATTCTGGAACTTGGAGATCTCAGCCTGGACTAATTATAATTACCAGTGTTTCTTGACCTTTGCAACACACCAATTTTTAATCTTTTTTTTCTCAGGGGCATGCATAAATATAGTGTGACTATACTATAATTTTACTAAATATGTCTTAGTAATGATTTATAAATATCTACAAATTGATTATGAGTCTGGACCAGTCCGGAAAGGTGCAAGAAGATTAAAAAATGTTTCTAATGCAGAAAGATGCTTAAGTACATTATGGGAACTACACTAGCAACTGAGCTTGAGTTTACAGACACTTCTGACAAGTGGTTTTGTCCTCTTTTTGGGCTTTAAACCATTATATCTGAAGAGAAAATGCATGGTAGAAGATAGGACTGTTGATATTTGGGACAAAATGTTGTAGCTCTGTTCAGTGATGCATTTGGTAGGTTGTTTCCGTGCAAGTGTGACCAACTCACTCCACCACTCTGCACCTCAGTTCCCCATCTCCCATTTCTCCATGGTAAGTCTCATGGCTCCCAGCTCTAAGCTCTTTGGGGAACTGAACTGCTATTCTTGGTTGAGATTTCTATATGCTTTCATAATGCAGACAACTCTTTGTCTTTGCATTTACGTTTGTGTCAAATTTGATTTCAATCTTGTAATCATTAAAAAATTTCTTGTTCTTGTAACCATTACAAAAACTTGATACCAACTGTATGACACTTTTTTTTTCTTAGTTGCTGCACTACAGCTGTCTCTTGTACAGAAACAGAGTGACACTGGTTCTCTCCTTTAATACACAAACATAGTTTTGCGTTTTTGTTTCTGCGCGAAGTTTTACTATGTGTACTGTGTGCTCTGGTGATAGTGATGACATTACTTAGTGTGATTGCAAGAAAATCACCAAATTATTTGGTGTCAGAATCTTGCAGAAAGTAAGAGAAGACTGACTTCGCAATGGTTGGGAAGGACTGGGATATTTTGTAAACCTTTTATACTGATCAAGAATCATCAAACAGGTTATGAAAAATCACAACATGGAGCAAAAATTCCGAGACATGCTCCACCAATGCCACAAGCAATATGCCTGCTGCCTTATTCTATTGTCAAATTCCTCCCAACTCTTCTAATAATGTAATGTGCAATATAGCATAAACAGTGATTTATTTCTACACGGCAATATGATAACTACTGATATATCAATTTAATTTCTTCCTTGCTATTATGGAAAGCCTTGTTGTGACTCCCGAGTTAAGGAGTTCAATTTTGCATTTAAATCAGGTATTGAACATCTTTGCTTTCTTTGAGCAATACTACATATTCCTCACAAAATTACGACATTTATTCTTTGGGCAGAGAGCTGAGGTTGTTAATTAACTTATGTTATTTACACCCTGGGTCCTTTAGGAAATTTAACATCTGTGTCCATCCATTCTTTGTCACTATGGATAACAGTAAAGAAACAGAGAATCTTTCTGTGTATCTATAGAGTTAAAATGGGTTGAAATCTTACCTAAATTCTGCCTACATGATAACTAAATTAGCTTATTAATTATTATTGTATTTGTGGTAATTGTACAGTCAACAGATATTCTGAACAATGTCTCTGCAAACAGAGCTATGGTGAAAGCAGAAGGGAGACAATCACCCATCTTGTAGAAAGCAGCCGGCCCATAGGTGAGGGGTCCCCTGGAGCAGATTAACTGCATCCCCTCTGCGCTGCTTTCTCCTGGCTCTGCTGCCCTGCATCACCCACTGGTTACCGCAGTGCAGTGGGGCACGTGGAAAGGAAGCCCAGCAAGGTCAGGGCCTGGGTTGGTTGTGCTTTCACCTTTAAATGGGGAAACAGAGCCTGGCGAGCTAAGGATCAGGTTGACTTTGCTTCTCTGTGGTTAGGCAACCGAGCTGATGCGCCAGAGCAACCTTCTTGTTTTCTGCTGGCCAGCTGCACCTGCGAATCTGTCCTTAAAATAAACAGTAATAAGAAAAAATACTTATTTATAATAATCTGGATTTTCACTTTGCTAGCAATAGCATATACTAGCATTCATTCTCAATTTCTATTTAATTCTCTAGGGAAGGAAAAAAAGAGTGCTAAGGCAGGATATGTATCAATAATTTAAAGAAGTAAAACTTTACAGGAATTTTGCAATTACTTTCATAGTAAGGATTCAAGGCTTCCAAATTAAAGTTAATTTGCCCTTACAAGAATTCTAATCATTTTAAAATCAGAACTGTGAGATTAAAGCCACCACACAGTCTTAATTTGGTCCAGCAGTGATACATAGTGAGAAAAAAATTATCTATATAATAAAAATATGACATTAAAAACCAGCTAAATCTAATCTGGGGTTTCAAACTTAAAATGTATTTTTCATAACCATATGGTTATTACCTCATGTCACTATAAAGCTGAGATAAGGTTATTGCATGTAGCATCTTAATATATATTTTATCTGGAACTTATATACATAATTCATATTTATTAAAATAGTTTATTAATATTTCCAAGGTGAGTCAGTTGACCCTGAAAACCACCATTTTAGGCTTTCTAACTGAAGCTAATAGGACGGCTTGTCTAGTGCCATTAACGTAGCCAATGTTACAAAGATCAGAGTTAGCACTTCAAGTCTGCACTGGGATTTTCTCCCTCTCCTCTTGCTGTCTCTTCTCCACCAGTGGAGACCTGGTGCAGATAGTAAGGCCAAGGAAAGACAGCGAGGCCTACCAGGACAAGACAGAGCCCGCTGTTGAGAAACATAATCTATTTCTGTAATTCTAGATATTCATTTATTTTACTTGTAAGTAATTTTGGAAAACTGCTTAATTTTTCATCGAAGTCCTGAGTTTTCCATAGAAGGGCTATTGATATGCCTAAGCCACATTTTACAACATATTAAAGGAACAAGGTTACATATTCCTGGGTGTAGCTGTATAGATCTGTGACCAGATCCTTTGTCTGTAGGCAAGGAGAAAAAATAAATCCAGGAAGTCAGAAAATGGATATTAATTTAATGAATATTGTCATCCTATGTCCATAATTATTCAGATGGTATTCTTGCGTTTAGGTGGGCAATGGGTAGAAAGAGGAAGATGGGAGACAGAGCTTTAGCTCAGTGTTCCTTCTGTATGAACTAGTGCAGCTCACTCGGTGCCAGAGCGAATTTTGAGGCAGATGCAGCTGTGACAATCCTGTCATCACCCACCTTAGGCCAATTTATGGAAAGGATTCTCCTTTTTATTAAAACTTCTTGTTTCTTACTTGATCTTTTGTTTCTGAACTTTGGAGGGCATCTTACAGTTCAGAGTTGATATTAATCTAATATTGGCATTATTATGAGGATCGTATATTTGACTGTTCACATTCATAATTAATGACAAAGCTAGCTAAGAGGTCACTATGCTTAATTAAGGATTCCTGTACTTTGAAAGCAAAGAAACTGCCTTTGAAAGGAAATGTGGCATCAAAATCTCTTAAGACCTACGGCTGATAAGCCAATAAGAGCAGAAAGGAAATTATCAAACGCTGGATGCACAGCTAAGTGGGGAATGATGTGGGTAGACTCTAGCTTCTGGCATCCACTGCATGACCAGACAACATCCCTGGCCTCATGCTGTGGATGGCTTTGTAAGGCTGCTCAGCTACCCTTTCTCCCTGTCCCACAGGAATCCAGTCTTGCAGTCTCCAGCTTCCCAAAAAATAGTATTGGAAGTGTGGAGAACTTAACTGATTTTATGAAAAATGAGTAACCAAGTCCTCTTTGTTGTTTTCCCAGCTGGCAATGGGTGCATCTGCTCATAAAAGGTGAAACCCCAGAAAAGATAATGGAGAAGAAGATTAGGATTAGTTACCAGTAACTAGATAAAGTGAAAAGAAGACATATTGGGTCTATCCCAGTAGTTTTTGCTGTCTCAGCTACTTAATGATGCAGTGATGCCCTGGCAGAGTTGTAGATATACCACCTCTTGACATTTTAGCATTTATTTCTCATTGAAGTAAGAGATACCAGCAAAAACACTTCTTTGCAAATATAACTATATCAGTAGGAGGACAGTTTTAGTGGCAGAGCTATGGCAGCAAATTTAAATCAACTAAACTCTTAAATGCCAACAAGTTTAAGTGCAGAGAATCCACCAGAAAAAAATAGGTAGACAAGGAGCTGGGTTTGGGAAAGATGCAAGAAAAAGAGGAAGGTATTATAGACGGTTGCAAATGGTCTTTATAATTTTTTTCTTTTTTTCCTCAGCAGCTATTTCTTCTATTTAGAAAGGCATCTAGCAGTGGAACTGATAGAAAAACTAACCATGTAAAAACTAAAACATGCAAAAAAGTGTCTGTCAAATGTTGAAAAGATGAAGTAAAATTCACTTTAGAAGGTAAAAGACCTGGAGAAGTAGTTTTTCAGCAAAACAGGAAACTTTGCTTTGTGCTGTGAATACAACAAAGCATCTAAAAGTCAGTGGCACCTCGGCAGCTGGGCTTCCCCTTGTGAGCTGTCTTTCAAAAACCTAAATATTTAGTGTATCTGAACAGGTAACAGATTTTTTTCCTTCAAAGATGACGGGTCAGTTCTCCTTTTGGGATAAGTTGATACACAATTCACTTTGATGTGCTGTGACTAGCACAATAAGGTCTCATATATGATGTTATTTTCCCTCAGAAATTCTCAGACTCTGCTTCTCCTCATGAGTAAGGATCGTCTTTCTCATTACTTCTTTCCTCACTAACCCCCCCCCCCCAAAAAGCCAAATAGAAAAAGGCAGAAATATTTACCTATGGTAGAGGGTAATGTAATAAATACTCTTAATCTGAAGTAGCACACTTCCCTTTCTGCTGGGTGGGGGATTATAGGTGTAGTAGTCTTTTCTGTATGTTTGTTCTGCATGTCTAACTTCTGACTTGACATCATTCAGACTATTCATAACTCATACTTGAAAAAAGTTTTACTTTTTAAAGCTAAAAATTATTTATATTTTCATCAAAATTAGTATTTTCACTTAAAAAAGAAGAATAAAAAAAGAAATTAAAAGAAATGTAAGTAATTTCAGGATGAGCCTTGGTAATACAATAAGGTCCTCTGCAACTTCTCCCACAAGTTAACCTGCTTTTATTTTTTTCATTCAAAGTAATTTTAGCAGGGACACACTCAACAAATTTGCATAGAGCCCTAGAGCAAAGCTATCGTGCTCACATATCAGAAGCAGGTAAAGGAGGCCAAGGGAAGTTATTGCTGTCATAAAGATGGATGTATGACCCTGGAACACATTAAATGATGAAGAAGGACGGTGGTGGAATGAGTCTGAGGTGGTGTGTAAAGAGTTTATTCATTCTGTACACTTCGATTGTTTCAGGTTCAAACAGTGATGACAGACACGGTAACAGGTCAATGTTACATCATTGGGCAAGGTGGGCATCAGCTGATGTAACTTGGTAGCTCTTGACCTTTCTGCCCACAGATTCCTTCTCAGTCCTCCTGTCCATGTGAGATATGGCTGTTGCTCACTGGTTTCAGTAACAAGGATAGGACAGGCAATGGGCACTTGCAGATTGAAAACTCATGTTTTCCTCTCAAAAAGGTGCTTTTCTCTCTCCCAGTTCAGAAAACCAGTAGACAGCATGTGCTATAATGGTTTTGTCTTCCATATATCTCCAGGAACAACAGGCAAGATAAGACAAGATCATCAGACTGCTTGCTGCTTGGGAAAAATAAATCTTTGCAAAAGAAACCTCTCAAAAATGCTCTTTATAGAGCCACTCCCTACAAAAATTGTTGTATGAAATGAACAAGCAGAGTTCCCTGCAGGTAAGATAGCTATAGCTCTGGATAATTGAGATCTGACACATACTGCATATCTCTAAGAATAATTTAATCACAGTCTGATCAAAATTTCATAAAAGAGATAGTGCTTTACATTTGCTTGAGGCTTATGACAGTTAATTATAATTTTGATTATGCCACCATGCTTTAGGCTTCTTTATATGTCAGAAGGATTGCTCCTCTTATTAGAAAGAAGTATACTGTAGTTTACTTTTATTTTGCTTTGATGAATTGTCCCTAGAGGACAGGTACCTGGTGCCTACTCATTTGGGTGCATATGTTCAGTAATGACTTCGAATGACAAACACAGTGTAAATAATTTTTTTTTTATTTTAACTGTGCCACATCATTTATAGACTGATTATGTGTGCTTAGTCAAAATATACACAAATAAGACAGCTGTGCTCTACTTTTGTTTTACCAAACCTAGCAAGTATTTTATTTGCAATAAAGAAACTGAAGGGCCATCAAAGTTGTATACAACCATCTGCTTCTGAAATTAGTTTCATATAAGGGATTTAAGCCTTGGCCATGCTTTTCTGTGCAAGAAACTGAAAATCCTCTTCTTTTTTTTTTTTTTTTTAAGTATGCAGTTGATTATTAAGTATGAGAGTATTGTTAACAACACATAACTTCTTCCTGCCTCTCCTCATCTCAGTTTGTAAGTACTGATCTTCTATATGGCACAGGAATAGTTACAAATTGAAGATTTTGCATAAGAAATAAATTGTACCATTAGTGCTTAGAAACGTGCTGACTTCCTGATTAAATGATAAGCTCACTGCTGAATATGATACATAACATGTGATAATAATAGCATTAAACATGATGTTGTTAAAGGCTGGTAGACGAGACATCAGGTGTTAGGAAAAGCCAATAGAGCCAACTTTGGTATCTGCTATACCGAAGTATTACTGCTGTGATACCAGCTCCAACTTGTTATACCAACAGGAAAACCCATTAAAGCCCCATATATTAAAGCGTTTAAGATAGTCCTATGAAAGTAAAATGGGACTTACCACAGGGCTGTTGATTTTATTGTGAACAACATGATATTTGAGGAAGGTTCAATACAGAGACTTAGATTCCTAAAGTGACAGTTAGGTTACTAAGTCCAAATTAAGCATCACTGGCATTCAAAAAATCCCCTTTCAGCTGCTGCATTTCCCTTGTGATGCCTAAAGTCCCTCAACACTGAATTTTCTGCCAGGACATGTACAGAGCTGCCTAAATCTTTAATTACCTGGCTTTTGCTGTATCTTTAGTCTGTGGTGGATGTAAAAATAAGGCATTTTCTCATTTTATCTACCTTGGACTGCATGAGCCAGAATGTGTGATTAGAGTATCTTGTGTGTGTACTTGTGATTTCATGCCTTAGAAGGCAATGACAAAGAAATAGAAAAAGAGCTGGAAAATACTGGGAGGGAAAAGGAAGAAGTGGGTGAGGACAGGTACGCTTCTCTCTAAAGACCACAATTAGATGACTTGTCTGGACCACAGGAGGACCAGGGTTAAACCCCCGCTTTGAAGCAAAGGCTTCAGCTTCATCATGCCACCTTTATGAACATGCTATAAGTTGACGAATAGGTACCCTGCTACATAACCCTGTTTCAACTTTTTTGTTGATGTTGCTTTACATTTTATAAAGTGCATTCATTTTTGTGGGGCTTTGAAAAACTATTACAATTCATAACTTAGAGAAAAGAGCTAATGCTGCAATGCAAGCGAATCAGTTGTTAGTCAAGGTACTGAACTGGTTACCCTAAATTCAAGTCCTTTCTCCAGTGACTACTGTACACAGACAGGAACAGTTTCAACAAAAAACATTCAACAAGAGTCTACCTCAGCTACTGTGTGTTGACATGCTTAGGGATGATCAAGCCTTTGGAAGGGAAAAGAGACTGGGTCCTGATTGTCTCGCTGATCAGATGGTCTAAAATTGGTGGAAGTATTAGCTTTTCACAAAAAAGTGAGAGTGCTTAGGTTGGCAAAGACATTTTCATTTCTTAGGATTGTTACAATCCTCTCTGACAACTCAGATTTAGGATTGTTCTGTGCATTTCTATCTGATTGGATTTAAGCATCTGCTTGTGTCTCCAGCTTCTCTGTGTTTAGGGTCATAGGAACAGGATCTTTCCTGTGTTTCCAAAAGTCACAATTCTTGGATTAGATTACTTTTAATAAAATGTCAGTTTAGGCTGTGTAGCATGTTTCTTTGTCAGTAGTTGTGTTATGTGGCTGATTCTTTTAAGTTCTGTAATTTTGTAAAATCGAGAGTGATACTTTTGTGTGTTACTCCCTAAAGATTATAGCAAATTTTATCTTCTTCTTCTTCTTCTTCTTCTTCTTCTTCATCTTCATCTTCTTCTTCTTATTGTTGTTATTATTATTGTTATTATTATTATTATGGGAACATATTTTCATGTCTCCAGGTCACTCATTGCTAACATTGCAAACTTCTATAGTTCTAGAAATTCATATGATCTAACCAATGTCAAGTATGTCATATGGCCATAGGCAGTATTCCATCCACAGAGAAAATTCTGGGGTTTGTTCCCACTTCTTCTGTAGGACACATATATATTAAAATGGAGTTGGATTTATCTCCCAAGTAATCTGAGAAATGGAAAAACTTTCTTAATACCTGTTTCTATTTGCCTTTAGCAATCACAAACGGCAGTAGCTCCCAGCAGCAAGATCAGCAATTAGGAAGTGTGTGGCAGGCAGCTAACAGAAAAACCTCTGTCAGGTGGAAATGATAATGAAGTTGTTTAGAATCTGCAGCATGTGAAGTATTGTTTGATAGTTTCCAGGTATTGAAAAACGTGGCAGTTGTATGTTAGACACCGGTTTGTAAAAGAAATATTTTACGTAATCCTAAACAAAGTGCAACAGTTAACATTTTTCTATATGAAAACTGAAACTGATCTGTACAGTGTATATGAAAAATCAGTAATGTGCCAGTGGAAAAAAGGACATTAAGTGTTCAAATTAAAAATAGCATCAAATATATTTCTAATAAGAACTGTTACTTTGACTTCATTCCAGCTACAACCAGTGATGTCAATAGACACTGATCCTTCTCCCATGACAGAACAGGCTCCTGGTCAATATAAATTAAAACAGTTTGGGAAAAACTATGTTACGCTTTTAAGGTTGTTCCCAAACTAGGATTTCTGTGTAAATGAGGGGGTTTGGGAGAGAGAGTACACTGCTTAGTGTGGTCCTAACCTCAACTAGATGTCTGAGGTGGCCTGAGAGAGTTATTTTTTTCAGTATTTTCTTGCTGTCCATTGATTTTGCTTCCTGAAGAACCAAGTGCAAATTTATTCTGTCATCTTGTAATATTGTTTAATTAGTTCCCAATGCATTAAAAGTAACTGGACTTTAGTTAACTCTCAGATCCCCAGAAGCTGTATAGGTCCAGCTAAACTAGTCATAGTGTGAAACTTTTATTTCCAACAACTTTTTCTACATTATCATGAAGTGGCTAGGACAGCAATTTCCTTTTTCATAATGAATTTACTGTGCATTTTAGTGTGTTTTTCAGTGTATGAAAGATCCTCCAGTATTTTTACATTATCATTCATTACAGTTTTGTCTGGGTTCTCTTATACTCTCCACTTCTTTCAGAGCAGCCAGGACATGCTATAGCTGGTTTTGACACTGGTTTTATACTCACTTCCAGCCAAGTCAGTAAATCCAGTTACAATAAGCCTAATTGTCCCTGGGGCTCAGCCACATATCCTGCACTCCGGACTGACCATTTTTCTACCATCTGTCTTTGTTATAGCATGTTTTGAAAGAATATCCTTTTTTCTGCACAGCCATAAACCTCTCAGTTTCTCTTCTAAGTCCTCCTCTGACAGCCCACTTATAGTTAGCTGCGATCTCCTTGTGATGCTTTTTCCAAAATCCTATGTAGCTCTTTTCCCACCAATTTATGTCCATGTATATCTTCTTGCTATCTGTCTAATGACTTGTTCTCAGGAAGACTATATTCCTTATTTAGTTTTGGAACTGGATCCAAGATAATCTATTTCATATATTTTTCCACAATTACACACTTTTGTTCCACAGTATCCTTGACAGTTATTAGGCCACTCCTTTATACAAGCCCTGTTCCTAGCCTGCTCTCTGTATCTTACCATAAATACCAGAATTGGGTGGGATACATTGATTGACTGAAATGTACTTTGCTAGTTCAACTTTGCTTTCAACAGACTCTGTAACTCCTAAAACATCCCTCTCTCATTAAGAACCTTTTTCTTCTCAAGAACTCAAAATCTTTCAGTTCCGAAATCGATGTTCTGTTACGCCTTTTGTGCTTCTGTTGGTGTAACATTTGTACAGTTCCTTTGAGCATCACAAGATATGTGCATGGTTCAAACTGAAGGTTACTCCTTTCTTTTTGAAAAATGGCTAAAAAATTGACCATTAAATTATTATAAATGTGACATCATAATTTCTGGCTGTCTACCTGAAAAGTGTGGTATAAACTTCTCATTAACAGTCATTAGGTAGCTTTCTTTTGAATGTCTCAAGACTGTATACGCCTGAAAAAGAGAGACAAGAAGGAACCAGAATTATGAGCAACCAGCTTGGGAATTTCTATGCTTTTATCTTCCTTTATCTGGCATTTTACCATTATACTCCAAGCAAAGGTATATCTTGGCTATTACATATCAATGCCACAAACATTTCATAAATCTTCATCATTTCAGGCACTCTTAAAATTCACTCATGGCACACTAATATATAGCTTCATATAATCTACCCAACATACGTGAAAGGTTTTTTCACATTCTTCAATACGTCTTTGTCACTGTAAAATAATTCTTCACCATTTCCTACTCTCTGACAACCTTTAACCATTTTTCTCATAATGTCTCATGCTGAATAAACACCATTATAGTGGAAAAACTCACTGATGAGTCTCAGAAAGTTTTTTCAGATCGTACATAAATAATTTCTGGGTTTTAAGCTTTTAGCTTCCATTGTGTCCTTTCCTGTGTTCATTCTAATGAACATTCCTTCTTTCCTGTTCACTTTCTGAAGCACTATAGAAGCTCTAATACTTTAGTATTAATAAAAAAAAAAGGGGGGGGGGGGAGTTTCCATATTATCAGTCTTCTTTATCAAATGAGAGGAAATGTATCCAAAGATAATTTTCAAATATTGATGATTCTCCATATTTCTTTAGTTTTGCTGATCATCTCAATAGCTTCAGCTCTACTAAATTTCTGTGATATTACAGTAGGAAGGTTCAATTCTTTTCTTGTTCAGATATATGATTACTGACCTGTTACTTTCTCCTTTGTTCTCTATCTTTTATTTCAGCCACTGATGTCTTTGTGATGACTTATTTATTTATTTCCCACAACATTCTTTAATACTCCTTTATACTCAGGACTACACCCTGGGCTGAATCTTGCTAATTTATTACTCTTTAGCAGTTATTCTTTCAGACAATATATTAACAATTTAACAGCCAAAGTTCTTCACAACACAGAAAATGTCCTTCTACTATTTTGGTTAGCACAGAAATATTTTCTTCATCAGATTGTGATAATTTCTTTTGCTCTTTTCTCTTATTGTTTTGGTTCCCCAAAAATGACCACCTGCATTTACAAAATATTGCTTTAGTAATGTCACCAGCAGCAGCACACAATCTTTTGATGTTGCCATAGTTACTAATGATGTATTAGTCCCACTTCAGTAGCATAGTAAAACCTGCGAGGCTACATGTTCAAAGCAACATCTTTATGAATTACTTTGCCATTTTTATTTTATACTACTTCACTATGTTGAGAATTATCTTAGGTATACAGGATTCTTGCTTCTAGGTCGAAGATCCCTTAGCAGTTTTGTTGTACTGGTAACCTAAAACTAGTGTAGTAGTGGATCACAGATTGCATTCTTCTAAGGAATGTAACCATGAAGATTAAATATCTCTGACTTTAAGAGCTAAGAGTACAGTTGTAAAAAACAGAGCTATGTTATTAACTTAATTGTAATTGTTATTATAATTTTTCTTTTAAAATAATAATTTGAAACTTGTATACCAGATTCCCTCTATAGAGTTCTTTATTTCATGTTGTGCATCTTCAAAGCAACACCAATTAATATTTAATCTTTAATGTTTTTCCTATTCCACCACCACTTAATTTTTTTCACAAGTTCTAAAAGCTTTCCTCTTGCCTTATTTTTTTCTGTGAGGCATCATAGTCTATGTCTGGCACTTTTAATGATAGGATTCATTGTAAAATAATGAAGTAACGGCGTAGAGCATTTTTGAGTGCATCTGTTGAAAACAACGGCTTTCAGCTAAGAGTCATAGAAACAAAAGAAGGGTGTGTCGGTCAGTAAATGTAGGTTTTATCCCGAAGGTATGGGGAACACTATTACTTCTGTGTCAGCTGACGCAGCCAAGAACAGGAGTACAAAATCATATTTTAGGAAGAGATTTTAAAACCTTTATTGTTTGGCCACTACTGTCCAATTTAAGCAACAGTCAAGTGAATAAGTAACCAATTAACAAAGGACTGAGAGCTTTTAACAGTAATATTTTTTATTATTATTTGAGATGTTTGCTCACAGGCTGAGGCATTACATACTTGACTCCAGTGTCATATGCAAAATTTTAGGAGTATAAAACTAATCCAGGTGATTACCAGTTCCAGCTCAAAACAGGGATTATCTAAGTCTCTTGTGATGAGCCAGATGCCAAAGCTGTGTCTAAGGAGTAACTGTGCTCTGATGTTATACTGCACTATGAAAAATTTGGATGCATGACCTGCATTCTGCATTTCACTATGCTGCTGTAAGATGAGTGGTTATTTGGTGGGTTTTGGTGGGTTTTTTGGTTTTTTGTGTGTGGTTTTTTTTCTTTCTTGGTGAAAAATAAAAGCCCCTGTGTGTTACAGACACACCAGAAGAGATGTGAGAAGACTGAGGACTATCAACTGTGGAGGGATGTAGCCTGCAGTTCTCTGAGAAGCAAAGCTACCGCTCTAATGAAAGTGAAAACTAGGCTCAAACTTTATATACGTGCGTTGTATATTTCATTGAGGTGACTCAAGGCTGTTTAGGAACCTAGCTAATGGCAAGATCTTTGGCAAAGTTGGAAACAAAATCAAACCCACAGAAAACTTCACAAAGTAGGTTGTATTCTCTACAGAAGACTGAGCAGGAAGGAAGAGCTGCTGTTCTTTAAGTTTCTTATCTTTGTTTCAATTTATACTTTAAATATTTCTGATAAAATGTACCTATTTATACACTAAGAGTATTTTTATAGTGCACAGTCTAGTCTGAAGGGATCTGGGGAGGTGTTTTTCAGAGAGTTTAATTTAGTCATTGTAAGTTTGAATTTCATATTGCAGGTTTTACTGGAATATTGCCTTATATTCCATTCTATCCTACTTCAAAATCACCCAGACAGGTTTTGGGTTTTGTTTTGGTATAAACAAAAGTTTATAACTGGATTAGAAAAAGAAAGAGAAAAAAAAAATTCCACCCTATTATCCTAACATTGTGAGACTAACATATATTTCAAAATTACAGATATTATTTGGATGTTTATACTCTGTGAAAAGATGTCAGAAAGGTAGATTTTTAAATCCATGTCACAATCTGCTTTTGGGTCTTTTTTACATGTATACTTTAAGAAGAAACAGTGTTGTATTTCTGGGAAACAGTATTTCACTGTCATCTGTGGTTCTTTTAAGTAAAAAGTTGTAAATACAGCAATCTTTACTGTCAGAGCTCTCCTAAAAAATATTGTGTTCCTCATGCAGTCTTATAACTATCAAAATATTCAAGTAATTCTTCATTTTCCATGCTTATTGTTGAAGAGAAAACGAACCATGATCCACATCCAGAAGAGTATCCCAGTCATAACCTGGAGATTCCACCTCAGTGAAACAGTAATGAATTTTTATTTGAATTATAGTACTGTTGGTGGGTGAGTCTCTAAATGAGCCTTAGCACTAGGCAGTAGTTAATTAAGTGAATTGATTGTCCCTCAAAAGAAACTGCATTTTCTTAAAAAAAAAATTATGATAAGGGGAAAGTAAATTTAGACAATTTGAAAAAAAATACAATTATCTACTGCTATGTACCTCTGGGTATAAGGGAACAATTATTTTTAATGACTTTTCTCCTTTTCAATGATTATTTAGATATTATTTAGTCATCTTTCCTCATAGCATACTGCAAATTATATTCTTCCACAATGATGACATTATAATTAAGAACAGAAGTCACATTCATATTATCCTTTGTATATTTTGACAAAGCACAATTAAAAAACTTTCTGTAGGGAACAATGAAATAAATGAAAGAAAATGTCCCACCAAATATTTCTCTTTTGGCATCCCCTGTTAATATTTTTATGAGCCTCTTAAGCTTATCTAAGAGATTTTTAATGCAGCAGGGTATGTTATTAGGTTTGTATTTTTTTGCACAATATCATACATTTCAGTCTTTATCACAGTGGGAACAATAAAATAACAGACCACAATGCATTAGCATCATAAAGAAAATGTAATAAATGGCTTTATAACTGTAGTAAAAGTTGCATGAGCACCAGCAGCTGTAACAGAGATGTTGCTACAGCAGCATTTTATGACCTAATAGCACTCAGTGGGCTGATAATATTATGTGTGTGTGTGTAATGCCAGCAGTTTCCAAGGCTTAGATTTCAATTCAGATAAATAATTGAAAGCACTTTTAGACTTTTCCATAAAATGTTTAATAAGAGATCAAATCCTCCCTCCCTGTAGTGGAAAATTAAATAGTTTTTACAGGGATGTTTTATGATGAAACTCGAACTATTATCTGTAGGAAGAGAGGGTATTGGGGTTTTTGTTGGTTTTTTTTAATGTAGTTGTTAGAAATAAAATACGTTTGAAGGAGCTCTTGTTTGCTTTGTATCTGAACACTGGTAGTAGAGAATGATATTTGGTTTTACCCTTGGTTTCCATTTCCCGATATTTGGAGACAAGGCCTATAATAATAAGATATACTGAAATACTTTGAATACAACAGAAATCATGACACAATGTGACTGCATTTCTGGAATGAGAAAAGGAGGGCTGCAGCAGAGTCAATCTTTGGGAAATGGTGGGATTGATAATCACATAGTATAAATGTGCAATTTGCCTAGGGTTCTCTAGCTTTTCTCAAAAAAGAAGTGATAGCTATTTTCCCATCTCCTTTTCAGAAGAGACGAAAAGTAGAATGACTGCTGGATGAGTGGCCGAAAAGATCACTTTTCTTACAGTCTGCAAGATCACATTCCCATTCAAAGCACACAAAATACATAATCTATGGTTTTGGTTTTTTTTTTTTTAATCAGGATTTTGGAACTACTTCCTCTGTTTCACAAAGGAATTACTTTGTTTTAAAAAAGGTGAATGAAAGAGAGAGAGGGTTGTATATTACTTTAACTATTGTATTAAGTGCTTTTGCTTGGCACATTACCTGCTCTTGTTCTCATGGTTCTGAATGTTTACGTAATAACGGATAGAAAATTACTTGTTTGTCGAAGTGCTCTCTCTTTGACTATCTTGCTTCCTTTCAACACGTCTTAAAACATCTTTCGAACTGACAGAACTGGAGCAATTTTGAAAGTGTGGATATTCTGAGATTCCACTTATTTCTAACTTGGAATTTCTCTTCATCCTTTTCCTTTTAGGCAAAGTTAAAAGCAGCTGGTGTCAAATGAAAAATAAATTATCCGAAAATTCTTCCTTTTCCTTATCTTCCAGCCTCCCTGAAAGAAAAAAATAACAACCCTCATGGTTTGTAACAATGACCTCTATCAGCATAAAATTATCAAGGTGACTTTAAAATAATTTTATATTTGGGTTCCAGAAAGGCTGAAAATACTTAGGTAAAGGATAATGCTTCCTGAAGCAGAAAGTACTGAGAAAGAAGGACAAGAAGACATTCAGAGGTAAAAGGGAAAGGCGTTGAAATATACGTGTTGAATTCTTTTTGGAATTATTGCTTTAATGTGCTTCTGATTTTTTATATTATGAATGTTATAATAGATCATCTAGATCCTCTGAAAGGACTTCTTTATTATTTTAAATCTAAATGAATTAATACAGTAATAAAAAGGGATGGAAATATAATTTTTTAAAAATACATATATATAATGAAAAGTCCACAGAATTATTTTTGGATGGGTCTAATACAGGTTTGGTGGGGCAAGGTAATTCCTTCATGCTAATCAAATATTAGTAGGTAGGACCTGATCTCATGCACATTCAAGCAATTTGAAAGGTTTTTACCGAGACATTCAACCTTCAAACTAGACAAGATTTAAGCCACATTTTACTGTTCTCTCTTTGCAAAATTGTGAACTTAATTTGGTTAGAAAAAATGGATGCTATGGTAACTTGGCTATCATGCTTAATAGCAACATTAAATGAACAATTCAGCTGTCATTTAGTTTGGGTTACTCTTAACAGAGAGCGATCTTCTGTTGCTGACAGGCTCTGTGAATACTTGGTGAGAAGAAACAAAAGTGTTGTTGTTACTTTTATTTCTGTTGCAAAGGGTTTATTTCAGCTACGTCTCTGCGACTGTACAAACCACATTTTGTTCAGGATTGCCTAAAGAGTCAGAGGTAAGATATCTCTATGTTCCACAGGTCTTCCACAAGAAGTTTAATTCTTTCCAAGATCGTTTGTTCCTTATGTAATATGGAAACTAACACAAATGACCAGCTCGCTCTGACCCTGTAACCCTCTCCTGAGATGACTCCCTATGCAAACCTTTTAAAAACCATATCCATTCTGCTTTATAGGTAAATGCAATATAAAATATTGACTTTTGCTATCAAAAAGTGGGAGATCCTGCTACAAGACAGAACTAATAAGTTGTGAAAACAGGAACATGCAAAAGATTTCTTATGAGATGCTCAGAGACGTGTTTCATTGTTCTGTGGAAAGAAATACCAGCTGTATCTGCAAGTGGGTAAGTAAACTCATGTACACCCTGAATTCCCTATTTAAGACCAATTAATATGATTTTTTACTGAGTGCACAATAGATGTAAGAAGAAGAGGCAAACGGCTGTGTGATTCCTATGACAGGAAGGAAGCACTGGACTCATAAATGCGCTCTTGTGTTGTGAGACACTCAGCCTGCAGCAGGAAAACACAAACCTGTAATTTCTGTTGATTGAGCTGTAAGAATTGAGCACTACACATTCATATTTCTCTAGCTAATTAAATTGGGTGAACATAGGTTTCACAATCGAAAGCAGGTATTTAGCTTAAGTTTTAGAACATTCTAATTATAATGGTTGAAAGGATTTACAAAGGACGTGGAAAGAAGTATGTTTTCCGGATCAGGGCTCTCAAGTTTTGTAATAAGCATTGTATCCTCATTAAAAAGTTTATCTTAGTTTAATGGTTAAACATGTAAATACTACCACTTCAGTTTACTTACCATTAAAGGAATGTTCTCGTGTCTTGTCAGAGAGTGAGAAGATCTAACAGCTAAATCCGTAACCCGAAAAACATACAATTACCAGGGAAAAAATACATAATCAGGAGCTTTCTTGTACCCATTTCCCTGCCCCCCCCCCCCCCCCCCCCCCCCCTTCCTGGTCTGTTTTCAGTCTTATTGAATACAATATATGAAGGCAATGCTGTTAGGATCATCAGCATGATAGGAATTTGCTGTTTCACACAGTGTATGCTCCAAACCCTAATTTTCCTTCCAGGTACAGATTTTGATTTTTAAAGACCTCTATGGTTACTATCTTGGTTTGCTTAGAAACCACCTCAGACTCATTTTCCATTTATGTTTTGTGAAAACAGGTGAAATGACATGAGGGATTTTGCTAAAAGAGCTCGGATGAGATCTCTGAAGGTACTGGTGATGGAACTGTCTTGATGGACAGACCTTACTTCAGGTAAATTTTTGGGGGTTTTTGTTTGTTTGTTGGGGTTTTTTTTAAAAGGATTTACCTTTATGATATTTTGGACATGATTTACTGTAAAGCAGTCTTCTATATTTGGATTTTATCTAATGAGACTGATGACAGAACAGATGAAGTTCAAGCTGTCTGGCAACGGCTAGTACATTGTTTATATTTATATTAGTACGTTTGCCCTGAGTAACTACTGTTTTTAGTAATTAGAATATTTGTGATATTTTAATGTTTCTCTATATTTTATTTCTGTGCTGTTGATTCTTTTCATACAAAGCAAGGGTATTTGATATTTTTCTGTGGACATTTTCTTATGTATCATACTTGTGCATGTTATTGTACTGATCTTAAAGTAACTAAGTTAATTGAAAATAGAAAGCATCTTCCCAAATTAAAAACTGGTTTTGAATGATTTTGTATTTTCTTCTGTACATGTGTATGTATACAATATATTTGCATTAAGTAAAGGCTCTACCATAACATATAGACACAATTACAGAGTAAAGTTTATGTATTAAAAATTTGTTTTACCATCTCCTAGTTCTTATATCACCCTGTGTACAACCTGCACTCTGTAACTTTTTACTAAATGACACATAAAGTGGTTTGTTTTTTAAAAGTTTAAGGCTCACTCAAGCACAGTATTTGAGCATATGCTTAATTTTGTGATCCAAAGTTAGAATTAAAATATGTGCATGCACACATTCTTATTTTTTTAAATCAGATTTTTTTGTGTATTAAATATGTCTCTACGGAAGCTGTATTTTATACTTGATCCCAAATGCCCTTATATGTATTTTGTATTCCTCTGAGCAGAGAGGTGAGAATATTTCAGTTCTTGCTCCTTGCTGCCTTTATCTCACCAGAGACCCCATTAGTAATTCCTGCATTGTATGTCCATATATATCCACTACATCTGGAAGGTCTTTACAGTTCAACTGTTAGTCTAAGAAAGAAAACACCGCAAAGAGCATACAGTTACAGTCATCGCAATGTTTGCTCCATTCCATGACCAAGCTCACCACGAACCGTCAGGTAGGTAGTTCAGAGTATCCATTCTCACCTTGGATATTGCATATATGAATGTAGTACACAGTAGCGTGTATTAATGAAGAGTAAGAAGTGCTTTTAAGGGAAGTTGTGCCTAGCATTTGAATAAAACAGAACCACATGATATAATCTACCTGCATTTCCAAAGGCATTTCACAAGGTCACTCACCAAAAGGTCTTACAGGTGCTAAGCTGGACCAAGAAAAAGTGTTATTATTGAATAACTGGTTAAAGGGTAGAGGAAACAGATTGTTTCAAAGGAGGTGGACTTCTGTTGGAGACTGACAGGGTTAAATGTCAGGATTTATGATGTTTGGCATATTTGTAAATGATCTGGAAAAAGAAGGGTGACCAACTGTGCCAATGTCAATAGCAACAAGACTGTGAGGAATTGTTGATGTGTTCATATTACTGAGAGACTAGACAATGAAATGGCAGGTGACATCAGTGTCCACAAATAGAAACGAAATCTGTGGCGAAAAAACTGTTCCAGTGATGGGTTGTATAGTCACAAAAGACCTTTGGTGTTTATATTTGTCTATTCTATGAAAAGACTGGTTTGGTGCTGGGTAGTATATAACAAAGCAGAAGGAGTGGAATAGAAAACATTATTATGGTCATAATACCGTGCATTACTCTATGATTTCTGCCCATTTTGGACTAATAAGTGTGTTGTTCTTGCACCATCAAAAGTGAAATACTAGAAAAGATACAGGTGGAGATGATGGAGGTAAATGAAAGATGCAGAGAAGTTACTGTAAAGAAATTTTCAGGGACCTTCAGACTGGAAGATAAATGACTGAGGTGAGGTATGCTAGAAGTCTATGAAACCAAGAGCAATATAGAGAGAATGATTAGAAACAATTGTTCCTTTTAATTTGAGAAAGAAGGGTACACAATTAAACTATCGAAGAGCAGAATCAAAACCAACGTAAGGAAGTATTCCAATCACAGTGCAACAGATAAGCTGCATTGACAGCCAATTGCAAAGTGTTGCAACTCTGATTTAGGGCACTGCAGATGCCCTAATACATCTGTTCATGTGTTCAAAAAAACAATGAGGCAAAGTCATGGAAGGAAAATCATTTAAGACTTTAAAAACACAAGAGAGCCCAATTCAGCTCAGGAAACATAGACTGCTGAAAGCTGAGAGGACATACTAAGGAAGTATTCCTGGATGTTGCCCTGTTTCTGTATTTTCCTTAGGTGTCTCTGTCAGCCAGCATCAGAGAAAGGATGTTGAATCTGCTGAATCTTTCATCTGAACACAATGTTTAATCTGATGGTCTCACGCTCAGATTATGTTACATTCTTTTATGTGTGACTTCAAGGCTATTTATCATGCCTTCCTTTAAAAATTAAGCAATCCGTGTGAAATTCCATAACATTTTTTAAAAGAGAATGTGGTAATTTCTGCTTGTTTTGTGTTGTGTATTTTTATTTCTTATATCAAAGGTTTCGGGTTTACTCTAAAATTGTATTTTTCTGTATGATTACTATTCAGACAGATGCTGGTTTGCCCTGGCAGGAAAAAAAAAATAACGGCGCATTAAAGTATCATCTATTTTGTCTAAAACTCTGCTAAATTAATTGAGAACTACCACCACTGAAGCAGAAAATAAGGTTGGATTTGAGTAATGAATGATGCCTGGCTAATGATACTGAACACCATTAGAGCAAGACAGACAGTGCTTTCTCCACATAGGCTGATTGGGGAGGGGGGTAGCGTTGGCAGGAGGCTGTGAGACTAGGTGCTGAGTGAGAAGAATATGTTATTCACTGCAGAGAGCAAACACGGAAATTTGAGAAAGAAGTCAGAAAGCAAGAGAATCAAAGAAGGTCAAAGAGGTGGAAAATAAAGAACAAAACAAGGCAAAAATTGAGAAGTTGACACAAGTGACTGGTGGTGTAAAAAAACTATTATGCTAGCTATGTTCTGCCTCTCAGTTTGTATATATTTGGGATGTATGTTGACCACATGATCCTGGATAGAATGCCAGTCTACACAGTGGGGCAACATCTGAAAGTCAGCACTGAGCACCCTTATTTTTCCTTTTTGTCATTCACTGGATGGTGGGAGTATCTTGCATATAGTTCTCACTGAAAGTTTTGAAATAAATGTAAAATAAAAAGACTGAGTTTTCCAAGTCTTTCATTTACCTATAGTAGACCCTTCAGTCAGAGAAGACTATGCTCTGTGTGGTATAACATTTTTAACTGTCCTACGTGGTGTGACTGAGGTGACAGAAGTGAAGTACTCTAGCTTGCTTAACTTCTATACACCACCCTCTCAATTTTTACATTTTTATGTCACTCATTGCAGTGCTCTTCTGAATCTAAAAGGGTGATGTAAAGATCAAGTGCATATTTGACATTTTAACTCCCTTTAGAACATTATTTTTCCTCTGGATTTATTTTTTTTTTTTAATGTTTAAAGCCTGGACTGTATAATTTTTCTGAAGAGTCTTATGTCTTTAAAAAGCAGACTTGAATTACCACATCCAGAACGACATGATCTAGAAGCCGATGTGAAATAAAAAAGATTTTTCACCTTAATTAATGTCAAAAAAATGACTGAAGCTTTAAAAAGTAGTGTCTGTTACATATCCCTCTATTCCTCCTGACCTCCTTACCCAAAACGCGACCTGAAAACTGCGTGAGCTCTCATCATGTAGGACCAATTTGTTTTCAGTACCCTGTGCATAAAGCAAGTTAGTATCACAGATGCCTTTCATTTCAAATCTGATGCAGTCACAGCAAAGAAATCTTTGAGTATTTTCTGCTTCTTTGGCTTAAAATTATGCCGCTATTTTCCAGTCTTGTTAGTTAGCGTAGCTCTACAGAGACTGACTGCTGCAAAATCCTACTCGAGTGGCTCCAGCTGCGCTGACCTTGCCCTCGTGTCGTGCTGCAGGTTCTGGATTCAGGGCTGCTGGCCCCTTGCGCTGCCCCGGGGAGACCCTCACATGACTCTTGCCCCATGAGCTGCTGGCTAACTTGTCTGTTCATTTGGGTACAACACGTAGGTTGTGGGATGGGGTAGGGGGACGGCAGGTCCATTAAGACAACAGCTCACGACTTGTGTTGCTCTGATTTTTAAGCTGTTTACAATAATGGGCCAGGTAGCTGCAGCACTGTCATGTTAAATTTGGGACTGGTGTTACATTTGTGCATAGGACCTGACTTAAAATCCTAATTTGTCATGGCTTTTGAGTGTTCCTGCTTTCAGTTAGCTAAATATTTTAAATATTGAAAACATCCCCGAAAATGTAATTTTTTTTTAACATTAGAGATATTTCTTCTCACTTTGACAGGTTCTATTATAGAATTATTAATGAAGCCACTACAGAAATTCTATTTTATATCTGTAAGAATAACAAGAATAAGAAAACAACCAGATCTTTGACTGACATAAGGCCTCGAGTTCTTGACTTACACTCCATATAATTTTTTCTCCCTTACCTATAAAAGAAAGGCTATAACTACCTAATAACTAATATATTGCTTTATAGACCTGATAGCAAATAAAAGGAATGTACCTTTGGCATTTTGTTGAAGTAGAGAGCACTGATGTCAAAACAACCTAAAATTTGAAGAACCATTAGCTTGTGTACATAAGGACTGACAGAAACTTAAGTATCCAAAAGAAGCAAAACATGGCTTAGCACGTATAGAGCATCTTGACTTTCCAGTGTTATGAATCTAATTTTTTTCCTGCAGATGTTTTAATTTTATGATGACCTTCCAAGTTTCCATTCCCTTGCTAGTCAGTACCACAAAATTATTAGGTATGCTTCTGTCTAATAATACCTCACTAATTTCATTCAGTACCAGAGACTGAGCAAGGATCCTTGCGTGTTTCTCACTTTAGCTGATCATATTTTATTGTGAACAGGATAAGAGGTGTTGAAAAACACTGGCGTGACACTGAGTTATCATTCAGAACAAGAGTGTATTACTGGCTTGGGAAAGCAGTCTTGGATGACAGGATGTCTGTTCTTTTTAGGTCCAAAATTAAGCTGTTGTCAAAAACTTAATAAAAAATCCAAGAATTTGTGATGCAGAGTTCTTTCTGCTTTGTAAACTCCTCTTTATACCAAATGCTCATTAAGATAAAGTGATAGCACCTGCAACTAGCTGCGCCTAATTTACATTTTTACTTGATACATTTCTTGTTTAGTTTCAGTTTTATCCTAATTAAAGCATGGGCCAATATCCATGAACATAGACTAGAAGGCTAGTGATGCAGAGCAATGAGCTGGAGGCCACTGATGCATGGTATGAAGCTGGAGGCACTGGTGTGAGACGTAAGTAAGACAGTTTTATGGAGTAGTCTAAGAGGCTCCAGGGAGTGATGATATGCCAGAAAATGTTACTAAAGTACCATAGTCTGAAAATTACTAGAGGAAGACAGATGGATGGGATGACCGATAAAGGACAGAAATCTGTAAAATGGCTGATTTGAGAGAACTGATAGGCTGAATCTGTCTGGGGGTGGGGGGAAGCCAAATGTGGAAGCCCACTGGAGCGAAAGGCAAGTGCTAGGAATCACTGAAGTACGGTACAGGTGAGCTTTCCAAAAGCTTGACTAGCAGAGCACAGCCATCGCTTTGCCTGAGCAGGTCAGCCAAAGTAAACATTGAAACCTAAATATCACTCAAAGCAGCCAAGAGGTTAAAATTCACCTTCTTTGTCAGGTCAGAAATGACAGACCAGGGAGAAAAAATTACGCTCCTGTTTTCATAAGCAGTTGTAGTGTGCTGAGCCGTGATGATCCTGGTCACCCAAGTGGCAGACTTCATTCTGGCATGGGTGAGTCACAGTGAACTGGGTAGACTGGGAAAGCACTTTGTTTTACACATTGAAGCTTGGTGTCTGATAGATCTGTCCGGTGTCCGGTGCCCTAGTTCTTTGGAGGTCACAGTGCTGCAGAGCACACTGTGCCAAATACCCTGCTGCATTCAGCTCAGCGTTCGTGCCAAGAAATGGAATAAATTAGCCTGTAAGGACCTGCATGCTGCTGCAGCATTCTGCAGTGAGTGCCTGAACTATTTCATTTATGTATAGCTTCACTTACATGGAGTTCAGGTACGACTACCCTGCACTGAAAGCTATGATGTGTATTTCCTTACAAATGAGCAATAGCTGCATTTTGGTTATATCCTCTATCTTTTTTACCAGCCAAAAACTGTATTCAGAACTCAGAAATCTGGTAAGAGGTTAATATTAATTCCAGAATATTAGTACAGACAGATTCTTAACTAAGTAACTGGATGAGATTTTCGTATTGTCCTACCAATACTTTTTTTTTCTGTGCTTTCCCCATTATTAGATTTTATGCCTGGAATTAGATTGTTACATCTTAGGAAAACAGCCTCTGTATTTGTAAAGCATTTCTCAGTTTTGTGGATGTTTCCCTGAAGCTAATGTTTAAGTCCTGTAACATCAGAAAATAATCATGTGAAAAAAAGCCCAGACCAAATAAATCAGTGAAAATAATTTGGAACATGTACTGTAATTTTGTACTTGGCTCTCATTTCCTGAGTCTGTTCTCATAACCATATCCGTAAAAAGATTCTGTAAAATTTACATCAGGTCAAATTTTAAATTTTGGGTTTGGATTGTGGTATACTTTAAAAATTTCTAGTTAGCCAAAATTGCTAAAAGTGCTCAGAAAGCAGAAGGTTCCTTGTCTGTAAAAGAATGAATGAGAGTTAGTAAGGAGGTTAATATTTTTATGTTACATGTGACTTTTCTTTCCCTCTGACGTGTGTACGCATGTCTTCTTTAATACTTGTATTTATGAGTATGTTGGGAAATAGACCAGGGGCTAGAGATTCTCCTTGATTAACAGTGCTCTAGAAAGGGATTCAAGAGAGGCCGAAATTGAATTAGGATCCAGACTTATAATTCAACGGTATGATAATCTATAAAATAAGAAACACTATTAAATCAACAGGAAATGAAAAAGATTGCAGAAGCCAAGCAACCATCACTCACTACAGAAGCTAAGTGATCCTTGAACTAGGTGAATCAATCCAGACTGCCAAGGTCAATGAGTTGCCATACTTGAGGAAATATGAACATATGTAGTAGGAGCCTAGCAATAAAATGAGCCATGCTGCCATCTTTTGTTAATAGGAGTTTTATCTGATTAAGGAAGGCAGCCCTTGTATCAGCAAATTTACAGTAGCATTTGGAGCAAATTGACTGACAAGAGATGATCCAAAAAAGAGTTATGAAGTAGCAATGCTGCAGTGCAGTTGTACACTATTAAGCTGAGCAGAGAGGTAATGCAGACAGCAGATTTTAGTACTTCTCTACAGCTGAAAATATTTTAAATAGCTGTGTTTAGTATAACACTACTTTATTTTCAGGCAAGTTAGGCACAAAGCTGAGAAACAACAACGCAAAGTTGGACTTTTAAACACTTTTCCTGGAGCACCTGAATAAAAAAAAAAATTATTCTTTTCACCCATGTGCATTTTTTTCCTCCCATAAGTTAAAGCCTTTTTTGCTTTTCAGCCTCAATCACTTCTGTCACTCTCATATCTATTTCACAAAATAGGATTTGCATAATGGACAATTTTGCAGAGATTCAAAATATAAATTAGTTTTTTTCTGACACTACAGTGAAAAAAGTTTGAAAAGATTTCATCTTTGTGACTGCCAGAGTCAGCAGGGGTGAAAGTGAAGTTGTGTAGAAAGCGTAGCAATCGTACTTTTCATTAGGACCTGCATTTTTTCTCATTGATCATTCTCAGTGCATCATGCAGATGGAAGACCAATCTCGAACATGACCCATTATAGTCTTTCCCATATATGAGCATAATATTTCACTGCCTTTTCAGTTACGGTATAAGATCTTAACGCTGGCTGCACTCATTTCTGTAGTCAAATAAACCTGGTTACTAAACCACCTAGTAGTGATAGCAAGCACTGAAGAGAATTACATTGGGGCCTTTAACCATTAAGAACTTTTTCCTGCTCAATTGAAACTCTGGATTACGGCATGATTATTTGAAAGAGGATGGAAGAGAGACTGCTTTGAGGACAGTGATAAGAAATTGCAAGGCTTGCTGTTATGAAGAGAAGCAGATGAAATGGGAATTGTTCCATCCTGAATGCCAGCACCTGCCAATGGTCAAAATGCAGCACACGTCCAAAGGCTGTTTCAGAAAGGTTTTCCTATGTGAATGTGTACATCTCTGAGGGCCGTGAAAAGAAGACAAGAGTTGCAAGAGATACCAGCGAGTGAGTGATGATCTGTAATGTGGCTTTGAGAAAAGAGAGAACTTTTGAGTTTCATGATGGCTAAAATGGAGTTGAAGCTTCAGAAGAAAAATCCTTCATCCTACTGGATTTCTTTTACAATTAGGAAATTGTTTATTTCAGGTTCTTTGCAAGTAAATAGGAATGTGTAACAGATACAGTCAGTATTATTTTTCCCTCCCCAAAGATAAAACTTGCAAGGCTCAGAACTTTAGCCGATTCTTTAGGTAAAAAAGGGATATGCTACCTGAGGAAATTTACACTGATGAACAATTTTCCCAAACAAAGCTAATGGGATGTAAAATAGCCATACCTTTTTTGAAGGATAGCCATTTTTTTTTTTTTTTTTTTGTGGTCCTGTACATCATGAGACCTATGATCTAGTGAACTTTGTATAACCTCTGAAAACTACTGCTCTATAATATACAGTATAAGCTTAACTTTTAAGATGGTGTGGTCAAGAATTGCCAAATATCCTCATACGACTCAGTTACCAACACTAGCTGTAGTAGGTTGACTTGCAAAAGTAGGTAATTTGCCTGTTCAACCAGTAGGTATAATGGACAGGCTTTCAAATGCAAACTCATGGTTGCATGTACAAAAAATGGGCAAACTCATTATTTTGTCAGTTTTTTTAAAAGATGATATGAAACATGTAGTCTTTACATGTCGTCAGAGATTGAAATAAACATTACTTGTTCAGAGATGTCTGAGAGAGTCTGGGAAACTACTAATGCTAGAAGAAACATTTGGCTTACCCAGATTCTTTTACCAGCCCTAGAAAAGGAGCCAATCTGTACTTCAACCAAAGGTGAAGCTACAGTGTAATTAGGGCCAAGCATTAATCTGCCTTGCATGGAAAGTAATATAAATGAAGATATGATACATGAACTCCAGATCAGGCTGTCACTGGGTAGAGGGTTTCCAGCCCATCAGGTTCATGGTGCCCTTCGCTGCTGGTGTGTGGATGCTGTTTCAGTTGTGTCTGCCAGGTGACCACAGTGGAGGCCTACCCCACTAAAAACAGGTTTTTAAAGAGTGCTTCCGTTTGTGTTGAGGTGGGGAGGCTCTGGTGGAAAAAGTTATGTCTTCTCACACCTTACAAAACCAGAAAGGCATTTATGAGGTATCATTTTAACTGCAGTAATAGCTTTGACAGAGGGTGTTTCTTAAGGACTGAACTCTTTCTAGCTGTTTGCTGCTTTCTGGACAACATAAATTACTGTGAATCCCTTAACTACCCCCTCTCTTCATGTTTTAAGATCTTTCTCTAACCTATGGTGTTCAATGAGGCACTTTTAAAAATACTTCTTGAGGTTAATACTGGTATAGCTGCTTTGAATCTACAGCACTTCCTAATGACATGCAGATGGTTCTCAGGATGATTAACACGCCTGTGCTGCCTCTGTAGCTCAAGTACCAGGTGGCAGCATTTGCTGAGAATATAAGAAAGCTCCAAAGGTTGGTGGTGGCCTTCTGCCAGGGCAGTTTGCTTTGTAATGAGTATGCAAAGATGAACACAGTCGCCCTCCTCTCTTCACATTTATCACCGAATATTTATTTAATGGCAGTGGCTTTCTTCACTATTGTCAGAGAACTGTCTTTACTATTCATGTGAAAATGTGTAGCTGAAACCCCGTGTCTCTGCTCCAGTACAAGGCTACACATTTAATCTATTTCAGCCATAACCAAAAGAAATTACCTTTTGAAGATTCTGTGGAACAAGAAGTCTTTCCTAGTCAGTTACCTTTATGTCTTTGATAGTCCTAGAGTGCCTGTCACCCCATCTGTCAAGCCCCCAGTAGCTAACAAACAACACAGGTCAGACATAGCTTTTCTATAATGAGAGTTACTCAAGATAACATAATCTCAACTGGTATGTTGCTTAAAATTACTAAGTAAACTCGGTGAGAGAGATGCTGAATTAATGCACAAGAAAAGTCTATATACATTGCACAGGGAATTTTGCTTAGGACCATAGACAGTAAAAAAGATGTGGATAGGTGAACTGAAAAAGAATTATCAAGAAATTATTTCTATTGTGCAGAATTCACAGTTTTGTCTTGCTAACTAATTTAAAACTGAAATCCTCGTACTATATGCAATAGTGGTGCATTTATGACGCTAGCCAAACTCTTCTCCAGCCTTTCTGCCAGTATCTTATTTAAGTATATTGCACTTCCTCAGTTCTTAAAGACAATGTGAAAGTAGAAGAAACATTTATATATTAAATTTATGGATTATGCTTAAAACGATTATCTGTTCCAAATAGCCTGATCATAAATTTCTTTGAAAACGATCAGCACTGTGTGTTTTCAGGGGCAATGATTACAAACTTAAGCAATGAAAGAAACAATGTTTGAAAAACAATTGCAGAGAGGATAGAAGTCGTTGTGACTTAGATTGAAATGTAAAATTTGTAGACAGCGTATGTTTCGTGTGAAAGAAGACCCCGTTAACAATTTAAAATGCACAAATCTTCCCTGTTCCTGGAAAGGATTGAGCTAGCTTACTGAATATTTTCAATATTTTCAATACAAATAAATGTCAGACAGACTAGGCTCGAGTAAAAAGATCTGTCTACAGTCAGCAGAAATTTCCTTTTCACCCTGAAAAGATGGGTATGCTTGATTATGGATGCATATGGTTGATTAAGGTAGTTATACAGTCAAAAGCAGTTCAAATATCAATATTTTCAGTACTTTAATAAAATCTGAAATTTGAAGTACTATAAAAAAAGTTGTTTGGAATGGGAATATCTTTACATCAGTTTTAACAGCTGATGTTTAAGAGAAGGTTATTAAAATGACACGTAAGTGAGAATTAATTATAACAGACCAACATAACACATTGGAGTTTCTTTTGCTGTCTCGGAAGATAAATATGTTAATTGCTGCTCTTTTTATTAATAGAAGCAAAGACAAAAATAGAAAGTTACACCGACTATTTAATCTTTTTGAACACAGGCCAAGAAAGTTTAAAATTACCCTGAAGAAAACAAGGCTTAACACAAACAAAATAATTAAGCATGCTCATTACTGATTTAGGGCCCATAATTAAGTTTATTTATATCTGACTTAGGGCTTGTAGTTAAGCATACTCATATCTGCCTTTTATGCCAGTGGAAATTGGATCAGACTCCTAGAAAACATCAATGGCCCTGTCACACCAGGGTGCTTAAGGGCTGGCTCCTAATTACAGATTCCCTGGTTTTTAGGAGAGGCTGAGCTGTCTTCAGTCCCGATAACCTGCACGGGGCTGCGAGAACCCTCTGTGTGTGGCTGAGGATGGCTGGCTGGGCTGGGACAGACCCCACAGCGAGGCAGCTGCCGTCCTGACTTGTCTCCACATCCTCCTTTCGGCTTGTACCAGGGCTTTCTCATGCCTCTTCAGCCAAAAGCAAAAAGGTGGAGTAAGGCACAAATTCAGGACGGAATCTGCCCCTAAATGAAAGCATTAAGACTAAAATTTTCCAAAAAGACTGTCCTAGAGAGCTAAATAGGTAGCCTGATTTTTCAAAACACTGAAACATCCAACATTCAGGTCTTTGGCTGGATACCCAAACTGCTGGTCAATGGGCACTTACCCCACTAAGTACCAGCGTTACTGTCACCTCGGTTTCCCTAAGACTTCTCTTGCCACCGCGTCTGGCACTCAGACACCCCTAGCTGCCATGGCAGCGAGTGTATTGTGAGCATACTTAGGAAACAACTTACCAGTTGTATTTCCAGCTATAACTGCTGTATTCTCAGTCCTTCTACTTTGTCTCCACACAATGCTTCATAATTAGATTTTTTTTAAGCAAATTTTACAGCTATTTCAATGAATATAAGGAAAAAGCACTACAACTGTCACCACTTTTGTCCTATACATAGAATAATAGTTATTTGTCTAGTAAAAAACACCACCATATTTTAAAGAACCCTCCTGAGCATATTTTTGGAAATATTTATTTCTGAAAAATATAAATGTGTCATCCATGCTGTTTAGTCTTGTAACTTTACAACCTATTTCAATTTGTATATATCCCCACTGATCACTCCTACTGCATCTGCTTTAGTGAACTAAAATAGTAAAACCTATTATCCAAACTATTCATCTGGTCTCCTTTTCTTTCCTTCTTCCCTCTTCAGCAGGATTGTTAACTCAAACCAGTAAATTCAAATGTACATTTTATGGGTTATTGCTGTGAGAACAGGGATGCTATTGACAACACTCCAAGGTGTTTAACATGTGTCTTGGAATTAAGATTACAATCGCTGTGGGAGCATGCAAGGAGAACAGATTTACAAAATGTTAGAGGCCTAATTAAATGGAGGGGTATTATGAAACTTGTCCTTTTCAGATGCATCGAAGTATTAGATGGTTTTCCCTGATATTTGACAGAGTGGCTTCTATATTGCATGTTCCATGAAAAGCCAAAACCTGCTCTCCAAGCACAGAATCTTCAAATATGAGACTCTTTGGGGTGAAAAATAAGTGTAAACTCTGCAGTGCAAGGGTTAAGAGGCAGGATCATCCAGGACTGCACTGGGGAAGGCCTTTTCATCACCGCATACCAAGCTCGCCTTCTGCTTTGTATCCTCAGAGGAAATGTGAAATCCCACTCCTTTTCCCTCTCCATCCTTTTCCAGGGGGATGCTTCTCTGAAAGCTCTGTATGAACTATGGAGCAAAAAAAAAGAGACAGGAAAGCCTTATCTTAGAGGGAAGAAAATTTGTATTGACTTTGAAAACAGAGAAGAGCATAGTCCAGAGGAGTAAACAGAAGACTTGGGAAAATAGCAAATGCTCTCTCCCCTAATGCATATACAGATAGAAAGCAATCAAACAAAAATGAGATTGCGCAGCTAATAAAATCAAGCAGGCCAGGCTAGCCAGAGCCATTTACAGATGGCCGTTGAGAGTTTCCCATCACTTCTGAATGGCTACTGGCAAATATGTACCAACACTTGATCCCTCTTGGGATGATATTTAATTTATTTCCAAATCATCTAACTCCCGGGTGGCTGTTTATCTTGTATCAGTATGTTTCTCTTATTGCTAAAGGATTCCTCTCTTGTTTGACCAGTTTTTCCTGTGTTTTCTCTTTCTTTGCAGATTGTTTACCTCAGGTTTTCTCACTCTAGGGGGCCACATGCATAATTTGTTTGTCAATAATAAATAATGGACACACTTTATTATGTGTTACTAATGTTTCTGTGTAGGAGAACAGAAGGAAAAATCTTATAAAACTGCAAATGCACTGAATGTGCATAAACACCAGTGGCACCTGGCATCCATATTTCTATTTCTTTTTTTCATTTTGTCCTTCCATATTTACATTTTCCTCTTTCTTTAAATATATATAAATATATATATATATGTGCATATATATAAAATTAACTTAATAAATTGCATGTTGGGTGGTTTGACCTTTTTCTGTGTCGAGACAAAACATTTCTGGTTACTTCATAAAATCAAGGAATGGCTAAAAGTTTACCCTCTAACATCATTGTGATTTATCGTTTTACTGTGTCTCTGAGTCTCAACCTGAAAAAAAAAATATCTTATTTAATTCCTTCATAAGTGCACTGACTACCTTATGCTTTCTTCCTTTTAAAATCTGTCTTCATTGATGGCTTGAACTTGTTTGATCCGTCTGTATTAAGCAGTCTTACAGGATCAAAACCTGTTACCTTTGCTCACTCTTGGTAGCGCCTTCCTTTTCACCTATGGTTTCCTTGAGGTAGTTGTATAGATTATACTGTAACCCCCGGAGTTATTGGCCATTCTCTTTCTGCCAACGTTCTGTGACACAAACAGACGGGACGGGAGTATATGGGGGATTCTTTGAGTTGATCAGGTATGAGTGCAGTAGAATTTGTAACAGCAGCAAGGCCGATATATTGACAAACAAAAGCAGAGATACCAGAGACGATCCCATGGGATTTAACATGAAGATTGTGATGCTGTAAAATACCAGAGTCACCAATGATGTGATTCTGCATTAGGGACAGGAGAATCCTTTTGAAAATGTGCCAAGCACTGTCTGGATGTGTGTGTTAGTCTTTGACACCCCCCAGTCAGTTTTCAGGTTAAAAACCTCTTCTGATTCATGATATATGTATGCACAGGATTTTCATCTCAATTTGCCCTTGTTTCAGCACTGCCCTTGTCAATGTTAGTATATGATTTTCTTTTCTTGATGCACAAAGGCAAATCTCCTTTTTGTTGTACATTTTAGACTGATGGACAAGCCCAGTCTTCTTGCCATACAGTCCCTTAATCATTCTTATGTGTCTGTACCAATTCCGATCCAAACACGTATTCTGTGGTAATGGCTCTGCACAGTGTTCCACTGAACTCTTACCAGATTTCTGCACAATAGACTTAAGATTTCCTAGGTTTACCTGAAAACAGCTTGATGGCTGCATTTTAAGCTTTCACTGCCTTTTCACAGGCATTGTGATGAATTATATACATAATGAGATCAAAACAAGCACCAATTTATTTTATTCAGTCATTCTAGTCCACTATCTCCAGGCTTATTGCAGAAATCAGCATTATTTTATTCTCCCAGTGTGAAGCCTGGCAATCTGTACTATTTCTGTACTATTCTATTCAACTATTCTGTACCTTTCACCCCATTTTTATTTCAGCTTTAAGGTTATGCTTATGCTTTCTCTGTACAGTCTATCCCCTGTTCATAATACCTCTGTGCTTCATTCTGTCAACAGATTTTGTTAGGACTCATCTGTATTTCACAGGAAAAATCTGGCTTCTCTCCTACCTCTGTGATTTCAGTAGGGTCTTTCCAGATTATTTCCTTATATATTTTGCCTCCTGTCTGAACAGAAAGTCATTACCAGTCAATGGCCAATCTGGTAAAAAACAGTTGTTCTACTCGGACCATAGCATTGAAGGGCTGCATTAACAACACCGCAGGTAGGGGTGGCATAATGAGAAGGATGGACATCAAAGACTGAGCTCTTCCATTTCATGTTTTTGTTGAGAACTTCATTAGGATTGAGTCATCTGATAGGTGTTTCCTTCACCCAGCATCTACCTTCCAAGCCATTCATACCATGAGTTTGTACCAATATAACACCCGGGTCTGGCTGGTTTTCAGGCATCTCTGGAAGGGAGAGGTCTTCATGATATGCAAACAGCCATTCCCTTATGTGACCTTAGCACTTAAACCAGCAGCTACGGTTCATTTATGTGGGTGGAGAATTAAGATCTGGTTCAGTCATTTCCTTCTAAAACATGGAGAATTCTGGTTGGGATATTCCTTCTCCAGGCTCACATTTCTCTGAGTTCCTCCTTGTGATTATCCACATATTTATGAAGACATCAATGTCAGAGAGTGGAACAAAAAAGTTATTTTGGGTCAACTCTCTGTTTTGGATCACAGCTCTTTTCTGACGTTGGGCAGACATACAATGGAAAAAAAAATATTTTACTTTATACATCAGGGATAACGTAAGAATAACTGCACTCCTGTGAATGTGAGGAAGTGGGGAAAAATAAACTGTCACATATTCTATCAGTTTTAATCTTCAGTCTTTGTACAGTCATAGAGACTAGAAGTATATTTTGTTTGGTTGTTCGAAGCACAGATTCTGTAGGGCTTCAAGAATGGTGGGCTGGACTGCGGCCTTGAGTGGTTGTGTATGGATGTTCCCATCACCTAACCCAAAGAATGACATATGAACATTTATAGTAATACAGACTATAAAGGGGTTGCAATAAAACATTTTAAAAGTAGAACAGTATTTTCTGTTCTTCAGCTTTCTTTAGAGAAGGATTATATTCAGTGAAAGATCCCTTGGACATGTGCTGGCACCTGCTTCCTTTGACATTAGATACAAAGAATTAAGCCCATTAATACATTTTAATTCACTTGGAACCTCTCTCACCTGGGCCTGCTTATGGCCACAAGGAGAATGTGTAATGGGCTAGTTGCCTTTAAAAGCAGCTTGTATTTGGAAATTAACCTCTTATTTCTGAGATCATCTGTTTATGTTTGTATCTTTTGCAAATCAAAAATAAATAAGAAAATACTTTTAAAACCAAATCCATATATTGGTGCAAAAGCAGTATCAGAAGTCAAACTAACAGTTTAAATATGTATACCAGAGATGATGATGCTTAACAAGGCATGATAGCTAATAACAATTGTAACAATTAAGCAACAGATATGCAATGATAGTATCAGGGATATGACAGGCTTTCACTAATTAAAGTATGGCTCATCTTTAAATGTTTCTCAATGCCTACTTTAGAGATTCTTTTTTCTGGTGCACTAAATTAAGCCCTGAGCTAATTCTCAGGCATTAATACTTCTCCACTACCTTCTATCAGATGTTCTTCACCGGTTAGAGACAAGGGGTGAATTGCAGTGTCACTGAGCATCATGCAGAATGGTAACCAGATCATGGCCACAAACTTTTACATTTGTTAAACTCTTGCATATCAAGCTGTGGGACTGAAAATGCATCTTCAGGCATGAATTGTTCCTTACTCAAAATCCAGCACATTACAGTTTCTTAGTAGTGGTTTGTTTTCCTGCTCTGACAGCATGAGCTCTATTAATAATCTGTGTTCATACAGCCACTGGCAAACCAGGAAAGTAAGTGATGTGGTGGCACACTAGAAACAAGAGCTTTTAATCACACCAACAGTGTTGTCTGGAGGGAAAAAGAGAAAGCCAGTGCTAGATGTGTAGAGGAAGTAGAGAGAGACCGGAGCAAGCCCGTGGAGAGTTTTATAATCAAGAAGTTCATTTTGCACTGGGTTCTGAAATTAACGAGGAGCCAGTGGAGTTGTCTGACAATGGGGGTGATATGAGTTAGTGTCCAGGGATCATAGAAGTTATTCCAAGCCCAGACATATTGAATTGTTCATTGTTTTCTCCCACTGAACAGTCTTATAATTCAAATACTTAATCATAAAGAATAATCAAGTTCTCTCCCTCTGACTTCAGCTTTTCTGCCTTTCTCAGATGGCTGATCATGCCTCAGATAATCAGACTCATCTCTCAGACGTGTATATATATATACCTGATGGTTCCCCTCTCCCTCTGTGCCCGCCTTCTCCTTTGCACTATAGTCGTCTTTTCTCTTTCTATTCCCCAGCTGTTATTTGCTGTTGTTGTGTGGGTTTGCTGTAATGAGGGCCTGGCTTACAGAAATAAAAGCAGGCAGACCATCACCTTAATCCCCACCCTACCCCATATGTATTGCTGTCACACTGTTCTGTCCTCATTCCCTTTTTGCTTTGCGATATGGCATTTCATTTATGACTTTTTAGGTAGACATGACCACCTGAAGCTCAAATACCACCATGTTGCATATTTCACTCATCACGCTCCTGTTTTATGACCTCGTGTTTCTGGCAGCTTGCATTTCCCAGCCACGTTCCTTGACATGGCAGTCCTATTGACTTGACTGAAATGCTGCCCTACAGATTCCCTTGCAGGATAATAACTGAGAGTTTTGATTTCCTTCACTTACTCTTAGTTTTAACATTAAAAAATGGAGTGCATAATAGGCACAGAACTGCACTTCCCAGTTGGAAGCACTGCCTGATTGCAAGACTTGGTGATGTAAAAGCGTTTAACCCTGACTGTGGTGAGGGGAGATGTAAGTGGGTAATAGTCATGATGGAGAACTACTAAAAATGTCTTGGAACAAGCAACTTCAAATTCTGCTTTTCTGAGTCTAATTATTCTTCACAGTAAACAACCAAATGCAAGATGTTCAGACATTCAGATAATTGTGTGTTTCCTTTTCTTAAAGATGAAAGAAAAATTAGATAAGGACAAAAATTTCAGAAGACTTAGCAATATACAAGTCAAATGGGTTTATCAATAGAAACAGAGCTGCACCTCTTTGGAGTTAAGAGGGAAAAAAAAAAAAAGTGTTCTGGCTCCACTGGGCTTTAAAAATGATAAATCTTTGGCACAAGGAAGGGCTTTTTTAAATTAAATTTTCTTTGCAACCTAAGGCTTTTTTGATTTATACTATCTAGCCCCAAGCAAGGGTCTTAATTATTTTTGATTTATTTCCTTCATTCCTGAGAAAGGTCTTTCAGTTTTTCTTTATTATTATTACTTCAGGTTTTCTTCTTCTTCTGGAGGCATATCTATATTTTCTAGGTCTTATTTTTACTGCTAAGTTTTCATGTTTTCTTTCCTTCTGAGGTGAAATACTCTGGTGAAAGCCTTGAGGTCCTACTCAAACAAAACTCAGCTTGCTTTCACAAACATCATGCAACATTTGAGTCTTTTAATTTCCATTTGTTAATTTTTCTCCCCTAACTTCTTCCATGTTACTATAAATGAGGTATGCTGCCCCATCTTTTGAAGTACAACGTTTCCTGTGATCGATATGGCCTCTTCTTCCTCTCAATTGATATTTTTAGGTAAAACATGCCATACAAGCTTAACAACATTTCCCCTTGGTGATGAAATGGATTTTTATCAACTGATTTCTCTTCTTTAAGAGAAATAATTCTGTTTTCTTTTTCTTATGCATATAAATGGGAAAAAAATGCCTCTCTTCTACCCTGGCGCACTCAAGAAAATGGGAGGAAAATGTGTCTGTGCAGCACAGCTTGGTAATTAAAGCAATCTCCAGGACTGCAAAACCCTCAGCCAGAGGAACAAACTGAACCTTTCTCTAGTCAGATTCCGTGAGCTGTGGCTGTTGCTATCTAACAGGGGAAGGCTGCTGTGCTCAAGGAGCTCTGCCAGTGCTTTTCCATCCCTGCTATGGGCGGGAGATGCCCTGCCTGCCTCCTGGGGGCTCCTTGTGGGCTGCGGGGTGGGTGGCACCTGCAGCTCCTCAGCCCCAGCAAGGCCAGGCAGTTCTGCCAAAACACACAGAGAGGAAGCTGAGTGCCTTGCAGGAAAAAAAAGCAAGCGCTGGTGGAATTTAAAGACTTCTAGAATTTACTGAGTGGGAGCTTTTAGTACCCTCGGTTTGGGCTTCTCTTCCGCAGTGCTCCTCTTTTGCCTAAGCCATGCTGAAAATGCCCAGGAAATTTTTGGCGTTGCACTGCTGGTCCCTGGCTAGTGAGATGAGGGAAGCGACACCTTTCTAGCAAAGGGGTTTAAATACGTGTCAAATCCAAATATATGAAAGATTATTTAGATATTAGAGTGACAAGAAGTTTATAAATACCTGGATAAATACCTGAATGTTTTTTTCATTTGCTTTACATCCACATATTTCCTCTATGAGTAATATTTCTAGTGAAGAGAGATATTTTTCCTGTGGTACCAGTGCTACCACCTCATGCTGAAGGTTATCACAAGCAGGAGGAGTTGTACTGCAGCAGTGAAAATCTTGTCCATGAACCCTGTTCTTCTTTCAGATTTTTATATGGGAACGAGCACCCAGATAGTCACAAAAGCAAAAATTACCTCTTTGTGCCTATCATTAACCAACAGATTGAAAACAATTCTGTTAAGCTCTGAATTGGTTAGAAGCTTGATTAGGGACTCTGTATCTAGAAATGAAACTGCAGATTAAAAAAAAAAAAGAAAAGGAAAGTAATTGCAATCATTTTGTGGAGCTACAATTGTTTTTCAGAGCTATGCTAGAGAGCTGGGACCACCAGCATACTGTTATTTTCTTCGAAAAAACAACAGACTTTGGCTCCCCACTGCACCTTCTGTGCTAAATGCAACTCATGTTCAAATACTTAGCAAATACTCAGCAGTTACTTTCAATCTGAACCATCAGAAACATGAATTTACCTACAAAAGAGCATGCGAAAATCAGGTTTGTTATGACTGGGACTTGAAGTGTATGAAGTCCCCAGGCCAAAACCAGCCACAGAATTCAACTTGACAGTATCTGTAGGAACATACACATCTAGTACATATTTTTGTTTTGTTTTAATGAAAACCAGCTTCACTGTACATATAGAAACCTGTGGTCATAATAATTTATGTACTTTGTGTGTGTCAAACACCGGAACATGACTTTTCTTTTCATGGGAAATTCAGTGATGGCATTTTTTGATTGGAACAAATGCTTCAAGAGAAGCTTTTTCTTTGATGCAACTGAATATTTGGTTTTGATACTAACATTTTAAATGATCTAAAATGTGTTTTTTAAATAAAAGAACAATTTTATGTAGAAAAATTGCACAGAAGGGAAAACATAGTCCCTTTTATTATGAAGAAATATATTTCAGTACTATGAAATAAATGCTACTAATAAAAGCTCTTTTTTCCTAAAGTAGTTTGTTTTAAAGTCAAAATCTAAATCTAAAATTATCTAAATCTATGCAATATGTTCTAGACAACTTTTAATGGTCATTGTATAACTAATGATGAGGAGAATAATTTTTGAAACAGAAGCCTGGTAAAGCAATGCTACACATTTTAATTCCCATTGCATATCAAAGATCTCAGTTAAGGCCTGATTTAGAAGGTCAAAACATCCATTGCTTTTGCTAAAACCAGCTATAATCTAGAAGGGTCACACAGAAGATGATTAATCCAGCCCCAAACCTAACATGGGAAAGGTCAATATCCAGTTACTTATCTTCACAGGAAATCAGAGACAACACTTTTCAGCCCTCTAATTGCCTAAAAAGCAAAGCGGCAAAAGAAGCAAAATTAAATGCAGGAGAACAGCCTTTTACTATGTTTTCCCAGTGACTGAAAACAGATTGACAATTTCAGACTTAAGGCCTGAAATCAACTTTCAAGTCTTATGAAATTGCGTTTAAGCATGTTTTAATGAATGTTGTTCAAGTCAAAAAGGTCACAGGCATATAGGCTGTAATCTATTGTAATACTAGCAAGAGGTAGAGACAGCAAAAGAAAAACAATAACACACCTGAGACTGCTATAAAAATTTATAATTGTTGAAGCCTGAAAGATTTATATCAAGATGGCATATTAGGAGTTTGAATTTTGGTACATGTGTTTTGTGGTTTTTTTTTTTCCAAAAAATGTTTAGGAGGAAAGTGTTTGTACTAGGGGAATTATGGAGCACAGATATGTTCTGATACAAAGGAAGGAAAAGCCAGAAAGGTGTGCATTATCTCCTGTGTAGGACACGTAGACCACGAATTCCAGCAGTCCTGGTACTTCAGTGTCTGTTCTCACCTCCATAACCAGGGAGCACCAATGCACCAATTACAAACTCACTTCTTACCAGCTCAGCTGAATTGCCAAAGGTCCTTTGCACTGTGGAATATGTGCAGTTCTGGGGTAAATCAAGAAAAAGTCAAAGGTTAAGAAAGTATGTATGTCCTGAAGGTCAAGGAAGAGCCAGTGTGATTGCTCCTTTGTGCAAAGATGGGGTTAATTCAGGAAATACCTTTGCTGGTTGCACAGATATTTTTTTCACTCTGACAAATTAAGCTTTATGTTTTAATTTTAATTTTAAAATTTAATAAATTTTTTAAAAAAAATAAATTTAAGATAAAAATATGTCATACTTTTTTATGAGATGGAGAGGAGAAATGCATTGTCGGGATGAGTTTTCTTATTTTCTGTTCACACTTCTGTATATTTTCAATGGAGCCCTTTGAATTTCCGCATAAAGGAAGGACTAAATTCAGAGCTCAATGTATCCAGGGCAAGAACCCTCATGCTTCTACCTGGAAAAGAGAGTGTGGGTAGCATGAGGACTGCAATATCTCTTCATGTACATAAATGAGCATGAGACACTGAAGTAAAAGGGCTCTGCTTTTCAATACGTAAAAAGGATTATGTTAATGTGGCATGGACTGATGGCCATTCTAAATTTCCCACCAGTTTAACTACTGGTGCAAAGCTGTCTTAGTCCTCTTTTAAGACTCAGTGACATACAGGGCATATGGAATTCTGTTATTTGCTAAAAACAGACATAAAAATGGAAGATAATGAATCAGAGAAGAGAGGCTTGAGTGGTCTAAATGCTGTTGTCCCTGTTTCGTTTCAGACCACATAAACAATGCAAACACAAAGTCCAGAACTGTTTTGTAATGGGAAGCAAATAACATAGAAAAGTTCCTTTAGTAATAATATAGAAGGAAGAAGTTAAATATACACAGAAATTTAGTTTTACATCCTCGCAGATGCTGGAGCCTGACTTTTGTGCAACGTTGTATGGAATCCAGATGCACAGCCACAGTGTGCTATGTGGATCCCATCTGTGGAGAGGTTTACCCTCCTGCCTGTACTGTTGTTCTTTCTATCTAATGTAGCAAACAAAGCTACGTATCTTGTCTGGAAAGGTAGAAATTTTATCTCTTTCTTAATGTCCATCAGAGCATATCCATCTGTAAGAGACTGCGCCGGTGAGACCCACCATCACCACAGCAGATGTGTTGTCTCAGCATTGCTATGGCAGGATACTCATGCCATCACCACAGGGAATGATCATTGTTAAGGCAGGAAGATAACACCACTGCCACAGAAGGGATTGATCTGTACATTGTTAAGGCAGGAAGATAACACCACTGCCACAGAAGGGATTGATCTGTACATTGTTAAGGGAGGAATCCGCTTGACGCCATGGAGCAACGGGGGAGGCTGATCCTGCAAAACTCAACCAAACCCCTGTGCATGTGCCCAGACCTGGAGTCAGGGGCGTTAGGGTGCCTGGAGGCCCCTGATGACCACCTGAAGACCTTGGGCACGTACACCATTGCCGGGTGGAAGGTGTGGTTAAGCAGAACAGCTTGTAACAACTCTATAAAAAACAGAACCAAGTAACATCGGACGGAACATTCTCCCACCGGACTTGGAAATGAATTGGACTGTCAGGATGCCTCAGCTCCAGGGTGGTAGCTATTGCTGTGAACTCTTTCCTTCTTTCTGTCTTTTTTTCCTTCCTTTCTCTCTTTATCTCTTGCTCTCTCTCTTCCTTTGCATTGTTGGGCAAATAAAGTTCTTTGGCTGTTGACTCCATTTTGAGTATTAATTCCGTTCCTGAGAATACAAACAGAACCACGCTGTGGTCTTGGACCAGCACGCGACACCATCCTGCATGCATCTAGGAACTGTATCCAGGTATAGCACGTATCCAGGATATTCCAGCACATTCTTTTACATTGTTATTTTTATAAATATGATTATACTGTGGTCACTCATGCCAACATATGGGCTTTTCAAGTCCTGAGGACAGAGCCTAGTAAAGCAGACATGGCTTGCTCAAGATCACAGACTCCTTGAATACGTCTTCTGCAGGACTCCCAATGCAGAGGATCAGATCTACGAAACAGAAGAATTCATAGGCAAATAAAATATAGCTGATGGATATGTAAGCTCATGTTATGACAGCTGGATATTGATTATAATGACATGGAAATACCTGGACAGAAGACAGGAAAATACCTGGGTCATCAAAAGGTAGATGTTTGGGTGATTCTGCTCTGAGTCACCCTTAGGTTATACTGCTAAGTATGCCTAACTCATCCCATGTGGAATGATTTAACTTAGATTAAAAAAGTACCAGAGTAAGACATGAAGGCTAGCAGCTAAAGAAGATAAGAACTAGCTACAAGTGAGAAAGCTTGTGTTTTGTAAGAAAATACACATACAGAGCCACTGCTACATTTCAGTATAGGCACTATAACCAAAGACAGGGTCCCATTGAACCTATAGAGCTATCTGCATTGAATTACCTTTGGCCTCATCTCATTAAAACTCAAAATGACAAATCTTGCCTTGATAAAACTGGGAGTTGGAATACATTCCTAAATTTCTCTCAGACCAAGACCGTAGTATTGGTTCCTGAGGATGTGAAAATGTTGAACTTGGCAATGTTGGTGAAATAGTTATTTCTGAATTCAGAACTAAATGTACCCAGAAAGGTCATAAGTGTTGTCACAACCTTTTCACTGTGTAATATGAACCAGTTAACCATGGTTTAAAGTTTTGATTTGAGGCCTCTCACTGCTTACTCCTGTGGAAGACAGAAGGAGAAAAAATCTCAAACCCAAAATTGAAAAACATAATGCATAGAAGGAAAAGAAGAAGGGAAAAAAATGGAGCAATTATGTAAAACAAACGTAATCAATACCTGTTGGCCATAGAGGAGTTACTTTATAAAGTTCTAATTTTGCTAAGCAAGCCATGTGAGCAGGAAAGAAAAGGTTAATTTTTAGCCCTGGAACAGTCTCTGAGCACAGCAGTTACTTTTCTAATTTTGAAAAAATAGCCAGAGAGAGAACTGTAGGCAGGATAATAAATTGTGAGAGAAATGTATCTTTTGGTTGATGTTCTCAGAATTTAAGATGGCTCATCAGTCACAGGTGGATACTTAGACCTGGCAAGCTGTCCCTCATAGCTATTCCCCCAGGACCTGATGAGCTTTTGTCTAGTGCATTTTCTGGCTGGTCTGGTTGGTTCGTCTTCAGCTGGTCATTCTCAGACATTGCAGAGGTAGATGGTCTGTCTACTCACATGTGGGAATGATTTTGACGACAAGAGTAAAAATGGTGGAATAAGGAAAGTAAGTACAGAAGGGAGTCACAGAAAAAGAGATAAACTGGGAGGGGATCCGGGCTGGTTTGGTAGCAAAGGTGAAAGACACTCTTGCTCCGTACATGCTTATAGCCAAAGATCACCAATACAGGGCGGCCCTTGAAAAAAATTAAAACCAAATTAACTTTCTTCATGAGATTGTACAGCAGCCGTTTCATTTGTTTTGGCAGCAAAAGGGTAGACGGGTAGAATGCACTGTTTTCTTATTATCTGCTCACTAAACTTATTTTTTAAAACGGGGTTCTGATCTATTAAAAGCATATGTCTTATTACTCTCTACTGTACCTGAGATGAACAGTATATACATGGTAACAGTAAGTCGCCCAATTTGCATTAAGTTGTCTTCTGCTTTTGGCATTTCTGCCAGTATTCGTTTCTTACTAGCTAAATTTATAGAAGTTTCACCTGCTTCCTGCGGGCAGGTTCAGCATTAGTAACCTTTTAAGCCTGATAACTAGGAGAGCAGTAGGACATTATGGTATAATTACTTGAATACCCACGTTTGATTGGGTAGGTTGTGATCTGACTACATTTAAGCTTCATGTGTAAGAACTGGATGGAATGAGGTTTTACTTGTCTTGGTGACTTGCATTCAGAACACTGATACATATCCTCAGGTACAGAAAGAGGAAAAAGGGGGGAAAAAATTCTGCCAATTCAGTTTCTGCCACATAGTTGTTGGTTTTTTTTCCTTATACTCACTTGGGGAATCAAACTAAGAACCTCACCAAGAAAAAAGTTATTCATTGCTCAAGCTCAGAAATTGCTTGACCAAGTGAATGACATATTACGCAAGTTACAGTTAGCACAATGTGTGAGTAGGTTTTTCTCCCTTAACTGATATATTTATGAAAAAAATTGGATAGCTGCTTCAAGTGTTATGGTGTGTATTTGTCCTTTCTTAAGCCATTTTGGCGGCCTAGCAGACTGTTTTTCCCTGAAAACCTAAATTGTGTTAAATTAGAGTTTTGCATGGTCTTCAGTGAGAAGTGATTTCAAACCTACAATTGCTTTATGCATTAAAACAAAAGAGTATTTTTTTCATATCAAATTTATATAAAAATTAGTTCTAGGCTAATCACATAATTTAAATTTTGGAAATATTCATTCTGCCTCTGTGAAATGAAGCAAGGAATGCAAAACTTTTATATTTTGTTATCTTTCCTTTAGCTGTAGATGGGACATGATTCTTGTCAATATTTATCTTATTTTGCTTCAAGCAGATTAAAAATCTAATTTCTTTATATGCCTTTCTATGTCTTTTTATTTTACCTACAGCCATGAGAATCAGTCTACTATCAGGTAGCAGTTCTTTTGTTAAGGTTATAATTAGCTTTGTAATTATTAGCCTGATTTTTGACCTATTTATTCTGCTTAAATTCTATAAGGCAAAACGTGTCTGCCCATGGCTCTTACCAAAGGGGAATTCTGCAGGAGGTAGAAGTTAAATGTGCTAAACTTTTTTGGAGGGGAAAAAGAAGAAAGGGGAAAGAAGAATAAAAAAGAACAACCTTACACTGGTAAGCCTTCTTTTATATCGTATTGTGTTCTTTGTCATTTGTATGGGAGTGTGGGGGCAGAGTTCTCACTGCTGTAAAATCCCCATAGCTGAAATCTGAAGAAGAAAAGTTTTGGAGACTATTTCCTCAAGTCCTAGGAGGGGAGCTGTAAGGATATCAGCAACATGATCCTATGTTATATTGTCATATAAGATTTTTTTGGGAATCAATATGTCAATGTAAAAGGAACATAATGTTTTCTCTGGAATAAAAATAAATTGTAACAATACTAAAGACAAAATAACCTTTGAGTTTATAATCATTGTTACTTTTATATATTACTTCAAAAATCTTATCAGAATTCATCCTTGTTTTACACAAAACAATAAACAATTTATTAAGAAAAAAGATAGGAAGTCACAGAAGTGAGAACTCACCACTCCCCAAATAAGGTAATGCTAACCTGAATTCAGTGTTTCTTTTAATTATTGATCAACTAGCCTTTTACACTCACCTGGCATAACGCCTCTCACTGTACGCTATGTCTACAAAATCTGTTACCCCCGGTTCCGTATATATTACCTGCTAGGCACTAATTTGATGAGGAATAATAATAGAAGATCTCTCTTAACTGTCAAATATTAATCACTAGAAAAGTACTGACACCCCTTTTTTTTTTCTTTTTTTTTTTCTTTTTTCTTTTTTCCATCTTACAGACACAGCCCTGTCCCAGTTCCACCATTCAGCTCATTTTCTCATTCATTCTCCAGTGTGAACAGTGTTTACAATGCCCAGCAATACTTACCTGATTCATCAGAACCGTTTAGCACAGCTCAGACAGCTTACCGAAGAGTTCAGCCTATGACTGTGGGAGCTCTTGAAGGAATCAGAATCTATACTATATAGGTAAGCATTATATACAAGTACTTGTTGTCATGGTTACACAGATAGGCTCACTTCTGATTTTTCCTTGGTCTTTCTGAATAGGTGATAGAGATCCAGAGAGGCTTTCAAACCTTGCTCAACAGACATCCCTGCATTTTTAAATGTGTGTGTGTGTCTGGAAAAAAAAAAGAAGAAAAAGAAAAAAAAAAAGAGTTGGTGGGCTGTAATCCACCTACTTCATCTTCTAAAATATTTATAGGTAGTAGAGTATAAGTCAACATAAATAACAGAAGCCTGTACAGGTTGCACTGCATTTTTCAGAGCCAAAACAGTGTTTTGCTGTCAGGGTAAATCAAAATCAAGTAGTTAAATGAAGTATCGTAAAAAGAAACCAGAACTGGGAACGTGCCAATGCATTATTCCAGCTGACATTTTAAGGAACCAGGCCTTTTAGAGAAATCCATGAGAAAAACTGTATGTGTGGCTGTACACAGCTAATAATGAAGAATCAACAAAATATGTGTGATGTTTGTCATTGACTGTACAAGTCCATAACGCATAACTATTGTGTGTTTTAAGCTTAACATATGTCACAGAATTTTGAAAACAGATAATGTAACTTCTGAGTTACTCTAGAGACTGAGACATGAAGCAGGTATTTAATGCATGGTTACGTCCTCACCGGAACACTAAGCTGTGATAAAATTATTTGCTTGACTTCCTAGCTGCTGACATAAATATGTAAACGATTTCATTGTTTACATGTTTGCAGGTTATTGACCTAAAGTGGCCTCTAACCAGACTTGAGCATTTGGTCCAAGAACTTTTCTAAAACGTGATACCTAAGTCAGCAGGAAGTTATGACTTACCGTTTATGGGGTGGATTCCTGCATTTCTCTTACTAGCCACTCTATTCCCTCTGTTGGCTAGATTTTCCCCATCAAGGACTCATGGGTTCACATATTTGCTGATTTCTTTGAAGGACAAGAAGCTGGAAGTGAAGATAATAACTTGCAGTTTCATAAACACAGCTCTTAATCTTAAAGCTAGAAATAAACTGCACAATAAAACAGAAAAAAAAAAAGTTAAAAAAATAATAAACCTAGATGCATATCTGTCTTTCTTACAGTGTACTAAGCACTCGGTTTGGAAGGACAGGTTGGTTTAGTTACTGCAGACCCTGCAGGAGACCATCTGTTTTTCCATTGTTCCTGAAACTGCCTTATAATGCCAGATACAGAGAGGAGCTTTCAAATACAGATAAGCCTTTTGTTCTGACTCCCTGTCTTGGCAAATACCACTTGAAACCTGGAATTCACAAGCTAATATCTTACACCTTGTGCCTTTACAACCTGGACTCACAAAGTTGATTTCTGGAGCCAACCTTGCTAATAGTTTTCCAGCTACACTCTCGTAGCCTCATATAAATCACACAGATGTTTCCTCAAAAGCCATTCCTTACAACATTTGGTTTTATTACAGATCAACTTGAGAATCTTTCTTCCTGACATCATATAAAAGTATTCATGAATTCCTGGCTCCATTGAAGTCAGAGTAAGAACTTCCTCTGTTTTCAAAGAAGCCAAAATTTTTCTCTTTGTCCACCAAAATGCTGAGAAACCTGGACCTGCTCCAGCCAACACACCTAAGCATGCAATGAACTCTAAGTAAACAAGGAGTCCTTTTTAATCACATAGGCCTCTGTTATGCAGAAATACAGAATTAATGTCAAAACTATCTGGTCATTTATTATATTAATTTACATATATCACAACCTCATATTTTATAAAGCATTATGTTAGTATTTTTTCCTTATTGTCTAGTGATCTCATACATTTTCATGCTGTTCAATGAAAGCAATATGCAAAATACATTTTCTTATTAACATAAATATGATGTGCATTTACTAATTTAACACTGTTTCCAAGGAAGTTGCCTGGGACTTTATCCCACCCATGCTTTTAGTATTTTAATTAATTTTCTTGTCCCTTGTTTAGGTCAAAGATTTATATATATTTTTTAATCAGAAAAGATTTTTCCCCAATTTTTATGTAAAATGACCACTTTTCTCTCTGTAACATGATAGTAATTTATTTTTAGTTTTCAAATTACTTCAATATTTATTTTCTTTTGACTCCTTTCTCAACTTTCCTGGATTGTAATGAGCTTGCCACTTCTTCCAGATTTTCTTTTAGCTATATGTGTCTATCAAGAGATAACTTTTCTCATTACAGGAAAGTGTCCTAAACACTTTATAAAGTCAAAAATCAAAAGAATGCACCTACATTGCAAACCCCCAAAAGCTAGCCAAACAGATTTTTTTCATCAAGTCATGAGAAATCACTTAGCTATTCACATCAGAATAGATGGAATAATCATGTTAAGTAATTTAAACACTACAGGTTCACTGTAAAACCGAAGAGGATGCTCTGGGTTCAGAGATTAGTAGGAATATGACGTTATCTGGTGAACTGAAGTTTACTTTTACTCCTGCCTTCCAGGCTTTGGGCAGCGGATTATTATGGCTACGACATCTGAGAAAAAGTTGGATGTTGGACAATAGAAGGTCACAGTAGCACAGGGAACTTGAGAGCCTGTGCTTTCAAACTGCTTTTTGTGAAATAGGCCTTTTAGTTTGTTTTGAATGTTTATACCTTTTTTACACACTCTCTGCAGGCTGTTTAAATATATATTATTGTGACCTTGGTGACCCCTCAAATGATTAATGTGCTTTGGGTTGCACACTTCTTCCTCTGTCTTTTTGAACTCTTCCCTTGACTATCCTTTTAATTTTTTTCATTCTGTGTCCTGAAATATTTCTCTCACTTTGTCAGGTTTCCATCTGATGCCTCCTGCTATGCACTCAAGCAACTTTTCAATGGCAATCAGCTGCCTATAGTCTGGGAGATGGGATTTAATCTAAAATTGGTCATGTACTTGTAATTGATTTTTTTTTCTTTAACTGAAGATTCTTCTTTCTTCAGAATGAAAACTAAAATACAGACTAAATTCTGAATTAAATGTATTGCAAAATTATCCTTGCATAATTTGAGGTATTTATCTCGTTTCCTTGAGATGAGTTAGAATGACCAAAAATGCCTGCAGAATCAGGAATCTGGGTATTTGTTTTGGATAGAGCCATTTGGAATTAATTTAAAGGAAAACAAAACAATTTCAGGAGCAAAATGTGGGAAAGTTTTCTTTGTTGCTCATCAAGAATGGCTGGTGTAGCGGTTTCCTGGTATCTAACGTACAGATTCCGACCTTTTGAACAGAGATTTTGTACCTTGGTCATCCATATCCAGTGAAGATTATAACCAAAAAAGTTAAAAGTGATAAATGAGGTTATGCTCATTTCTAGCCTCCTTTTGGTAGAGCAGCCTCACTTTCTGGTTTTGAAAGCATCAGTAAGCCCAAATCCAGGGAAGGCTATGCTTTTGCACACAACAGAAAAAAGCATTTCTGGATATCATTTTACCGAAAAGCTGTTGATAAATTAGCAAAAACAACAATGACATTAATTGAGAGCAAGTAATTATTTATGGTTGTACATGGTATAATAATTATGGGAAATGTAATAAAATTAAGATACAAAACATTTAAATGGAATATTAGGAAGTCCTCTCTGACAGTGAAATGTATGAAGCTGTCAACTATTTTCCAAAGAGAGGTGGTCGGACCCTTATCGCCTGGAGCACTTGGAACTATACAGAAAAAGAGATGTTAAAAATCTTGGAAAGTCTCTGTGACTGAACTGGCAGGAGAACTGAGAGACCTTTTCCTTATTTTATGCTATGAATAATAAAAATGGTACTTCTTTTAAAAGACTTTAATATCCATGTCAAAAACTTTACCTATCTTCCTGTATTTTGAGGTCTTTCTTGTTTTAATCAGTATGGAAATGTCACTGGATACATAAAATGACACACTCTTTATCTCAATAAATTCCTGGATGCTTCTCCTTCTTAACATTATATCTGGCTTATAGTGACCATTAATTGATTTTTCTCCACGTTTCATAATTTTCCTTTCACATGCATTGCCAATAGCTCTTCCCTCTCAGAATATTTTGAGTTTTGATGGTTGCTTAATCTTTCATCTAATGAAGTTTACTCTGAGAATTTCATTACTCTGTGTAACAGTGTTGAGGTAACTAGTCTGAGTGACAAGTTATATCACAAGGATTTAACTGGTGTTTAGTTTTAGACCTGCACCTGATTCTTTCTAACACTTTCCAAAGTGTCTGGCTATCCTCTTGTTTTGGTTTAGGCTTCCCTGAGACTGAAATCTAGTCTATGTAGAACTTTGTATTCTGTAATATATATAGAAAAAATTATTTTTTCTTGGTTATAGCTCTGATGCTCAAAATTCAAATGGCCTGTAGAAACAGTATTTCCAATGTAGGCTTGAAAAATGCCTGCAGATGTGTTCTTACTTGCCAAGAGCCTTGACGAAACATCCAGCACAACAAATGTACTGGCATTAAACTCTTTACTAGAAAGGGATGCGCCTTGTAAATACCCAGTTCAATCCTTTGGATCTGCAGGTACAGTTTTCCTGTTTGTCCCTCCCTCCAGCCCACCTCTGGGCTTTTACACGAGCAGAGAATATTCCTCCCAGCTCCTCTGAGGACTCTGCCAAGGCACAGGCACTTTCAGATCCTCCTCAGCTTCTGTAGGCTGGAAAGAATTTTTCTAGGAGTCTGATGCAGTTGTCTTATGCCTGTAAATCCTGTCTTAGGTTTTTCTTCATTTTTTGTGGTTCCTGTAGTTCTTTGACACGCTCAGTGACTCAACACCTTTTTAGCTGAAAAATTGATTTTCTTTTTCCTGCCACCACTGTAAATTGTATCCTTTCCAACTCTGTATTTGTCTACACACTTGTATTTAACTGATGTACTCGATGAGAGGGCCTAAAACCATCTTTGCAAGCTTTTAGTTTCACCTTCGCCACCTGCCTTTTTCTGACTTACCTGGTAGTGACAGTATCCTCAGGACCGTCCTGTGTGAATCCTAAAAGGGTGTGTGAAATGTTAAACAGAAAAGCTGTCCCACCTGCAGCCTGTCTGGCAGTCCTGTTTTGCTAAGCATTGCTTTTTGAAGATTTTCCCTGAGAAAGCAGCGCTGGCCACTTGGTCCTTTCTGAACACCTCCTTTTGGCTCTTGGAGTGATGTAACTCGGTGTCGTTCTTTCTGTCTCACTCTCCCTCCTGAATCATGGCTCTTTCTTGCCGTGGTTTGCCAGAATACATGAAGGTGCCTTAGATGTTTGGGGTTTTCTTAAATGAAATTCTAAGGTCCTTGTGTCTTTTTAACACAAATGTCCTTTTCTGAATTAGTTTGGTTTCTTTTGTGTTGGCCATGGTGAGTCTCTCTTCACATTGTGCAGACTTCATGGCAGCTCACACTGAACTTCTAAGGACATGTGCCGAGTCTTCCATTAGCACCACTCCTACAGGTTTTCCTTTATTGTACAAGCACCATCTGATTTCCTAATGAAGTAGCTGCTACTCCTTCGTTCCTCTTTTGTGCCACTTCATCATCATCATTAATGTTCTGTGGTCATCTTCTTTCAAAATACCATCGAATAAGAAAGCCAATCACCTTTGTACTTCATTTTCACAGGGAGTGCAGCACTTTCCAGACCATTAACACAGAAGTTCATTGTTAATTTCCTCTGCCTGATTTAACTGAAAACTACTAAAACATTAAGTTGCTTCAGAAGCAGCTTCTTTCTGAAATATCTTACTTGTTTTTGGCAATCTATTCACTGCAATTGCAGAATAAAGCACAGTTAAACAATTTTTCCATTTTTTTCCAGTTGTTCCTCACATTTTTTACAGTTCTGGCTTTTATAAAGTGTTTAATGCCAATAAAGTTGCTGAGCTGGATATTTTATCAGTTTTCTGCTCTTGTACTCTTGATACAGGACTTACTTGAGAAATTGCAGAGTACTAAGGACTAGGGCAGAGGTTTGCTTCATCAGGGTGCTGAGTTATGCCTGAAGGTCCAGAGCCATATGAGCCCCTGCTGATTGCAACATCAAGTCCTGCACGCCTCCTCCAGCAATATCTTCACTTGCCCACTCGTCATAGACAGGCCTGATGACTTTGCATCCAGAGGTTCTTCCTTGGTTAAGGAGGCTTTGCCCCTCTTCCCCTGCTGCTCAGAACAAAATGAAACTGATAACCCTTTCTTCCTCACCATCTACTTAACTCCTGCCTCTGCACGGGAGCTCTCCCTAATCTGCCTTCCTTCCCTTTAGACTCTGTATGATTTAACACATATATCTGGATTGACACATGTGCCGTGGGTGAGGCAAGACAGCTTATCTGACATTGCAGCCACATTGATAATGATGTAGTGAATGGTTATAAGCTCCTTAGAGGTGCAGGTCATAGAAATGTGTATGTTGCAACTTCAAACTGGTGTCCAGTGTGAACAGAAGACGGAAGAATCTGTTTGCAGGAATAAATATGATCATGAATTTGTTCCCTGGTTAAGATATTTATTAGGCAGATCCAGGAGTCATAGGAAAGGAGCAAAGTGGTAGTGGTTTACAAACATAACTGAACCTTATAGATGGGTAGACTGACTGAAGCCTGTCACATCCTATGGCTTAATGTCTACTGCAGTTAGAAGGAATCATAGAAGCATGGAATGGTGTGGGTTGGAAGGGACCTTTAAAGGTCATCTAGGTCAACGCTCCTACATTAGGCAAAGACACTTTCCAGTAGATCCTGTTGCTCACAGCCCCATCCAGCCTGTCTTTGAAAGTTTCCAGGAATGGGGCACCTACAACCTCTCTGGGCAACCTGTTCCAGCATTTCACCAACACCTGCGATGTTGCAGTTTTCCATTCAAATGCAGTTATTTTGATTTCATTTCCTCATTAACACTCATATGTATCTCTTGGGAAGTAAATTTATACTAATGCTTAAGCAGAATAGAATTTGTTTTCTCACATAACATTTCATACTTGATTTCTGCAAAAAATTGTGCCTTACCCAACTACAATTACATAGTTTCCTTGATCTTATAAGAAAATCCTTTTAAAATTTTTTAAGAGGGGGAGTTTTATGCTTTGTGAAACTCTATAAATTTCAGTTGACTGTGTTTGGTCTACAAATATAACTTTAAGGTAAGGTGAAAATGCTACTGAATTTCACTTCATTTTTTTCCTTATCTTTCTGGACCAAAGGTTTAACTCTACCCCTGTTTAGCCAAGCACATGTAAATGTGTATTGGATGGGGACCTTTTAGGTGCTACATACAACATCCTTTCTTAAATAGGGTAAACATGTTGTACCTTTGGTGGCAGTATTTGTTATACCATTAATCATATACACAAGACTAAGCAATGAAAGGAGGTCACAGTTATCGTGACTAGTTTTTACATGTCTCACGCTAACTGCAGTCATTTCCTCTGACAAATTAAGTGAAGGTAGATTCTAAAATCCTCCTAGACAGCTACAGTAAACATTGCCAAGGAGTAAACCAGGAAAAATATTGTGTTACTTAAGCCACACAACACTTCCAACTGACCAGTTTAACCTGAAATTCATGCTATGGCACAAATCAAAGTAAAACATCTGAATCGACCCTGGAGTACAAAGGACAAAGGAATTTGTCTCTGTCAGTTTGGTCTCACACTACCCCAGCCAAATACTTTTTAAGCTGCTTTGAAGACAAAGAAATCTAGTGTATAAGAAAGGTTTTTTAGCCTCTGAGAGACTGAGTATGAACTGAAATTTATTATTTTTTTGCATCGACAGCAAAAAACCCAAAGACTTGCTATGCATGCTACAAGGCACTTACCTTGTATGTTATCCAAAACCCATAAGGAATCAGGACAGGCAAAACTTTTATCTTTTTCAGAAATTAATGATTCTGTTTCCAGGCATTTGTATTCTGGAGGAAGTCTCATTTCAGAAGCATAATCCTGTACGGCCCAGGAAAATTATCTGAGAATTCTCAGGGTATGGCAGGGATAAGTGGAGAGTTATTTTTCAGTGAAAAGTTGAGCAAAGCACAGAAGGAAGGTTGAAAAGGGCAACAAGATCTGAAGCAGGCACCACTTATCCAATTCTGTAGTGCAGCAAGTAGTATGTTGTCCCTTTTGTCTTCCCTGTTCTTTGTTATGACATACTTCCTAGAATAGCATTGACTTTTTTTTTTTTTTTTTTTTTTAAGACATGGTAACATTTTCATCAGGCAGCTACATGATTTTATGTGAGCTAAGATGGAGAAGTAGATCTAGTTTCCTCTGTTAAGGGGAAAGCTGGTATGAGGTGCATTTGACATGGTGCATGAGAAGTATGAACAGTAATGGTCACTTATAAAAGGTACAGTAAGGAATCTGTGTTACAAACTGTGCAACAAATGAACAAATATTGAACAAAAGAACAGTCCGAGTCTCAGAGCACTATTTTCCAGAACTTTGATGATTGTATGTATCAACTACCAAATTCAGTATTGCTTTTGCATAGTAAGTAGCTAGACAAATTGTCCAATGACCAGCCAAACCCCTAGATTTTATTAAATTATATTAGAAAAAAAAAAAAAAAAAAAAAAAAGGGCAATTTCTCGCTGCTATTGTATGGATATCAGTCGTGTTTCATTCCAAAGTGGTTATTGCAAGAATTTCAGCAAGGAAAAAAAAGCCCACCACCTCTGTCTGGCACAGCGCTTGCAGTAGTCAGTCAGGTATACAAAGAAGTGTGCTGAAATACATTGCTTCCCAAGCTATCTATGGAAAAACAACAAAGAAAGGGCATTTATACACAACTGCATTATAAATCTGATTTGATTTATAACCAGCTGCTTCTAATCTTGTTTGTGATAGCTTTGCCATGCATCTGGACCTTGACATCTAAGTGCTTACTGAAAAATTTGAATTTTCAATTCTTATAACCTTTACGTGAAGAACTTCACACACTAACCCTTCATGTTCTTGAAAAGAAACCTTTCCAACTGGAGAAATGCCTGGTGTTTTGGAAGTTAACAATCATCAACCTAGAAAAGAATTCTTTAAAATGTTCAGCATAGAAGCATGTTCTACCTTAAGAGTGCTGTTGATAAAAGAACTCGGTATCTCTAGAGATACAAAGCTGAAAAAAATGACGTTGTACATCAGAGAGATAAAAGATCACCGTGCTGAAAGTAATAATCAAACTATTACTTTTTAAAGCTTGAAACTCCATTTCTCTTCTAAAGTTTCCACTGTTTCTTCATCTTCCTCCCATATATTTTCAAAAAATAATATCATTTCCTTAGAAACAATCAAAACTATCTAAGGAATATAGGAAAGCAAGTTTTTAAGAGAACCAAACTCCTCCTCAAAGGTTTGTTTGTTTAAGGTTAAATTCTTTCAACTATCAGTCCATTAAACTGACAAAATTTTCCTTTTTGTAAAAGATAAAAAAAATGTTTTTGATATGCTGACTCTACAAAAAGGCAGGCTGGCATTTTAAAGACTGCAGAACTGTCTCCCAGGCATACAGTTACTCTGAATGGAAATGCTAGTTGCTATCCTGATATAAATAAAAAATACAGTTAATTTGTTGTTGAAATTACTGGAAACATCCCTGCCAGGGGCAGTCTGAATAATTCCAGGTTTGACTGTCAGGGCATTAATGATGAGCACTCAGGCATTTAAATCAGATTGTTATTCTTTGTTACACCTTTCCTGAATGGAGCTCAATTCCGCATTCCACTCCTGACCAAGATTTGCTCATTATTGGCCAACTTTGTATTGATAGAAGGTATTTATCATAATCATATCTTCTTGACTTAAATGATTTATATAACAGCCTCTCTTAAAGAAGCACAGCGGGAAAAAAACCCTGTTTCTGAAAGGTAGCAATTGTACTGTTAACTGCGTCAGTATTTATTGAAGCATTAGCACACATGTAAAGTGATGTAGTCACTTTGGTCGGTAGGACTTTGTGTTCCCTATGGAATCTGGCAGCAAACACTTCAAGGTATTGGGTAACTCTCATGGGTTACTACGATTCCAGCAGGATCTGCTCAACAAAGACTTGTCTGTGAAACATCCTCCTCCTGTCCCCATGGTATCCATTGATTGCAAGGAAACACACCCTACCCCTGTGATCTACGGAGTGGAACTTCTCAGGGCCGCCCGGCCTGCCCGCAGGATTTCATGTGGGAGAGGATGCACCAAAAGCACCTAGATAAACCCCATCAGTACTGGCTCCGTTAGGTCCACACGGCTAGGGGCTGGTAGCCACAAAATCCATGCACAAGTGTCTTGGCCTATAACGGACTCATCGGTGGCAAATCTTGAGGTCTTGGAATCTGAACCTCCTTAAAATACAGCCTTGAATCATTTCCCCAAGCTTCACACCAAATTCTATTTTGTTTTCAACGGGGATGAATAATACAACCACTGAAAACAGACAGTAAGGCACTCAATCTGAATTTACTGTGGAGATAGAAGTGTAATACAAACCATCATTACCTTGAGTAACACAGTGACTGCCCTCTGCAAATTATCTTTCAGAAACAGAATTTTCTGCACTGAAGACTGAAATATGAAAGCAGCAATAGAATCAAGAAGTTATATGATTTATTTTTAAAGGGTTTATGATGGCATTATATCATACTGATTGTATTCTTAGCATAGACCACATTGTGATGCTGTACTGTTTTTCTGAGAACGAGCTGCATTCTTTTTATCTCCATTTAGTTTAGCATCTTAGTAATATGTGTAATAAGTGCAAAAGATTTTCTGAAAAAACTGCATTCCTGTTTCCTAGCTATGCTTGATACAAACACTTTACTTTTATTCCTTATTTCTCACAAACTCATTCCAAGCACTTCAGTGAAGCGTGGCAGCAGTACTTCAGTTTATAACAAACCATTTACCTGGTAGGAGGGAACAAAATTCTCACCCAAGATTTACAGCTCATCCCAGAATATTGAACTGGTTCTTAATACAAAGTCAAACTAGGCATGTCCTTAGCATTGATGGTGTATTAACAAGAACCTCTTCATCCCTGCAACCAAGGCTGGGGAAACCGTCTAAAAGTAGTATGCATACATTGGATTCTCCATCCAATTAACAACACTGAAAAATGCTGAGACTGCCAAGGAGAAAAAAGGACTCTCAGTGTTACGTGGAATAACTTAAGTAGCACGTTAGGAGGTGGTATATTTCAGCCTTCCTCTTGTTTACAAATAATCTCTGAATAGATGCAAATTTTAGACAGTTTGTCTTGCTGAGTAATTTAGGAGAACATTTTTTTCTCTACAGATTCTTTCCATCAGAAGCTGAGATACTGTAATGAAAGGCATATTATGGAACCATGCAGAAAGTTGCTTGCCTGACTATTTTTTGTAGCCAGTGGAGACTAGAATTCATTATTTGTGTTGTGTAATTAGTCACACAATACTGGTTCTGCACCTAAACTATATGTAAATAAATGCAAGGACTGCAGGAAGAAGTCCTTGATACTTAGAGAGCCTACTGGCTAGGAGCATTTCTATGTTTCAGAGAGAGCAGAAGTCAATTACACCATTCACTTCTTTACCTTTTCCTTTTGTTTCCTTTTATCCCTAAGGAAAAAACAGTATTTGTCTATACATGGTGACTTGGGATGTAAAAACCCTAGTTCCACTTCCATTCTAGAAAGAAATATATAAACTATCTTGGCTGAGCCGGATGTTTGCAAAATGTATACTCCATTTTCTCTTGTCACAGTCACATAAAGTAATTGCATTTATATGAATAGAGCACTAATTGCCAAGGGTTTGGTCACTCATCTTTGTCTCTCTTATCGGATTAATTGCCTGAATGCCAGGTTTCCTGCCAGAGGGTTTAGAGTTCTGCTGTGTCTATATGCTAGAACTTTTCATCTGTTTACAAACATACAAACTGAATCTGTTGCTTCCTATTAATGTCCTGTTTGTAGGACATTACTTTTCCCATTTTTTCTTTTGTATTACTTTTGTATTACTTTTCCCATTCCTTCTCTTGATATGTATTGTGGAGTGAATAACCCTGTATAGTACAATGCAGCATTCAAAGTTACTTCTGCTCATCTCCCATTTGCCTTACTGCTGTATTTTTCTGCATAAACAGTAAGTGAAGTATTTTTATAAACATGTTGCAACTTTTGGACCTTCCTATAACTTATTGTAGATAGTCAACGGGCAGATAATCTACAGGTGAAAGACAGGTATAAGCATTTTGACACCTGGAGAAAAACCTCTCAAAGTAAAATTCTCTCTGTCAGAGAAAATTTGAGAAAACAGGAGCCTGGACATTCAAAAGGAGCTCTGAGTAGAACTGCAAATCGATGAAGGCAGAAAGATAAGCCTGAATATGCTCTGCAGCTCCTCTTACTAGAACAGAACTCCAGCTTCATGTGGTTTCACCTATCTTTATATTAAATGAGCACGGTAAGATCCTTTTCTCAGCCTGTATCAGTAATGATTATTTCAAGTGTAGCTGAAACAAGAAATACTGGATGTGTTTTTCCTTCTTAAAAGAGGTCAAGGAAAATCAGCAGCAAATTGTTGATATAACAGAAATTAGGTCATGAACCCTTTGGCTTGGAAACAGTTATATCAGAACATTCCCCAAAATTGGGTTAATTGTCAGCACGTTTTCTGCACTTCTCACACTGCAGATTACCTGCAACTGAAGGCTACAGGTAGATTCTGACAGGACAAGAACCTGACTGTGAAATAGAGCGTGTCTGATCCGGCCCCAGGTATTGCCCGGGAAGGCACCTCAGCCTGGTTCCTCGGAGACATTCAGCAGCAAGGAGCAATTAACTTGCTTACAGTTCCAGACCTCCCCTTCGTCAGTGCTACATCCAAAATAAATATTTACCACAAGTCCCTCTGTTACTGCTACCATTATAAGATAAATTGATACGCACGCCATCCTAAACTTGGGCATTTTATATTAACCTGGTATACCTTGGCCTGATTTAAAAAAATGATGGGTATCTATAACTTCCTTTGACTTAAAGAAGATTTGTGTCTGAAAACTTTGGAAAACTAGCTTCTAAAACTTAACAAGAGTGCAAAACACTCCTTTGTATTTTCTGAAGCTTATTATCATGTCCTATCAGGTCAGTTCTTGGAAATATTATTAACCATTTTTGTGAATGCAACAAGATAAAGATGTATTACAAACACTCTCTCCTACAGACTGGGACTGAGCCACACATTCACACAGAGTATGCACCTTGAATCTGTCCCTGTATGATATAGTTTTCACTGTTTTTGCTAATTTTATGGCTGCTCTTTGAACATTTTCTATTTTTCAACATTTTCTTGGAAGTACAAACTTCTCAAGAAATAGCCATAGTGTTCTAAGCATGGTCACAATGCACTGAGGGAAGAGGAACAATAACTGCTTTATTCCTACTAAGGATACTCCTTGGTAGACTGTCTTTTTGATGTGGAATTTGAGTACCACTGGCAGTTCAGTACCACCCTCAAGTCGTTGGCATAATCAACAGCCTGAGCATGGAAGCCCCTTCTACTTTAATTCTTTGTTTATTCATGAACAGCAGTATTATTGGTCATATTAAAATGTAAATTATTTTCTTGGCTTTGGGGTAGTAAGTCTTTCATAACCATGTAGATGTATTTATATATATATATATATATAATATATTTCCCAAATACAGGACAGAACTATATCATGACCATTTCTTTTATTCTCCAATATCATTGAAATAAACAACATTTTTATCTAGCTACTGGGCAATATCATTACTAAGGCCCTTTTTGATCCATATTAAGGGTCCTGATTAAGGGTTTTAGAGAAACATTGTACATCAACCTCTGAGTAATAGCATATGTATAAAATGTTATTCATACATATTCCCCGTTGTAGAAGCTTGACTCGTGCAATCTGGTTAAGGAAAATGAATTGCAGCAGCAGCAGAAAGACTAGATATTCAATATCTATGTTAGTTAAGCTGGGTATAAACATTTATTTTTTAAAAATTCTTTTCTCCTAAAGTTGTTTCTTGGTCTAAGTTTTCTGTTTATAAATACAGTGAAATATTTTGGGGGTGGGGGTGATGTCTGTCTTTCAGGAATCACGTATAGAAAGGTCACAGTTTAGAATTAGGAAAGTCAAAATAGACAGGGGAAGGGATAAGAAGAAATCAAAGAACTTGGAGGGATGCTTACTTTTTGCTTCATGAGTGATTTTCCAGTATACTGTTCACTACTTTGTGGTTGTGTCATTTTCAAAGGTTATCTTCTGGAGTCTCATATTTTCTGTAGTAAAAGAATATGAACATGGTGTTCAGGATAAAGCAATTCTGTTTACAAATATGTGTGGGGTTTTTTTACAAAAAAACCCCAACTTTATACTTTAGCCTTAGTCAAAACCAGATGAAGAACATGCACTTCTAGTTCTCATTTCCTATGAGCTGATATAATTAATAATTTCTGCTGATATAAATAATCTATATGCTAGGCACTGGAATGAATGGAGAGATCTATAAAACTAACCGCTTCTCATCAGGTACCAATGTATTTCTCCTTATTTCGGTGTGAAGGGCTTTATGAAAATGTGTATACTGCCATTTCACAGGTGGCTCAGTGTTTTACCCTATCCAGGGGCAATGAGCCAGACTACATTCATTGTTTATTAATTTACTGCATAACAATTAATGCGAACCAACCTTTGTCCAGTCCACAAGTAGAGCCAGCCACCGTTGCACTCTCTTTCCTGACACACAGCGCTAATCCTGCAATGCCTTACATTTGACTGTTACATTGAATGGCTTCTGTGGCCTCCTGTCAAATTATGGTAGGTTGGAGACCCGAAAACTGCCTTCCCTTCAAGGGTTAAACTATCTAATGTAACTGTGGCTTATTCTAAAAAAGCTGCTCTCCCTGAGGTCAGGGAGAGCACTGAGCTCCAATCATTAATAAGCCATTTTGTGTTTGCCTCTGTGATCAAAGAATTCTTGTCCAGAGTGCAGTAGCTTGTTTCCTTTGCATTTCAGCTTCAAATTTAGTTTCCAGAGAGAAGAGAGAATAAATCCTGACAATAACAATGGTGAATCTTTAATGGCACTCATTAAAGTCAATGTTTGATTTTTCAACTGTGCTACCTGAAATTCAATTTTTAGACCAAAAATGCATTTAAAAGCTTTGAGGCCTTTTGTAACAAACACCCTTTCACAAGTTATACTGATCTGCTATGTTGGATGGAAGACTACTTTATGTTATTTGTTCCATTAGTTCCTTTAATTTCTTTTATAATAGCTGAACCTTTGCAGCAGTTAAAAAAATCTAATAGCAGCTTTGATCTTCAGATATCAGCTAGAGGGTACTCCACACTTGGATTTTAAATAAAGTACTGTAGAAAGCTACCATCCAATGAAAAATTCTCAATTACTTTAAAAGCTATGCTTCGCCACGCTTTTACATTTACAGGCTTTTCTCCTTTTTTGAAATTTCAACCTCCATAATACTGAGGTGCTATAAGCAATTATTTATGATAGCATTACCTCATACTAATTTTCTACTCAGTAGATATACCAGAGTTGCATCTGCTTTGTTACCACAAGGAACATGATCTAGCTGATACATGTTCTCCCTCTTCTCTGGCATAATGATGAAAAGCGCTCCCCAGAGACAGCCGTGTCTTTCACTCCTTGCATGAGATGCAGCATTCCTTGAACTGTTGCTCGGTAAATATATTAATTAAAACAAAAATCCAAAGCAGAGCCCTGCATTATAAGATGTTACAGTACATTTATTTTTGTGCTTTTAGGACCAAAAATCTCACAGATAAAGCCCCAGGTTTCATATGCTGTATGAGTCAATGTACCTTGCTGTATGCAACTCATGCAGTTGCTGTGTGATACGTGTATGCTTGACCATGTATATGCATGCATTGCTGCATCTACGCTTGCTGTGTGCGTGACTGAACACAGAGTGCTGCACACAACGTGCCGTGTATAAGCAGATGTGCTTTTGGCCTCTAGAGCAGAACTGGCTGGGAAAAACTCATTGGGTATTTTTTGAGGATATTTCAATTTTGCCAGAAAAAAGGCAATTGGCTTCCAACCAGATCAGAAGGAAGGCTCTCAGGATGCAAAGCCTGCCATTTTCACCTCATCGCACATTATTGGAGGTTGAAGGTGCTGAGATGGGCACCTCCATGTGATACAAACAAAGCCACGTGTTTTGCAAAAAGTGCACGGGAAGCTGGGTTGGATTCAGAGTGAGAGACTCAATAACCGGCTCAGCAACTGTGAAATGCAAAGGAGAGGTCTCAATGTTGACTAGATGCCTGCTGTTCCTTAGGATTATGAGCCTCCTTCTGTTATTCGCTATCTGTATCTACAGAGAAATAGCTTTTGAATAAAATGTGGAGTGATATTAAAGTCCCGGTATAGGACACACAGACTAAATTCCTGTCCTGCTGGATGAGAAATGAGGCTTGAGTATTGAAACAACCGAATTGCTGCACAGTTTCTCACTCTCTCTCTCTTGTTAAAACCTTTCTGACTTGTGTTAATAATTGAACAGGCTCGAAACTGTCTTGCTACAGCCTTGCTACACACAATGTCAGCTAAGCCAGCCCTTCATTCTTCCACCCCTCAAAATATTTAATTTCTAGCATATGGTGCTGCATTCAGTCTCCCCCATCTGAGGTGACTGCTCAGCCCCCCTGACTGTCGGGTACACGTACACTTAACATGTGCTGTCCTCAGAGTCCTGTCTCCCCTCATATTTTAACTTTGCTACCGGTGTGCTAGGGTGCTTCTTATCCTGATTCCTGAGATCAGAGCACTTGTGAACCTGCCAGTCCTGCTGATCTCTGTTAGGCAATTAAACTAGAGGCATGTCATAGCTGAGAGAGGTGTTAAAAGCCGTTTGCTGACACTACTTATCGGATCCTGAAGCCTGCTTCCAAGAAATGGGAGACAGATGATCCCAGCCAGCTCTGAAGTGGCTCTTCTCCACTCCATTGCTTAGGGGGATTCAGGTTCAGCTGAAAGGTGAACCAGGTGTGTGGTGACAGGGCTGTCACTCTCTTGTTTTACTTCTGAATTACAGTATTCCCAGTTTTTCTGAAAGAATAAGATTTTTTTGCATACCTGGGATTAAAGAGCGTAACAATAGTTAGGTAGTTAAACAATAGTTGTAAGAGGAAGAAAAACAATCCCCGTTTTTCTGCCAGCTATAAATATGAGGGTAAACCTTTTTAAATTTGGGCCCCAAGTCTTCAAAATGCTTCAAGGAAGTATTTCTAAGGGCTAGATAAATGTAACTGCAATTAAGTTAGAGTCACAAGTAACTTTCATAATAGAATCACAAATTACTGAACATACTGTTGTCCTTGAATATTGTCTGGGAGACAGAACCAGTGCAGACAACAGCTGTCCATCTGGGTTTTTTTTTGTCCTAAACCCAAATATCTGTAAAGAAATAGCTTCACGCTTTCAAATGTGAAATGGGCTGTAAACCTTATATATTCTGAATTGGGGAGTAGAGGAAATCAGATAAATCAGGTTTTTTTCATGGAAATATTATAAAATCCTTAAAGATGTCCAAAACTCAGACTCACAATAAATGTAATGAAACCTATAAGCATAGAATGCATCCAAAAAGTCCTTCCCTCAGGCCATTAAAGTACTTTCTGCAAAGTGCTCCTCAAATCCTTGGACTAAGGAAACCAGAGGTTTGTACAGTGAGATTTACAACATGGTCGTGTGATATTTACAATTCTTTCATCAAGCTCTGAGGAACTGATACAGCGCTCAACAGATATGCCTTCCCACCCTCCACTCCTACAATTTCAACTAAACAGTAAAGAAAATTACCAAAAGTAAATCAATAGAATACATTTCAATTTCTCCTCAAGAGAATTGTATTGCTTTATGTTTGGTACTTCTTTCCATCCAGAGAACTAGATTTTACTCCTCTCTGCTTCCTCTGAAACACAGTGAATAACGGATGCTCAGCACTAAAAAAAAAAAAAAAAAAGGGGGAAAAAAATAGTTTACTCTTGGCACAGTAATTTTTTACATTAAAATAGTATCTTGGGAACAAGTTTGAGATCAAGGTCCCATTTTGCTATCTTTTGGTTATATAGTAATATCCTCACTTTCAGGACAGTTATAATCTTGCTAGAAATGACAAATGGAAGGTAGTGGACAGACACATGACTTGTGGATACTGGCTTTTGTAGGACAACATTTAGGTACTTCCTATCTAAAGGGTATGAGTATTTTAGTATTGGTACTCTCTGAAGAGTAGAAGTAGGGAGAAGAAACCTAAAGAGAGAAATCAAGTCCAGACTAGCAATGTCAGAATATTTATCAGATACACAGGTGATTTATTTTTTTCTAAAAGTGACCAAATTGTACTGGCCTTATAGGCAAATGCAGCATAATGCATTTGTGGGAACCGCTGCCTGTTCACAAATCGTCAGGCCGAAATGGTCCGCTCAGTGTCTCTTACTTCTTACCTTCTTTCAGTCCTGCACTCTTACTGCTCCATAATTTGTGTTCACCTGGGATGGTAACTGCGCATGCCGACATTTGTTTCTTCTGATGAAAACACCTTTAAGGACCATTTATATCTGTTGTAGGATGTTTTTTTCATGAGGTCATGACAGTTCCTGGGAACCCAAATGTTATCATATCTAGTTTTACATATGTGTCTCTTTATACATCTGCAAATCCCCAGCCAGCTATTAAAAGTAAAGGGATATTTGTTTTCAGTTTTATTTTGAAGAAAATATTGAGGTAATTACAGTTATTTCACTGGTACTTTTCTATTCTTGAATAGTGTTAAATTCCTGTTTGAAATTATCCTCTTTTAAAAAGGTGGTTTAATATTTTATTACGGTTTCCCAACAAAAAACAAAGCTGGAGGTAGATGGACCATTTTTAAATATGTCCAAATCTATACTGCAGTGATTACTGCTTAAATACAACGAATCATTGTCTGTTGAAAGGTATTCCAACATAAAGCATCTCCTGCAAAAGCAGATTTGATATGCACAATCACCCATCTGGCCACGGTGTTTTCTTACCACAGGAAGTGAGAATAATAGTCTATGACAGGTAAATACTGCTTTTCTTCAGGCAACATAAACACATCTACACATAAGGGAAGGATCATTTTATTCTACATTGATAAATTATTACTTTTGGTCTCTTCTGTGCTTTCTAACTATATGCAGCTCCTAGTCCACACTTAAAGAAGTTGGTTCAAAAATTTTCCCCATGAACTGTAAACCAGCAGCGTTCTTTTCTTTTGTAGTAGGTTTTCTTCCCTATCCCCTCCATTTTTTCCCCTCAATTTCTTCCTCAGCCTTTTCAATTCCTTGCCACTCTGGTGAACAGCCTTCCTAAGGGAATCCAAAATAGTTACATTTAACACAATCACAGATATTCTTTTCTCTGATGTTATTTGAAACTGTGCCTTTTTTTAAAAAAATATTCTTGATCTATACATTTACTTGGTAGAGTCCCTTAGAACTAAGGGATGCTTAGTTCTAAGCACTAGAAAGTGCATTGTCTTAACTGCCTCATTTTACATATTTACCTTTTATTGTCTGTGTCTTGTTCAAGTATTAGTAGTAATGGTTTGGGCCATCTTGGTAACTGATGCAACAGCTTGATGTTAATTGATGTTAATTTGTGGGATGGTGATGTTCCATTTGTATCTTACATGTGCATCATCTCTTGGTCTTAACTGCACCATCCATTGTAGTTCTTGCCACATTTCCAGAGATTAGGCACAGTCTTATCTTGTTAGCTTGTCACAGGGTTCTGATTCACATCAACCAAGAAAGCAGACATGGTGCTCAGCTCTTAGCAAAAGTTCTCAATTTTCATAGTAGACAAGAGAAATTATTATGTTCCCGGGCACTATGTGCTCTAGTTCTTAGCCTGATTTATCAGCACAGAGGGTTTGAGGGTTTTTTGCTGGCACTAACACTTACTTCATTCCATGCTGCATGGTTGGAAACTTCTGGCAAATTACAAGACAGGCCTCCACTCAGGGTTCATACTCTGGCTGTGAGAGCTCCCACTGCCTGCAGACTTGTCTGCCCATTGGTTTTGGAGGAATTCTGCCTGCTGAAGACTCACTGCTCCTTTCTGTAGAGCACCTGACTGCACATCTCTGCTGGAAATATTCTGAACTCTCTAATATCTCTCCAGGTATGAAACTAGCCACTCTCTTCAGCTCATCTAGTGACTTCTATGCTCAACTAGTAGTAATTACTCTAGCACAATTACTTTGGCAACAGTTTCATGCTGTTTTCAAATTATTTTATTCAACTTCTTAATCATGGATGGGCAGCTTAAAAGGGAAGCACTTTGGTAAATTCTTAGGTAGATTTGCAAACTCCCTGAGTTCTTGTTGGCTTTTCAAATGCTCTGATTTTTATTTTTATTTCTACAAAAAAGTATCATAACTTTAATTTCTATTTGGAGTAGAAATCTTCAAATTTCTGTAATACAGTTTCATAGTTAACCTGCTTGGAAACTGTTGAAACATGGAAGCTTCAAAGCCACCTATTGTTAGAAACAGCTAGCACCTATTGCTAAATTGCCTTCCTTTTATTACCTTTTCAGCTGTTGTGGGGTTTTTAAGTGCTTCACTTTAAGGTCTTACCTTAATTTGCTGCAGTTCTGACTCAATTATTACTCAGAGCCGAGAGGTCTGCTGCTCCCAGCGCACAAATTTTGGCCGGCAGATCCGTGGTCTGGGTCTCTGCCCAGCCACCAGATCCCGCTGCCTCTGGAGTCAGGTATGGATCAGGAGAATACTTCTGGAGGAAATCATTGCACTGGTAGGCAGCAGGTCCGCAAAGGATCGATGCCTAAGATTAACTGTTATCTTTGCTACCGGACAGACCCTTAAGTACAGTGCTAATCCTGAGTGTCTCCAGAGATCCTTTCGTTTTTTGAACTGAGGATCAAGAAACTAATCACACATAACAGAAAAACATTCTATGTTTCTGTAACTCAGAAAAGACTGTCAGATGGCAAATTTTATCAAATGATTATATACAATACACATGAAAAATCAGGGACTAATCATGGTATGGAAAGCGAGTGGAGGGGAGGGACATAGGAGAACAGGGAAAAATAAGATGTAGGAAAGTCAGGGTGTCTGTGTCCCTCTATATTCTGGAAGGTTTTGTGAGTTTAAATTACAGCCTTAGTGTTTTCTGAAGATTGATTTGGATGACAGTTCCAATGTAAAGAGTATTTCACCAGTTCAGACTTCCTATTGAAAGCCCAATTTCACACTCATTTACACTGAGATCTGTTCAGCTTAAGCTGGTGTTCTTGGTGTTCTTGATATTACTCTTGTTCTTTGCAATCAAGTCCACTATTCCAGTTTTGCCAAAGCAAAAAACATCACAGCAGCCACAGTATGGGCAAACACAGAAAAAAACCCCAAAAAACAAACCAACAAACCAACAAACCTCAACCAAAATAAAACACTCCACCAAAAAAACAACATAAAAGAAATAAAATAATAATAATAAACAAAAAAAAAAACCAAAAAAAGCCCTGCTTTGAATTCCAAGGGAGGGAAATAAAAATGATTTGTATTAAAGGTTAAATATACCCTAAACTATAATGTTACAAGTTTTATAGGAATGATGTCTCTATATCCTTGTGCAATGCATCATCAATCCACAGCCAAATGCCACTGACACTATACATTTTTTATCTCTACAGAACAATATTTGGATACCATTTACCTCTGAGGCAGTTCTTCTGGAAATTATAAATATATTTCTTTCTTGGGAACAAAACAAAGCACATCAAAATGAATGATGAAGCCTACAAACTGGATTTGCAGCTGTTTTATGTAAACTGAGAGAAATTGTAAAATTTCTTGTTCTAATTCACTCTATCCAGAGTTTTGACAATAGCAATCTGAAAATGTTACATTTCCAATGTTACTTACCTAGCTGTAAGTAATTACCTAGTTCTTACCTAGCTGTATAAATGATCACAAACAATTATTTTGCCTGTTGTGAGGAAGGAACGTGATATTACAGGCTTAAAGTAACCCCATGCAAAAGTAACAGGTGCCAAAGTGCTGCATAACGTCTCCCCTGAGAAGTAACCCCATGCAAAACCGTGGAGCCGATTCTAGCTGGACTGGTGAAACGCAGCAGTTTAAAAATAGAATTACTGAAGCAAGAGTTCATCTTTAGTTCCAAATTTGCAGCACGCATTTTTTGTCCTGTACTAAAGGTACTTTATTCGTCCTTCTGGCGATCCAGAACACCAACATTGGCTAGAAATTATGCTGATAAAGGGTTACCACAAGCTTGCATACTACCCTTCTTTTATGTCTGTCGGGACTTTGGTAAGGAAGACATCCATGATCCTCCCTGCTACATGTTGGAGAAAACTATGTGTAGAAATCAGTGGTCCAAAATGACTGAAAATGTTTTTAAATCTGAGTATAAACAAATAAGCAATACTGACTGTAATCAACTGCAAACTGAATCTAGCAGGATAGCAAAGTCGGTACATAGCCATAACATCTCTTCAATCTTCTTGTAACCGATACATCTTGTCAATTCAAAGTGCAGTTTTATCACTAATTCTACTATAAAATGGGTATGGTTATTTTATTTTTAATAGATGTGACTTAATTCCCTCCATTCTATTAAATGCACTGTCCCTTCATGGTACCTCTAACAGTGTTGTGGAAGTGCTGTCATTGTGGATACAGTCTGCCTGAAAGGGGGACCTAGGCAATAGTCTCATATGGCTAATTTGTAGTACTTCTATCATTGTGCTATTGCGTGTGTATGATGACTGTCAGTTCATTAGAATTTAAATCCGCTTATAAATATTTGATATTAAATTCTTTGTTAAAGAAACTTTAAGCCTTGTCTAGTCCAGTGATGTGTTTATTGTTTAAATTAAGCCTTAATATTTCACTTGCTCTAATGTTTTATGTGGCAATAGAATTTTACAAGGGCTTAATAAGAATAAGCTAAGCTTGCTCTATTGTCATGAAAACGTATTTTTTCTTCTGCACTTTCTGTTCTCATTCAAGTCCCTTTCACTGATTCTGAGATTTAATGGCTCATGTGTTCTCTGAGACATAGTCATCTACCATACTGTGCTGCTGTGACTATTTCATTATTCTGTTTCTTGACTTCATGCCCATGTCATCAATTCAGCTATTGGTTATTCAGTTTGTTAATGAAGGAAAAGTGCAATGACCATTCATCCAAATTACAGAGTATAGAAAAGGTCAAGGTACTATAGTACATTATTCTAATTCATGGAATATTGTACATAAGACAATATATTTTCCATTCCCTGATATTTCATAACAAAATTATTACAAGAACATAATATGGCATAAAATTAATCCACACTAAGAACAAAACTGGCAATTAAAATGCTAAATGGCACAACTTGAATCCTTTCTTTTGACAATTACTGGAGTAAGAGTAAGAATTTAATCTTGTACCACATGGAATCATAATTTCTTATTTTTTATATAGTTGTATAGTTTATTATAGTTATCATTTGCCACAGTATACCAAGTATGTTTTAAATCTACAGCAAGATACAGGTGCCAAAGTGCTGCATAACGTCTCTCCTGAGAAGTAACCCAGTGCAAATTAAAATCCAGCTTAGTTTCTTCTAATCCTTGAAACATGAAATCCCAAACAGCAAAGTTTTTGATCAAGGAAAAGACAGTGATAAAAAATAAAACCAGAATTTTGTAGCCTCACGGTTTCTAAAATCACCCCTGACAGTCAAAATCAGGGTGACAGTCCTTGCCCCGTAAGTCAAGCAAATGTTCCCTGCAAAAACTGCTTTAAAACTGAAACTCTCTTCCTGGAGCAGAAACTGGACATCTCCAGTCCCATAGATGGTAGCCACAGTACGGGGGAATTCTTGTCATTTTCCCTGGTTTTGTTTGATTAATCTTTTACTTTATGTTGTGAGAAATGGAAAAGCCTTGGGAAAAAAGTGTTTTAGACACAGCTTTCTTCCTATCTCAACCGTGGAGTAATTGTTGGGGTACTTCTAGGAGGTGCCAGGTACAGTCTTTCATACAGAGTAGAAATTAATTCCATTTCTTACCTCCCAATAATGACTATTTTAACCACTACAGCTTCAGACAAAAATAAAAGGAAGGCCTAGATTTTAAATTAAATATTTTTTGGGTTTTGTTGTTGTTTTTTGTTTTGTTTTGTTTTGTTTTGTTTTGTTTTAAATAAATCCCTATTCTCCCTTTCCTGGGTAGTGTATTTTTGTCAGAAAATGCTAAGGTATGTAATTCAAGAGCCTTCACATCGATGAAGACAAGAACATAAATCCAGAAGAGATGTGGAGTTTAAAATACATTTTCCAATTTCCTCATGGATATTGTAAGTTACCTGTATTTTACTTGCAATTGCAAAGCATGTGGCACATTTTGTGACTTCCTAACTATCTTGAATTTAACTTGCTATACCTTTATATTATATATAAATAATACTGATAATGTATATTATACATATACATTCCACTAAGTGTGGAATTTACTGGCATTTTTTCCATAATTTTGCTCTAAGTTAATCCTGCGTGTCTCTCTAAAGATTCCTCCCATTATCCAGACCTGTTATTATTTTAATTCATACAAATATGTAGTCTCATGATGGTCATATGAATTTGCATATTTCTGAAGACTGTAATTTCACTTCTATTCTCCGTCGCTGAAACGAGTTACTGATATTGTGATGAATTGAGTTACTGGACTGTGTCTCTTTCAGTTCTTTCCTGCCATTAATTACACTCCATTCATTAATATGACAAATTGAAAACTTTTCAATTTTGTTATTCTTTTCTTCAGTATTCTGGAAAATCAGTTTAGTCTTAATCAATGAATATTAGAGACTGGTAGCAGATAAAAAGCAAGAAGTTGAATGTCAAATTACAGGTTGGGTCAGGCCCCAATCTGCATCTGACCTGTGCTCACAATAAATCCAAATTATGAATCAAGCTGCTTTTAACCAGCTAAGGGCTTGTTTTACATTCAGTGTCCACTGTCACAAATAGAATAGGATTGCTAAAGTGACGCATTAATCTCTCTCAAATTCCATTGTACATGCAAACAATAATTTTGGAGCTTTTAGCAGTTTTTCACCTGTTTCAACAGCTCTCTTCTGTCAATCATTTGGGAAAGTGAATGTGTTTGGCTAAAAAATAATAATAATATGCAACTGTCATTTCAGATTATTAGAATAAAATTTGGGCACACACTGTTTAATTTATATTTAAAGTTATGCATTGAGAAGGAAAGAAGAGCATGTACTTCAACCTATTGTAGAGGATTCATAGTTCCGTTTGGCACGTATTCTACCTGAACAATAACTGCACCTGAAAAACATCACCTTTTATAACCAAATCCACTATTACAGACTTGGAAATCTGAAGGACATAATTCAGATAAACTTTGGAACTTCTCAAAGCACACATATTTCCATTGACACTTTTTGCTGTATTTTTTTTTCAGCAGGGGATTTAACCATGCTGAACTATCAAAGGAGAAAGAGGTTCTGAACATCTTTAAGCAGAAAACTGATATAAATATAAGAAAAGAGTATTGTTTCACTACTGGGAGGTATTTGACTGAGGACTTTCAATAGTTCTAGCAGCCTTTAAGTTCTGCCTTCTCTGACCTCACAGTATCCTCTCATTCTGTCTTCATGGTGCTTTGCTCAGTTTTATGTCACTCGTGGTTTTTTGTCATATTTTTAAAAGGAAATTAGTTATGAATCATAACATGGTCACCTAAACACTTCAGAATGTAAGTATGAGATACATGCATAAATCTAAATATTATCCAAATATATTAATCAAAGGGCTGAAGAGGTGTAGAGGACTTGATCTCCCAAACTAGCGACATTTCAGAGCTCAAAATGCTGCTTCTCTTACCTTTGCTGCTGTGGAAGAAAAGGTTGATGATTCTCTGGAGATTCTGTGATAGCTCAAGACATGTCAATGACTCATCTGTAAATATCTATTCCCCTGAAGCTAGCAAGGAAAACTCCACAGAATGTGCTTGATAATATAAATCTCATCATGAAGAGATATACATCTTGTAATTGCCACTTTAAGGGCGAAGACCAGATTTCCTGGCAGGTGTGAATTGGCATATCTCTGCTGAAATCACAGAACTGCTGTGTTACAGCAGTTGGAAAGTCTGGACCTATTTCCTGAACTATTTTTGTCATGCCCCTAAAATCAATTACTTGAAGGCTAAGGCAGTGAAGAAAGGAAACAGCTCTCTACTCTTGGGATACTGGGTACAACATAGGCTCTTGTCCAGCCTAAGACATCTGGGTTTTACTCTATCATAAATGATAAAATGTAATAAATCTATATCATGTGAAACATGTAGAAGAGAAAAAGACAAAGCTATATATGACTTCTAGACATCATAGTTTAGTGATTTTTTTTTCTTCAGTTTGGACTATATAAAATAATCTGTAGGTAAGTATGTTAAGATAAAACAAAATTTATGAAGCCAATGTTTACTTCTCACTTCTTCTAGCTTTCTCGGTAGTATCATAATTAAGGCTCGCAGGATTCCTCACCTAGGAACACTTATATGCTAAAGATTGCTGAATGACCAGCCTTTTCTGAATATTTTGAGCTATTTTTGTTGTGATAACTTGTAGATATGTATTTATAGATCAGCTTTTTATACTTAATAGAACAAATGCCCTCATATTTTCCATCATCTCTGAAAAATCACAGCAGTTTCATTTTCCATGTTTCCTGTCAAACTACTTAATCCTTCTCTCATCCAAATATCCTTTATCTTTGTTGTTAGTAGCCTGAACCAGAATGCCAGTTTACTACACCTCATAAGACCTAAGAGTAGTCAGTTCCTCCAGCCAGCATTACACTACTCCAAGGTACATCTCTAGCGTCACAGTCCTTTAGATGAGACATGTTCAACAGGAAGATTTGCAAGGTCAGTGGGGTTTATTTTGGAAATGACCCATTTCAAGCAAAGAAAAATTAATATTTTTTTTTGTGATAAATGTTTATGTTAGGAGCAGTCTACTTGGTGAGCCAGTCAGAGCAAAGGACTGGAAATCTGTGGGCATAAACGATGTATGAGATTTTCAGTCTCACAAAAAAGGCCTGGTTGCCCCAATCCTTACAAACTTTTTGAGGAAATGGATAACTCCAGACTAAGCCATAAACCTGAAGTAGGAGCATCTGCTTTAAGGAGTATGTCTACCTGACCCAATGCAGAAATCCTGCTCTAGGTCAGGTAAGGTAGTTTCCATCTGTGTTAGTGGTGGTGGAGGAGGAGGAGGAGGAACAGGAACTTCAGGTGCTGGAGCAGATATCCGTGCTGCAGCCTGTGGAGAACCTCATGCTGGGGAAGGTGGGTATTTCCTTAAGGAACTGCAGCACATAAAAAGCCCACACTGGAGCAGGGAAAAATTGTGAGGAGGAAGAATCTGCAGAGAGAAACTGTAGCCCCTTCTGCTCCACTTGGGACAAGGGACTAGAGGGGTCAGGAGTAAAGGTGTGAAGTTGGGCATAGAAGAGAGAAAAGGTGTTGGTTTAAAGTCTGTCTTTGTTTTTACTACCCAAATGTATTTTAATTGGCAATAAATTAAACTATTTTTTGCCAAAATGAATCCGTTTCACCAGTGACAGTAATTTAAAAGCAATGTCCCTGTCTTTATCTTGGTTGATAATTTTCTTATCCTGTTACCACCCCCATCCCACCAAGGAGGGGGAATGAGTGAGCAGCTGGATTGGTGTTTGGCCCTTAACCAAGGCAAACTCACCACAGGTTCTTGGAAACGGACTAATTGTGTGTATACAATACTTTGTCTGGGCTGAATTATGATATATTCACCCTTGTTGAGTTCTATGCTCCTATACAAGTTTGGCTTCCAGTATCTGTTGCAGGCGTTTTGGGGTATGCCACCAAGGCATTGCCAGACGCATAAATTTATTTCCTCACAGGCATCTTTCAGTTGCATGGACCTAGTCATAAAATCCTTTGAGATTTGTATATGGAAACCAGTATATCTCAGCTGAGTTATTAAAATTTTTGGTGTATGAGCATGGATCGTATTAGAAGACATCAGAATCTGACATGATGTTATGGAATTTAACTAGGTATATTTTCTTCTTGATAGGCAAATATATTTCCCATTAATGCTAATGGGAGTTATACGTGTGCAACAAGAGGACATACCACTCTGCATGTAAATTTCACATTTTATTTAACAGAGGATATGTAACCCCATTATCATCAGGATCTTAATGCTGGCACAAAAAATTGTCCCAGCTCAGTTGGTTATAACCAAACATTAAAATGATCTAGGTGAGCCTAATCGTATTTTACCTTCCCACCACTTTTGTAATGAAAGTACTTTAATCCAAAGCATTTTCTGTGTCATATGGGTGAATGAATAGTCTTTTTCTTGAAGTTAAGTTGTTTTTAAACTCAAACTAATAAAGCTACTTAGTTCCATTTCCATCAGAGTTACAAGTAGGGTTAGAGGCTTACACATTAGAGTTGAAATATTCTTCAGGAAAAGAGACTGGTAAAAGATTATAGTCTTGACTTTTGAAGGTATCTTCTGAGGCTGGTAGGAAATTCCAGCTTTTATGAATCCTGTGCTTGATCTAGAAAGTGTGTGGCTTTTTTGCCATACAGTGGTTTTCAAGAACAGAGTATGCAAGTCTGTGGCTGTACATCTTATATAGCACAAAGTCTTGTGTAAAGTCTTGTGATGCAACTTAGGATAACATTGACTGTGGCTCACAATTAGAATTAGTGATCTCATATTTCTTCTCCCTTCATTACTTTTTTCTTATTTGTATGAAATGTCTTCTTTTTTTCTTTACAGCTGTCCAGTCATACCAGAAGCAGCTCCCACTTTCCTGGGCACATTCAAAAGGTGACCTCCAAATTCAGGAGACTTCATATTCAGAACTCAGCTGATTCAGGTACCACTCACATTTTCACTGGGGAAAAATGTACTTGCAAACAGAAGAATTGTCCTTTTGTTGAAATTCTGGAAGGGAAAAGATCCCCTAATAGAAAAATAATTTTTCAAAATTTCCCATGGATATGCTGAAGGGATAGAAGACTAAGAAAACAGGTTTTATATCTACTGTCAGGAGCCAAGGATATCAGATTCATAGCAAGGACCTTGCTGGAGATCTTGGACATAATCCAGGACTTTCACTGCTGTCAGGCTCCATTTTTACAGCAGAAAGCCTCTGAGAGTTGTTTAAAGCAAAACAAATCAGGCTTCTGCAATAAGACTTCGGTTCTTGAGTAAACTCCATCCAACCACAGCCCAAATAGAAATCACACTGGGGTAAAAAAGGGTTAAAAATTATGAGATGTGTCAACTGCTGGCCAGAATCAGTTCTTTTATTTCCTAATCAAGCCAAAAGCATTGTAAAGGTGAGAAGGGAGACTACAGCAGTGTGGACAGTATCTGGAGAAGTTCTAAGATCCTTGCTACTATATAGAAGTAACTTATGTTTCAATTTTCAATTATAGGTGGAAAAATCCATAAAAGTTAATTTAAAATCACTAGAACTGTTTGGGATTTTTTTCCCAAATCAGTAACTTGAAGCCAAAGGGAGATTTAGCATTGACAGTCTAGGATATAATTTGACACAAGTAGATATTACTTTGTGATTTTGATTTCCAGTTATTTCTTCTGCTGACTGACCTTCTTTTTGTCTTGCAACTCCCTCATACTGTTTTCCTCCCTTCTGCCTTACATTCCAGCAGCTGCTTTCATTGTACTATCAGAGTAAAATTACAATTCTTTTTAAATAAGGCCTAAATCTTTACTGTCCTTTGAAAGTGTTCGTGTACTTAAGAGTCTTGATACAAAGTAGTGCTACGGAGGTTTCTACTAATATTCATAAGATTTTTTTGAAAAAGACTAATGATAACCAGTATAACAATTTTAGCAATATTTTCTAATGTTTCAACTTACTTTTTTATATTTACATGTCTTCATTCTGAATTTTGAAAGCAGCATGCAAAAAATTCACCATTTTTATTAGTCCTTAGAGGCTACTTTATGATTTCAGTTCAAGATTCGCCATCACTGCTTCTCCAAAAGCATTTGACTTAAAAAACAACCTGCACATCTCTTATGCTGATGTATAAGGGTAATAAAGCTGACTGGTAGGAAAAACCACAATTAGTCACATTCTAAGCCCTCTCTTCTCAAGGAGACTTAAAGACATAGTAAGTAATGATAGCCTTTCTGCAGAAATGTTAAACTGTAAGATTTTGTAGTGGGTATTCAATATTAATAAATAATGACTCCATTATCTTTTAAAATAAAAAATGTAGAGAATGTGAAATTCTTTATTAAATTCTATAAACTTTCAAAGAGATTCCTAAAGACCTTTGTGCAAAGGTTGGTCACATGAAAAAAACTCATTACAAGCATAAGCAAAACTCGTGTTTCATGCATCTGACCTTGTGCACACATTTTGGAATAATCTTGACTTCAGCTTCTGTAAAGTACCGTGACATTTCTCCCTAGAAAATCCTTTAGAAGCTTCATTCAAATTGCTGATCCTACTATAGAAAAAAAAGCCCTGAACAGATTTTCAAGGGATTCCTGTGTGCTGGATCTTCTGAACTCTTTCAGAAGCCTACTGTACACTAAATTTCATTAAATTTGTCACATGACATTTGGGGAGAGGCCAGGCTTTCTAACATAGACCAGTGAGACCTGGTGGGAGTCATCCAGCACTAGTGTTAGGAAGGAATTATTGATTAAATTAATGGCTGGCCCTTGGAAAAATGGATTCAAAAAGGTCCTCATGGAAAGAGACACAGAAGGTCCCACAGGGCTCAGCAAACTTTAGGATTCCAAAGGAAAAATAAAAATATAAGAAGGCAGTGGAACAGGAAAAAAGACATGTATTTTCTGTTTTTCTGTAAGAAACATCAACCATTTTGCTACATAAAACCATTCTTTCGGTTCTAACTGAAGACAAAATTGATCCAAAATGCTGCCAACTTTAGAATAATTCTTACTTCATAAGTATGTTTTAAAGTAAGTCTGGAAAAATTTGGTCATTCTCCTAAGTCTCTGATTTACACCACGGCTATCAGTGCTGTTCACATGGGTGAGGCAGAGCTGGAACAGTAGAAGAACTACAGTAATCAGAGCAGAAATTGACCCAGAATATACTGTGGAACCACAGCAGCTGCAGTGTCAAACAATTTATAGAATACTCAAAACAACAAAAGTTACATTCAAACCAAGAAGGTAAAAACATTTTCTTCCTGTCAATTCACTCTTAAAAGTGGGTTAAACTATTTGGGCTTATGAGACAACATCTAAATTGAAAACCCCAAGAATTATACCACATTCCTGAATTTAGACATAGATCCCTTGACATATTTCAACTGTCTGATTTCTGTGGAAATGAAGTTAAGATGCTTGGGGCAGACCTACCATCTAGGCAGCTGGGGTAGCTGTGCTCAAGAATGCTGTAGGAGCATCATTTTTTATATGTTTGGACAAATAGACTTGCACCAATTTAGAATTTTTCACATTTTAAATTGTGCTCAACAGACTCTTAATCTCAACACATCTTTTTGCACCAGCATCAGGAGCAGCAATGAGGGATTTCTGAAAGCAGCTGAGGATCTGCTAAGCTCTACTTCATGCCGGCAAGAGGACCAGCAAGTTGCTACCAGACAACAATCTCTGTCACTGAGGCAGAGCAAAGGAAGGCAGAGTGGGGAAAAGGCTCCACATACTCAAAGAGATATCAAGTAATAGTATGGAGAATATGTAAACATCAGGCAAGGCTATAAATGTCCAGATCCTCTGCCTGGTTCTGGAATGGAACCAAACCTGAACTTGCATGAGGATGTGAAGCTAGCTCTGTAAACCTGCTTCTTCTTATGGCTTTATCGTCTCCTTGCTCTAGCTAATAGCCATGTATTTGAGCTGTGGCCTAGACTTCCAGCTGGGATGAGAACTTGTAGATAGGAACTGATGAATGCAAACGTCTGTGCACATAATTTTCCAGTACTGATTCTTTTAAAGCAATTTGATAGAATCTGCCCATCTCTCTACTGTAAAGTGTTAATATTAACACCTTTCAAAGCCTGTAAAATGAGCATGTCAGTCTAACAGGGCTAAGCAGAAACAAAAGCCTGAGTCCCTTTTAAAAATGAAACTCGGAATATTTTTATTTTTCTGTACGCCTCTTTGGCTTTCTTGTGTTAGCTTTTTAGTCGACTGCTCAACACCATGTTTTTTTACTAAAGAAATTTTGTCCGGACTTTTAAGAGGCCAGATAGCTGTTGTCCAAGAAAGTAGGGCAATTCTATCCATGCTAATTAATATCAGCTGAGATCAAGCCCTTTGTTTTGAAATAGTTGTGTTTCCTATGTTGGAGACTGTTTCTTTTAGCCGCTGGAGGAGTCCTCATGTTAAATCCTTGGGACTCTCACGGATTTGTGGTCTTTCTAATGCTTATTTTCTTCCCATTTCCAGGCAGTGCTTAGGCCTCGTTCTTCTGTCAGATAAGCATCACTAGAGAAAACACTTCAAAATGACAGGTCGCACGAGGAGAAGCTCTGATAAAGCTCTCACTGGTTTAGGCTGAGAGTGTACCTCCGTATTCTAGTCCTTGTCCACAACGAACTTTTAAGCTATTTGAGATTCATCAAAAATATCTATTTTTCTTTTTGATGATAACAGCTGAAATAATCCTAGCACATTTACTATGACACTAATATACCTCAGGGCCACCTTCTTATTGCACAATTTACCTACAGCATTCATTAATGACTGAGAAAAACACACCCTGTCATGGCTTACTGCAACCTAACAGACTTAAATTGCATCCAGAAAGCTGACAGGCCAGTGTATTATTAACTGAGCCACTGAGACCCTTTAAACTGTATCGTATGTAAGTTTATAGCGCAGGGAGTATAGAATTTTAAGCTTGCACATTTTAATGTATTTAATTTGCCGCACTCGGCAGTTTGCTTTGTGAACTGTTAATCTTTTCAACCGATACAGCAAAATGTCACTTTATTCATTTGCGGAGTATAATAGGCTTATATCCTGAAACAATAAAGTTATAATAGCCTGCCTGCTGCCTAGAGAAGTTATACAAATTCAGCATGTACAAGGTGTTGTGTGTCCTACTTACCCTCTAGGTTTTAAAACCTCATCTTGTCATATCAGTACCTTGAAAATCAGTAGTGCACATTACTTTGGTAAGATAAAGCCAAGTAAATGCCATGGATCAAGCTCTGCTGAATTCTCTGTCTCTGGAATTGCTTTCAGTACCTTTGATACTAATTCGTTCTTGCCATCTCCACCCATGACAAATGCAAGCTGAAGTCACAGGCATCCAGATTTGTTCTGCACCCTCAGTACATATACCGGACTGGAACAGCTGGGTGATGACTCTACTTACGCTGGTGGCAGGAACCAGCAGCCAAATAAGCACAGATCTTAGGGAAAAAAACCTGCTGCTAAGCTGCCCAGCCCCCGGGAAAGAGGTCCTGCATACTCCCTCAGACTTTACTGTTTCTGGTATTGGCCTTCCATTCTTTCTTCTGATCCTTTCTGCAAAAATTGTGCTCTCTCATTTTCTACAAGTATTATGAAAAGGGTACTATGTGATCATGGTGGTATCGCAGTGTTTCTATAGTAATGAGCCATCATCTGCGACAGAGAATCATGGGTGTGGGGATGAAGATGGGAATAAAGGGAATGCTAACTCTACCGGTGCTAGTATATGGAGACCTGATTATTTTTTGTATGGATTTTCTACAGTTTTCAAATGAAACTGACTGGAGAAGGACTGGATTGATTATTTCTATAGCAGAATTTCCATTTTGAGGAGTGGAAATGTGACATCTTTTCTTAATTCTGTCAGGTTACTGAATGGCATTGCAGTTGTACTTAGGCAACTTTAGGTTCAGGCTGTGAAGTGTTTAGCTGACCTGCAGGGCATATTACAAAGCCTGTCTTTTTAAAAAAGGGTTATCTTTCTGCCTGAGGGGAAGGTTCATGGGGGTTCTTTGTTCCTAGCAGGACTAACGTGGAGGCTAGTTGAGCTTGCACACTTAGGTACTGTTAAATATTCTTTAGAAAAAAAAAAGATCTGAAAATAATAAAAAAACCAAAATGCAATGAAAAAACCCCACTTGTCAAATTAAGTCTTCAGATCATTTCTACTCTTGGTGATTAATTAAAATGTAGCCTGAAGCAGAAGAAGGTCATGCATCTCTGTCCACAACCAAACAAATTCTTTAGGGAAGAATCAATAAAATGGTCCTTAGCTGGTTCTATTAAAAATATCATGTAAAGAAAAAGAATATTCCCTAAACCAAACACAACAAATTCTTAAAAAAAAAAAAAAGGGACACACGGACACATTGGTGGTAGAACATAACTTCCTGGGTATCTTGAGCTTTAGCAGTTCTAAAGAGGGGAGGGATCTAAAAGGGCAAGGTGATGGTTACAAGAAGGAGGTAAGAGAGCTACACTGTTTTTTCCTACACAATAATTGTCCTCAGCCTGTATAAAACTGTTTATTGTACTGAAGCAATCCCTTTAAAATTATAACTCTGCATTTTTCAGTGAAGCTCTCTTACTAGTGTCTGAAAACATTAAATAAACCAGGCAACATCTTAATGAAAACTATTTCTTTCAGAAAAAAAACACTTTGCTTCTAAAACTATGCCCTGGATGCAAGGTCAGTTTAACACAGAGAATTAAAAGAAAAGTTTAAACTGGAGTTGTTACATAAGGTTGTGATGAGTCTGTCTCTTCCTAATGAAAAAATAAGGTGTATTACAGCAATGGTTCAAGAGTTTTCCATTAGTAACATTTATACTCAAGCGTTTTAGACCATTACTCCAGGTTACATCCCAGGCTTTTTTGTTTTCTTTTTTTTTGTTAATTATTTTTTTAATAGGTAAAACCTTCACAGATTCTATATGCAGATGGAAATAATCTACAATAATAAGTGAAAGCATTAACTGCGCTGATTACACAGTCTTTTAAGTTTCTTTATTTACATATAGGGTTTGGAGATTTCTATGGCAAATTATGATTAAGCTGAAGCATTCAATTATGCATCTGCAAACTTCTAGTGAATTAAATATTATCTGGCACTTGATCGTACATGCTCCTTTTTGGCCTAGTGAACCCGGGCACACTGGGTAACAAAACTGCCCAAGCTACTAATTTTGATTCATAGGAACATGATTATATCTTTAAGATCTTAGTGTAATCTTGGAAACATTCATTATTAGGAACTCATTGCTACATCTTGTAGTTTTTATGTCTGCTCTAACCTTTTGATTTATTCCTTTGATATTATTTCAGATTCAGCAATCAATGCTGGTTTTGTGGTCCCGATAATCTAAATGAATTTAGCAACTACAAGACATAAAATTGTTGTAAGTAAAATCTTTTCACATTTTTGCTGTGGTTGGGGTCAGGGAGAGCTCTTAAATAAAATATTTAAGAAATGTCTGAATATAACCCAGTAAGAATGTGTGAAAATTACATTATTTCTTAGACTATTTTAACATCAAAGGTAGCACTGGAGAGACGGATAGTCATTAAAAGCTGAATTACTGAAAGTGTCTCGATAGTGCACTTAAACACATTTCAGTCAAGTGAAATAATTTAAAATTTGAAGTGTGATCCAGAATCACATATGTCAATTACCATGTTGTCTGTGATATTAAAAATGTATGCAGCTGGATGCTTAATTATATGATATCTCTCAGAGTTAGAAACACTTCATCCTTTCCCCCTCTTTTTTAGAGTGTGGTCTTTTTTGTACTGAATGCAAATAATCCACAAAATGAAGGAAAAGGTTCTTCTGTCATTTGATGTTATTGAAAGCCAGAATAACACTAGAGATTTGCAAAAATTAACTTTAAGATATTGTTGTGCTGATGGAATTTGATTAACTGATGATGATGTTGATTGACTGAATGTAATGAATTTTTCAAGTGGAACAAAGACTTTTAAGTAAAGAATTAGTTAAGAGATATGGTGTATATTACATTTGTATGTCTGCATCACTACCAAAGTAGTCATTTTTCTAACAAAATGACCACCACAAAATTTCGAATAGTCTTCATTTTGCCTTAAAACTGATTCATTTGTTTTATTTTTCTATCCTAAATCACAGAAAAAAATGCTCAGCCTAATGCTACTGAAGTTAATTTGCTGTCCACTGCCCTGTTCTATCAGTTACCCAGCTGAACATCGACTTTAATAAGGGTAGGACTGATAGCTATGAGCTAGTATTCATAGTAACAAGACACTCTGTCTTTCCTTAAGTCATGACATGAGTTGAGGTCAGAAGAGATGCTTTAGCTACTTGCCTATAAAAAGAGGAGTAGGATAACTGTCTCCTGGGCTTTTGGAGTCCAAGACGGACCAGGTGATTCTGGCAGAGTATGGCTCAACCTGAAAGCTTAGCTGTTTTTGGAGTGAATATGCAAGTACGAAGAAAGAAAATTTCTCTTCTAACGGTCTTTGTGACCGCTTTAAGTTATTTGCTCTAAGTTTCTCTGAAAGAGACATCAGTGAGCCAAATGAAGCTTCAGGATGTGTGATTTGTACAGCAAATTATAAGAGGTTTTCTTACTGAAGAGTTAGCGTTGTTGGTGGCAAGCAGCCTGCTCAAAATTTTATCTGTCAGATTCTGTTGTGAGGAAAGGTAAAACTTCATGGAGAGGCATAAAGTGATGGCTTGTGATGGTGAAGATGTTACAGTGGAAATAATGCAGAGGTACAGATTTGCTGAGACCACCACCAAGGGCAACGATAGAATTAGGAGATCTGAAGGGTGGTGTACTCCTGCCAAGAGGACTGAAATTGTTATGGCTGGATTTCATTGTTCAATTTACTCCAGGGGCCTAGAGCTGGACTGCCTAAACTCTATAATACAATGAACTGTCAGCATCAATTTTATAATAATTTTTACACATATTAGTTAATGATGTTTCAGTATTCAATACCTGAAATTCATTTTTCAGGATTTCATTATGACCAGCTGCACAAATGATCCAACAATTTATTTTAACCAGCTGTTTGCTCAAGCACAGTATCATGAAAAACAAAAGAACAGTGAAATAAGAATGGTTTGTTTCAGAAATTAAAGCAAAATGCTTATGAAACCGTAACCTTTATTTCACCCAAGGCTCAATATTACTTATTCTGTTCTTTTTTTCCCCAGTGTTTTGTTAACAAATATTATTTCCTAAGAAAAAAATCATGATGAAAATACTGTGAGTAGTACCCCTCCTGTTAATAGACATAACTGGGAACATTGCTTCCCAGCTGCTTTTGAAAGTAGACTTTTTAAAAGATTTCAATTCAAGTTAAAAGAGGTCCAGGAGTTCTTGATTTTCTTTAAGTTAAAATCAGCATTTGGACTAGCAAATCATGCTGGGCTCTCATATTCCGGAGCCCCATGTTGTGACTTACAGAAGTATATTGCTTCAGAGACTGCTGGAAATCCGTGAGCGGGCAGGGGGCTGAACGTCACTTGAAAATGAGATCTGTCTTTAATGATTGGACTTGCCTTAGCTTGTTTTAGGATGTTTTAGCTTGCATGCAAAGTATCTTGACTGATTAAAACTACACCAATTAAAAGAAATTAACAAAGTCTTACATGGTTTACCCATTTGCTTTAGTTCCTGTATTTTTAAGCATAGGTTGGAAGGCCCGTCTTTAGCTGAAACTACAAAGCCCATCAATTCAAAGGGAAACTGTAGTTCATATGCCAACATGAATTGTGAATGTGCTTGTTAAGCCACTTGCAATAGCTTACATGTGCCATATTACTACTGTTGTGGTTGCTGGGTTTTTTTATTCTTCTAGAAAAGGATATGTCATCAAAGCTGAACAATCAAACAAGTTTCTGGCTCATTCTACACGAAACTGCATGGAAAATTTGGTCATACGGTCCTCCTTTCAACTGTTATGAAAACAGTATTCAGGACTAAGAAAACATTTCATTCAAGACCTTAAGTGCTTCTCCATCGTACACAAAAATTGAACTTCGTCAGCATCTCTCCTGAGTCTTAAATCTGCATAGGGAGATTTCATATGGAGAACGTGTACTGTTTTTTGCCTTATTTCTGCAAGTCTGTGTATGTTGTATTATTTATGTTTATCTCAGGTAAAAGTTAGCTGAGATAAGTGATGCTTATTTCATTTAAAATTTATATTCTAGGTGGACCAAGAGGCAAACTATAGTGTTAAACACTTGACAAACAGAAAGCCAATGACAGCTCCTGTCCCAAAGAATTTAAAATCCACATGTGATTTGTGACAATTTAGAGAACTGCCTGTAAAAAGCAAAATGAAAGACCAATTAAAAATGACAGCACTTTTCCAATAGAATGCAAAAGCAATTCAACAAAATCCTTCAACAACTTTAACCATAAACACAGATTTTTGAGATCCAGATTGGCATAACATGCCTGTCTACAAAAGAAAGATGTCTCCGACCAAGTTATTCCACTGTCCACTGAATAGTGTGGTCCACAGCATTTGGCAAAACACCTCTGGGCTGAACTTATTTTGGAATAGACGAGGGCTCTAACACTGCAGCTGAAGACAATTGCCAAATCCACTGAGGGCTCTGTTAAGGTACGTTCATCTTTCTCTTAGAACCAGCAGTCACTGTTATGATGACAGGTGACCTAAGAAACGTGAATTTCTGCCAGCACATTCTTGGGTCCCATTATAGCACCATATAGGTATTTTTCACCTCATACAAGATCTTTGGTATGACCTTCTCTGAAATTTACTGACTTTATTGTAAGTGGTATCTTTCTAATACTGGCAACACCTTCATACATTTTAATGAGCTGCCCTGAAAATAATAGACTTTTGTCATCTGCTTCAAAATATCTCAGCTCCGAAAGGAATATTTTGCATCAGCATCAATTCTTAGATTCATATTCCCAGCCTCTTTTCCTCTACATCCTGGAGGAAAAAGACAGCTTGTTCTCATTTTAATGTGGCAAGGGACATTGTTTTGTTGTTGATCTGTTTATCCTCAACTTGTAATTTATTTGTATATTAAACTAACTCATTTTATTTTTGGTTATTTATTTTGTGCTGAAGCTATAGTCTAGATTACTATGCTCCTGTCTGTGGCTCTGTTCCAAGTAAGTCTGTTGAGCCAATGGAGCCACATGATAGTCTGATGAAGTGCTGGCACTTACTTAGCAGTAGTTTTCCAGATGTCAGTGGGTTATTTCAAAGAATACAAGCTTTAAAAAAAACCTGCTACAACAACAAAAACATTGGCCCCAACAGCTATTCCTGTGCACCGATTGCTACCTCAACATTTGTATGTATGAAAATGAGACATCTGGTACTCTGAACAGTGGCAAGGAGCTGTATAACAATGCTTGATTAGAGCAACGCCTTGTTGCATGGTGTCTTTTATTTTCTCTTGCAAAAAGTATAGTTTGTAACTAATAGCATTACATATTAAAGTATGATAAGCACTAAAAAATAAGTTGTGTGATATTTTTATTTTTCTTACCCAAGTTCTACTCAGGCAAGTAGGCCTAGTACAACACATCTTACCATCCTACTGATCCACAGTGAAATGGCTAGCACAAGTATTTAAAAACCGATATAATGAACGACGACAACTACCCAAAGAAACCTTGAAAGACAGGAATTATTATTATTCTTCAACACAAGATCATTGAATGCATCAATTAATTTCCTTAAACACTGTTAATGTAGCAACAGAATTATATATTTTACTATATTAAGAGAATATATTTAGAAAAATCTTATGGATTGTAAATGTACAATGATCCCAGTTTAGCAAAGCTCATACCAGTGACTTAGAATTAGCCATGTGGTAGAGTACTGTCAATAACTTCAAATACGCTAACCATATTCATGAATTTAGGCATTTATTTAGATGGCCTACTGAACTGAGAAATTAATAATCTGTGGATTTTGAGTCCACATTTAAAAACTTATTGAATTTAGTGGAGAATGAGCTGTTACCAAAAAGAGCATCGAAACATCCTCTAGAATACTGCAGTAGGAATACATTTTCTATTAAATTGCCTGGGACTTCTCTGCAGATGAAAAGTTGAATTCATATAATCCCATCTGGGAAAAAATAATCCAATAAAGGAGCAAGCCCTCAACTAGGAGATGCAAAAGTCAATAGCAATGACATTTTGTGAAACTTTACACATGCCGAAGACACACTTCTTTATGGGATTTTAATACAACACTCAATATTACCAGCATTAGACAAAGTGTCTGAGACAGCATTATCAGCACTAGAAAATGTCTCATATGCACATATATTGACATAACTGCATCTTTGTGGGTTCTTTTTCTGTCTCCTGTTTTGAAAATATTTCTCCATGCTTTCACGGACTTTCTCTGAAATATATAAGGAGCATTATCTTTTGAAGAAAAAAAAAAAAACAAGAAAAAAATCTGGAATTTTTGCCCAGAATATTGCCAAATACATAAGTTTCATTGCAGAAAGAAAGGCAGTGTTATATTTTTAGTTCATATAACCTAGTTCATATAACCATTTTTCGACAAGAGACACACAGGCTGACTCAGTTACACACCAGCTGAACTCAGATGTGCTAAGAGGATAACAACAGTTGCTTTAGTCTTTAGGGCCGCTGAACCAAAGTTCATGGAAGGAGACTGGACAAATAGAAATTAGAAAGTCTCCTAACCTGAAACTAAATGGCCACTGCTGTTCCTGTTTTTCCTGCAGTGTTGTCATGCTGTGGAGTTGTGGTGCAGAAGATGGGCTCCAAGAACCACCCAGAAATCTCCCTCCAGCCCTGTTCTCGGGGTACTTTTGCAGTGCAGTGACCCGAACTTTCAGTTCTAGGCATCCAAAATGAATTAGAGATTTTAATTCAAATTCTCTGCTGATATAAACTAATGCAGCACTACCAGAGTCAGTAAAGCTTTGCCTATTAACACCAGTGGAGAAATTAGTCCTCTCTCTATAGAGATCTTGTAGCTCAGCTATCATGGAAGACTGATTTCCTGTCAATAATAAATGTCCTCAGTATCCTACACAAGTCTTCAGTTTATTGCCTCTGGACATTTTTTAATAGCTGCAAGTCTCAAGATGGAAGCAGATTTTTATGCTTTATTTTGAAGGGTGAGGATTGTTCAGAAAAGATACTTACTGAGCTGTCCAGGGAAAAGACTATTATAACAGTAGCGTGGTTCAACCTATCAGCCTAACTTGCGTAAGAAAAGAAACTTATTTCTTTGCAACTTGTCTTTCATTTTCACATCCATTTGTTCAAAGACATCTGAAAGTCCCTGAGCACTGACCTGAATAAAATGAAGAAGGAGGCTAATAGAGTGTTCACCTACAGTATTGTTTCCTCTCTTGTTATTAGATGGATATGACCCTGTCTTTGATCTTCCTGCAGATGGTACAGCCAAGGGTGCCTGGAATAAAGAGTGCCACACTCCTCCTAGGAGGAAAGAAAGAAAGAGGACTAGAGCGGGAATATGCACAAGCAAGAAAATGGCCACTGTGGTAATTACAAGTGACAAAGATAAATGAGTAAGAATGTGTGAACATGTTCCTCAGTGGGTCCTTAAATAGGTAGAAAATGTAAAGATGTGGCATGGGAGTTGATGAAGGCAAGGTGAAATAATATGAAATAAAGCCAGGACTTCCTTTTTGATGCAGTAACCTTGCAAGGGAAATTATTAATGAAATGCAATATTTTTAGTTTGTTTCTATCTCTTGGTGGTTCTTTACATATCAACACACCATTTTTCAAGGGTATGCCTCCTTATTTCTGACTGCTTGTCAAACACTGGACCTATGTCTATTGCCAAATAACAGTGAAACAGTTCCTGTTGAAAGAGAGACTTAAGCAAGAAAAAAGGCAACTGCTTTGTTGTGTAAAGCAGAGCTTCAACAGAAAGGACAACCTACTTATTTGATTGAATAGACTAAACAGGCTACCTTCTTTCATGTGTTTATCCCAGTGCTCGTTTGTTCATTGCTCAAGTAGTTAACTTTTGAGCTATGCAGTCAAGAATTTGAATGAAGGAAGCACTGTTGTCCCTTTGACTCTAGAGGAGCAATTTCAGAGTTGTTATGGATCTTCTCCCCCCCCCCCCCCCCATTTTTTAAAAAAATAATATTACTGGGCAAGTCTTTCTGGATTACAAAACATGCATTGCTGGCTTGAGTCATGGATGAGTTCATACCACATTGTTACTACAGACTCAATGCATCTATCTTCAGGCACAGATTTTATGAATCTATGGGGGGAGGAGGGGGAGGGAAAAAAGAAAAAAAAAGTTATGCTTGCAAATTTTGTAGATGTGGGTCAAAAGGTAATACAGAAAGGAAGATCTGAAATGCTCTCTTTGACATCCTTCTGTGGCTTCCATTATTACCATGTATAAGCAGTGAGGAGGTACATCACCATTTCATGCTGACAGCCACAGGACACTTTATCCCAGTGTTCACACAGCCCTGCTGCCTCTGTGCTGTTGCTGTCTGCAAAATATTCTTTTGGTTGTTTCTGTACACACACACGTGTGATGTCAGGCTGTGACTGACACTGGAAGAAGACAGAACGGCAAGGGTTTCATATCTTGTCTTCAGATTTTGTCTAAAATACATTATCAAGGGCCAGAAGCCAATACTGGATCCAGGTACTGTCCCTAGCTCTGCTACTGACTCGGTTTGTGCCATTGGTTGAGCCACTTAATCTCTTTGAGCTTCTTTCAAGTGTCATTTAGCGTCTGTTTCAAGAATAACAGATTAACATTTCTATCCCCCCAGCAGCTTTGTCATGTCCAAAGTTTGCAAAATACTTCGAGATCTTCCCGTAAAAATGGCTTGCCACAAAATTCAGGAAAGCTTTTCCACACATCTTCAACTGTGTATATTCCGGATGGCGTTTCCTCTTGCCCTCACTTAAAATTTACACTATTTCCTTATTGTTTTCAAGGTAAATATGTCAAAAATCGTATGGACCCAAATAAGACCTCTGGTGCTGAATGTGATTAAAACCAGAAATATGAGCCCATTCACTGATACCATCTGTTTTGTTAACCCTCCAGAAGGGAACAACAGTTCTACATGGTGATTAAAGTGTATGGCAGATAATTTTATCCTGCAAATTTCCTGATTGATTAAAAAGCAGGGTAATATACAATGAAGTAGTTAGGAATTGTATTTGCTCCTGAAAATAAGCTTTCAGGAATATTAGAATTATTTTGGAATGGCACGGCAGAAGTTTTTCAAGCCTGAAATGTCTTGATTATCCCCCAGCATGTTGATTCTTGCACTTGGAGAACATAAAGGTATGTATTATAAACGTGCGCCTCTCATAAGAGAATCTTAAAAGCCTATCTTCCATATGGCAGGGACTATGGGGGAAATGTCAATGCTTTTTCTTTAAGCAACAAATAATTATGGCACTAAATGAAACAAAGGTAACTTAGCAACAAGGTATTCATTTTCTCATCTAGCATTTTCTAAAGAATTCCTACTGAGGCCAACCCAGGAGCCTTGCGCTATTTATCTGCTTACTTGCATTTGAAGCCTTCCACTTCTTTTCAGCAGTGCTTTCTGTGAAAAGTCAACAAAATATGAACAGTGATTATAAACTTGAAGTGCAAAGGAAAGACCTTGAAATAGTGTTAACTCCAGTATTTCAGTACTCTTTATAAATATATCTTCTCTAAAGCTGGATGAATCATTTGTAGCAAGTAAGCTTTTCCACTACATCTAGTCCTCTACATGTTTATGAAGTGTCAGTGAACAGACTGGTTTTTGAAATTAATGTGCACATTATTTTAAAGTGTTTGATAAAGGCCTTATCCAAAGTACGCAGAATCGATGGAAACACTCCTACTGACTTCTCTTGACAGAGGCCAAATACAGTGTGCAAACATATTTCATTTGATGGATTGTTCACTAGCTGTTTACTGCAAGTATTGTTTAGGAATATAATTAATGCCATTCAATGTGGGTTTATAGCAAATAAGTCTTGTCAAATAAACCTTTTACAAATTTCCCTCAAAAAGGTAACTACATATCTGAAATATAACTGAGGCATTTAGCATGTATGAGTGAGGCACTAATGTATGAATATATAATTTTAATGGATTTAGTAACTAAAACTCTGACAAAAAGATTAATGCTGTGAGATATCTGTGAGAAAAATGTAGTTAAATCAAAAATTAATTAACATACTGATCAAAAAAATAACCCATAAATGAGAAACTGTTATTAAAGGGGTTTTGCCTGGGAGTTTCTGCAAGTTTTTGGTATTGAATCCAAAGTTATTCAATACCTTTCTCAATAGCTTCTTGGTAAATTATATATAGATAGATGGGCAGAATTGGTAGAATTTATGGAGGACATAAAGACCAGTAGTATGGTTAAAAGATAAACACGGGTCTTTCATAAACTGTTCAGGGTGTTTAAATAGACAATTAATATAGCCAACGTTTTGCATATAGAAAAAAAACAGTAACAGAAGTAGATCTATAGAATGGGAAATCACTACTGCAAACAACAGCTGTAGGGGTCATACACGTTGCTACTGAAGGAGTGACAAAAGCAAACCAAGGCAAGCTTTGGCCACAAGGTTTGTGTGGTCCCTGGGCACGTAGGTGCAGGTAGGTAGGGACAGCAGGGATAGCAGGGTGTTTGCCTGCGTGTCCAGTGCTGGTGATACCGCTGCTGTTACTCCACACAGACCTGGGGTTCACTGGTGAAACTGCCCAAGTGCTGAACAAACATGACTTGTAATGCAAGCAGCGGCATCCATTTAGACTGTCCGAAGTAAGAATGGAAGCTGACCTGAATAAAGCATGCCAGTAGTCCCACTGGATATTAACTGGCTTATTTTCACTAGTGAAATAAGTCATAACAAGAACCAGTGGCAGGAAACTGAAGCAAGAGAAATTCAAAGAAGAAGTTAGTCACCTTCTACAGTCCTTTACTTTGATTTTCCACAATGCAAATGATTAACCACTGGAACAAAACTACCAATGAAAGTAATGAGTGCACCAGGCTAAGTACTGGCCAAACACAACTGTTGTCCCTGGCATGCAAAAGGAAAGAAAAAAAAAAAGCAAAAGAAGTCGTTTAATTACACAGCAGCTTCATTAACTTAACTCAGCTGGGATCTATAAGCAACTGATCTTATAATGCAGCTTGTGAGCCTGTTTTCAGTTGTTTCTGCTTGTCAAAGCCTCTGTGTGTGTTTGAGCCCCAAGGCTCAAGGCTGGGGGAGACTGTGCTGGTGCCAGAAGGAGGAAGAAGCTGGAAGAAAGAGTGCCGTCTTCTCGCTGCTCTGGAGTGCAGGCCTCCCTCACCCCTGTTTCATAGGACACTGAAATAATTCCGTACCGCGTAAGGTCAGCCTCGGGGGGGTACCAGCACTTTGCTTGGCTGCCTGCCCCCCGCCTGCAGGGAGCTGCCGGAGGTAACGGTCCCATTTTTAGCAGAAGCAGAAGCTTTCTCACTCTGGCTCCGAGCTCGTTGCCGGGCTATATAAGTGATGTATAATGACTTATATACTGGAGATCAGGTTAGATGATCTAATGGCTCCTTCTGGCCTTACATTTTATGAGTCCTTCACAATCCACTTTCTGTGCTGCCTCACTGGTCCTGGGAATCACGTGGCAGTGCTCCCATTCCCTGGTTTTTATGACTGTGACCTTTATAAACAGGAGTTCTTGAATAATTTAATGGAAAGGGGGGAAAGTGTGAAAGCAATCTAAAGTGAGGTAAATGAGCAAGAGATAAGAAAGCCTCAGAAAGGTTATCAAGCACTGGAACAGGCTGCTCAGAGAAGCGACTGAGTTGCCATTCCTGGAGATATTTAAAAGACGTATAGATATGGCACTTAGGGACATGGATTAGTGGTGGGCTTGGCAGCGTTAGGTTTATGGTGTAACTTGATGATCTTAAAGTTCTTTTCCAACCTAAATGGTTCTATGACATTTTAAACCTATTTACAGAGCATAATAGTCTGCCTGCATATAAAGACAGCAGATCTTAAACATCCATTTTCTTTCCTGAAGGAAAGTAGTTGGTGGAATGGAGTCATACCACTTACAGCGCCGCAGCTTTTAGGGCAAGTTCAATATTTTTGCTCTCGCTTTGCTACTCTCATTTCCCGAAATACCAGGCACATGTAGATGATTTCAGATGACTGAATTCTTAAATTATGTTTAATAGTTAATATCTCTGACTAAACAGTGCCTTTTGGGCTATATCTGTTATAAGAAGTGATGGCGTGTTCTCAGAATACTTCCTAGTGTTCCCCAGTTGTTCTGGAAATAATTTGCTACAGCTCTTTAAAGGGTGTGACATTCCCCCCAGGTACAACAAACTGCCTCTGCTGGCCGATGTGTGGCTGAACAGAGTTTCTGTTCTATCTTTGCCGCTTCCAGTGAGTTTAGCCCGAATGGGAATGAATGCAGAAATCACTGTACATGTCTATACAGCAACTAAGTTACGTATTGCTTATGTTACTGTGCAAATGGAGAGGCCTCCTCTGGTTGCGTTTCACGTGGCTGTGGAAATACCAGCCATCATCTAACCTTTGATTGAACTGTTTTTATGTTGTTTTCTCAGGTTTTTTTTTCTTTTTTAATCTATTTTTCTCTTTTCCAAGGAATGGTAGCAGTAGAAAAATTCAGTTTTGTGAAAAGTATCTTCATTTTACTTGCCACAGATACCAGAGAATTGTCCCTTTGGTTGTTTTTTTTTCCTGTTCTGGCCAGAATGCTTTAAACCAACATTATTTCTGAATGGCTATGCTATCCACTGAGTCCTTAATTCTGCTGAAAGTAAAGTTTAGATTACTTATTTCCATGGAGAAACTTTGTGTATCTAAATGGCTCTTGAAATCAGTTTCTTTCCCAGATGAGTATACTAATTACATTGTTGTACTTTCTACATTTCAGTCAATTATAGCCACACGTTTTTCTTCAGTGAATGTGGCAACTTTAGAACAGTGAACAAAAATGAAGTGGCAGTTTCTACAAAGAATTGCATCACAGTGTAAATGTCTCTATGGTAAGAAGTCAAATTGGATGTAAACACAAATCTTTAGAAAAAAACAAATGCTTAACTCTCTTTGATTTCAGTGACACAAAAATGCCTTAACGCTTTTAGAAGTTTGTGTTATCATTACTTCAATTTTCGCCATTAAAATAACAAGTCAAGAATAATTTCTCCTTGTCTGAATAACAAAATACATGAAAAATTAATCTCTGATAGATATGCACTGGCTTTCTGATCTATAGATAGCAAATGTGATTAAATCTTTCCAACATATTTTGTTAGTTTTGTTTGTAATGGAATAATAATATGACACAACATTTGTTTAGATAATAAAGTGGACTTATGAGGTTGTAATTGTTTCCCTTTTTTATATCTGCAGTGGAAAGCTATGAAATATGTAAATATAGTTCAGCATCTTAAATGAAAACTTGTATTTCCTAGTAGCTACACTATGCAAGGGCTTGGGCAAACTTATAATGTAGTTTGGCTTCATGGCATTTCAAATACCTTCTTAAAAAATACTTAGAAGAAGCATGAATATATTTTCATCTCATGTGGGCTTTATGCTGACTTAAAGATCCAGTTCCAGCCCAAGGTTTTTGACTCTTGCTACACACTTTTTAGTAAGATATGCTACAACTATTGTTTGCACATCCAAAGAGAAGCTTCAGGGTTAGCAAATACTTACCCTTCAATCAAGGTGAAGTGGGTTAGGTGCTGAATTGGTATTTGTGCCTCTGATGTTCTTCCAAACCTTTTGTCTGGTAATTATTTAATTTCTTAAATACATGCAATTTCTGTCATGGCAAGATTAGAAAGAAAATGAAATGGAGGGCTGATAAATCGATTGTATAAAAAAAAAAAACCAAACCCAAACACTCAAACTAGATTTTCAAAAAGTAATGTGATTAACATTCAATGTGTAAAATGACCAAAATGGCAGATATTCTTATTCAATGTGAGACAGATAATTGGCTCTGTCTGGGTTATCCTATTATGTACCATAGAATACCTTTTATCAAAAAATAATAATCACCAAGAAATTGGGTTGAACCTTCACCTTCTCCCCTATTACATAGAAAATAGAAAGGCTAGATAAGGAGCTTATGAAATGAAGCGTGAAAATGAATAAGGGCGTAAAAAAAGTTTAAAAAAAAAAAAAAAGGAAAGATGAAAGAAAGAACCAAGTCCACATGATATCCTTGCTGTAGGTGGCAAATGGCCAATTAACAACTTTCTAAATTTGTTTTTTATCATTTTGATAACAAATTAATTAAGGACCAGATTCTATTTACTTTCTCATATCACAAAGGTGGTGAGTGCAGTTTCAACGTTAGCTGCTGTTCAGTTTTTTTTAGAAAAGATGGTAGAATCTGGCCTGAGGTCTGCTTCTGAAAAATAGAGGATACGTATAAGAAAATAATTACGTTAAGGAATAGACCTGCAATTTTAACAGTGTTCTCTAATACACGTATTAAGTGTCCCATCAAACCCCATTCTGCTATCTTTCCATCTGGTGACAAAATTGTATTTTTTCCTATTTCACTTCCACTTTAGCTTTACAGTAAACTGCACTGTGGCTTCAGACTCAAAGATGTCAAACTAGAGTATATTAAGCTGGACTGTAAATGGAGATGAATGCATGTCTCGGCAGAAGGGTCAAGCGTAGGAGACAAATTTGAGATTGTTTTTCCTTTTCTTGGAAGGAGATTCTGCCCTCTGTTTTCACAAAGGACCTTATAGATGGAGTTTGGTAACATAAAACTAGAGAAATATGGTAAATCAAGCCCATGGAGTACCATCTCACTTTTCCTCACAAAAAGGGTCCCTTGTAAAGGGTAACTTTAATGAACTCAGTAAGGAAGGCACATTCTGGTCTTTAATATGTATGAATACTTACTTACTATAGGCATAGGAATTCGTGTGTGACATGGAAAGGCTGTGTTATGGAGGAGATCAGATTAATGGACAAATGGAACTCTTGTGAGATTAAAACTCAATATGCTTGAATAAATTGCAGTGGTAAAGTAATCTGTACCCTCCTGGGGAGTGGAGAGGAAGTTGAATATAGATTTTCCTGATTAGTGAAACACCACATTTTTTCTCAAGAAGTTTTAGAAACTTCAGAGTAGATTTTTGATAATTGTCTCCTCATTTCCCAGCAAGCTGAAGAATGCAGAAGACAGTAATTAATATATTTAGCTTTCTCTCTGCTTAAAAAGCCCAGATTTTGTCACTAGTGCAACATTTTTACAGAGAACTTCGTCTAAGTACATGTTTTGAACTGCTTTTATTATAGTGAAAAATCTTACTTAATGTTTGAAAAAAAGAAATAAAAAAGGATACAAGAGGGAATTTTGCCTTGCTTTTGTTAGCATGAGAAGTATTTCACGTTTGGCTGAAGTCACAAAATTTTACTTTACTAGAGTTAAAGAGTGATTGAAGAACAGTCATTTTTGTAAACTATCGCTGAGGTTCCCTCCTCTGATGCTGTTTCATCCTTTGGAAGCCTTTGAGAGTGTTTCCAATTGCGATTTGACGTTGTGCCATCTATTTTACATAACAAATTTCTGTTTTGTCTCATTCAGTACTACTGGTAGTGTTTAGATTTTAGAATCAATTCAGAGCAAATATTTAGGAGAACTTGAGAGATATGATATAAATGCCTGACAGCAAATATTTAAAAATGTATGCCTAGTTTTAATGATCCATGTGTATTCCTTTCCCTCAGATTGTTCTGCTTTGCAGATGAATTTATATGACTTACTCAATTTCTAAACCTATGTTTCAAAATAGTATTGTTTAATATTTCAAAAGCTGTGTCAATGTTTTTATTGTCTCCCTTAAAAGTAGGTCTGTGGAAGAGCTAAACTGTTGTCTTGACAATCAGTACTACTAAGAGTAAAATGCATCTGTCAATATATTAAATAAAATAATCACACAACTTGACAGAAATGCAGAATTATTTTCTATCTTCCTATGTTTTGTCCATTTTAGTAGATATTCTAATCTTCTGATTTAGTATAGCAATTCAATAATTTTCCTTTATCTGTTTACGTACATGAAATGGGCACTGCACTGATGATAAAGAATTTATCAGACCTCAGCATTATAATATTTGTTTTTATAGACTGAATCTGTATGAATGAAGTGGGAAGATACATTGTAACCAAGGGAACAAACTCTTTTTTGATATACTCAGACAGCACCAGAAAATTAATAGATATCAATATTCATGTCACAATAAAAGTATTCATGCTGATCAGCATAACTTTCATTTGCTGCCCTGTAGCTGGGGTTGGACTAGATGACTTTAAAGGTCTCTTCCAACCCAAACCATTCTATAATTTCTGCATTTACTGTTGCCTTTTGGGTTAGGTTGGAAGGACCAGTGTTTGGAGTATCTTGTACATGGAAAGAAAACAAATTATTTAATTATTTCATGGCTGCATTAGAAATACATTGCTTTATGATGTTGTAGTTTTGAATAAATAATTGTTTAAACAATAAAATGATATAATACTTTGCATTTCTTTTGCTATTGGCCAGATACTAAAACCCCAGCATTTGGCACCTGGCCTTTCTTACAAGAGATCCTGGTTGGATGAAGTGTTTATGGTTTGAGGTACGTGGCCTTTGATAACTAAACATGGATGCGGTTAAATAATTAGTGTGGTTTAAAGAGTATTTTGTGTGTCCTAACCCACATTGTTATATTTTTTTATGCTGCTGAGTATTGGATTGATTTATGTAAATTTTAGTGATAATTATTTAGGGAAATAGCTAGTGAATTATTTATAGTACCAAGATGAGGGGTTGGTTGGTTTTTTTTCTTTCTTTCTTTCTTTTTTTTTTTTTTTTTTAATGTTGAATGATTGAGAAGGCAACAAAATACAGTTTTAGTTCAGAGGTTAGGTGAGCTGGACAAGTTCTCTGTTTTGCTTGGTGCGTACAATGGAATGTTCCTATTCGGTGGTGGCTGGACAAGCCGTTGAGTAGACAAGAAGGTTCCTTGGCTGAAGCCTGTAATAGACTTATAAATCTCTGTACCCAGACAGACTACCAAGGAAAGGCAGGGAACTGCACCTTATTCACATGGCTCATAAATATATACAGGACAGGTGGAAAGCATGAGCAAGTCTGAATAGCTAGAAGAAAGTTTTCAGCTCTGCTAGAACTTTGAGAAGTTATCAATGACAACACAGCTATGGTTATAACTGACGACCTCAAACTGTGTGAGGACTACCTTTGAACAACTGCAGATATGGGAAGACAGCTCGGTGTAAGTAGAATGAGACTGAAACAGCAATTGGGAAAGACAGAAAAAAGTTTTTAAAGTAGCTGGTTTTATTTAAGAAAACAAAACAAAACAAAAATGGGTTATGTTTTGGCAGATACTTGATTAGATAATTTTGGTCTTCATTTTAGGTCTAAACCTGGAAGATGTCTCATTGCTTATGACCAGAAGAAGACAATTAAACGGGCTGAATAAAATCTCATGAAGTAAACAAAATAGAAACCAACCGTGTTTTCTGTTTCAGTGCTGGTGTTCCAGTTCACCACGTAGTTTAGACTGTGATTTAGAGTGGTGAGGTCATAGAAAGCAGTCTAAAACATGTTGCCTTTTCTTTACTTTTTCTTCTCCTCCCCTCTACCCCACCCCGATGTCGCCCTTTTGGTTTGGTTATATGCCCTTGACATAAGAGCTATCTCTCCTGGGCAATTCTATTTTCTACTTGTGGTGCAGTGATGGACAAGTTGTACTTGGAAGAGCTGGGCTCCACAGAAGAGAAATAGGTAGTTAAATCTAATTGTATTGCAAAATAAATGCATCATTGTAATTTTTCATAGAGTCAGGGATCACCCCGGACAAGGAGCGGTAAGCAGCGAGTTAACGTCCTCTTCAGTTCGTACCGTTCCCCTACGCTGGGAGCCTGGAGCATCGCACACCTGTGATCACCTGCCGCAGCCGCTGGATGTCACTGACGATCCACACAAGTTCAGCTTAACCCTTTGAGCCTTTTCCTGTAGCACATGGAAGAGCCAAGAGAAAGGACCCTACCATGACCTTGGGGATTTGATCCGTCTACCATCAACATCTTTAGCAACCAAGAAGAAACTCTCTAAAGAAATACGGATACGATCAACAGCAAGGCATAGAATGAGTTAAAATACTTACAATTGCTATTTGAATGCTAGATGATGGCTGCTTATGATTCTCTTAAAAACATCATATCAAGCCTTCCTATATGTTCCAATACATAACTTCTTAGGTGGAAGGGCGTCCCGCTTTAATTTTGGTCTGTGCTCTTTTTACAGGCTGTGCAAGCTGGATGGAAATTCGGTGATTATTTAAACGTTTCAACAGCTCCAGGATCTTTCTGGAAGGGCTGCAGGAATTCCTCCCCTTATCTGGCAATTCTAAATAACCTTAGCTGTTTGATGAGAAATAAATAGTTTTCCAGCATGTTCCTTCTATCTGAAAGGTAAAATTCCCAATGCCAATCCATAGGAGAGAAGTAGATAGCTGCCTACCATAGGAAGAAGAGTAGTGGAATGAGAAATCAAACACAAAACATTTATATTCACCAACAAGAGTTGTTATAATTGACAAATTAATGATAGTGATGAACCAGTTCCATGCTTTATAAGTGAGTTTAAAGAGGAGAGTGGTGAGAAGTACACTTGTCTATTGTAGAAATGAAGCTAAAATGAAGCTTTTTCAATATTTTGGTGTCACTGCATGCTTTCTGGATTTAAATGGCTTTCATTTTTTTTTGTCATTACAGACTTTTGCCTCTTAAAGTGCAGCCATCTCCTTGAGAAATCTATGCATTGATTAATTAGGGTTTTTTTTTCCCTAATATTTCTACTTAACACAATACACAAAAAAATTGCCTGATGCCAATGTCTCCTTTTGTTCGTGGATGGCATAGGGATAACGATCAGAGCTTTTAGACTCCTTTACAGATGGAATAAGACACATCACGATGAGCTCTTTTCACTGATACAGTTTTAGATAGCTCATTAGCTATATGCTGTGAAGTGAGTCTTTAAAGAAAACCATCGTACACTCTCCAGTTAAAAAGAGTACTTAGCTACCCTGTTGCAACTGAAAAATGATGTAAAACTTTACAAGTTGATAGTAATTTGTCTGTATAAGCAACTCAGAAGATAATGGTCTAGGAAATGGAGTGTTAGTTGGATTGTGAATAAAAATGGTGGTGTTTCAAATTCCTCACTATATTTCCTAATCAGCTTCATCATCCTATCTCTGACTTCAGACAACAGCAATGACAAAGATAAGCGAGCCTCAGGCCTGTGCTCCAGTATAAAAAGTAACATCAACCCCATGAGACATGTTTCAGTCCACACTGAAGTATTCTGGCCTCCATGGAGATAAATTATTCCTCAAAGTACATGATTTGACAATATAAAAATTAATTAACAAACTAAATTCCTACTGATTATAAAATTAGCATGACTTTAAAAAAAAAAAAAAGGCTTCATGACTCCTTCTAGCAGGTGCCCTCCTTGCAGTGTGTTCTCCCCAGATAACTACCTGCAGTCTGTTGTGCAGTGAAACCTCCACCTACCTTGAGATGAATAATCAAACTGTTTGTTCCTGAGTGGAATAGAGTCAACTGCTTTGAGACTACTTTCATTTGTCAGGTCTTGTATCTAAATACCGCTTTGTCATCTAGTGCTGTAAAACCTGACGTAGGTTGAGTGGGACCTGAAAGTGATGGGAGATACTCTTACCTCTGCGAGTCTTCTGTATTTGAGTTAGCTGCCTAAGCTGGCTCATTCATTTTTGTTCCGAGGAGGAAAAAGGTCTCTGCCAGAGAAGACTCCAGAGATTCATAAAGCTATATCATTGTACAAAGTACTGTAAGGGTGTTAAAAGAGTTAGTGGTCTTGTCCTGGTGTCCACAATGTATGTTTCACACTGGGTTTTGTTTCAGTGGGGTTTTGCTTCACACCTGCCCTAGGTTTTGGTCTCACTGACTGAATATCCATTGCCGCTTGGAGCACACGAGGTGTATATTCTCGGTATGTTCCCACAACCTGACTTCCTCTAACAGGAGCTGAATTCATGTGCTGAGAGGCAGCTCCATCATAGGAATCAAAACGAAGAAAATGAAGGTTTTTTAGGTTACACACTTTAAGGGTAATACAAACCTCTAAAGAGATTGTCCAGTTAGTGTAGCTGATTAGCTGATGTATATGCCTTCTTATCTCTATTTTAATGTAAGAAAGATGAATATGGCTATATAAATTTAGAATACAGTTCAAAAGACATATTCTGTCTTGCTTTTGTTTGTTTGGTTGGTTGGTTGGTTTTTTTCAAATTCAGTATCTAGGCCCACAGGTAAAGGAGTCAGGATCTCATTTACTTCCTGTTACTGACGTATTTTTAATGATGGCAGGTAAGAAACTTAGAAGAGCAGAAGCTGGAAATAAGAATTTTATTTTGCCTTCCAGGAAACACTTCAAGAAGGCAAACTCTTTTCCTCTGTACCCTCCTTTCTAGGCTTTGATGTTTCCAGATACAGTCAAACCCATGATATTAAATTGAAAAGCAAATACAATTTGGAAAAACTGAAACAGATTCCTATGCATGCTTAAAGAAAACAAAAACAATACCAAACCAACCTCAGATTCTGAAAGGAAACAGAAATTCTTCATCATTTTTTCCTGGAGCAAGTATTTATAGATTAACTGCCAATGTGTGTATGTCAAGAGATTACTGTACATATGTGGAAAAGAATATGAATAGAGAAAATGAAACTACAGAAATAGAATGAGCACTTACAAACTCTGGTGACAGATTTATTAAACTGAGACCAGAGAAAGAAAAATGAGTCAGAGTATATTTAAAAACATCTGTGTGATTAGTGATTCTTTTCAGGTGCTGTTTAGTACAGAACAGACAATATCCAAAACCAGAAGATGTAAATGCAGCAGGAAGTATAATCTGGGGCTTTCCATCCCAGAGAAGCCTTCAAGCAGACAGTTGCTCTGTGTTCCTACACCCCTAGCCCACCCCACCCTGCCGGGGAATATTTGCACGTTCTTCCAAACTGAATCAAAATTATTTGAAAGCATGTCCTTCACACCAGGGCAGCCTGTGCAGTGATTTTTCTTTAGAGGTGAAAGCTGAGTCCTCTCAGGCAGTTGAAGAGTCTGGATTTAGTACCTGGTGACTTCATGGGCTAGCCACTCAGCTATCGCATGCCAGGGAAGCGTGGGGAACGCTCCAGTGTCACCACCTTGTTAGAAGAAAAGATCACTTGTTCTTGGCTTTGGTACTAACCTCCAGGAGAACGTGCAAGGCTGTGTAGTGTGTACTTGTAATAAAGGAAGCAAGCCACAGAGATCAGCTGGGTTTAAGACATATGCTTTCACCTTTCCTTGTCTACTTACATCTCTCGACACAACCATGCTGCTGGTTGTGGATGTAATTTTGAGGTTCCTAGCTCCCTCCATGCAAGCCTGGGGAACTTGGCTTTCCAAACCAGCATAGTGGTCATAGTTCTATTACTAGTGGTCAATCATCCTACCTGCTGTGTAGGCTTAATCATTACACTAAATGTGAAAACTAAGGGCTAAACAGTAGTTTATTTGGAAAAGAACATGCATTTTTCTGTCAGTTCAGCTTTTGGCTATATTCATATTTGATACCTGCTGTTCAAAATGCAGCCTTTTAGAGAGTATTTAATTTTGCATGTAATGAACTCCACTAGAATTAACAGTAGGGTTTGAATCCAATATCTGAAGAGGCGAAAGCTCAGAATTTGTATAAGTTATCTGCCGTGATTTTAGTAGCAAAATTGCTACTGGTTTTGCCTATTGCAGAATTAGGAGAACATTGAGCCCCTTTGAAAATCTCACCCTGAGGGTGAGACAAGGCTCTGCAGTCTTCAGTACTGAATGGATCATCCATCACTGTTGGATTGTCCAGCATTAGCAATTTGGATCAGCACAGGAATGAGCTCACAATTGTGTTGTCAGTTTAGTCAAAGGATGTGAAATGCAGCATATGCTATTTTTATGCTTTTTTAAATATCAGGTTTATGCTTGCTATGGGAAGGCAGAAGTCCTGTGATCCAGCAAAAGCCTGCCAGTATGTACCCAAATGTTTCAAACAAATACAAGATGACAAAGTGAGTTTATACTCACATAGCTGACGGAGTGAAGAAGTGTTTTTTGTCGTGTGGCTTAGCATTTTTGATCCAGCTACTTTAAAGATGAGTTGGCTACATCATTCAGTCGCAGCCTGAATCTCTCAGGCTTTGCCAACACGATATTTAGTAGCTGGATACAGGGTTCGTCTGTGTGAGCTCTGTGTGGGTCGGATGGGGTCCAGCTGTAATCTTGCAGTCGTACAGCTCCTGCTGGCCTGGTGTTGGTTGTGAACTATCAGATCCTGTTAAGAAGCTAGTTATGTTGTTTTAGGCTCAGACCCATGCTAACAGTCTGCATGCTGTCTGACCAGAATATAATATTGCAGTGTGAGCTTTTGGAGTGAAAAAAAAACCGAAACAAAAACAAAAAACAAACAAGCAAACAAAAAGAAAAAAAAGGTAAGCTTGCATGTTATGGCAAAATACTGCCCAGATACAACCTTGGACAAAACCTGTAGCATTCTCAAAAATACCTGTTGTGAGTCATCTGTTTGAGAGAAGGGAAAAACCCCAAAGCTCCAGAGCACTGCTCTGTGTAAGTTTTGAACATTGTCATCTGCTTGCACTAGTGACAAAATATATACATATGCCAAAGCCCACAGGGTGATCAAAACCGGATTCATCTATTTGCATGTGACATTTTTCACTTGCACACAAAGGAAAACAGGATTGAGTTCTGCTTGAAACAGTAACTCTGTGGTTGCAAACCAGGGTTAAAATGACCGCTAAAGTGCATGTAAATCAATAGCCGTAGTACATTAACGTAGGAATGCAACAAAGGTGGCTTTCCTTGTCTTGCAGTCCAGACCCCAGGTACTTCTGTTGTAGACTACTGGTTTGGCAGCTTATTCTGACTCTTATTCACATCTCAACTACACATATTCCTGACAAAGGTAAACCTCCTAGTGACAGTGGTTCCTTTCTCAGGGTCCAAAAGTGAGTGCTTTAAAGATGAGATGCTGAGAGTGGAATCTTGAAAAGAATAGTAGTATCAGAATTTCCCCTTCAAATGATGTTTACTATTTTAATTAATCTGGAATTTTTAGGGTGTTTGAGGATATTGAACTGTCCTAGGCTTACTGAAAGTCAGCTGCCTTGGGGAGTCTTTGAAAGTCCTAACTTTAGCGTAAGTGTCACTCTCTGGATCTATTTCTATCTCAGTACAGTCAAACTGTGCATCGAACTAGCCAGTGTGGCTTCATACAGCACTTTAAGCTTCTCCTTCCCCTGTATTATCAATTACATTCAGATGTTGTCCCATTTTCTGATAATTTAGAAAGACGTTTTCCAATAAATGATTCTAGTAAAGACATAACTTCCTCTCTCAAAACTACTCATCAGGAAAAGATTTTCTGAGCAGAGCATATCTCTGCTGCTAGACTTCTTCCATCAGGTATGGCCAGCTGTGAAGAGAAATGAAGCCCACCGCTAGGTAGCTTTTGCCTCTAAGCCTTGATGCTGACCAATGCATAGATGCCTCTGGACTTGGGTGCAGTCTCACTGACTAGTGTGAGGCTCATCAGTTTGGACAACTGGCATGTAAAACCCACTGACTGTGTGAGAGGGGTCTGCTGAGTGCTCTCTCATCCCCTCACAGAGCAAGTGAGCGCAGCTACTCTAGGCTGTGCTTCCTTATTTATCCATGTAATTAAGCTCATTAGGATGAAGTTAAACTATGTGTATATCCTTCATATCTCTCCATGTATTTTTAACTGTGCTTAACTTAACTATCCTGATTGTAATGAAGTTTTTTTGAAATTCTAAAAGGATTAGTGGAGAATGAATAGTATCTCTGTATTCTCTTATCTCAGCCCAAGTTATTTTATTTTTAACAGCTGAGAAAGCGAGTTTATCTGAGCTCAGGGTGTTTTAGTGTGACTCTTTGTAGGGGTTTTGCATCCTTCTGCATGTGGTGCACAGACACAAGGACCTGTTGATGAGGACATGCAGATGAAAGAACAATAGCTTTACAGCTAAATTGCAAGTTGCAGCTCTCTCAAACAGTGCAGGGGAACATTCAAAAGCCCAGACATCGTAGGATGTTCTGTGGTAGTTACAGACAGTTGCCATATGATCAAATTTAATGAAACATTTCAGAGAGACCCTCTGAAGTCTTACCGGGTGGAGGGACATAACTATAGGAACCATTAAGCACAGGACATTTGTCCTCCCAGATTTGAGGTCCTTCTTTTTTCTAAAGAAACATTTGTAGTGATTTGGGTAAGAGTTTAGACAACATTTTTTAAAAAATCAAGAATATTGGAACTATAGCATTTAAAAAAATAAAAGGTTCTGAGGGCAATTCTGTGTAATATTAATGAATTAAAAAGAGGTGAAATATTGAAAATGACACAAAATGATTTTTATTTTATGTTCATTTTTCTTGTCAGGAAAATAAAAATAGTTTTATTTTTCTGAACAATTTCATTTTTGCTTTACTGAAATAGTGTGCATGTATGGCCAGGAAAGTGAAAATTAGTAATTCTCAGAATTATAATCTTAGTCTTTTCATTTAATTTGGGGCAATTACCATTACCAAGATCATTTTCACAGCATGAGTAATTTACTTACTATACCTTTATCATTAATAAGCACAGATGGACCAAAACTGATGCATAATATGTCCCCATCCATCACAGCTTTCAACTGAAAGGGCATCAGACCAAGCAGGCTAACCTGGCCTACCTGAGCGGCCCGTCGCACGTGCAAGGACTGGTAGACCTATATTTCTTCTTATTTTTTGTGGTTTCTGTAATCGTAAGTGATTAGTTGCAAACCCGTCTTGTATTTCAGTGGTAAAACTGATTTGGAAGTTTTAGTTTCACAGTCCTAAGAGGTGTCGAGTCTTTCATACTGTGCAGTTGCAAGGAAGACTTCAGGCCTCCCTATCCCTCTGATCAGAAGAGGATGGTACCTTGGAAATACAATGGAAAAGTTCCTGAGTGTTTACCTGCCTTTTTCAAGCAAGAGTTTTTTTTCCTAGTCTGTTAGTATTTCAGGTGATCTTGTCTATAGACAGTCAATGCCTGCATGCCTCCCTAACTATATAAATCATCCCAATAATTGTGAAAGATTGTTTGATTGGGAAACTAGACAGCTCTACTGGATTAACCTAGGCACACTATTCTAAACCTTCTATTAACTTTTATATGTGTTTCTTTTATTACCTGATAACTTTTACACCTAACATTTATACTTCTTTATACCTCCTACTCTCCTTTTCAGGCTTCTTCTATGATAATCCCAGGAATGACTTATTTCTTGATGATTTTTATTTCTTGAAAACTCTTGCTGCCTTCATATTTGTAACTTTAATTTCATATTTTATTCACTGCTACACTTTGTTTACAGCAGAACAAGGTAGCTTGGCTTCTCTTGTTTCTCTTATGTTTACAAAATACTCTGAGTAAAATATTCTGCAAGGAAATCTTAGCCACGTGTATGATTTTAAAATAAAGAACCTTAATTCGCAACTCAGGGAAAGTGCAGGAAAGGTGCCAAGCTGACAGCCCTTCACACTCCAGCCCTGTCTTTATCTACAGGATAACAACTGTAATGGAAAGTTTCCCCTCTAATTCCTTGAAAATTGTGTCTTATCCTACTCTTGGAGTAACCTCCCCCACATTCATTAAATCTTTGGCATCTCAGCTAGGGTTTGCAAGCAGACTTGTTGTTACTGGTGGGTTTATTTAATGTGGAAACTCATATACTAGCAGCTTGACTGAGACCACCGACCTGTTAGTGTAGTACCCCTATATTTTTATTGACTTGTGTACCTCATGTTTTCTTCAAGAGTTAAGAGTGAAATGTGCAGGTCTTGTAGTAGCTTTAACTCCATGAATACTGTGCTGTAAATAGCAGGCTGGTAATAAAATTATTAAAGCAAAATATCACAGGCTAGATAAAACACTAAGATAGGAAATATCATGATGGAACAGCATTTCACTGCTGAAACAAAAACTCTCTGCATTTGTCATGCTCAGTAAAGGAGTTCATATCCAAACTTAGCTTAAATTTTCAGACTTCAGGAATATACCCGCACCTTCCATAATCACAACAGAATAATAATATAATAAATCAGTTTTATGACTCCTGCCTATATTAAATCATGTGAATAGTAATTAAAGTGTGCAATGAAGGAGCCACTGAATTCAATTTCAACAAAAATCATCTTCCTGTCCTCTTTCAGGAGAAAGATTGGGTTTAGAGGTGAGAGGCAAATGGAGTGAGATAAAAACGAAGGGTGTTCCTCATACTGTTTTTCAACTATGTTTTTCACTGTTTGGCATAGAAGGATATTTACAGTGTTGGAAGTGAACTATGTATGGGTAAAGGAAAATTAGTATTTGTAATCTAGAACCTGAAAAAAAAATGGAAATCTAAGCTTTGGTAATTAGCTGTAGGGTAGTAACAGTCATGACAGGTGATTATTGTAGATGTCCACGTGGGTCAACAGTGGCTGAGCTGCTCACATTTAAAAGGAGGCATTCTCATTCCACTCAGCTTATCTTTCTATCCTTATTAAACACATTTCTTCCACCTCAGCTCCCAGACTGCTACAGAGGTGTGCAAGTCACATGAAAGTACTGCCAAGTAGGCACTAATTGGTGCCCCAACTGGCAATCTTAGAAGACAGGCCAAGGAAGGAGACTGAAATACTTTCCAGGTCAGCTCAAAGGCACTTTGGGACAAAAGTGGAAAGCTCACAGTGCTCCTGCCTTGTGTTTACATCTTTTCCAGCACAGTCAGGCCAATGCTTGTAATGAGCACCAATTATTCCCTTCTGAATAATCCTTTTAACAAAGAGTACCAAGTTTCTTCCCCATTTGAGCTGTGGATGTCACTGAAACTTGATTCTTTTGCATACATGGTTGCATATATATGTATCCACTGTTATATCTTGCGTTCAGTATTATGTCAAAAAGTAGATCTTTATAGAAATAGAAAATAAACTTAAGCCTCAAAAGTGGTTGTCAGCAAACATGAGACTACGTGGGCATTGATCCTTCTACCTGTGAAAGTCTGAAAAAATGAAATCTTCATTCTTTGGAAGTGACATTTCAGTTCCAAGTACAATTATTTTTTTACAAAATGTCTATTTTGGATCACTGTTGCCTATAGGCTTTTGTTTCATTTGATAAAATATGTTCTTCATTATTTTAGTGGCACTTCTTCACCTATACCTACATGATAAGTTAATTTCAGCACAGGGACACTAAACAGACGTCTGACCTGTTACTTGGTGGAAAGCAGGGATTTCCTTTAGTCTGAAGACAACAAACGATAGTTCTCTTGACCTTGTGCCAGAGGTCTATATGTCAGTTTGCGTTTGCTTCTGAAATGCGGTTTACTCATTTTTCAGTCTGACGTTAGACTTTCCTAGTGGCCTGTATAAACAATAGAGACTGACTCTTCACGTAAGGAATCTTCACATTCCTGATCCAGTTTCATTAAAGTGAGTTTTAAAGAAAAGAAAGTCTCAAGTGTTATTTTACTGTAGCTGTCGCAAAAGCCGTTTATTCTGGGTTGAGGTGCTTTTCATTATTTGGTTGGGGTTTTTTTACCCCCTTACTATGGTTTTTTTTTTGGATATTAGAATTGTTTGGCATCAAATGATGTTTCCTGAATTGGTGTATTGGGTCTGGCTGAGATGGAGTTAGTTTTCCCCGTAGCAGACCTCATAGTGCCGTGCTTTGTATCGGTAGCTAGACAGGTGATGGTAACACACCTGTGTTTTGGCTACTGCTGAGCAGCGCTCGCACAGCATCACGGCTCTCTCCAACACTCCTTGCTCACAGGCTGGGGGTGGGCAAGAGCTTGGGAGGGGGCAAGTCAGGACAGCTGACCCAAACTGACCAATGGGATATTCCATAACATATGATGTCTGATCAACAATACAATCTAAGAAAAAGGAGAAGCAGGGGCATTCATTATTATGTGTGTCTTCTGGAGCAACCACTACATGCACTGAAGCCCTGCTTCCTGGGAAGTGGCTGGACATCATCTGCTGATGGGAAGTAGAGAATAAATCTTGTGTTTTCCTTTGCTTCTGTGTGCAGTCTTTGCTTTTGCTTTATTAAACGGCCTTTATCTTGACCCACAAGTTTCTTCCATCTTATTTTCTCCATGCACCACACCCCGCATCCTGCTGAGGACGGGAGTGATAGTGTGGCTTGGTGGGTACCTGTCACAATGCAATGCCTCACCATGGTCTTCATCACAGGCTGCAGGGGAATCTCTGCTCCAGCGCCGGGAGCACCTCCTCTCCCTTCTTCTTCACCAGCCTTGGTGTCTGCAGAGTTGTTGCTCTCACATAGTATCACTCCTCTCTCCAGCTACTGTTGCTGTCCCATGGCAACTTTTTCCCCTTCTTACATATGTTATCCCAGAGGCGTTGCCATTGTTGCTGATGGGCTTGGCCTTGGTGAGCAGTGGGTCTGCCTTGGAGCCGGCTGACATTGGATCCATCAGACACAGGGGAAGCTTCCAGCAACTTCTTTCAGAAGCCATCCCTGTAGTGCCCCTTCTACAAAATTTTTGCTATGGAAACGCAATACAATCAGCTGGCCCATTTTTAGCAAGGTGCTTCTTTTCTGTTTAACTGGTGGGTTCAGAAACAGATCCTTGCTCTCGAGAGAGGGTATGTCCCTGTACATCCTAGCTCTTGCTGAGTGGTGGCCAGGGTGTACACCTTTCCCCTCAATTTCTTCTTCACAGTTTAGACAGAGCCTTCAGCACACTCCAGTCTCTGAGATGAAAATTGTGTCTTTACTTTTGATGCACCTCTGCATAGGGCATCCAGCTGGCTTTATTCTCATAATATATATAAGAAATACTTATATACTAAAAGTTGTGCATGTGCTGAAAGGCTTTGTGAGGTCAGGTTCCAAATCCAACATTCTTTGGTATTTAAGTTCTCAATCAAAATCAAAATCAAAACAGGAATGTCCGAACAGCTTTGTAACCTTATCATACTTCTACTGCTGCTTGGGGGCTGCCAAATTTCTTGCTTATTTTCACCTGCATACTGAAATTGAATCAAACAGCTGTTATAAGTTTACCTAATTATTTGCAGTAACAAACACAGGCTCGAAGGCCCTGTCTCCTTGCAGTGGGAGTGCTGCAGGGCAGGCGCTTGCTGGGGGTTCATACACAGGCCTCAGCTCGTTCTTTCTGAAGTGTGCAGATAAGGAGCTGCCTAGTTTGAGTTACTGGTGCTGAAGTAGCTGAGTGTTCATATGCTAAAAGACCAGTGAAAAGCACTGTTCAGATGAATTTCTGCAGACCCCTCAAAATTGGCATTTATGAGGGAAAGGTAAAGAACTATGAGATCAACCTCAGAATACTCTTACCTCTAAGGCAGTGGCTCCAAATTAGAGGGTTGCTACCCCAGCGAGCACGTGAGAAGAGGAGACCAACTCAAGCTCAGCTGCAGAGGTTGAGCTCCCAACTGGAAGTAAGTCATGAACTCAGGGTGTGGAATGAGGGGAAGATTGCATTAGTAAAGAAATTGGAAGCCTTATGCTGTAACAGAGAAGAAAGTCAAATTTTATTTTGATAGCTACAAACACTTCCGGACATCACTATGTTTTCTTACCACACCGTAGACAGTCTTTTGCTGAGATGGGCAATCTCTTGTTTGTCACTTGAGCCCTCTGTATGGATGTTGTCAAGGAAGCTGTGCTTGTCAGAAATACTGCTGTGCATCAAGGGTTCCACAGGTACTTTGACCACCTTCAAAAGCCAACAGGAAAGCAAGAATAAGACAGGGAGCGAATAATAATGAGCCCTCTACAGTGAAGAATAGTCACCGATACCTTCCGGGTACTCTGTAGCTGTATAATTTTTGAAGGCCTTATATTAGTGTCTACCATGATAGTACAACTGTTGTGAGTTAGGCTGTGTCATTACCCCATAAAGGTTCTATAACTAAAGCTATTATACACAAGTACAGAATGGATGCAAACTGTATCTCTCCAGCATGGCTTCCTCTGTTATTGATAAAATTGCAAGCCCTTTGGGTACAATGTAATCTTGAAATGGCTTTCCTGGAGAAAAAAAAAGATAAATATTTAAAGTTTGGAGGCATTGATAATCTGGTGTGTTGTTTTTTTTTTAAAAAAAAACTTTTGGGTGCCTTTTTGTTTTGCAAATAACAAATGCACTGTAACATGTAAAATGTGTTAACGGAAGGAGGCAATTTGAGGTTAAGCTTTTAGTTTACTCTTTTGAGTTTTGAGTTCTACTTCATGATTATTTTTCCAACAGAAGACACAAATAGCTAATATTCACTATAATAAAGGCTATTCAAATATTCTTTCTTCACTATGCTTGTCATCAGTGTATTAATAAGGGTCCATTTTCATTCCAGTAGAGGCAAGGAATGAGAATGAATCCTCCTTTCTTTCCACTGCTTCGGTAATACAGGGTAAAGCTCTTTCTGTTTCCTCTGTTTCCAGATTTCCAGCTTTTCACTTAAATGTATGACCAAAGGAGAAAAAAAATAGAACAGATTGTTAACCAGGGTAATTATGGGACTCATTCATTCCTGATTACTTCATTTCTGTCTCTCATTTATCCCAAGTGTTGGGCACAGTTTTCCTCATCACTTGTCTTTCAGGAATTAATGTAAAGTATGTCTCAGTCTCTGCTTTGTTGTATGGGCTACCCTGCTGCTCCTTTCTGGTTTAACACTTACTTTGAACATACCAATTTCCACCTCTAGTTTAGGGTGAGTGACACAAGAGAAGTGCTTTATTTACTTGAAACCTTTGTTATTCTCCTGCTTCAAACCTTCTAATTTCTTGCTCATTGAGAAGAAACAATACATTTGACAAGTCACACAATACAAGTAAGAAATAGTGAATGATGAATGGCAAATAGAGGTAGAACTTTATTGTCATTTACCTTAAGGCCTCTTGTCACCACTTTGGCATTACAAAAGGATCTCAAAGGCAGGAAAAGCACTTATTTCAAGGTTCCTTTCATCTGACAGATGGGTGGAAGGGAACTCATTATAAATAAGTGTAAGCAATAGTAAACAAACAAACAACCTCCAAAGTAAAATAATTCAAACCATTTACAAGTATGTATGAATAATATCTGAGTGACTTGAGTTCACTTTTGGGAAACAGATTAAACAATTGTATTACATGTCACGTTTGTCACTAGTAATTTCTCCCACGCCTACAAAATGATCTAATTTAAGACAAAGTTTGAAGGCAAAAAAGACCAGACTTATTGCGAAATGAATGAAGCTGCACATCATTTGGAGATGGCACTACTATAATTACTATGGACACTGATATCTGTGAAGTGTTTTGATGGGGATTGTATACATGGAAAAAGAGACAGACTGTTACATGCTTTATACTGGGTTGGGGGTCAGAGACCATGATATGCCAAGTTTCTGTTTAGTCAGAGACAGTGAAGATGCAGGTCTAAGGGAATTATTGAGGGTTTGGTATAGATCTAGGCTTTGGTATCTGAGTTGGATGCCTCCTTGATCTGGGATCAATGAAAACGAACCCCAGGAACTGCCCCAGCATGGCAGGCTGTATTCATGGCTTCAGCCTCACCTATTGGAGAGGACAGAAATCACAGTCAACTGTCCTGCTTCTAAGGTTGTGGGAAATCAAGGCTGGTTCCCCATCCTCAAAACTGAATCACTGTCACTCCCTAGAAATATGTCATGATCCATTTTCTTATAAAACTTAAGCAACACACCTGATAGCTTAGTTACTTCATGTCGCCCACTCCACAATCCTTCTCTTCAAAGCCCTCTGCTCCCCTTCCCAATTCCTTTGTTATTCCAATCTGGTTTATGGAAAAGCCAGCAAACACGTACAACAGATCCTATCCTTCTGAGCCAGGGGCCACTTCCACACCAACTTGTTCAACCTGTGTGTGAACATTTGCTCTATTCTTTAACTTTTTGCACAAGTCAGTAGCCACACAGTGTTACAAAGGACTTCTTCAAGATCAGTACTTTTCCATTAGGCCCTAATAAAATTAATGGCAAAGGAGCAAGATCCCTACCTTTCTCCTGTTAGAGCAGGGCTACCCAACTTCTAGCTCTGCCCAACAGAGGGGAAGGAGGAAGGAAGAGCGGAGGTGAGTGCAGGAACAGCATGGCTCTAGGCTGTGGACTGGGAGTAGGAATGAAGTAAATAATCTCTGCTGCTTCCATCACCCTGTCAGCACAATTGTCTGGCCACCTGACTGACATGCAAAAATGCCCGTGGCAAATGAAATCTCTTTGTGGCTTCCATCAAGAAACATTGGGGAGTGTCTGAGAGAGGCATTTCTTGGGAGCTAGAATTGGAAAGACAAAACAAGAGATGCCCTTTTCTTCTGGCTTTAATATAAGAGAAATGACAGCTCTAATGTTCCCTAACTCAGAGTAACAAGTCTGAATTTGTTTACATTTTGAAATATAAACACTCAAAACACTTCATCTCATCAGTCGTATTGCATCCTGGTGACCATGTCCGCAATGAGCTCAGATGTGGTAGGGGAGATATGCTACTGCGTAAAGCACAGTAACAGCTGTAGGTGTTGAATATTATATTTTGAAAGTGGAATCTATCCATTAATAACTCAGATCAGGTTTTTTTGCCTAAAGCTAAGTCAATGAATTCTGTTAAATGATTTTTTAAATTTTTTTTTGTGTGTGTGTGTATCATACTTTTTGTTCCAAAAGGATATTATTCAAAGTTTTTGTTATAACACACCTGTCATGAACAGGTCTGGAAAAGATAATGAGCCTTTAGGAAGCCATAGTGAGCAGTTATTCATGCAAACCTAACCACTGTCTCCGTTGGGCGCAGAGCTCAGTCTAGCTCTAAACCACCAGAGCACAGAGAAAAGTCTCTGGTCTCTCTTGAAGAATCCACACAAGGCTGTGCCACCAGCTCAGTGCACTTAATGAGAAAACTACCCCATTGTTGGAATGATCCAGAGATTTTTAACAACTGCTGTAGTAAGAGCGGTGATCCTCAAATAGTGGTATTTCCTCACACGTGCCTTAGATATGAGTGGAATAATATCTAGCGTAAAAACGTAACAGCATTACTCATGTTTCTGATGTTTTATCTTTCACTTCATTCTTTGTGTTTTCTGGATGAAATTGTGAAGGAAAATGGTAATAAGAGTTCTGGTTGAGCAGCTTAATTATTTTTTAGACAAGTCCCCCGTAGTGATAACACTCGGTTTCTTCTGTCTTTGACACGAGACTCATCTGGGGGCTAATGGAGGCTGGGGGAGGGGAAGAAGAGGAAATTGAATCCTCCCAAGTAATCCTAAACAGAGTAAAGAACTGCAATGTGTCTGCTTTCTCTCCCAGTTTGTGCCAAAGAAAACTCACCTTTGTTTCAGGAGTGAAGCATGCCGATTCAAATTGGTACTTATGGTCTCTCTTGGCAAGTTAAACATCATCAGTGGTAATGTTTTTAATTGAAACTGATTCATACAGTGCCAGCAGAATTCCTGTGGAAGTCAGTTTTGCACAAGGGAGTAAAAAGGATGAGCTCAATGAAACGGGGAACAAACCAATTACAGAGGTCAAACTGAACAATAAACCCATTTTAAATTAAATTCTTCTGAGTTAAAACACTTGGTGCTCAGACCCTATAAGTACAGCATGTTCTTCTTCTTATACTCACCTGCTGCTGGCCGGTGCCAGGGACACTGCTGCGGTCCTTTGTTCTGACCTGGTATCACGGCTTTTGTGTTCTTAGACTGACCACCAGCCGAGCTGTATTGTCCTAATATCCCAAGTCAGACACGACTAAATTAGTTCTTCACCACTTTTAGAAAGTTCTCTTTACTTTGTTTTGTAGTGCTGTGAAGCAAAAGCATCAAAACTATTGCTTAAAAAAAAAAAAAAAAAAAATCAAAAGAGACCTGCAGCTGAGGCAAGGACAAATTATTTCAATAGGCAAGGGATTATTTGAGTCTGTATTTCTGTTTTGAAATCTCAGTCCTTTTGCTTTAGATCTTGACATGCAGCCACACTATTTTCCAAAGGATTTGAACAGTCATACAATTATACACAGAGACTGCATGTGTGCACACATCAGCCCCCCAGTGGTGATTTTCAGTTGGATATTTTGTTCTTTGTACTTGTATTTTTGAGTGTGAATTAAAACAAATTCTTATTTTGTGCTTTGTTTTCAAAAGCCTGCCTACAGTTTTCCTTGGCTTTTGTCTTCTCCTTTTATCATTTGAGCAATGGGACATGAAATGAAGAAAAGAAAGATCAAGAAAATGATAGAAGGTTTGGAAAGTAAGATCTGTGAGGGGACAAAAAGGTTAATAAGATAAGTGGGATATTCAATCTAAAGAAAAGAAGTCTTAGAAAAAGCATGATAGCTCTCTACAGATATGTAAAGGGACAAGGGAAATTATTCTCATTAGTCACCCAAGACAGAGTAATATGCTTGAGCTGTTGCAAGGAAAATGTAGGTTAAATATTATGAAAAACTTTGAAACTATAAAAACAGATAGATGATGAAACAAACTGCCAAAGGATGTTAGGGAGTCACTGTCTCCGGAGGTATTCAAAGTGAAATAGCTGCTCATCTGTTAGAAGTGGTTTTGGACGAAACAAATTAAAAGAAGTAACACAACACAAAAGGGATGAAATGGATAGATGACCCAGCAAAGGTCCTTTCAGACTCAAACAATTCTAAGGACGAAAGACAATGTTTGAAGGAATATTAAACACAGTAAGACATGGAGAAGAGTGCATACAAAGTGGCAAAAAGAAAAAAAAATAGAGAGAGTGCCTTTAAAAAGATATAGTGTTTAATAGCAAAAGAAATGAAAGGCTTAGGTTTTTAAATATCTAAAAAGTAAAAGAAATACTTCATCACCACCATTAAGTCTAAATCTTGCAACAGCTTTGAATACTTGCAAATTATACGTATCTGGGTAATCTTTTTGCACTCAGTTGTGTATGAAAGCAAGTGCAAGCACACTGAATGTAATCCAGAGCTTGTATAACCTTGCATTTCCTTATTTTGATATATGCATCCAGGTAGAGCCTAGTTGATGGAGAGGTAGAGTGTGACTGGATTATTATAGGTGGTACTGTGATTACTGTTCAAAAACTAAAATGAAATATTTTTAGGCTTCATTTTGAGCCATAACTTGTTCTCTATATAGCAATATTAATTTCAGTAGAGCCACTTGAAAATGAAGATACCATGCATTATGAGGAAGAATGGTGCAATCTGGCTTCCTATCATGTGTAATAACTATATCTATTTATTAAGCATGACGATCATTTATGACTTCATATTTCCCATTCCACCTAGAGGAAAGATTAACATACATTTCCTATACACTTTAGCTTGATAATGCAATTCCAGAGCCTAAATTCATTATGAATAGTGCCGTTCATCCAATGAGAGGCACCAAATAAGGACACATGGCTTACACTTGGCAATACCCTTTCATTTAGGCAGAAAGCATTAATATGGCTGTATTTGAGTATACATGCAACATTACTGCACCCCATGTTCAAGCTGAACAGTGAGAGGTGACTGATGGTTTTTATGTAGATGTGAGTGTGCCAGAATCCCTGCAAACCTGGTCTTCTTAAGGTCTGTAGCCTTTGCTTTAGCTCATGCAATGAGAAAGCAAATGAGTGTTGCATTGTAGCACCCCAGGTCAGAAGGTTATTTTCTTCAGGATATGTATTTACACAAGAAGAAGTAGGCCAGATTTTTAGGCTTCTCATGCAGTGACTGCACTGCAAAGCTGCACTCAGGTGTCCAGGCTGGTGATTTCACGCACATTAAAGACCTGAGGAGTTTTGGGGTTTGCTTCCTTCTTAAATAGTTTTAAAATAATGTCTTGGCTGTTTCCATGAGTTTATGGAAACTTACCCCCTGCTTTTCAGCCTGTCACAACATCTTTCTGACAAGGCACTGGTCAGCTGTGCGAAGTCCAGTAGTTATGGCTGTATTCCACAAAAATCATCTGCCACCACCTTGGACTTTACCCAATACTGTGGTGAACCAATTTAGACATAATGTCCCACGTAATTCTTGCCAAAACATCTTTATATTTATGGACAGCACTGAGGAACAAGCAAACTGAAGTACAGACCCTAGTTAGCTCCTTAACATCAACACTTGTATAATAACTCAGACTGGTATTTCAGCTGATATTATTTCGGCTATTTTATTTCTATTACCAATCAAGCCTCTTATCTTACTCTTTCTTTGACTCTCTGCATAGTCTGTCTTGTCTATTGGTTTTTTTAGTCAAGGATCATGTTAGCGTACTCATGCCAGAAAAAACTTCAAATGCTGATAAACACAGAAGATGAGATATAATTAACATTTACATATTGGGTATATAGATACTATTGAAATATTATTGGAAAAAAATCCAACCAAAGTTATACTGTTACCTGTCATTGCTGTTTAGCCAAATACAGCCATTTAAGCATAAATTCAGGAATCAGACAGTTTCTCTGGGTAATTCTTTTTGGATAATAGCTGCTTGAATAGTCAGATGCCTTCCATACAATTGAGGATAGAAGGTGTCTATAAACCACTGCTGTTCAAAGTACCATGACAATCTTACACTATCTTTTGTCTAAACTGTTCTATGTTTCTATTCATGTGGAATTAAATAATATAGAAATTACTTTCTGTTGATTTGATGTTGTGTGAAATATCGGTTTCTGTTGCTCAATAAGTACTTCTAAGATTTGTAGCTGTCTTAAAATTGGAGAAATAATACAAGACTTTTCAAGGAGTGTGAAGACAAAATTAAGCACCTATTAGAAAATCTGGATTTTAATCTTATCTCAGATTGTGGATGTAGAAATTTAACAAGCATTTTAAGAATGTTGGCTGTTGCCTTTGTGGCATGAGATTTTTGTGTCCTTCCTTTTTTGTCTGGCTTTTGTTCAGTCAGATTTCACAAAATCAAGTTTTAACACTTTAAAACACTGAGGTTTTCCTGCTACAAGGTCACTGATGCAGTACTATCAGTAGATACCCAAAGGAGATCATCCATTAATTTCTGACTGTCAGATTTTTCTTATTATTAATAAAAGTAATGTATAAATATATTTTTTTCTGGACAAACATAATTGAAATATTTAATGTACTTTATATCTTTGAAATTCAATCTTGTAAAAGACCACAACCAATTCCCACTTCCCACTAAAGTAATGAAAATAAGATTTGAGGAGGACCCTGTCAGGAGGCCAGGTCAGCACTCTTTTCAGCCAAGCATATTTAAGACCAAATATATTTTTATATTGATATATGTACTTTTATATGTTAATCTAGTTCTCAATACTTTTGCTTTGGGGCTTCTGAGTACATCCATTACCACAAGAGGAGTTCACACTGGGAAAAGTCAATTATTTGTGCCTAAGGTTAACTGAATCCATAATAAATCCTTTCTTTGCTTTTTCTGTTTATGTAAACTGCTGGTCTAGACTCTAAACCAACATTTTTAGATTTCACTGTAAAGCTGATTTAGTAGCTGTTTAATAACCCTCTTGAGTTTTGTTTTGTGTAATCCTATGTATCTAAAAATATACATTGCAATCTTCTCAAAGAGTGGAGGTGATACAAGACCCCAAAGACATATGTAACGAACCAAGGACCTCCTAGACCTCAATTAACATAGCTAGATCCTTTCCTCTCAACCTTAGATCCTTAAAACACAATTTATTTAATCCCTGCTATAGTCAAACACACCAAGCGTGTGCAACAATACCTCAAAATCATTAGCACAAAACCTTAAAATAGTGTATTGAATTTGTATAAAACAGCCAAATCCATTGAGATCTTAGCTGTCATGCCTAGACTTGCTGAAGGAGACACCATTTAAAAAGTTGGTACCAAAATGATATTGCTGGTTCTTGTGTCCAAGTCCTGTAACATAATGCGCTTCCAGCAATAATTTTTCAATATCAAAAAGGGGAGACCAGAGAACTCCCAGAGGTGTTCCTGGAGTATATTGCTTTTCTTCTCTAAGGGGCTGGCCACGCTGTAGTTGAAGATGTGAATTATGCTTTTATAGTATATTCAGGCTAATTCTATAAACTACCACAATTGCAGGTTACATTGTAGCTGCAGGTCCAGCACTGCGCAGGGTCCAATGTGTTTTACTGCACCTCTCTGGACCTATTAAAATACTGCGTTAATTTTTAGGAAACTGTAGTTACACTTTTGCTGTTGACTGGTGGAAGGCAGCTTGTGTATGAATGCTTAAGATGCAGCGCAGAAGTAGTGAAGGTCACTAGCTCAAATTTAGCCCAAAGAAAGGTCTGCTGATTCTTTAATTGCCTGAACAAAAGAAGTGAAATGAAGTGTAAGAAGTTCTTCAAGTTCAAACCTCGAGGAGCATATGTCCATCTATTGAACCCCATAGTCACATGCCTCACTTGGTGGTGGAGGGAGATAATACACATGCATTGTAAACTAATCCCTGAAGCTAATCTATTCATGCTACAGATTAGGGGCTCCTGCTCTGTTACTGTGCCTATGCTCTGAATTTCTTTCTCTAGGACAATATTTTTTTGTCCTAGGGTAAGACTTTCCAAGGCACTGCACTTTCACTATCAAATAATGCATCAGCACATGAAAGCCTAAATCCCAAATGCTTAGGCTCTTGCGTTGTTTGTGTCATCTTTGAAAATGGATTTGGAAGTCTATTTTTTTCTGAGATCCTTTGGTGGATGTTCCTCCTGAACTCTATCAGTTTTTTTCACTTGGAATAACAGATTTTTGAAGTTGCTTCTGACATTAACAGTCTGTCCAGAAAAGGCTGTGAGAGTAGTTTTATTACAGCTTTTTTCTGTAATTTCAGCTTTAGTGAAAGGGGTACCATGTGGTGAGTGTCTATACTCCATAATGATTCAGTAACCACAAATCTGCATGCAAACTGGATTGGTGATCCAGGCAATCAAAAAAAAAATATTTTTTGGAGGTGTTTTGCATGCTGGGAATGTTTACAGTTTGTTTTTTCACAGTGACCTGTTTTTGCTGAAGGCTGGGGCTGATTCATCATTGTATTATTCTAATTTTATGCTAGCATAAGCCCATTTTCTGTAATAGAGTTCCTCTGATATAAAGCAGGAGTGATACAGTAGTGAAGCAAAGGCTACGTCTTTAAACTGGCACAGTCAAAACCACCAAGCCTGATATATTTTTTCAGTGGTAAATTGTAGCTACTAATTCCAGTCAAGGAGAGGTATGTGTCGATGCACTAAGCATTAGGTAAGCCATACTATTAGGGAAAGATTTCTCCTCCGGTTGAATCTCAGCCACTATGTGACAGTAATGGAAGATTCAGTGCAGCGGGAGAATAGGCAAGAACTACTACTACAACTACTACTATAGATGCTTCTTATGACTCTGAGTTGTGAGAGGGAACCTGTTTTGTTTTTAATCCAATGACAGTTGCATGTGAATTGATTAAATAGCCTTGGGGGGGGAAATAGGGTAGGCTTCATAATTCTCCTTTTTAAAATACATTTCCATTTGGCAGAATGGATGCTTTCACCTCCTACTACATCTCTCTTCTTCCTCACAAGTAGTTTAACATACAGCTTAGAGACTGAGGAAACAAATTGCTGCTTCTGAGGAGCACACTCTAACCAGCCAGTTAGCACTTAGGAACAGGCAACGGTACCATGATTTTCAAGGAACTGGTGCCAAATCGGGGCACTTCTTCAGATTTGAAGTGGTACATGCTAAGTCTTTCATAACAGTTAGGAACATGCCCTATGAATTTGACAGGTTCTTGAGGTTGCTGGATCAAAACTTTTGACTTGGTGACATCAAGACAGCTCAAGCTCTTATTTCAGAGTCTGGTTGTGCCCAGGCACCTTCTGTACGATAGCTGGAGGTGGCCAACAGCCTAACTCTGTGAGAAAGCGGTTATTTCTTATAGAGGTGTCTTTTGTCTGTTTGCAAATTTGTGGGGAAAAAGAAGGGTGAGTTTAACAGAGGGTAACTATGGTCTGACTTGCATTTAGCGAGTGCAGTGACCAAGGTATTTTTCACCGTTTTCCCATCTTTAAAAATAATTAATTGATAAACACAGAGATACTACTTCACAGGACCCAGAGCTCAGGTTATTGATGCTGAGACAGGAACAAATAAAATTTTCCTAGTTAATGAAAGGTTTATAAACCTTTGCATCTAGCATCATATGGACTAATTAGAAAATTATATATGCAGGTACTGTTCAGATTGACTGGCGTTCCCTCATTTACATGGAAAGGTAAGTAAATTCTGCTTTTAAGAAAACACAGTGTTTTCCTAGTTTCCTGTGGCAGCCACTCAACTTACTTCATTTCTTTGCAAAATAGGAACTTCAGCATTTCATTTTTTATCTTTTATCATTAGACTCCTACAGCTTTAAAAATGATTTTCCCCCTAGAAAATGCAAATCTATTCCTTTGTAGTGAAAACCGTATTATACATGCAGCATGTAACTTTCAAAACTTTAGTTAGAAGCAGCAAAGCAAGCTGTCAGACATTTCAGTAATTGAATTTCCTTGAGAACTGCCTTGGTTTGTCAGCTCTGACTTTGCTGTCAAAAGAAAAGAAAATAGCCAGGGAATTAATCTAAGATAACACAGGGGGTATTTTGATAATGCCAAGACACAAACATAAGTGTTTTCTCTGGAGACGTTTTGAGGTAGGGTTCCCCACCCCAATCCAGGCGGGTTCATTTTAGCCTTGAGTCATTATTATCTTGTGCAGAGTTCTGAGAATTAACTAATGACCTATCAAACTGCAGTACAAAGGATCCTTTCTTCCTGTATTAAGATGCACGATATCATTGCTTAAAAGGCCTAATATACCCTTTGTCAATTACTTCATAAGTGCAATTCATCTTTTACTGCTTCCGCACTTGGATTGCTTGTAAAATGTTTAGTGGTTAATTAGCCTGGAAGGAAGTCCAACTTATGAAAAACCAAGCAGTGGGAAAAAAATAGCCATAAAATTAATGGCTTACTTTTTGGTCCTTATTTTATAGGAGAATGTTAATCAGACTCTGTTGGAACTGTACCTTGCGCTAGCACTCAGCCTCCTTTACAATCAGCTTCAGAAGTATTCCTTTCTGGGTTTTCCCCTTTGGCCTGTGCTTTCCTCCAAAGGACTTGAATGTATTAAGAAGAGATTGACAGGTCTCCTAACAACTGCAGCCAGTCCTCTAGCTAAAGGGAAACGTGGGGCTAGTCACTTTTACTCCATCGGAACCCACCTGGAGTTACATTTAAGGTATAAAACTGTTATCCAAAAAATGAAACTAATAAAATATATACTGCTGTAGATAAAAGAAAATAGGCAATATTTGAGCTGTGAGACCTTCATTAGACAGTGGAAAAGGAGAGAATTGTACAGGGAGTAAATTACTGTATTTACAGCTAGCTCTTTATACCTGCAGAGAAGATTCCAAAATAATCAGGTCCCAGGGACAACTTAGCTATAGAACACACATTCCATTTTGGGTCAGTCATGAGGATGCTTAGGGGAAAAAAGAAACGTTAAGCTCTCTTGCTGGTGAAATGGATAAAATCTTATTTATGCAGATTATCCAGATATTTTGGCAATTGGCCTGTCTACAATTCTTAGACTGAAAAAAACCCAGGGTTTTTTTGGTTTTTGTTTGGTTTTTTTTTTTCTTTTTGTGGGCAAATTGCCCTTCATTTTAGAGCATATTACGAGCAAACATCACTTTTTAGTAGGTTGTAAATACTGTATGTCATGGCACTGTTGGTTAACCCTATGTGCTGGGCCTGACACAAAACCGCAAGTAATTAGCATTTTAATATTGTATTTTCATTTAATCAAAAGCTTAATAAAAAGCTATCAGGAAAAAGGCCAGCTATTATACTAAGCCATCTGAATGCACACCTTTTTCTCCAGAAACCTGGAGCTGCAATGTTTTTCCTTTCAGAAAATAAGTATGACTACATAACTTTTAACATATAGTTCTCTCATAATCATAATTCTAGGTGGTTTTCATTGAGTATATAACAGAAAAAGGATTCATTCTGAACACTGCTGCATCTCTCTGATAAGATATATAGGTGGTCTTGAGCCTCACGCAGCAATACCCTGTAACAGCTCACAGGCTTTTCAGTTTCTTTTGGAAAAGATGCTGCATGTGTCTGAGAATGCCATCAGCTGTACGTTCAGCAACCGTCCAGTGCTCTGACTGCTGGTAAATGGCCTTTGAAACAGAAGTTCCTCTTTAAGGCTTTGCTCCTTGTTAAATTGGCTATGTAAGGGCATGCAACTCACCAGTGGTACCCTAGGGCATTACATCTGGCCTCCAGCTGCCATTCCAGAAGCACACAAGTCTCACGCAAGTCCTTCATCATATCAGTCACACTGATCTTGGGTAAACCAGGGCATCTTAAGTGACGTTACTAAATATGAGGCTCAGGCAACTGATGTTATGTGTCAGAGGAACTCAGCCCAACGTCACAGTCTTTAATAGCATTTTCCCTGCCAATACATGATATAATACTTAAGCCAGCATTAACATAGCACACAATTTATTGTGCTCGTAAGCGGTCCAACAGCTCAGCCTATAACTGATGGTCAGTTCGTTCTTGAAGGATTTCTCCTTGGACCTACAGAGGTCTCCTGATGTATTGGCACTATCTCCATAAGCACGCACTTGTCCTGTTTGTCCCGGCCCCTGGGCTCCACTGTTCCAGCGTTTGGTTCTTGCATGGCCTTGTCAAACTGAATCAGTGTCCCTTAGTTCCCACCCTGCTCACCCATCACTCTGTGATACATCTATATAGGGTGACAAATTCATATAAGAACTTGTGACATGACTGCTGTTTATGGCCATCATTTCTCATCTAATAACTTCAACACCATTTTCTTACAGCGGTAGTAGCTCCAACAAAATTATGCCTTACCTACCTTATGTATGACATGATACATTAGGAAGATCCAAGCGATCCTGACATCAATTTCTAATACTGCCAGATTTCTTGTTTCCATTTTTCCATTTATTAAAATGCTGGCAGGTACTAATCATGTTCAGCTGATGCTCTTCTGGAAATTAACAGCAATAGAGGTGTGTCAGATACAGGCTGCCCAGCTCTTTTGTGTAGGGGCAATACTGGTTTTATACTGTTTCTTTCCAAGCTGTTGAACAGAGGTGATGGGAACAAGTTACTCCATGTCTAAACTATACTTAACTGTAAATGACTCAAACTCATAACCTAAAGTAGGACCTATTGTCAAATACTACTCCGTAAATTATAATGTCTAGTAAAAGTAGGATATATACATTTCCTATTTAGTTCTCATCTGTTCCCATAAAAACTGTCTGCAGAAAATGAGACAAAAGGGCTAGAATAGGATGCAGTTTTGAAGAAAAAAAGTCTAAACTACACTTTCAAATACTGCTTTTTACTGTGATGTCAGCAGGAGCCCTTCCTTGATGTGCCCTATATTTTTGTATATGTGACAAGCCCTTAAATCTTTCCCTGTGTCACTGTTCATTCAAGGCAACATAATACATAAGTGAATCTTACCTGATATATATTTTTTTACAGTCCCTAACTTTCACATATCTTTTTTCTTAACTCATCATGCCAGAATACCTGAAGAGTCATCATCTTTTTTTTTTTTTTTTAGCTGATTTCATACTGAATTCTCCTCATGCAATCATTAGCAGAGGTAGAGAATACAGTGCGCAGATATCGCTGCTTAATTACTGTCTGTAGAGTCTCAATTTCAGCAATAGTACTGACAGTCACAGTTTATTTCTTTTTTCCAACTCCAAGCAAAATTATTAGGTTTATTAAGGGGTTTTTTTTGGTGTTCTTTTTCCGGGGTGGGTGGGTGGGGTGGGGTGTGGTATTATTTTAAAATTCAATACATATATTTCAAAATGGACTTGGTTTTGCTATGGTTTCTGTTTAACATATTAGATATCAGTGTTTTGAAATCCGGTCTTTCAATTTGGAGATCATGTATTTTTCACAAAAGAAATTTCACTTTACTGCTTGCAGAGTATTTGTCAGCCCCCTTTTGAAAATGACACTATATGGTTTAAACTCAAGTTTATCTATTACTGTCCTTTAAACACAGGTATGATTTATTTTTTTACTTCTTCATGCCTAAAATGTTTGTATTACATCTACATTGCTAGCCTCCTACACTCAAATTTGAGGAGAAACCAGTGCAAAATGGTTCAGAGCTGCCCATTGTCAAAAACTGTTGCCGTACTGGTGCCCATTTCCTTCAGCTATTTAACAAAATATTATTTGAGCTTCCATGAGTTGTGTTCCACAGTTGTGAAGATCCAGGCTCTGGTGGAGTTTTCAGCTCCTCATTTTCTCCTGAGACATCATCTTAGAGGGTGTTTAAACTACAGCCAGAAGTTTGACAACACTAAGGTAGGTGTCCGTAGCCAGCTGGGATTGCTAGCCGGGCAGCGGCCACAGCATGGAGCTCAGTGCGGGCTAGCGGCCACGGTGTCTACTGAGCTTCTCAGAATAATCTGAGTTGTATTTAGATTTCACAGAGCACTATAGCACCCAGAGTGAAAATGTCAGCTGACAGCCCTTGCTACGATTAATGGAAATTCAGATTTCATCACTGGACTAATACTGTCCGATCAGAACTAAGAACATTCCACCTTGAAGTTAGTGGTGTACATAAATGAATCTTCACTGGATAAATAGCATTTAATTATTATGTCCATGCACAAAATTTTCCATGATATCCTACTGAGTTCCTCTGCAGTTGACTACGGTATTTTCTTTGAAAAATGAAAACTTGCATATATAACAGTATATTCTAATATTTCAGCACCTCAGTGGAAGAAAACAGACTACATTTCAATATTTTTGTGTCTCTGTTGTTATGTATTTTTATGTCTGAGACTAATCAGTTTTCAGTTGTCTCAGAAAATTTCAAAATGCAAGATAACTTCTAGTCTGTGGTTAGCATATTTAATATCGGAAAAGATTTTTTTAAAAATAACATAATTTTCATCATGATATTCCCTTACCATTAGTAAGGAATTATCTACAATATTTATGTGACAAAGTGGCATGGTCAACAAGAGTCTTACAAATCTATTTAACAGGGTATCTAGACAGATACATCTTGGAAGCTGTTGCATACATTAGCTTAAAAAAAACCAGCAACAAAACCAAGTAACATTCACTTCCTTACCTTTCTAGAGTGTAATAATTCTTTAGTGAATATTTTGCTTGCACTGCAACATAACAGGCTTGGTTTGCCTTTTTTTTTTTTTTTTTTTTTTTCTCCCTTTCAGTTAGTTATCTCAGTACTCTATGATGTTTGTGTTATTATCCTGAGAAAATTTTGCTGGGCATTGCATGCCTGCAATAAAATTTTGAAACCTTCCACACTATTTCTCAAAAGGATCTCTAACGGTAAGGCTTTATAGGTCTAGCCCTTTTAAAAAAACAGCCTGTAATTTTACATAGCAGCGTGTAAGTATGATATACATCTATAATTAAGACTGGCCTCCGTTTTTACATATAAAACAACCTTCTTGTGAATTTGTGTTGTCAAACTACTTGACAGAATAATTCTGTAATGCAGTATAATTTTTCACTATGTTGATATGTCTTTCCTTCATATTTTCCTGACTGAAGGAGACAGAAAGGAAAGAAAACTTAATTTACTTTAATGGAGGGGAAACACTGTTTGCCATGCTCATGTTTTTTTCTTTCAGTTCTACTTGCTAATTTATAAAATTTAGCAATCGCCAATGTGACTCGCAATAAGTACAAATTACAGAGCCTTTAAAGTCTTTAGGCCTGCAAAGAAGTGCAGTTTTTTTCTTGAATTCCTAGATTCATCCTTAGAATCTTTCTTGACAAAGCTCACATATTAAGCCAGTTTTTATTTTAGTTTTTCCTCAGGATGAGTTTAAGGCTTGTGTATTACTATGATGACCACTCCATTCTCTGGCTTCCACTGAGCTCTCAGATGAATGCAGTCTGGTCCTTTTGATTGATTTCAATTGTATTTCTGAAGTTGTTCCATCAAGTCTTTTTGATCCCTTTATCTCTGTAGTGGTTTTACTCTCATTACCTGTAAAGACTAATCTGAGGATAGCACCATCCTTTCTGGTACAGACCCATGCCAATAAATCATTTACTTTCCCTGCAGACTTTTGATCTTGTTTGATTGCACCCTGGTGGTCTAAAGGATCCACAGTCTTGCTTGTGGGATTCTTTTGATATATTTGAAGAGGTTTTGATATGTTTGGTCTGTTTGTTCTTAAATCTTCCCTAGGTTTTTTTAACTCACCTGTCATAAACTGTGTTTCAGAGACAGTATAAAAGACGAGATAAAATAGACAGGTAACGTATCACCTAGTAATAAGGCAGCTTCTCTCCCCTCTTTTACATTTCAGTATTTACTTCCAGATCTCTCTGTCTCCATTTTCTTTTATCTTGTACCCTTATGCACAGATGTACATGTACAATTGTTTCAGATGACAGGAGAAATTCTTGTTTCATCAGTACTGTAGAAATAGTATGGAAAGAAGGAAAGTCTTACCTGAAGAAAACTCTAGAATACTTACTTAGGTAAAACACTATGAGTTTTGTGATGGGACGATGCCACTTGTACTGAAAATGCAATAGGAACGCCTGCAGATGAATAGGGACTTGTTCTTTCTTAGGTGTATTTTCCTGGGAAAGATACAGTATTCTATTTCAAATGCAGTCTTTTCAGTTTAAGTAAACATCCAACATAAAGAAAAATTTGGGGAGGCTAAAATTCTCAAAGTATTGTGTACTGCTCTGTCAGGGTAGAGGCAGGGAGTGAGAGGGAGGTGTTACTCTAAGCACAGACTACAGTGAAGGGCAGAGGAGGCAGCCCCGCATCCTTGTTTCTGGGACAGGGCAGATGAAATCATTCTGTGTGAAGGCAGAATAAAACAGCCACTTGTCCCGGTTTTATCTGGGATAGAGTTAATTCTCTTCTCAGTAGCTGATATAGTGCTGTGTTTTGGATTTAGTATGAGAATAATGTTGGTAACACACTGACTTTTTTGTTGTTGTTGTTAAGTACTGTTTATACAAAGTCAAAGACATTTCAGTTCCTTAAGCCTTGGCAGCGAGAAGGCTGGAGGGGCATGAGCAGCTGGGAGGGAGACACAGCCAGGACAGCTGACTCAGACTGGCCAAAGAGATATTCCATCCATACCACAGAGCATCACGCCCCATGTATAAATTGGGAGGAGTTGGCCGGGAGGTACCGATCGCTGCTCGGGGACTGGCTGGGCATTGGTCAACGGGTGGTGAGAAATTGTATTGTACATCACTGGTTTGGTTCGCTTTTTTTTTTTTCCTTTTGGATTTTATTTCTCTCTCATAATAACAATTATAATGATGATATTAATAATTATGATAATAATAAATAATTATTTCCTATTATTAATTTGTTCTTATCTCACCCCATGAGTTTTACTTTTTTCCAGACTCTCCTGGCTGTCCTGCTGGGAGCAGGGGGAGTGAGCGAGTGGCTGCGTTGTAGTTAGTTGCTGGCTGAGGTTAAAGCACAACACCACTCCGTGCTACAGAAAAGTGAACCTGATGAGGAAAAGTGAGTTTGACTCACATCTCTCTCAGTGGGAAACCCACACAGAAGGTCTGAAGCAAAAAACTTACTCTAACATGTGCTAAAACATTCATCAGCTGTTACGTAGTAATGAGTAAGGGAAACAGCATTTGATCGTGTCATTTTTTTTTCTTGTCTCATCAGAAATAACAGAATAGTCTTTTTCTTGTTTGTTTTTTAAGGTAAGCAGAGAAGCAAATTTGTCTCATTTACTACAAACACTAGAGAGAAAACAGTGCGAGTCTGTATCCTGTAGAAATTACTTTTGGAGTGCAATGGCTTTTAACCAGAGATTTTAGTTTGGAATTGATATAACAGTGTTATTCACATATCTATCAGGAGCAGAAAATATTTTTAATTTAGAATAGATGTAATTGTATGTGATAAATGAGCCTGTGCAATTAGACCCAAAACCCTTAGGGAATAATTACCTGTTAGTAGCACCTGCAAATGAATGGTAAGTAGCTGAAGAATTCTGAGCAAAATTACAAAGAAATATCCTAACTTGAAGGTACACATTATGAAATGCAAAAGAAAAGGATGATGAGTAAAATGGGTAGAGAAGTTTGAAAACAAACCGCATAACCTCAAATCTGTAACATTGCTGTGGTAGAGTAAAAGTGAAAAGAATTAATTTATCCTTTTGGCCTGTGGAACCTCAGCTGAGGTAAATTACCATAGCTCAGGTGTTTTCAAGGAAGCTACGTCTGCTTGTACCAGATGAAGCTTGGTCTCACAGGCATACAAAAATAATTTATGGGAAAATGCGAGATAAAAGAATATTTTAAATAATGTCATCCATATTTCTGATGTGATTAAGTATGCTTCTCAGTTGCTATTATTTTGTTGAGTACTTCATGACAGAAATGGTAAAATGAATGCACTGACAATTTCCTAAATATTAGGGTGATCTGAATCCCCCATAAATACATTGCAAATGTTCTAATTGTTTTAACTCTTTCCATAGTTCACAAATAGACAACTTTATTGTCTCTTTCCACAACTAATCAAAGAAAAGCTCTCTTGATTTTGGTAATAATTTTGGTGTCCAATTTCAAAAGCACTTTATCTGGAGTTGGTTCTCAGTAAATATTGAATGTTTCCTTTAGCAAAACAAGACTGTTTTTTAGAGCAGGTGTGTTCATTTGAGTATTACCATTGCCAATCAAAGAGCTCAGATGAACTTTATTCCACTCATAGAAACTGCAGTATTTCAAAAAAGTACCAGCGAACTACCTCATATTTATACGTGGAAGGATTCCTCCCCACACCCCTGCCCTTGCTTAAACTTGACCTAAAAAAGAAGTATATTTTCAAAATCTCTAGTGAGATTGAGTAGTCATTACTGTAGCTTTTAAACTTTCAGGTTTTGAATATCTTCTATCCCCTCACACCAAGCAGGTTTGTTACACGCTCAGGTTATATATGTCTTGTGTGTGTTTACAGCAAGGCGGAGGAATTCTGATTCGTTCCTTTTTGTTGTGTACCTCATTTGAATATTAGGAAACAGAGGCTGGGTTTTGTATCTTCAGAAATATACTTGATAGCAAAAGAAACTGTGTTTTGGGGAATGAGAGGTGCTGGCAAAAGGAAATTTCTGGCCATGCTGCACGTTTGGTCTGTGTCACTCGAAGTATGCTTTGAGGAAACCGAGGTGTCGTGACAGAGGGAAGACACAGTCACTCAATATGAGTGATCAGCAGACTTCGTTTATTGTCTCTTACAGTCACCTTTTATGCCTTGTTATAATTAGCTCATACATATTACAAAAGTTAAGCTCATTATTGGTTAGTTGCCTAAATACCAAGCCCACCCCTAGTTTCTCTTCTGTAGTTTTCTGTTCCCACCTGCAACATTCTTTTCCCACCAAAATCTTCCTGTTATTGTGTAACAAGGACAGCCAAAGACAGTGTATTTTGCTTTACTTCAGATAAGCTGAGAGCGATGTGCATTTTTGTCCAGCCAGCTGGACTATGTCTATGTGACCCTTTTCAGCTAGTCAGTTATCCACACCGAGGTAATATTATTACTTTCTGTTCGGACTTCTTGATGCCTACATTTTGTACAGGGGGAGAAGCTGAACCTAAGTAACCTCTACCCTTCCAAGCCAGAGGTATTGCCCAGCTACCTTTTGTATTTTTACAATATTATATACTTCAGTAAACTGCTCAGTTGATGTACATAGTCAAAGTTACGTTGATTAATGTAGTTTTGTCCACATATGACAACAACAACAAAAAAGGTCCTGTAATTACAAGATTGCACACTCTTGCACAAAAAAATAGATCACATTTTCTACAGTTGTAGATAAAGGCATAATACATTTGCAATAATGGGAAGTAATCTACATATAACAGTGAAACAGATAACATTACAGTCATTTGTGTGAGAATAATTTTGTAAACTGTACCGTTCTAATGTCTCACAGATAACATATAATGTTGGAATTGTTAATTTTCCCATTGCCAAGTTGTAATAACTAGCAATCCTCACAAAATTTCACAGGGACAAAATGTGAAACAAATGTACAAGTAAAGACCCTCTGTCTGAACCTTCTGGAGTGCATTTTGATGCATTGCTTCCTAAAGACTACCAGGATTAAAGTAAAGAATAGAAAAAATGGAATCCAAATGAATGATCAATAAACAGTATAATGAAAAGTATTTAGTTAAATCTAAACACTGCTTTCACAAGCTCTGTAATTTTTTTTTAAAGTAAACCCAGAATAGTGATTCAATAACTATATCCTCTTTGTCCAGGTAGTCTTTTTTATGACCCAAAACAATGTTTATTCAGGAGTATGCTCATTCTGCACAAATTTCCCTGGTGATGCCTAAGTCAAATGGGACCCTAATGAAGAGCAAGTATTCCCTGCTTAACCTAGGCAGTGACAAAAATTTTTGGCTTGACATTACTAGCAAGAAATCCTCAGAAAAAAAACCCCAAAAAACCCCAACAAACAATCAAACCAAACCAAAAAAACCCCAACAGGGACTCAAATGCTATGTTCCAAATAAATCATAATCACTGGGGTGCTTTGCTCTTCATAGTCTATACCTCAAGGATAAGAAGAACACTTTTTTTTTTTTCTTGTTTTTTTTTTGTTTTTTTTTTTAGTGCCCCCTCTTTCAGTAGCTGCATTGGTGTATTGCATTTGTAGAATTTTGTCTTTAAACGTGACATAGGTTGGCTAAGTGGACAAATGTTGACTGTTTCAATCAGCTTCATTTGGGGATTCCTCTTTGAAAGACTTTGCACATGCTTCTGGAACAAGTACCTTTGGGTTTTGTTTCTCAAGAGAGTTTTTTGTCAAGGGAAGCAAGCTGAGGATAAGGATGTAGGGAAAGAAATCAGAGTTGTTTAAGTTACAAAATGTGTGTGCATCTGTAACTGGCTATCCAAGTTGAAGACGTGTTGCCTAAACAGAGATATTTAATATTTAGTGTTACACTGAATGTGCCTCTTTTGTTCCACTTATTGGGCCTTACTTCTCATGCAGTGTAAAAACTTTTTATTTTTTTTTATGGGAAGGGAAAGATCCTAAGCCCACGGAGACTGGTAGGAAAATCCCTTTGTCTTCTTTGAATCTTGGATCAGGTCCTAAATAGGTAGCTCTGATGGCCCCAGAGAGAAGCTTGTTTTCTCATGACTTGGTGCAACATTCTCTGAAACAATGAGCAGAAATATTTTGGAAAAATTCTGCTATTCTTGACTGACATCTGAATAATACTTGTATATATAGCCTATTGCAAGAGCTTCTGCTCTGTCTGAGCATAAAAATGGAGTGAACAGTCTAAAAATAATTAATGACTCAATGGCATTTGTGACTTTTTAAAGATGTAATTATAAAATTGCTTTATGGAAAAAGTCAACTTTTAGGAAGGACTTAACTAATGAGAAAAATAGGTGAATGGGATAATCTGGACATTAAAAGCATCTTTACAAGGTGCTTTGTGTGAGGTTTAGATGAATAGGCTATCAAGATAACGTAAAGGAAAGAAAAGCTATCGGTTCTTTACAGAAAATATAAGGTGATGTTTTATGACTTTGCTTAACAGGAAATAAGTCTAGATGATTTAAATAGCCATATCTACCTTTAAAATCTATGATTTATGAAAACCTTGTTTCTATGAAAACATATGAAAAATGAGATGTTCATTGGGGCACATAGGAAAATATGTGAAAGAGGTTTCTAATTTCAAATTAATGGATGTAACTATGATCACCTGCAAGAATTATATCTTTTCATTCCAGTTTTCACTGACCTAGGACTTGAACTTTTGTCTCATTAGTACTGGGGAGTCAGATGTTTGTACACCCTGAGAGCTGGTAGGAAAGGCGTGTTTTCTTTCCTTTGAACTGCAGCCAGATCCTGCGCTGTGAGGTTCATGAGGTTTCCTGTTTATGAATGGCACGCTAGTGACACATGAAGGAGCAACTGCTGAAGCAAGGGTAGATGTAATATACCCCTCTGACGGAGGCATGGCTGAGAAAACAGTTGAACCAGTAAATCCTACAGACTCCAAGCATAGAAGACTGACTTTATCCAATTTCCTCTTTTACTATTTTATCTTTTGAATTGTATGTGGAAACAGAGTTTGTCACAGGCTACCAGTGTGCTGCAGAGAACTCGGGGCTTGAGAACTCAGTGGAATATAAAACAAATACAGGAAGGATGAATAGAATCAAGGAAAGCAACAACCCCAGACAAATGGTTGACTCTTACCTTGTTTAATTGGCTATTCTTTACAATATTGCCAAAGAAAGTTGCACCTAGTGAGATTCACATCTGCTAGTGATGTGGTGAAATAGGTCATTGACTGAAAGGACTAAATTTTTCATTCACTTAATGAAATGACTGCCCAGTCAACCATTTCATGACAGAGCTGTTTCAGGGACTTTGTAAAAGATAAAAATATCACCAGTGCTGTAAAACAGGTATCTAATCAAAAGAGTTCAAAGGGGACAACACATAAAATTGTTGTTTTTTTAAAAAAAATATTTTTCTCAAAAATAGCAATTATACATCACTTCAACAAAACTGACATTATCAATGCAATTTGGTAAGATAATTGGAGGATAATAATACCAATAATAATAAGATCTTTGAAATAACTCTATCTGAGGGGTTTTTTTATGTGTGAATATAACCCAGAGGGTAAAGGTGTGGCTGGGAGGACAGAAATATGACTACTCTTATAGTCAGTCCCTCATACACTCATGTGCATTACGGCTTGCTCTAGAACAATAAAGGTAGTGGGTGCCATATGAAACATTCAAAAGCTCAGGTTTTGTATTCGTCTTCATGGCCTAGATCCAAAAGTGTCTCCATCGTATACCCAGAGATAAAGAACCAATAGATTTGAACATACAGTGATCTTGAGGCAAAAGAATCACCAGCTGCTGGTGGTTTACCTCTGGGATGAAAGGAAGACTTTAAATACCAGAGATGTTAGAAAATACTCCCTGACTGGACAGAAAAATGATTGGATTCCCATAAAAAAACCAAAACAACACACCGCTACTACGTATCAACATGCTATAAATGATAAAGAGAGATAGTAGAAGGCTTTATCTGAGGTAGATAAGAGGATCTGAATTACTTGTGGCATTTACCATCCAATATAACCAATGTCTCAAACAAAAAAAGAAGGGAACAAATTGCACACACTTAGGCAATTCCAATAAAATAATAATAAAAAAAATGTATTCTCATGCTCATATGCTCATACTTTTATAGTGTTAACACAACTGTAGAAGAAATATGCATATGGGCAAACTTTCAAAGAATTAGCATTCATTTCCATAATTGAAAATGTTTCTTTCATTGGTTTGCATTTTTACATGCATTCATTTTCTTTTAGAAGCCTTTCATTTTCTTAGCTGTATTCACGTGGTGCTGACTTCCACAATAAGACACTTGATAATAATATCCTACAGTGACACAAACTTATTTCTGTTAATATCCCAGTCAATAAGAAGTTGCTGGGGACACGAGTCAGAGTGATTAATAGCACACTATCCATAGAGGTTTCAACTGTTCATGGCAGCTATGAAATGGAATGCTTGTAATGCCAGGTTTTGTGGTGTGATTGTAACCATCACAGCACTCATTTCATGACCTTCTTGAAACCTTTTGTCATTTGAGACTGAAGGATTGCATGACTAACATACTTTCTTAAAAACATAATATTCACCTACAAAGACATTCTTCTGAGGATAAGTCATTGAAATAAGTTGGAGCTGTTGCTCTGTTAAAAGAAAATATATCATCAGAATTTAAAAGCAAATTTTATCAAAGCTGAATCACGTTTATGACCAAGGTTATGTGGACATAGTTACTTAATACACCAGAAAATGCACATAACAGTTTTGTATACTGTCAATTTGGGATTATTCACTGGTTTAAACAAATACACGCAAAGTCACTTAAAATGGCACTGAAATCCAAGACCAAGTCAAACATAAGCCTTTTAAAACTTCAAAACTACATTTGACTTAACCATAGTGAAAAACTGGGAAAATAATGGAATAGTTTACACAACTACTTTTTCATAGTATTTTCTTTATGCAGATTCTTTTCACTGCTGGAAAATCAGTTTAGTAGAAACTTTGGGATAGGATTCTCATACTTTGCACAAACCTTCACCAATCATTCAAAATTCTTCACAATAAAAACCTGTTGAACCTTTCTTGAAGTTTTTAACAAGCTGTCAACATCTGCAGAGTTGTATTTATGTTCCTTTTCACTCTGAACCATAGCAGTGATATTCCTTGCTTCACAGTGAAAGACAAATTGTAATACAGTCCACAGAGGGCAAAAGAATCATAAAGACCTCCTATAAGAAAAGCAATGATTTCTGAGATGAAAAAAGGTACACAAAAATTTTTGGTAACATATTTTGCTACCTGAAGTTCTTACATGGGTGGTCCAGATACCGGTGTACAATGATGGATATTGCTATACTGTAACACCATGACAATATCTACAATACATACCATATAGATGCAGTACAAAAAGCTGAAGTACTTTTTAAATGTTATTTTGATGGTCAGGACTGTAAATCAAGTATCAATCCGTGGCACTTGCGTCCAATAGAGTCAGATAAGTATACTTCCCCCACCCCCCTGATTCCAGTTAGCTAGATGATTTAACTAAGATTTCAATCTGCAATTTCAGATCTATTATTAAGATTTTCTGAAGGTACTATACATTACTGAAGAGCATATGACAACTCTGTCTTTTATGGACAGTTAAAATAGTCTTGTGTCAGTAATGAGAAGTGTCTGACTCTTTGGGGATTTTGCTTTGTTTTTGACATATTAGAATAATTATGGTTGGAATGAAATTGGCATATGGAAAGTATTAGCTGAAAACCTATTTGAAAATCATAACTAAAGCTTTTATGTGCAGTACTAAAAATTACTGCTGGATCTCAGTATGCTTAAAAACTGTTTCTTCTTCTCTGACACCTTTCATTATGTGCACATCAAAAATGTACCTTTATCTTCTCTTCCATTTTTAGGAAGGCAGTATAATATGAATACAATAGTCAGATGATGCACAGTGACGGGTTTCCTAGGGCTACCTCAGCCAGATAGCAAATGTAATATAAATTTAAGACCATTTCACATCCTTGACAATCCCTAAAGAAACATACCTGACAAACACACCCACCTTATATGTGTGCCAGTCTTACCTTGCTCTCCCCCGAAAAACCCCACAGCCAAGTTTGAATTTAATGTGGATTGTATTTTAATTTTTTTATACAATCCGCATAAGTCATAAAAGTCAGTTATATCATTCTTCTGTTCAAAACCTGCTCTGGGTGCTATAGCAGGGAATTAATTTTACAAAAAATCTCAAGGTATAATCTCTTTGTTCCTCATAAAAAGGCATCACCTTTATACTCTGTTTCTACTGATTCTTGTGGAATTTTGTATCTCTTGATACTAGCAAGCTGTATGTAATTTGTGATTAGGATGTACGTAGGAAGTCTAATAGTAAGAGACAAGCTATGACTCAGACTGATAGGTTCAGGCCTTTCACTTCATGCCAATACTTTTCACAGTTTTACAGTACGTACCCACATGACCTCTCATCTCCTGCACCACGCATACGGTGTGAAACAGTGATCCTTTTTATTATATCTTATTATAAATTATTATTAGCTATATTACAGTTTCCAGTAATGTTTCATGTATATTAAATGGGTAATGCAACAGATTTCATTCAGAATTCACTAGAGCATTCTCAGTGAATGTTACAGATAGAAATAGATATAGATACATACACACTGTATATGAGTGCATTTCAAAGCTTTTCTTCCTGGTCGTCAACGCAAATAATGTCAAGGTTAGAAGTGACTTCACAATGCTATGGAACATTTGTTTTTGGTTGTCTGCGTGAAGCACATTTGTGTAACAGCCCTGCTTATGTTAGAAAGAAGATCATAGATCATATTGAGTGCAACTGGCACTAATTGGCAAACGACACTTTGATCAGAAAGGCTAAAAACTAAATGGGCAAAGGAATTGACCTCCTTTTCTAAGTTAACACCGAAACACTCTGTGCTGAGCTAGTGCAGAGAAATCTGCTGACCCTATCCCTTTCCTATGGAGGGTTTTCTCCTCTGGGGCTGTCAATCCAGCCTTTTTCAGTAGCACTAAAGCTACTAATAAATAAAAGTGTAGAAATACATAGCAACAGACTTGAAATGTCTGCATCCCCAGAAATATCTAGAAGGTCAGATTCTAAATATATACGTCTGAAATGTGTATGATAGAATGGTGTGGTATGGTGATATACAGAATCTGTTATGCATCTTCAGTGAACCTTTGTTCAGTAAAGCCTGTCCTGTGAGCTATATTTGGGAAGGGGGAGATGGAGATGAGAGATCTTTTTCTTCAAAATTTCTTGTCATTTTTGTGAAGGAACATCAGAGAGCATACTAGTGTTGGAAAATAATGAGTCAGTGTCTTGGTACTGCTAAGCCTCCACTAGACTTTTAAAACATCCTCTGGTAGGAAATATATTACATAAATACTTTATTACTCCCTCTTACTAGGAAAAGGACAGCTTCTGCCTCACAGAAGGCCAATTTCTACAGCAGCCCTTTCCTAGCTATGGCACAGATATATCTCAGCAGAAAACTTTCAAAAGTGTGTACATTATAACGTAGGAACCAAGTTTGTGTCTTAGCACCTAGGTTTGGGGCTGATATTTTTATTTGGCTTTTGTTTGCAGATTCAGTTATCCTTGAGTATTTCTAGATCACAGTCTTTCTAGCCCATTACATTTATTCAATGGCTTTGTAGCTCCTCTGCTGAAAAGTTGTAAATACATTTGTATTTCTAAATATTGTAATACTTCATCTGTTCTTCTTTACTCTCCATAGGCATTATTAGCCCTGCAATTGCTGTGCTTTGCTATTTGGAAAATCATCCAGGGAAGGCAAACACTGCGGATGAGTGACAGCCCTTTATCACCTTCTCCACCCCCTACCATCCTGCTGGCTGCTTAAGGGACTCCAGAATTTCTGCTTCAATGGATGGCAAATACCTTTGCAGCACTTGCAGCACGCCCTTGCTTACAGAAGAAATACAGGTGAAATTTGAAGATGTGCCTCTAATGCATTTACTCTCTTAATATGTTAATAATATATGTTTTCTTTCACCAGTGAAAGAAACGAGGAAAAAATATTCTAAAAATCTTAGCGGAAGGCAGACCCTGAATCTAAGAAAATATATCTGCAAACTGGGGACATTCAGTCTAAGTCCTTCCTGACTCAGCAAAGATAATCAGCAAAAACTCAAATAGTCAGAAGAGGACGGATGCAAAAACCATGTGTGGTTTATCAGGCAACGTGCTGTTCGTAGCCTTTTGACCAGCCATGATAGGCACTCCTTTTTAAAGTTTATTGATTATTCATTCAGTTGTACCCGGGAAAGTGTTTTGTTCTAGAAATGCAAGTGAGCAATTTTAGTTCATGATTTGCTCATTTATTTATTCAGATTTATACACAGACTCCAAGGATTTTGTAGGCCTTTACTTGAGCCTGTGGCTTATGCTATTTCCTATTCTTTTTCGTTTACATAATGTTTACTGCTAATGACCTGTAAAGCAGAACAACAAACTGCCTTACCTCAGTATAAACTGGAATTCTATTAGATTACAGGTAGGGATCTGGTCCAAGAATTTAATGTCAAACAGTATAACATGGATGCTTCCTTGGGCTAAAGGTACTACATATTTTTAGACGAAAGAGTAGGATTTTCTGCACTAATGCTCCCTGTTCATGAGTTATATTTCCTGTATAATTCTTTGAGCTTCGCTGCATATTACAGTCCCACTAAACTTTGGGTCATTGACTTCAAAGCTACAAGGAAAGATTTCTTTATTAGAACTTACTATTTTAACCGTTGTAAATCAGTATTTGCCCACATATCCTATACTACCATATCATCATGCCTGAAATATGTATAAGAAGTCTTCTGTACGCAAACGACCTTTGTTGAGCTGCAAGAAGTTACAAGCATAGTGCTAACCACAGAGCAAGCCAGGCCATATTCCAAGATATTAATACAACCTTTCCCTCTTTTCAAAATCTTCTGACACGTGACTTTACAGGGACCGTGTTGGTCACAACTTCAAGGAGCTGTCTCTGTCCATAGAAAGTGTGTAATATTGGAACTGTTGTCTCATCTGTGAAGATGACATTTGGGATTTTTATTCGCCTCAAGGCATCTGTTGGCCTTTTGCAACATTTTCTTTTTATTGATGTCCCTAATCAAATGCAAGTGCATATTGAAAAGATAGTTTTATTGCATCAACATCGCCTCCTTTATTTAGAGTAGTTAATTTATATATTTAATCTGTCACACTCTCATCTTTTTTGCTGCTCTGCAGAGTCTCATATTGTGTCTTTCTGTATCTCTTGCTGGCCATAAAAACCTTTGTACATCCTGGTGATCATTATACTAAACTTTTTGATAGGTAATTAGTGATCGAAACTGTGATTAGCATTTAAGTCTTCTCAGCCAGCTTATTTAAATATTTTTAAATCTGGAATGAAACACAAAAAAAAAGAAGGAAGAAATGAAACAGCAGATTGTTATGATGGAGGAGAGAATGAAAAAAAAGGTCCTTCGATTATATAAAGATATATACGTGTGTGTTGATATATGTCTACTGTCAGTAGTGGACCTCTGTCCTCCTCAGCAAGCCAGGGCTGTCGGTGCTGTTTGTTTCATGTGGATTCTCTGTGTGTCTGTCTGTGACCCGTGTGCCAGGGGTGTGTATATGTGTTGTAGGTAGGTGCTGTGTGTGTGCATCGCGTACATCCCTGCTGGGAACACGCACCCGCTACCACTTGGAGCTGGGACCATGAAGCTGCAGCAGTCACACTTCCCTTCAGCTGCTGAGTCCAGCATGACATAGTTTGCTCTGTGTTGATGATGATGATAAGAATGAATAGTAATAATAAATGTAGTAAGATATACTATTTCTTGGAAAATATGTTCCAGTTTAAATAGGGCCATGACAAAACCTCTGAAGGTTGAAATGGTCATCACACGAGTGAGTGTGTGCCAGAGTGAGTGTGTGCCTGAGAGTGTACCTGAGTGAGTGTGTGCATGAGTGTTTGCCTAAGAGAGTGCCTGAGTGGGTGTGTGCCTCAGTGAGTGAGTGCCTGAGTGTGTGACTGAATGAGTGTGTCCCAGAGTGAGTGTGTGCCTGAGTGAAGTGTGTGACTGTGTATCTGAGTGACTGCCTGACTGAGTGTATGCCCAAGTGACTATGTGCCCAAGTGAGTGCGTGTCTGAGTGACAGTGTGCCTGAGTGAGTGCCTAAATATGTGCCTCAGTGAGTGTGTGGCTCAGTGAGTGTGTGCCTGAGTGAGTGTGTGCCTGAATGTGTGCCTGAATGTGTGCCTTAGTGAAAGTGTTTCTCAGTGTGTGTGTGCCTGAGAGAATGTCTGCCTGAGTGAGTGTGTCCCTAGTGAATTAGAGCCTGAGTGAGTGTGTGCCTGAGTGTGTGCATGAGTGAGTGTGTGCCTGAGTGTTTGCCTGAGTTCCTGAGTGCCTGAATAAGTGTGTGCCTAAGTGTCTCTATGAAAGTATTCTTCAATGAGTGTGTGCCTGAGAGTGTACCTGAGTGAGTGTGTGCGTTAGTGAGTGTTTGCCTGAGTAAGTGCCTGAGTGAGTGAGTGCCTTAAGGGATGTTTGCCTGAATGAGTGAGTGCCTAAGTGAGTGTGAGCCTGAGTTAGTGAGTACTTGAGTGAGTGATTGCCTGAGTGTGTGCCTGAGAGTGTATCTCAGTGAGTGTGTGCATGAGTGAAAGCCTGAATGAGTGTGTGCCCGAGTGAGTGCTTTCCTGAGTGTGTTCCTGAGTAAGGTTGTGCCAGAGTGTGTGTCTGATGTGAGTGTGTGCCTGAGTGACTGCCTGAATGAGAGCCTGAGTGAGTGAGCACCTGAGTGAATGATTGCCTGAATGAGTGTGTCCGTAAGTGAGTGTGTCCCTGAGTGAGTGTGTGACCAAGTGGGTGTGCCCGAGTGAGTGCTTGCCTGAGTTAGTGCCTGAGTGACTATGTCTGAGAGTGTACCTGAGTGTGCACATGAGTGAGTGTGTGCCTGATTGAGTGTTTGCCTGAGTGAGTGTGCCTGATTGAGTGTGTGCCTTAATGAGTTTTTTACTGAAATAGTAACTGAGTGAGTGTGTTCCTGAGTGAGTGTTTGCTTGTGTGAGTTACTGAGTGCCTGAGTGAGGGAGTCCCTGAGTGAGTGAGTGCCTTTGTGTGTGCCTGATTGTGTATGTGCCTGAGTGTGTGCCTGAGTGAGTGTTTTCCTGAGTGAGTGTGTGCCTGAGTGTGTTTCTGATAGAGTGTGTGCCTGAGTGCTTGTCTGAGTGAGTGTTTGAGTATTTCACTGAGTTAGTGTGTGCCTGAGTGAGTGTGTGCTTAGAGTGAATTTGTGCCTGAGTGTGGGAGTGGCTTAGTGAGTGTGTATATAAGTATGTGCCTGAATGAGTGTTTGTCTGAGTGTGTGCCTGAGTGAGTGAGTGTTTGAGTGAGTGTGTCTCTGTGTTAGTGTGTGCCTGAGTAAGTGTGTGCTTGAGTGAGTGTGTGCCTGATTGTTAACCTGAGTGTATGCCTGAATTATTTTGTGCCTAAGTGAATAATTTTGTGAGTGTGCACCTGAGTGTGTACCTGAGTGAGTGTGTGCCTGATTGCGTGTGTGACTGAGTGTGTGTCTCAGTGAATATGAACCTGAGTGAGTGTGTATTTGAGTTAGTTTGTGTCTGAGTGACTGAATGCCAGAGTAATTGTGTGGCTGAGTGAGGGTGTGCCTAAATGACTGTTTGCCTGAGTGTGTTCCAGAATGAGTATGTGCCTGAGTGAGTATGTGCCTGAGTAAGTGGAGTCCTGAATGAGTGTGTACTTGACTGAGTGTCTGCCTGAGTGTGTACCTCAGTGAGTGTGTGCCTGAATATGCGTCTCATTGTGTGTCTGTAAGTGTGTGCCTGATTGTGTGCCTCAGTGAATGAGTTCCTGAGTGTCTGCCTGAGTAAGTGCTTAGTGAGTGAGTGCATGAGCATGCACCTAAGTGAGTGTGTGCCTGAGTGTGTGTCTGATTGGCTGTGTGCCTGAGTAAGTGTGTGCCTGAGTGAGTGTTTGCCTCAGTGTGACACTGAATGAGATTGTTCCTCAGTGTGTTTCTCAGTGCGTGCCTGAATGAATGTGTGCCTGAGTGTGTGCCTGAGTGAATGTTTGCCTGAGTGAGTGTGTGCCTGAGTGAAGGTGTACCTTTGTGCCTGAGAAAGCGTGTGCCTGAGTGAGTGTGTGCCTCAGTGAATGTGTGCCTGAGTGCACCTGAGTGTGTGCCTCAGTGAGTGTGTGCCTCAGTGATTGCCCCAATGAGTGTGGGCCTAAGTGAGTGCCTGACTTTGCCTGACTGTTTGAGTTAGTGAGTGCCTGAGTGAATGAGTACCTGAGTGAGTGTTTGCTTGAGTGTGTCCCTGAGTGAGTGTGTGCCTGAGTGTGTGCCTTAGTGAGTGAATGCCTGAGTACGTGCCTGAGAGTGTACCTGAGTTTGCCTGAGTGAGTGCATTCATGAGTGAGTGCCTGAGTGAATGTGTGCCTCAATGAGTGTGTGCCGGAGTGTGTGCCTGAGTGGGTGTGTACCTGAGTGAGTGTGTGCCTGTGTGTGAGTGGGTGTGTATCTGAGTGAGTGTGTGCCTGTGTGTGGGCCTGAGTGTGTGAGTGCCTGAGTAAGTGTGTGCCTGTGTGAGTGTGTGCATGCTAGTGTACCTGTGTGAATGTGTGCCTGAGTGTGTGCCTGAGTGTGTGCCTGAGTGCCTAAGTGAGTGTGTGCCTGAGTGAGTGTGTGCGTGATAGTGTACCTGTGTGAATGTGTGCCTGAGTGCCCACCTGAGCGTGTGCCTGTAGTGAGTGAATGCCTAAGTGAGTGTGTGCCTGAGTCAGTTTGTGTCTGAGTAAGTGTGTGCCTGTGGTGAGTGAGTGCCTGAGTGAGTGTGTGCCTGTGTGTCTGCCTGAGTGTGTGCCTGTAGTGAGTGGGTGCCTGAGAGAGTGTGTGCCTGAGTGAGTGCGCAGTGTGCCCAGAGTGAGTGTCAGAGGTATGACATGGAAGAGACGGCAGAAGGCCGGGTGGGCGGAAGGTTCTTGTTTACCTCACGTTTCGATAACTGTGTCGGACCCAGAACCTGAGGAGCTCTTGCGAACGCAGGGAGAGGCCGGCGGCGCGGGCCTGGGCCTTAGCAAACTCCAACGTGTGCCGCAGGCCCATCTTTGGGGGCAGCTCAGGAACCCAGACCCCAGCGTGTTTCATGCAAAGCAGCCTGAACTCCTCTGCATGTATCGAGTCTGCTGAAGGTCCATGCTGGCGATTTGCTGCGGTGAACAGCAGCCAAAGCTCCGTGACTCAAGGTACTCCAGGTCCCTCGGTGAGGAGACTAGGCAGCCAACTCTAAGAGCAGTAGTAATACCCTAACTGCAGTAGCCTGAGGGGTATAAGCAAAGCAAATTTTAAATACTATATTTTATCAGGTGTGGTTGGAATATATGAGCAAACCGTTGGACACACTTTGGTTTCTTGTCAAGCTGCAGCTTAACGAACATTCAGATTTATGCTTCTTGATGGAACAGATTAAGCGCTGATGTAGGGTAGTAATACCTTTGGGCGTCATCTACGCTGTCAAATTGCTGAGAGCTCTTGGAGATCCCCCCTTCCTGCTGCCTGCCCAGCCCTGCAGTAGGACAGAACTGTGCAGAGCAATTGAAGCTGTGTGGAGGACCTGAGATGGTCTCCTTGTAGTACCCTTGAGGGCTCAGAATTCGGATCTCTTGTCCCCATGTGCCTTTGCTCAGTGTTGAGGTAACCAGCTGTTTACCGTTGTGTACAGCATAAGATAATGACAGAAAATGGAATGCTACAAGAATCATTTCGTGTTGTATGTGTGAACGTTAAAGTTTTAGAAATACAACTAAATAGCTCACTGGAGACTTTTATTAATAGATTTAAAGGAAAAATGGAGTAATCACAATCCTAACAACTTTAAGAAGGTAACTTGTCTTTGAAATTCTTGACATTTTACATACTATTTGAATTTTCTTACACGATTTTTTTTCCTTTCAGCTGCTTCCTCCAAACATTGAATATTGTACTAATTAACAATTTTCACGCAGAAATTACAGAAGGTTTTATGCTCCTCATTACTTTTTAAATATCACTTAATTTGCTTCTCAATGACACACTTCTCTGGATAGATCAAGCCTGTTTTTAAGAGAACTGTTAGATTCAAAACTGTTGGTCATAAAATATTGTGATGAAGGCTGATAAGTACCAAATGATCCATAAAGTTAAAAAGATTTAATGATAAATCTGTTTTGCTATACCAAATGCAGTACTGTTTATAGAAGACAGTCTGAGATTCCTAGAATCCCTTACTTTTTGAAGCTCTTGAATTATACTTGTCTGTTTACCTGTTTGCCTATCAAAGGAGAGTATCGTAAAACTAAAACTTTCTGTTTGTCCTCCTGTCTTTTTCCCCTGATTAGCTTGAAGGTTTCATTGAGAAGTAATACAATTAGCAATATTTAAAATTATTCTGATCCATATTTCTGCTGATTTTAATTTTGTTACTTGCAAATGAAAAACTGATTGCTGCATTTTGGGGGGTATGGAGTTAAAGAATGTACAGTTTTAATGCTTTTTAATTTTCTTGTGCTTAGATTATACTACATAATACACAAAACAGGATGGCTTTATAAGTTGAGCATGCTGTAAGCTTTGAGTGCACCGCTAACTGATGTTAGTGAATTAATTAATTTAGAGGGTAGTAATATGACAAATGGCATTAAGTAGGAACTCCAACAGGTTTTGATCTACAGGGGGCTCTCTCTACGCTATCTAATCAGAGGAGGAAGCTATCAGTTTTGAACATGGTAGGAGACGCGCATTATCAAGCAGTGATAAAGGAGCCTTCAGGCTCATGAAGTCATGGTGTAGTGATCCAAATTTTCCATTATATAATTATATATATTTTCCTCTTATACAGTCAACCAAATTTTTGATTAGCAAGTCACTTCTATCCCATAGCAGAATTAAAAATAGTAAATGAAGTATGGTAAACGTGAAGCCTTGTAATCCATCTGTGGGTTGCTGGTGTGCATGTTGCTCCCCTATCTTGCCCTCATGTGTGTTTCCTGAGCTCAACAGTGTGATGTGATCTTTATGTAGAGGAGTATGGAATTCACTAAAGTGGGTAAGACAAATAGACATTATCACTTCTCGGGATAGTTCTTGAGGCAACGTCAGACTAGAACAGTCTGTTTTGCTATATCAAACATAGCAAAGTAAAACAGATGATTACAGTACTGCTATCAAAATTCTACTAATAAAATACAAGTATATATGAATTGTGTTAAAATAACATTCTTCTGTGTTCTTGTGGGATATCTTCATGAAACTGGCAGCAATCAAGACATAGTCCTTGTATACCTAAGCCGATTGTAAGTATTTATTTGAAAGGTGTTGTATTGCAGTATGTCCTAGGAATGTAGTAATGTTCTCATGGAATTTTGATGAAGGTTATGCTATTGTTCTTCCAAATTCTCTATGTATCTATTTTTAGGAAATGCTAACAAAGTCAAGCTTAGCATCTTACCTGTTCTGTTCTGATTGAAATTTCTTAACTGAATTTAATCTTTTGCATTTCTAATAGAATCATGATGGTCATTAATAACTTTTTCAAAACTGTCGCCACACAGAGAGGTTAATTACCTTTGGTGAAAATGAGAAGAACAAGGTTGCCAGCAAAGCTGAATCTACAAAACACTGACAAGCCAGCTTTCTTAAAACTTCACAACTCCAGTATATATGTTTCTATAAAATTTTAATGTTAATAGGTCTGCTTTAGATAGTGATTTAAATGTAATACAACGAAGAATCTTTAGGACATGCATATCAGATACTCAGCAGAATGCAGGAGGCTACAATTTAATGACATGAACTGGATTCAAGGGCAGGTGAAGGTAAGTTTTATTTTCACCTTGCCTGACTTCATCTTCAAACAATGTTGGGTGAGGTCAAATGAAAAGGATTGTGGGCAGAGCTTTCTCAATGATTCATGCATTTTTTACACTGCAGAATCCAAACCACATCATGAATGCATTCCAAAGAATCATCTCTTATTAAGAACATATGAAGTTGCTTCTTTTTTTTTTTTCTTTTTTTTTTAAAAGAATTAGAAATTTTGCAAGTTGAACATAGCAAAATGGTGCTCACTCATGAAAGATGGCAGTTCTGAAGCAGCGTCGTCCTTATTAGTGACTGCAGCTGTACCCTACCAGGTTCTCCTCTTGCCTTCCCAAGAAGATGAACTGTTCAAAATATGCCTATCTTTTTGCAGCCTAGCAAAAGCTTTTCCTTATAGATAGGTGTAATGCCAATAGCAGAGGAACACAGAACTGGAAAGTATAATTTTGGCCAATAGTCCTTCTCACTCACAGAAACTATGTCTTCTATTCCAATTAATAACCAGAAAAATTCCATCAGTTGCAATTTATAGCCAACTTATCCAGTTTGTGTGCTGCTTCAGAATTTACCTCTTGTGATGTTTAGCAAACTCTTCCTAATCCACTGTGAAAATGTATTCAGAATCTGTTCTTAGTCGCTTGCTGACACAGCACTTCATTTAAATAATTGGGTTTCTTCTCTCTGATATATTTCTAGTCTCTTCATCACCCTGCATTTCCTTCTGTCTTCATCTTGACTTCTCTGTGATAGGTTTACAAGTTTTTCATCTATTTTACTCACATAATATTGGATCTCTTTTATTGTGGTTCTAGTAGCTCTACTCTTGCCAGTTTCAGCCATTATCCTTAGTTATTTTTTCTCTCTTATTCCTTTTTAATATGTTAATTATCCTGTTCTTCATTCTCCAGTCCTATGTATCATCCATTTTTTCTGCATTGTTTTCTATATCTAAACTTAGTCATCAGAGTTCCTCTATTTTCTGTGTCAACATCTTCAATGGAAATAAACAACAACACCCCAGCTGATCATTCAAAAAATCTGCTATTAATTTTTCTCTAGCTTTACACTCTTCTTAACATCAATAAGTGTTACCAGTTTCTTCTTCCTGGAGATGTTACTCATCATGTTGAATTCCTTTGTTAATCATTATCTTCTCGGATTGTAATGGGATCATGTATACGGTCTACATACGTATGTAAAGTCTGGGTAGCCAAAGGATTTCAGTCAACCCATTTCAGTCTAAAATTTACTAAACAACAATTCATTTAAAAAATATAATCTAATCTCATTTTTTTTTTTTAAAATCTGTATTTAGATGAAGCACATCTTTCAGACAACACTTTCCCTAATGTTAGAACCTCAGGGTTTATATTATTTTCAATCATGGGAGCTAGAGATCTGGGGTGAAGGTTTAACTTTATTGTAATTAATATAAGCATTTCCAGTAAAGTCAGTAGGAGCAGATTTTTACCCTTATTCTTAGCTTATTTCTGATGAAAACTGATTTTTTCATATTATATTTAGAACAAGGAGCTCAGTTATTTTAAATACCATATGCTAGGAAGCTCATGAAGGACAGATAGGATATAAGGTATTAGCATCATCGTGGATCTCCACTTTTTTCAGTTTTAAGTTTACTAATTTGAAGTACACCAGGCCAGCCTGCATCATTACATCATCTGGTCTGTTGTATTGTATATCACAGACCATTACATTTCAGATAACCTCCAGTGAGGCTGATAATCTGCATTTGAATAAGGATCATTGGTTAATATTTGTCTTCCAGGAAATAAAATCTTCACTAAAAGACAATAGAAGACAGAGAATCTATCACTTTCTTTGTTGCTTGCTACCAAAGTTAATAATCTCACTATTAAAGTAAATTGTGCTTTACTTCTAATTTGAATTTTTCTGACTTCAGCATCTAGGCATTAATTCTTGTTATGCCTTTCTGTTCTAAAGAGCCGTATAATACCTATATTCTTCCCCGTGAAAATCAGGAAATCACTTATTTTCTTTAGCCATTCTGTGTCTTCACTGTGCAATCATGCTGAATGCATAGCTGCCAAAATTAGATCAAAATAATGTACAAAACTGCATTTCTTTTTTTTTTTTTCAGTAGAGATTTGGTTTGCAGTGGATTTTCAAAATGCCTGTAACTATATTTTGCACCTTTTAAGTTGTATGTTAGCTTTTAATAGAACCATGATGAGAAAGACATACTCCAGTCTCTTTTTTCCCCAACAGTTTGATATGTTAACTCCTCATTCTGACATCCCAGTGTGATGTTTTGAGCTGTTCTTACAGATTTCTATAAATTTCCTTTATGAAGAGAGCAGCAGAATGATTTCTTGGTAAGAACATAACTTCATTTTGAAATTGAATATGGTGTATTATTAAGGCCTCTTGAGCCAGTAATGTTAGTGCCTTGACATACCAATATAAATGATGAATCAGAGAAGGAATGTACAAGGTCATTCAGCAGGTACTTACATAGGAATAAACTGTTGAAGATTTTTACCTGAAAATCTGATTATATTGATTAGAGGTAGGAAACGAAGTTTCTCAACATAACTTCTTCACAATACTGTAGAGGACAGATACACTGATCTGGAACAAAAAAGTTATCCCTAGCCGTCAACCACTATTCATGTACAACATTTGTTACCATTTTACTCAGTATGTTCCATTTTATGTGATTTTCATTTTTTTTATCTGTAAGGATCAGAAGTTGAAGAATCAAAATAAGCACGTAACACTTGTAAGAGACTTGCAAGACTCTTCTTCCATAGGAAGAAAAAGAAAAAAAATAATTTTGCAGTATAAGATGTTACTTGCCTGATATTTTTCTATGTAGTTATAAGTTCATCTGTATTGCCATATTAGTTCAGGCCCATAATGGGACTTCAGGCCCACCTGAGGGGTCAGACCTGAGGTCCATACCCTTTGCTTGTTGTCTTCCAGTTTGGCTTCTCAGCCAAAGTATTCTCTGTGCTAGAGAAAGACAGCTAGTTGTATTCACAGGAAAATTCATGTTCACACTCAGCAGCTACAGGTAGTTTGGCTAAACTAAGCTTCCCAGCTTGGACAACTTGAGGCTGAACTCAAGCATCTGTATTCCTGTTGTGGTTTAACCCCGGCTTGTTACTCAGCCCCACAGCCGCTCTCTCACTCCCTCCACAGTGAGATGGAGGAGGGATCAGAAGAGTAAAAGTGAGAAAATTTGTGGGTTGAGATAAAGACAGTTTAATAGGTAAAGCAAAAGCCGTGCACACAAGCAAAGCAAAACAAGGAATTCATTCGCCATGTCCCATGGGCAGGCAGGTGCTCAGCCATCCCCAGGAAAGCCGGGCTCCGTCACGTGCAACAGTTACTTGGGAAGACAAACACCATAATGTTGAATGTCCCCCCTCCTTCTATTTCCCCCACTTTATATACTCAGCATGATGCCATATGGTATGGAACACCCCTTTGGCTAGTTTGGGTCAGCTGTGCTGGCTGTGTCTCCTCCCAGTTTCCTGTACCCCCCTAACCCTCTCGCTTGCAGGGCTTGAGAAGCTGAAATGTGCTTGATTGAACATAAACATCGCTTAGCAACAACCAAAACCATCAGTGTGCAATCAACATTGATCTCACACCAAATCAAAAACTCAGCACTGTACCAGCCACTAACAAGATTAACTCTGTCCCAGCTGAAACCAGGACAATTCCTAAAGGCAGTAAAGACATAACTAAGAGACAAACGAAGAAACAGAACTGCTGAACTTTTGGGACTCGTCGATACTATCACATTGATAGAAATTGTCTGAACTTAGGGATATTGAAAGTTGAATATGTTTTACTGGGAAGCTTTAATACTCATTTAAGAGTTTACCTTAAAAAACACGCCAATTAATTCTGAAAGTCGGTTAGCTAAAACCTTTGCACACCAGAGCCTCAGATACTCTGTTTGCTCTAGATGTTGCAAGTCTGAAAACATGGGTAGAAATATTTGTCAGTTATGAATTATTCTTGTATAATAACTTCCACTTGAAAATTGTATTTACTTTTTTATTATTGGTTCAGCCAAAAAATTACTTGGAGGAAGAAGAAATTATAAAAACTGAGCCAAATTCTCTATTTGATAGTTGCTATATAGTTACATTGATTAAAAATTGGTGAAACAGAGTAGGCAAAGTTATCAATATGTTGTGGAGCTACTTAACAATTACTATTGCATATACTAAATCTTTAAGAGTACAAATCAGACATGCTACGCTGCTGACAAGGGTGTATACAGGTTTTCTCTATCAGTTGATATTTTTTCCAGTCAGCTTGCCCACACTCAATTCAAGCATTATTGCTTCAAGTCCAAGTCCTGTGGAAAGAATTTTTAAATTACGGGATATGAAGGCAGAGACTTCTTGCATGTGCTAACTTTCTCAGGATGTATCCTGACATTTTGTCACCAACTGCAGCATAAAAAAATGTTTTATCAAGAATTCTCAGTGTTTTTCAGGCTAAAGCATATGAGGGTTTTTTGGGTTTTTGTTTTTGTTTTTGTTTTTTAGGATCTTTCAAGTTGTTTTCTCTTCATGACTCCATTACTTGAGTGTGATGGCTGAATCAGTTGCTCACACTGAGAAGTCTTGCTGAAAAAATGTTTATTGCCTTAAATGATAGTACAGCAAGCAGTTATGTGAAAAGTCATCTTGATGTGGCATTCCAGGTCTCCCTGGACCTTAAACAAGCATTCTTTGGGTTTCATTAGCAAAAAGGTGATACAGCAACAAAGCAGTTGGGAAGGGATCTACCTTACAAGTCCAGCATCATTTTCTGAAGTTTAGAACTAGTGTAGTAGTCCCTTTGCTCTAGCTTGTACTCCTGGTACTGGAGCAAGGGCTTCTCATTATTTTGGATTTTTTTTCAGTTCCTCTCATTGTAGTGTCTTCCATCACTGTCACTGTTCTGTCTGCTGCCCTACTAACTGCACAGCTGGAGCTCTGATTAGAATGGAGAATTTTGTTCAAAGCCTTTGCATGAGATATGTTTTCACATTTTTAGCTTTAACACTTAAAATAAAAGCAAACATTACAGCTTGATTTACTGGGTCATACTGCAGGAGAGACAAGGAAATTAAAATATTCAGAGCTAGTATTTCACATTACGATATAAAATGACAAAAATATTTAATCTACCCATCAAATATGGGTAGATTAAACATGCCTCAACAACACAGAATATGGCTGATTGACCTCAAAATACTTTTGAAAACTAAGAACAATCGGCAGTAGGATACACCACATCTAAAATCTGATGAATGCACATGTACTACCAGAAAAGTAAACTTAGAATGATTGCGGCAGCTGTTTTGAGACCAGGGCTACATTAAGAGGCATTCAAATTTGACAAAATGGAGAATGTAGATGTACAGAAGAACTGGAAAATTTCACTAAATATTTTTTAATAACAGAATACTTACCAACAAGCCTCATTAATCAATGTTAACGTAGTGTCCCACAAAAAGAATGGTCAATATGTTCAAATGTTGCAGTGTAGTTACCTTTGCACATTGCAAACCTGCCCACTTTTCATTCAGTAGTCAAGCAGAGTCAAACACTAGATGTGCTCAGAAGCACAACATTTTTCTTTGATATTGGGCTTCAGCATGAATGCTGCTGCTCTGCAGATTTCTGTATTCAAAACTGTTTGTAGTTCTGTGTTGTTTGCTTTTATAATACTGCCTCTCCCTTTTAGACCTCTTCATTGCTTTGAACTTTTCTTTGCAGTTTTCATTTCCTGAATGATATTTCAGCTTATCCATCACTCATTTTCAATGAAGTATTCTAGCCCAGTTAAAAGTAATACAAGTTTAGACCTGAAAAAAAGAAGTTAAAAAAAAATATTTTGTCTCAGCAATCACCGACTACAAGATGTCAAAACAAATTCTAAAGTACAGTAAATGTTGTTCTGCAGTACAGAGTTTAGAAATCATAGAGTGGTCACACTTCAATGACACTGGTGTCACAAGCTATAGGTGTTTTTTCTCAGATTAGCTGAAAGGGGATCAACCTTATATCCCTAACAAACATGTTCTAAATTATAGTATTCCATTAAATAGACTTTTTTTCTTTTTCTTTTTTTTTTTTTTTTCCTATAAAGAAAATGCCATATAAAATAGTTGCCATACTATTTTCTCACCATCTGGAATTTTAGCAAAGTTATGCTAATCCACTGCTATGAGAGTTGCCTGTAACAAATACAATTCATACCTATGTGCTCACGCAGAACTCAGTGTAAGCATTGCTTAGAAATAACAAAACCATCTTTTTATTACCAACACTGTTTCCAGCACAAATCCAAAACATAGCCCCATACAAGCTACTATGAAGAAAGTTAGCTCTATCCCAGCCAAAACTAGCACATTGTCCCCCCCTTTTTCCATACCATTTACGTCATGCTCAGGTACCACGCTATCCAATACAACCTGATTAACCATCCCCCTCTTCCCATTATTTAACATGATACACAGATATCAATCCCTTAGTCTACAGACTGGCCTTGTAAAATGTCTGTAAAATGCCCACAAATCTCCACAAAATGTCCACTGAGTTCATTTGGTCCATGACTTTGGGGTCCATCTGTTACGGTGGTCACTCAGGACAGGACAGGTGGTGTGTTCTATAGAGTTACTGGGCACCGAAGCCATCTCAGGTCAGGTCACTGCTGTGCTTGCACTGCTTCTTGTAAGTCTTCTCCTGCATTGGGTCAGGTGGTTCCTGGGATAGGAATTCCCACAACATGCAACTCAAACCATAGGTTACAACAATTTAAAGGTGTATCCATCACAATCTCCACCCCTGGGACCTTTGGGCCAGACGATAGGGTTTAACATTGCAATGAACTCCTCCCCTTCCCCCTGCTCCAGCTTGGGCTCATCCACAGACTGCAGTCCCCCAGGGTTGTGCCTGCTCCAACTGGAGCCTTATCGACGAGCCACAGGCTCTTCAGGGGCATACCTCCTGCAGCATAGACTTTCCCACAGCCATAGTCGCTTTGAGGTACACCTGTTCTAGAGTGGCCTTATCCATAGGCCAGTGCCTTCAGAGAAATACTTGATCCAGCATAGCCTTGCCCACAAGCACAGCTTCTTCAGAAGCAAACGTGCTCCAGCATGGCCTTTACCCATGGCTGCAGTCCCTCCAGGGGTGTACCTGCTCTGTCATGGGCTTATCCCTGGTCACATCCTTTGAGGTCCTCCAGCATGACTTCATGCACAGCCACTGATCCTTCAAGGTGTACCTGCTACAGCATGGACTTACCTTCAGCCACAGGAACTTCGAGGTGCACCTTCTCCAGAGTGGACTTATCTGTGGACCACAGTTCCTTCAGAGGTACACCTGCTGCTGCACAGATATAATTATGCACACAGATGCTTTGAGATATATCTACTCTGGTGTGGGTTTATTCACAGACACAGACCCTTAGGGGTGTCCTGCTCCCACATGCACAGGTCACAGTCCCTTGGACCTGAGCTCACACTGGAGTTCCAGCCTGTGCAGTACAGCAGCATGGAAACAGCAGTTTTCTGCCAGCCCTGGTGCATCGTCATTGTTGTTATCAAAATGTTCCATGGCACAGCAGAGTAAAGATGGTAAACAGTACAGCAAGCAGGGTAAGGAGAAAGCAGCCACTAACGAGCACTAGACTCTAATACACAGTATGGCAAGCAAGCCCCGCGGCAGATACAGGAGCCTGCCAATTAATAGCTTAACAGCAATTAACAGCTATAAATTTAATCTAACACATTCCAGTCAAGCCTGTTGTTACCTAGAACCCTTTGAACCCTACATTGGGCACCAAAAAACTGTTGCAGTTTAACCCCCGCCAGCAACTAAAGCGCCACATAATCACTCACTCACACCCCCCCTGCCCCCAGCAGGACAGGGGAAAGAATTGGAAGGGTAAAAGTGAGAAAATTCATGGGTTAAGTTAAAGACAGTTGAATAGGCAAAGCAAAATCTGCACACACAATGAAAGCAAAACAAGGAATTCATTCACCACGTCCCATGGGCAGGCAGGTGTTCAGCCATCCCCAGGAAAGCCAGGCTCCTTGTAATGGTGACTTGTGAAGACAAACACCATAATGCTGAATGTCCCCCCCCCTTCCTTCTCCTTCCCCCGGGTTTATCTGCTGAGCACGAGGCCATACGGTGTGGATTATCCCTTGGGTCAGCTGGGGCCATCTGTCCTGGCTGTGCCCCCCTCCCAGCTCCTTGTGCCCCCCCAGCCCCCTTGCTGGTGGGGTGGGTAAGAGGCAGAAAAGGCTTTGACCCTGTTTAAGTGCTGCTCAGCTGTAACAAAACCATCTCTGTATTACTGACAGTTTCCGGTACAAATCTAAAACACAACCCCATACTAGTTACTGTGAAGAAAATTAACTATCCCAGCCCAAACCAGCACGCACACCTAGACTCTAAAGAATGCTCCAAATACCGTGAGTTTTGTGAGTAGGTGTTCACAAGGAACCTGCAAATCAAAAGCAGTCAGAGTAAGCTGATTTTTTAAATCTCTATTTTTAACCCATCATACTAAATTTACTTAGGCTGAAATCACAGCGATCTTTCTATGATGAGTTTGTTTCACTATAAACCACTGAACATTTCCTTTAAAAGTGAGTGGGGTTTTTTTTCAGTAGATGTGCTGCATGATTTATGTCTTAATTTGGAAATCTTTTGTGAATTAGAAGAATGTAAACCCAAATGTATTCCTTTTTATTTATTTTTTTCATAATATGACTGTTGTCTATTTCTGTTAGAATTCTATGGAATATTGCAAGTTCTTATGCAGTCCATGATACAGTTAGGATAATGCAGTTGTCTTTTTTTTTTTTTTAATTTTGCTTTTTTTTTACCTGTCTTATAAATCTGTAACAGATTTTAAGTGTATTCTTCCCTTTGAAGATACCGGAGTAGAAAAGCAAAATATGACCCTAGTACAGTTCTCCTGTGTGACAATATAGAGAAAAAGTGACAATGAGAAGCGAACATATGGCAAGGTTCTTTCTTTAGAAATCTTTTTCTCTTATTTATTGTCTATTGAAAGATTTCTGAAAGAAAACTGATACCTGAACCACAAGGATTTTCTAGGATCTTTACACAGGTAAAGGAATATATGCAGAATTTGTGTGTGATTTTGACACAGCTTTGGCCTTTTTAGGTTTGGGTTCAAGTTCTTAACAATGTAGGTTCAGCAAAGCCACTGTGAACCTGGCATCATTGTTAATAATCTGGAAGATTATTCTAGACTGATATATAAGGTCTTTCAAACAGCTATGCCTCCAGTCTGTACCTGGAAAGCTTATCTTATTTTCTAGAGTAGAACTCTGTGTTCTAACAAAGTGAACTGACTTTCTGTAAACAGCAGATATCTTAATCTAGAAAAGTCGGTATTTCAATTAAGAGTTGAAGATGTAAAAGGTAACATAAAAGTAACACACTTTATCTATTCATTATGTTATTTAGCAGGAGTACCAAGTACTGTCTATTGCTTTAAAATTATAAAATGTAGAACTAATAAAACAAATATTATAAAGAATGTGAAAATATAAAAGAAATTCCAAAATAAAGTACTGTCCAGAACAAACAACTACTTGAACTTTTATTGAAAAGTTCAATTTTGTCCATGCTGGCATCTCAAATTTCATCTCAGTTGGTGTAATCTCACATACACTAACTAACAGTGTGACTGAAACAACCCTTTCCAATGAAAAGCATTCTGACAAATAGTTTTCAGCAACTCTAATGATTTTTGTCACCATTTTTCTCCTACAATCTGTTATACTCACTTGTAGTTTTGTATTTAAATTGGACCATATTTTCATTGTAGAAACCTGTCTACCAATCTGTACAAAGCAGTTCTGAGGTTCCTTTCTAACTGGAATCCATGGCAAGGCTGTGTCCTACTGATATTGATAATATTAACTTTACACAACTCACATGTAGTTCATAGGGTTTTATACCTACAGTCTGTAAGATTATGATTGAAATGCTACTATTATTTTAACAAAGGCTGAAATTAAAGAACACTACTCACTAGAAAAAGCCGACTTGTTCCAAGTGCCAGTGTCTCTCATTCAACCCTGGAATTTTCTCTCTGCCGGAGAATTTGCATGATAAAAGCAAGTGATGAATGGACATGGGACTGAAATGTTTGGGAGAGGAGCCTGTGACAGTTCCTTTGAAGCTTTAAGAGTTTATAATGTAAATAAGTATTTAAGGGATTATCAACATTCACTTATTTTACCCTGAAGGCTTTCTGTAAGGTCAACTTTTAAACAGTTGAAGTATGCAGAAAGAATTGTAAAATAAATGTGTGAACATGTTCAAAGACTTTAGAGAGTCTGTGTTGCAGAATATTTTTGACTTTTAATATGCTATAGTAATATATACCAAATTAGTGTGTGCAATTAGTCACCATCAGAGATGTGTGTGTGTATGTGTGTATAAAATAGGCCCTGGGATTTCGGGATTATAAGGAATCCTGAACATTTTTTTATATAAAGTCATTTTAGTTTCAGAATACCACAAAAGGACAGACAAGACTAAGAAAAAGATCTTTCAAATGAACTTTACAAACAAACAGGACACTATTTTATTATGGGCCTCAGGAAAAAGGTAACTTACTGCTCAAAGCACAGCCAACAGGTCAGTGAATGAACTAGCATGTTGACTTCAATGCAAATAAAATTGTTAAACTAATACTGAAATGAAGACTACTTCACACAGCTAATATCTAAAGCATGTCTGAATATGAGTCTACTTCTTTAGTATCCAAATGCATTTTAGATGTCTTGAAGCACATATTGTTAAAGTCACAAGCTTAGGCAAATGACCAGTGGAATTCTAATTTCCACTTGAGTTATTAATATTACGATATAATGGCCTCACTACGTATAATAGCTCTGTGAGACTTACTGATATTTTTATTTGTTGTGCATATTATTAAGATGTTGAAAAAAGCCTCTTGTTTTTTCTCATCCAAATAAAAATAAATTATGTGAAAATCTTAGCATTATCTTTTAGGTAGAAATGAATGATACCCATGGGGTTTATTTGGCATACACCCATGTTGACCTGAATTTTTATTTCACAGCAACTAAGTACAGCTATTCAAAATATTTGTGAAGGTGTACTGGATTCCAGCTCTTTCTGTAATAATCCATCACTCAATTTTCCTGAATGGTGATGCAACCATTTCTTATTTTAACTATTATAACTTCAATCAGAATTTTGACTATTTGACAAGTGTGGACGTTGACCCTAACTAATGAATTTGGTAATATTATGTCCGTTCATATATTACTGAATTACTCATATGGTATGCTGAAGCTACAGAAAGCTGTCAAAAGGTGCTTGTCATCCCTAATCATCATTTGTTATTTCCCTTAGAAATTTAATTCAATTACACCTGTCAAAAATAAATCAAGAATAACTTCTGCAAAATGAATATTCCTTTGTTTCACTCACTGTGCCTTGAGGAATCTTTATCTCCCTTTTGTCTATATTTCAACAATTTACTTCATAAGGAGGAAATGACAAAGGGCATAGCAGGAAAGGGAAAGAAAAATTGTTGGTTAGCACTCTTTCTTGAGATAAGTTAGTTCAAAAAGCTGAATTATTCATACACCAATAAAGTCGCACCTAGGGAAGTGCAAAGTTGCTTATCACAAGGATAAAGAAGGAAATAATTCGATCTGTTTACTAACATGTATAATGCAGCCGTTCACTTAATTCTGCAAACATTTTCTTATCAAATTGCTTCTTAGAAAGTGAGAAATAAATTGCTTGACTGTATTTATACATTGCTTATATAGCAATTTTCCTTTAGTATTTGTCAAACATTCCAAATAGCCATAAATGCACTCTATCTGTCTTGGTTATGTAGGGAAACAACAGCACCACAGTAATGCCAAAGTTATACGATTCCTCAGAATTTTTAAATAATAAGGTTATAAGTGCAAGTTCACATTTTTGTGCTAATCTGCTGGGTAGTCTCATCCAATTAAAATGCATACATGGAGATATGAAGAAAATTCTAAATTTGAAATGCCAAAATTATAATATGAAAAAAAAAAATCCTATTGACATATAATAGGAAAGGACAGTTTTCATTATCTAAAAAAGTAACTTCTCCAGGAAGCTGAAATTAGAAATTAATCTTGCACTGCTGCTTCTAAGACTCTGCTACATTACTTGTGAACTTTTATTTGAAAAAATGCAAGTATATAAATAACTTTTACAAGTATACATCAATTAAGCGAAAAATCCACAGTGAAGATGCACAGTTTTATTCCACTGAAAACCTGGGGGTTTTTTGGGTACTAGGAAAATGTGCTGATCACAGCAGTGGAAACACCACCTTGAGTTCAAAGGGCAGAATATTATTCATGTATGTTACTAAGAGCCATTCATTCAAGGAGTTGATAATTGCATAGAAAATGTTACAATGGCTCCATAAAAATATTTATATATAAATTTATACCAATACAAATTTAAACTAAGAAAAAACTAGTGTTCTTTCTGTTTCAAAAGTGCTTGAAATGCTTTTAAATGGAGGAAAAACAGCAGAAAAAGAAGAATCTCTCCCCTTTCTGGCTAGATGATTAAGAGTGTCTTCACAGTTTTCATTACTCTACAGTTAAGAACACATATGTCCAAAGAAATTCTGAGGAAAAGACAGCTTAGAGCATCTCAGATGGCACTGGGCACCTGTCTTCAGGCAATTTAAACAAACATTTGTTGCTTATGGTAGCCGAAACCTCTCTACGCTTCCCTGACTGTGTTTTCTAGGGGCTTGACTGAGTTGCCCCCACCTAGCTGGATCATACCATTTGAGAAATGTTGAGACATCATGGGTCTCCTGTAAATACAATACCAGACCTGTGCGGATGTCATGGATACGCTCAAGACTCTTAGAGGGCACTGATGTTAGCCTGTTGGGCCATTTTGGGTGGTACACAGCTATATATTTAGCACAGAGGTAAGAAGCTACATGTATGGACCTAAATATACTGTCTTAATCAGGAACTGAATCCTGATTATCTGATAACTGAACATAAATATATATTATATATTATATTAAATATTATATTTTTATATATAAATACATGTATGTTTGCATATATAAAATACATAAATATAAACATTTTTCATGGCATTAAAGATAGAAACCTGATTTTATAAACTTTGCAAGTAAAGTTATAAACATGAAAGTTAAAGTTCATCCTTGAGCCAGCTTCGTATTACTGAAGGGGACAAACTGACTAAGCAGAAAGAAGAGAATATTTCAGAAGTACTCTGTTACAACTCAGAAGCAAAATTCTTAAATGAATTTAGTCAATTAATTTGGGAACTGATGATTAACTGACATAGATCATCAAATTGCTCTGGTGAAGAGGGTGACTGGCTCTGTAACTGCTAATTTATAGCACTTGGGGGAAAACCTCATCTTATGAAATGGGAATTCAGTGTAGCTTTCAAATACTGGGGATAGCTCAAAGATCAAACTAAAATATTCATTGAAACTGGAAAAATTATAAATGACAACTTCCTTAGTTGAAAATTATTAGATTTGACACAAGAAAAACACATTAGATCTTATCTTCATATGATAATAGAGTCACAGAACGGTTGAGGTTGGAAGGAACCTCTGGAGGTCATCTTGTCCAACACCATCGCTTAGGCAGGGCCACCTAGAGCTGGTTGCTCAGAACCATGTCCAGATGTGTTTTTAATATCTCCAGTGATGCAGACTCCACAACATTTCTGGGCAATCTCGTGCCAGTGCTCCATCACCCTCTCAGTAAAAAAGAGTTTCCTGATGGCCAGAGGGAACACTGTGTTTCATTTTGTGCCCATTGCCTCTGATCCTGTCACTGGGCACCTCTGAAAAGGTCCTGGCTTTGTCCTCTTTGCACCCTCCCTTCAGGTATTTATATACATTGATGACATCCCCTCCGAGCCTTTTCTCAACAGTCCCAGCTCTCTCAGCCTTTCCTCACAGGAGAGATTCCCCAGCCCCTTAATCATCTTTGTGGCCCTTCCCTGGACTGTCTCCAGTATGTCCCTGCCTCTCTTGTACTGGGAAGCCCAGAACTGTACACATTACTCCAGGTGTGTCCTCCCCAGTGCTGAGCAGAGGGGAAGGATCACCTCCCTTGACCTGCTGGCAACACTCCTCCTAATGCTGGATCCCAGCACGTAGCGTTAGCCATGTTTGCTGCAACGGCACATTTCTGTCTCAGGTTAACAAACAGAAAGTGGTGAAATTGATCACAAAGTACAAATAATGACATGTAAAGTTTAGTGGACACTGTGCAATTGATTATTTTCCTATTAAGCAGGAACAATGTGCAATCTGACAGTACTTCTATATCTGTACTTTAAAAACACCTGAAGAACTGAAGGCAATGACCTGAGTGTAGTGGGTAAGATATATTTCACAGAAATATAAAAATAATAATGCAGTTCTTGAAAATATTTTGGCACGTTGTTATGGTTTAACTGCAGCCAGCAACTAAGTACCACACAGCTGCTTACTCACTCCCCCTCCACCACACAGTGGGATGGGGAGAAGAATCGGGCAAAGGTAAAACTTGTGGGTTGAGACAAAAACAGTTTAATAACTGAAATGAAGTAAAACATTATAGTAACAACAACAGTAGTAAAGATGATGATGATGATAATAATAAACAATGACGATGATCAAAATGAAAAGGAGAGAGCTAGAGGAAAGAAATCCAAGAAAAACAAGTGATGCACAATACAGTTGCTTACCACCCGCTGACTGATGCCCAGCCAGTCCCGAGCAGTGAATGGCACCTCCCAGCCAGCTCCTCCCACTCGATATACTGAGCATGGTATTCTATGGCAGGGAACATCCCTTTGGCTAGCTCAGTTCAGCTGTCTTGGTTACGTCCCTTGCAGCTTCACACAAGCTGCACAAGTTTCAGGTTTCTCGTGGTCTCCCAGTGAGCAGTGGCACAAGAAGCTATCAGGAACAAGAGAAATCCTAGGAGCAAATTTTATCCACTAATGATCAAATTTACATATTTCTGTTCCTTATTTAAGAAAATATCAGGTGGTATATTTAGGTTATTTGAAAACCAGGGATTTTTTTTTCCCTCTTTGAAAATGGGATTAATGTTGCACAGCATGTGCTAAAGTTTGGTATTTTTTAATCAAAGGTTCAAATTTGTTTTCAAACAGATTTGTTACAAAATATCTGACCAATGAGGATTCTGCACTGTTAACATTGATTTTCTGTAAGTCTTGGAACACTGGGGCAGTTCTCCAGAGACTGAAAGAAAGATGATGCTGTGATAATATTCAAGAAGGGTGAGTTGAATGACCTGGATGGTGTTAGGCTTGTCAGTCTGACATTGATCTTAGGCAAAGTAATGGAAAGAGGCTGATAGAACACTTGATTAATAAAGAAGTAAAGGAGGTAAATATAATTGATGCCAATCAAAATGGGCTTATGAAAATAAATCTCATTAAACTGACTTGATAACTTTTTCAACAACACTAGTAGTTTGGTTGATAATTAAAATGGAATTGATGAAATACACCCGTTACATCACAAACCTTTGTCTTCATATTGTACCACGCTTTGTCTAATAAAGAAGGAAGAAACAAAATCGGTGTCACACACAGTAAATAGATGAAAAGCTGTCTAAGTGGAAGGTTTCAAAATTAACTGAGTCAGAAGAAATCATGTAGCAGACAAGTTTCTCGCGGGACGCTGTTGATTTGATATTTTTTTGCATTTTACTGCTCTCTATTATCTATGTTTGGTAGGAAAGCATTACTCTTAATCGAGGATGCTGATAGAAGAATAACTGAAATAATTGAATAAAACAGCTTCCTGATATTATAAACTCTGACCCTTTTTAAATAAACTTGGGTCAACCTAATGAAAAATGTTTAGTACAGCTAAGTATATAGTCATAGGCTGTACTTGCAGCAGGGTGAACACTATCTTGTGGAGCAGTGGGCTAAGAAAGACTTGGAGTAAGTTGGATAATTAATTGAGAATAAACTTTCACTGTGATGCTGTAACTCATATAAATAATACAATCTCTGGATACATAAATAGAAGGATTGTGATCTAAAATGTTTGGAAAATCGCCATACATTCTTAGCTCAGTTCTTAGACTGGTGTAATTTTAAGTCAGTAACAGCTAGTTTTGGAGTTCACATCAGACATGGCTTAAATGGAACAGGCTAAAAGGAGTGCAGCAGAAATAGGGAAAAGATTGGAGAACTTTTCTGACATGGAAATAGTCTAAGAATCTTCCCTCAAAAATTAAGATATAACTTATGTTGTTAGTTACTAAGATTTATAATTGAAAGGGACAGATGATTTGGCAAGAGACGTTTCTTGAGTCTTTCAGAAAAAACCCATAACAATAACACCTGATGGTTTGTAGTTGCAGCTAAATATATTAAAATTATAAATAAGATATTTTTAAGAGTAGCATGAAACACATTTTGAACAGGTGAACAGCATTTGCTGTTCTTAAATTCCTAAATGCAGATTGGTTCCTCCATGCTGCTCTAACTCAAGGAGGAATTAATTTGAAGTCTCACATTACACAAAAAAATATGCTGGATGATTGAATAGCCTTTTCTGGCTGCAGTCCATGAATCTATAGCAACAGGGAGAGCTGACTCCTTTGCTCTACTTGCCAATAAACTGAATTAAGTCTGACCTGTATAGAAAATGTTCACTAGCAGAATAATAATTGGATGGTATATAATTTTTTATTAAATAATTATACTGATAAAATCTCTACTGTAAATTCACCTATACAGAAGGCAGCTTAGTCTGGTTTTAGACCAAAGAAAACTACTGTTTTACACTGGAATTACTGGAATTTAATTTAGAGACTTTAAGCAAGCTTGAAGTAAAAGAACATTCACATTTATGTTGTGCTTAAAATTTATAATAAATGATGGACTGACTTAAACTTGATGAGAGATCTTGACAAAGGTAATGTTTTGACCAAGCTGAGAAATATGTTTTCAGCAGCTCTATCAGTAAACATGCCAGGTTGTTGCTTATGCTCATACTACACTCTGTATCAGCACAGGAAAAATTCTTCATTGATATAAAATGCATTTCTTAATGTATTGAGTTTGTATGGCAAGGTTTTTGCAGCAGGGGGCTACAGGGGTGGCTTCTGTGAGAAGCTGCTAGAAGCTTCCCCTGTGTCCAACAGAGCCAATGCCAGCTGGCTCCAAGATGGAACTGCAGTTGGCCAAGGCTGAGCCCATTAATGATGGTGGTAGTTCCTCTGGTAGAACATATTTGAGATGGGAAAAAGACCTGTTGTGCAACAACAGCAACGGACAAAGGAGTGAGAATATGAGAAAGCAACAACTCTGCAGTGTCAGTGAAGAAGGCGGGGCAGGAGGTGCTCCAGAAGCTAGAGCAGAGATTCCCCCACAGCCTGTGGTGAAGACCATGGTGAGGCAGGTTTCCCCCTGCAGCCCATGGAGGCTGATGGTGCAGCAGACATCTACCGGTTGTTTGTGGAGGACCCCACGCCAGAGCAGACGGGTGGCCAAAGGAGGCTGTGAACCCATGGAGAGCCCACATCAGAGCAGGTTTGCCGGCTGAACCCCATGTGGGACCCATGCTGGAGCAGTCTGTTCCTGATGGATTGCCCCCATGGAAAGGACTCATCATTGAGCAGTTTGTGAAGAACTGCAGCCCATGAGAAGGACTCACATTGGAGTAGTTCATGGAGGATTGTCTCCTGTGGGAGGGACCCCACGCCGGGGCAGAGGAAACGTGTGAGGAAGAAAGAGCAGCAGAGACAATGTGATGAACTTACCAACCCCCCCATTTCCCCCTGTCCCCCTGTACCGCTTGGAGGGAGGAGACAGAGAAATTGGGAAGAAGGGAGGGGGGGGGGGGAGAAGGTGTTTTAAGATTTGGTTTTATTCCTCATTACCCAACTCTGATTCGATTTGTAATAATTTTAATTAATTTCCCTAAGTTGAGTCTGTTTTGCCTGTGATGGTAATTCATGAGTAATCTCCCTGTCCTTATATTGACCCACAAGCCTTTCATCATGGTTTTCTCCCCCCTGTCTAGCTGAGTAGGAGGAGTCATTGAGTGTCTTACTGGGTTCCTGGCGTCCAGACAAGGTCAACCCACTATGGTCCATTTTGGCACCCAACACGGGCACTATGAGGTCTGCTATGGGAAAATTAGTTCCATCTCAGCCAGAACGAATACAGTTCTTTAGATGATGTTTCTGATTTCCTTACATAAGAATAAGGATTATAAGATAGATCTGGTCCCAACCTCAAATGGCATGACCACTGTCAGGTCAAAATGGAAAACAAGCAGATCAAGTAGTTGGTATTGCAGCCAAAGCAAAGGCCTGTAAAACCTGCTAATTAAAACTGCAAGAGTCAGGATAAAATTAATTATGGCTTGCCTTGAATGCAAATATAAACCTACCAAAATACTGTAACCAGAAGCAGTATATAAAACTTTTGTGACACTCTTGTGGTATGTCAGACACAGTATGTAAGCATTGTATCTAAGTACGGGAGCAATGTGACCAGCAAAGGTGCAAGCAAAACTATGTGCGTTTGCATGTAGGAACCATCCAAGTGACAGAAATTACAGTCCCAAGATAAAGAACAATTAACAAGATAAACACAGTGGATTGCAGGTAAGTAGAGCACCCTGCTTAACGTAGTGTACCAGAAGCATGACCATCAAAATCAAAACCAAGGTAAAGAGCATCTGGAGCAGCATCTGAGATCCCATTAGGGTGGAGGTAGCAAGAGGCATAAAAAGTCAATGATGAACTTGAAAAAGAAGGCAAGCTTGCTTTGGTTCTCATTTCTCTCATCAAACAGCTCTTAGTTTGATCACCTATGGAATCACTACAGACCACATCCATCATGTAGTAACCATGCAGCATCAGCTTCAAGGTATTGTATGCTCACAGCTAGTTCAGGGTATGATTTTTAGTGACAATCAGTTTGCATATATGCAATTATAATGATTAAATATATAGAAGAAGTAACCATCAGCATGAAGGGTTTTGTTAATGAACGAATTTAGTAAATTTTGATTTTAAAGTTTAAAAATTTACATAATCTGTCATCCTCTTAAATATTCCCATCACAGTAACCTCAAATTACCTGATACACACAAGTGTGTGCACACACACACACACACAAACATATATGTATAAATAAATATGTATATAGATACATTCAGTTTAAAAGTATTCCTCCCACACACTGCTGTGTGAATACTTTCAGCAGGAAAGCATGCTCAGACACCAAATACAAGGCTCCTGCAGGGTTAAACAGCTGCTCTGGTTTGCTCCGGAGCTGGGAAAATCGACTATTTATTGAAAATAAGTACGTTATTTAAGGCTACTTTCCTTCTCTTGTGTTCATTTTCATTTGCACTTACTGCTCTTTTTGACCAACAAAAACAGAATAAGAAGTCAGGAATGCTCTTTTCAATGCATTATGAATACCTTCAAGAGAAATGTTTGTTATTCTCTGGTAAAAAGAGGTGTTTTATTTTGAGTGTAGATCTAATAAAACTACCATTGTCCACCCATGTCTTCTATTATTAGCTTTTAATTACAAGATATGAGGGGAAAAAGGAAGGGAAATTAGTCTGAAGCCATATGTACAAGTTATTTGACATTTTTAATTTTCAATTCCTGTAACCAGTGATCCTCAACCAGCTTTATGTTGTCCCTGAAAAGTCACCAGAATTTAGTAGGAGGTTATAATGCAATTAATGATGCCTTTTTTAATGATGCCAGTGTCCATATTTTATGTATTACTTGTCCAATTTAAAAGATCAGAGCAAAAGTCCTATCAGCACATGCATCACCTAAAAGTGAGGCCCATTTGAGTCTGGAGTAAACTATCACTAAGTAGCAGGGGTCCAGATATGGGAAAGTAACACAGCATGCTAATGTTAAAGAATAACTTTTATTAATTAAGTTATTTTAATTAAATTAGTTAATGTTAAAGAATAAAGAATAAAGACTTTTGCCAAGTCTTGCTTACAAGTAGCAGACTTAAAGGTGAGAATCTGAGATGGGGTTTACCATAAACCGTAATTTAACAATTTGTCATAGATAAACTCAATGTCAGTTCTCATTCAAGGCTCTAACCACACAGGTAAAGCAAACACTGAGACAACAGCTTTTCACTTAAGCTTTTTTAAGTTAACAAATTATGTATCCCATGTGTTATCAAGAAGACATCCCACAAGCACAACAGGGATAGTAGGATGTGAGAAAAAGCTTTGTCCTTTGTATATAAAACTAGCTGTGAAAATGCTTGTCCATGACTCTGATAGAAGTTGTAAAATGAGCAAGTAATAAAATTATGTATATAGTATACCCTTAGAACAGTATCTGCATCATGAAATGCAGTCTGCATATACATGCACGCACACACACACATATATATATACATACATGTATAGAAGAGCATGGATTGAGAAATTCTCATTTGTATTTCTTAATCCAGGAATGAAGAACAGTTAAGAAATAATGATCTGGCTTTGAGATGAGAAGGAAAACAAATCTGTAACACATTAGCACTCTGGGTAATACACAAAAATGGTCACAGTAATTTCCTTTCAAATATATTTTCAAAGAAAATTAGGAAAGAAGCATTTTAGCACTCAAGCAAAGAAGGAAACATTGACAAGAGATACATAATTCAGGTTTATACCTAGCAGCAAAAGTTCGAGAGACAGAAAAGGTGTTAGATATGCTTCTCTATTAGACATTTCATATTACTTATTCCAAGCATACAGGGTGATGTGAATGCTATTCTGAGATATTTATCTTTGGCCATTCATCAAATAGAGAGTTCAAACATCCACTCTAATATGCTGAATCACACTTGCAGAACAGATTATAATGCAAGTTAACTGCCTGCACTGGTCTAATAGTTTTTGTTAATGAACAATATGGTTGTGTTTGGGGTTTTTTTTGTTTGTTTGGATTTTTTTATAATGAAATATTTTGGGGGGGGGGGGGGTTGACAATTTAGATAAAATATATGATTTTGATTCAAAACTGGTCCTAACTTTAATAAAAAAATACACCAGGAAAAAATCTTCTGACTGGAATCCCGAAGCCTAAGAAATACTTTTACACTTACCACTTTAGAAATCAGACAGTGGTGCTCATGTTACTTCCGCAGAAAGCTGGTAGACCCATGAAGAATGGTAATATATTGCTCTTTAAGTCAACACATACATATAAAATAAAAATTTTCACTGTAACTAAGGGTCTGGAAACCAAAGCAATTCACTGGTAGGTAGATCTTTCTTAGTCTTTTGCTCTATCCAGAAGACTCAAAGGCACTAATTACTGAAATGATTGACGGTTCATTTTCTCAGACTACATATAGCTACAGGTGGAGACAGGCAGACGGGCCAGAAAGAAAAGAAATAACATCCTGGAAAAACAAAACTGTCTCCCTAGGCAACTCCTCCAACCTGAATGGTTTTTGTTCACATCATCATTTCCCTGGCCCTCAAGCTCCAGAGCCACGATACCTGGGATGGTGAGAGGCCAGGGGGTGATTCACCTGCTGCCCCAAGCAGGAACCTGTTTCCTTTCCTCCCCATCTCACCATCTGCCTGATAGGAGCAGGAGGGAGAGCCTCCGCTTCTTGTGAGGTGTCCATGAGGTGCATTTGTTTCAGTGACAGTAGTGAGCAGCTCCACCACTCTATCTCCCTCTCACACCATCTGATAGTCCTTAACCTTTCAGCTTCCCCTTTCAGCTCTGCCACCAGGCTGAGAAGATCACCCACCTGGTTGCACCTCACACAGGTGTTCTCTCTGCTGTCCGACAGCACTGACAGGCTCAGGCAGACCCTGCAGCCTGTGGCCTGGACGGCTGTATATTTACATGGGAGCTCTGTCTGGGTTGCCACAATGTCTTCTGGTGCTGGTTACTATAGCTAGGTTTCTTCTGGGGAGGCGATAAGCACTACTGGAGCTGGCCTTTTTGAGCTGTTAGGGAGGTGACGCCCTCCCTACGCGCCCTCCCTGCGCTAAGTGCCTTGCAGGGCCCAGGCTGATGGGCTAGGCCCTGTCTGCCCGCTGTAGCCGCTGCACTCCTGGTCACTTGCACTCCCTGGGGGCTGTGTGAAGGGTTCGGTCACCTGCACTCCTGGCCCTGCCAACGCTGTCAGAACTGCCACTCGTCAGGGTCTCAACGCTAACCACTCCAGGGCCGGTGGGCTGGGGCACCCTCTCTCTCTCTCTGCCCTCACTTGGTTTCTCGCCACATTCCCTCAGTGTGACTCTCTGCTCTGGAGTAGCACACCTCGGAGACTATTCTTTAGGTTTTAACAGTTTCCATCCTCACACACATATTTCTCTCTTGATAACAGTAATGGGGGCAGCCGTATAAACAAAATGTTTGCAGCCACCAGTGTTAGCCATACGGAAATTCCTTTTTGTAAAACTCGTTAAAATATAAAAGTTGGCAGAGCTCTGGTCAGTGCTGGCCTAATGTGATCAGTCAAAGTGGAGGGAAAAAACCCAAGGTTTAGGAAGAGCTGGTTGTATTACCACAACCTCAGGAGGGAGAATGGGCAATTAGACTTTTTTCGAGGTAAATCCAGATTTCTAGAATGTAACTCCGGTGTCATGATATGATCAATGAAGATCTCTTTTGTATAGCTGTCCCTGTCTTTATCATTCGATGTTATTAATTAAATACTGATCCCTGTCAGAAAAATGAACATGCAGGGGATCATAAGAAGAAATACGAAAGGTATAAGAAGTCTGCTGTGAGACAAATATAAAATCATTTTAACTGTTTCAGTTAGAACCTATATAAGTAACAGAAACTATAAATATACAGTAAGGGCTAAGAAAAAACAGATTTTTGATACTACATAACCTCTCATCATAACTTGAAAAAATCCGGTTAAACAGAAAGGAAATTAAGTTTACACTCACAGTATAAAATGCTTTCTAAAAACACATCAAAAATCCTTGGAACTCATTGCGACACATATACTTAGAAGCTATATGTTAGACCTATTTTCTAAATTATATTTTAGTTTGAAAAATGGGAACATATGATCCCTTTGTAACTGAACACCCCACAGGCACACATGCATTTCTTACAGAAAGGTGTATGCACTTTTTTACGCAGCTTCAAGAACTTGCAAGAAGAAATCACTTCTAAATCCATATCTCATATTAATATCCAGAACTTAGCAATGCTGTTCTTTCTAATACATCAAAGGGATCAATAAGAGTGGGAATTGGTAAGATGGAACCCTAGCATTTTCAGAAGTAATTTGCTAGGTACAAATGGTATAAAAAATTACATTCTTTTATCTGTGCATGGATATCTACTAACCCTTGAATAATTTTCTCTCTGTTAAAGCAAAAAGCAAGCCCAAGTATAATTTCATGTAGTGCATATAACAAGTTGCACAAAACTTCCAGATTAGTTGCCATACCATTCTCTTCTCTGTAGCAAAAAAATTGTAAGAGGTATCAAAGTGACACAGTGTTTTTGACATTTTAGCAATAATAGGAAAACATTGTTTTGATGTGGTGTATGTATTTTCCTATCACTGAACAGAACAAGGAGGCTATTTCTAGCGATTTCTGTCATCTCGACTCAGTTTACATTTCCACGGACAGCCATCAGCATTTGTATTATTGTTGATGTGTTTTCCTGGTTAATTAAAATTTGTTATATTCTTCTATTTTGTGACTACACGTTATTGAAAACAAATATAAGGATGAACAATCAATCTTACAACTATTATATCCCTAACCACCAAATCTGGGCTTTTAAATTTCATCACCCACACTGGCATCTATTTTTTCACCAAGTTCTCCATCAAGACTCAGTTTGAACACTACAGGAAGAAGAAAATCACTTTAAAATTTACAAGATAGCCAAAGGGGTGACGTTAATGGATAGCTGTCAACCAAAATGCCTTTCAAGTAGGTATATGCACATCTTGTATGAAAATCTAAACTACTTTTTTGTGAATAGTTTACAGGGGAAAAAAACAATCAGCATTTAATCTGGATTGGTTATATGGCATTGCTTCCCTCTTCTCATGGCAAAATATATTTAGATATTTTTGGTGGCAGATGAAATCTTGAACTAATTTTTGCTGATTCTTTTCATTTTATCTTATTTCTTTTCCAGAGCATCAGCTACTTGGTTGTTCTTTGAGATGTTTGCTTTTCTGAATATTAAACTAAGGCATTTATTCACCACTGGCATCTTCAGGGTTTTCTGTGAAAAATGCCATGTAATTGGTGCAGAATTCTTTGGCAAATATATCTGTGGGAGGCTACAGATATGTAACATATATTGTATGTACTGATTGCTTAACTTAGTATGCTTATTGGATAATATTTGCGAAAGACAGTAAAGCCCCTGACAGATTAATTTAAACCCAAATGATATCTCAAACTATACACCTTAAAAATCAGTGAGCTTCAAAGACTGGAAGATCTAGGCCCAGTAATTCACATGGAAGTAATACAAGGCTTTATCGCAACAGTTCAAGACTTTTTTATAGACTATTATCATAGCACCCAAGTCCTTACCTAAACCCATAAAATAATCCATTGTAAGTTACAACTAATATTGAAATTGAAAATATCTGAGTACATTAGTCATGTATTACTGAAACTGATTCGTTTTGAAAAGATAGTGAAGCAAAAAACCTAAATTAAAAATCCAAAATTTTTGTCATGAAAGGATGGAAATTCAGGCACTTAACTGCATAATGATGGTTTCAGATTAAAAAAAGTTTAGTTTGTATGAAAAAAGCAATCTAATGTTCAGTAATGATAAAGGTAGAAATTATAACTTTCCCTGATTTGTAACAAAATATATACATTTCAGTTATTTCTACTTGGGTGTTTCAAACCGATATAGCTTCTTCAATGAAAATGCAATTGAATCTAGCTGTTCTGTTTAATCACAGCCACATTCTCCTTTGAGCTGTATTTTGAGAGAGATTGCTATATCTTGAAACACGCAAAGATCCCTGCCTGTGGTAGTTTTGATAAGTGTGCTTGAGTTTTGGTTCATATTCTTTGAGCCAAAGTTTGTGTCAATAGGAGTCCTGCTCCAGATTGCAATGTAAATGTGATTCCTCTTGATCGCACTGACACCATACCTCAGCAGACAAGAACATGGACTTGCCAAACCTCCCAAATTCCTTTACTTCCCACACAGTATGGTTAAGTATGGTTCCCATAGTATGTATGCCTGACCTTACTCATTAAGTCTACTAGACAAACCTACAGCATGTTGTATCTGAGGAGAAGCTGTTTTTCTCTCAGGATGCACACAGAAATGATGTCTGCTGCAGTTGTCAGGACAGGTGAGGCCAAAGAAAGGATGATTTAGTCAGTATTTTCTGTAACTGGAGGCAAAAATCCCACCCTAATATTTGTTCTAATGCCTAACACCTGCAGTACTAGGAGCTCATACTTCTTTTGCGGATGCAGTCTAGCAAGCCTTTCTAGTAGTAAGAAGATACCAGGATGCAAACATGTATTATATATTGTACCTCACACTTTTTGTTCCCTTGCCTCATGCCTCCTGATCTGAGTAACAAGTGTACCTCAAAAGTTAGTTATCAGACTATTTCAGGATAATCACGAGTTCAGAGGGTTAAGTCTCATACAGTATCTCATACACTAACTGGAAATAAGAACTTCATTTGAGTATGCTGGTGTCTTTACTAACTTCAGTGAGGACACCAGAAAGCTGTTCCACTGGTACAAGGAATTGTAGCTGTCACTTGTCACAGGAACATTTCAGCAGGCTGAACTTAGAGTGAAAGGGCTACCTTTAGTTTGCAATCACATGTATCAACTTGCCAAACTGCATCATGCACTGAATTGCTATACCTGGGAGGCATGGTCAGGAACACTGTTCCTGCCAATAAATCTATAATTTGCTCTGACCTTCTTTACGTAAAGAATGGGTCATGTTCACATTTTGTTTTTTTTCAAGCAGTTGTTTTTCTGACTCCCTTCCCTGACCTATCTCACCCAGCTTCTGCCTGTGGGCAAATATCAAGCCAGGTCATGCAATGCCATAAATCCTGGAATCCAGGTTATTAATCAGTGCCTTTTGACTGCCTTTCAAAATAATGTTTCATACTCATAATAGCCTTCTCATGTTCTCTTCCTCCTTCTTGGCACAGATGATGTCCCTCACATCCTGGATTGCCACTTCGGTAACTGACAAATTTTTTCCTTTCTGGACCTTGCCTCACAGGGAACTGCAGCAGACTGTCAGCCAGGGGAAATGAAACCTTGAAGGTGCTCAGAAAAGTTTGAATAGTTTGAGAACTTCAAAAGGCCAAACACATCTGATTTTTCATCAGCATTTGAACATATGTCTAGCATTAAGCAGTAAGGAAATGTATGCCAACCAGTGCGTTACGTGCCAGAATGAAATTGAAAAAGCAGCAATATGAGGTTACTTTACTCCAGAAGTCCCTGAAATGAATGTTCTGGGGTCACTTTTATGCCAACATGTGGCCTTCTGCAGTCAAACAGTTAAATAATGTTTATCTAATTGAGGGGAGCCATTCAGGCTTTGAAAAGACTACACTTTTCAAAGACAAATAAACAAATGAGGGTTTCTTGGGTTGAAATAGACTACTCAAAAAAAAAAAAAAAAAAAAAGTTCTTCTCTGCCCTGCTGGAAACAATGTTGTGGCCTGTTTGTCTACTAAAGTCTAAAAAAATGGAGGAAGTAATCTCCTCTTTCCCATTCAATACATTCATAAAAAACATTGGCAGGGAAAACAGTTACATCAGTCACATTTGTCTGTGAACTCTTGTCCCCGGCAGATGTTTTCTTTTGCCTTTTTGCCTTTGTCAGCCACCCTGAAATGATTCAGGTAAGTGAGCAGCAGGAGTTCATTACTATATGCTGACCCTACCTTAAGGCCTGGCTTTGTCTCCCCTTGCTTCTCTGGAAAAGCAGGGAAGAAATTCAGAGGAAATATGCCTGCCTGAGACATCAGAAACAGGAATGAGTTTGATAAGTGACGGTTGTTGCTTATCCATTGATTGGGGCCTAGGGCTGAGAATCCCTCACAGGAGCTATATGTCTGGCTTGGTGTTCTCCTTCAGATGTGTCAGCAGAAAATAAAGAAAGGAAGATATATTAACATTTCACAGAATCTGAAGATATAAAATACAATTCATTTTTAGCCAGCTACAGCCCGCTGACACCCTACCCCATGCCCGTATTTGTAACTTGCTATCTGTATCCTCTGGCAGATTCATCCCTTTGCAGACTTTTTCTCAGGAAGATTGGTGAACAGCGCTAGACAGAGTGGCAAAGCACTCCAGCAGAAATGTTAGGAATGTCATAGTGACCTCATGAAGATGAAGGTGTTGAAGGTTAGATTGTGGCTCTTCACAGATCTCTTCTGAAGTCATGAAGATGCAGCTTCATGATTCAAGGCCGTGTCCCCCATAATGGGTCATGAGGCAGAGCACAACCCTACAAAACGATTTATGGTGGAAGTACCTCGTTTTCATGTAAATAAAAAAAATCATCCCTCTCAGTTTTTGCACAGAAGTAAAATGTAACTGTTAAATTTCATGTTTGTGTTTAGACTCACTTTTAGACTATGTATTTGCATGCATAAATGCAGTGACTGCATTTCAAGGCTCTGTTCAGTCGCTGGGACCTTTCCAAGCAAAGGTCTTTGAAAGAATTACTGCGTATAACCAAGACATATGGCAGAACAAGTACACATTACTTTTAAAAAAATGTTTTAACAAGTTAGAGCTTTTGCTTTCACAAAGTTTTCATCAATTGTATAAAGATTATTTGTTGTAGACTATTATGAATATTCTGAGCAGCAGTTAAACAGCAAAGACTGAAGTGAGTAGATGAATGTGAAATAAACACTTGTGGAATATTTCTGCTGCAACTTTAAGAAAAGTCTTTCTTGTAATTACACAGTGATTAACAACTGTATTTGTATTTTCTTATCTTGGTCTCATAAACATATCCCTTTCTGCAGCTGGTAGTAATACGAGCTTTGAAAAAAGAATACTGATAGCTCTTTTGAATGTTGAACAATATTTTCTTTGAAGATTATTCAAATTAGTTTTAAAGTCTCATTAAATGATAATTTTTAAACCAACTCTAAAACCAACCTCTAAAAATTCTTAGCAAAAATTCAGATCAGTGGAGCATGAAGTTGGTAGGTAATACCTTGGTAGGTATGTTGCTCACACTGCTACATTCTGTAAATATTTTATTTGCTTGTAATTTTTTCAATGTACTAATTGTCTAATAAGGCTTTCAATAATTTTAATAATATATTTATGAACCAATTTACATATTCTAAATATTAAATACAATTTTAACTTCTTTAGAAAAAATAGACTATTTATTAAGAGGACTTGATAGCCAGATACTGACAGGAATATAAGTAATTGGTTTTTAAGATAGTGTAGCAGTGCTTAAAAGATAATTAAATATGTTGGCTTCTTTAATCATCTAATCACTGTTTGCAAGCCTAGTCCTGCAATAACATTACGTTTTTCATAAAGAGCAAACTTTAAACAGTTCATAAGCTTCTTTTCTTATCATGTGATGTGTTAAACACATGTGACAATTGACTATTTCAAAATACGCGTCAAATTAGACAGCCACTAAATAGATTTATTGTAAAACCATTTAAAATACCTTTTAATGGAGCCAGGAGGGAACTGTGGAAATCCTTGATAAATCATAGTAATATTAAAGAATGTCAGAAGTAAGCTTGTGGGGATTTGAGGTTGGGTGCCTACTCACTTATTATCAAAACACACCAAATTTCCTGCCACATCTGAGAGGGAGAGAAATTGCACTAGCCAATGCATGTATTAAAGGAAATAAGAAAGCAGCAGCCCCCAAAAGGCAAATAAAGCTGAGAAAGAAGTTGGGAGATGAAGATAACACACTATTCCCAGATGAATCCTGCAGTATTTGTTTTCCATTCATTTTTATTTACTGAGAATTGGGTTCCTTCATAAATATAAAAACAAAATTACAAATCAATGAAGAAAAAAAAGATAAATAACCTTGGACACTTTGTAGATTGTTTACAACAATCTGTTTCAACTGAGTAGTAAATCAAAAGCTGCATTGTTTAATGTCAACAGATTTCAGGTTCTGAACTTGTGCTTCAGCCTAGAATTTATTAACTGTGTACATATTGCTAATTGTAAATGTATTATTGAGTAGAAACACTACATAAAGCTTCCTATGTTCACATTTCATTCTTTGAAGATCTCTATATTGTTTGTCAGGAATTACTTTTCTTCTTTGGAACATTTCAGTGATGAGCGACCCTTTCAAAAAGAACACCAGTGCTTTGATTTATTTTGAAGGCATTCTCATTAAACTGTGTACTGCTATATTGAAATACATGATTACTGTAAAAGTGCTGACACAAATATTTTTTCATATTACTCTTTAAGTTGGTTGATTTTCTGTGAATGTTAAATCAAGGGCATGAACATACATTTCTTCATCTGCATAGAGATGAAGATGTTTCATATATTCATTATTTCTTCCTCTGCTGTCAGTTTTATGTATATAGACTTTTTGAAGAAAATGTACTAAGCAAGCATTTAATAAAACTGCAGTTTTATAACTCATACAGCACTGTATTTATTTTTAAATTCAATTATAGGAATAAACATATCTATTAGTAATAACTGTATTAATACACATTTCTATAAATATTTCAGCAAATTGAATAAACTAATACTAACATTTATTTGGTTGTATACTTGTAGCCCTGCTGTGGTTAAGTTATAGTTATCGTTGAGGAGTTATAATTTAGGACTTGCTTATATAATTTTCTTATATATTTTTATTTATAAGTATATATTTCTATTTATAAATATATATGCAAATTTTATATATAAAGGCATATATAATTTTCTATGAAACATTTGGAACAAAGTTTTTAGCCTTTTTCCCAATGCAAATGACTACTTACTTTTTTTTAAACAAAAATTTTAAATGATGTATTCTTGCTTTTCAGAAAGATTTTTACTTTAACAAAGGACTTTCTGTATTTTGAACATTGACTGTAAACAAACTTACAGTGTGTTAGAAGCACAGACTGATTTTAAATAATTTTAAAAGAACATTTGTTAAGACATTTTTCTTTTAATGTTTTAAAGGCAGGTACTGTATGTATTTGTGATTTGCATATCTGACTATACTTAGATCTGCTAGTATTTACTAAATAACCTTTGTTTAACTGAAATACCACATCATGAGTCTGTGAATGAGTTTGGATTTTGTGATGAATATTCTGGTCAATGGGCCTATTTTTGAGTATTTGCATATATGTGATTTATTAATGAAATTTAGAAAGGAAAGGATGACTATTACTGCAATGTCTCATGTTTATTCAACATCCCTTTGCTTTAAATCTGTAACCACAAATTTGTGTCAGTAAACATAGGTGATGAAAAATGTAAATACCCTGAAGAAATTACATGCAGTATTATGATTTCTTCAGTATCTTGGTACTTCTTCACATGCTGTAGTACATATAAGCAGAGAATTTGTTCAAACTTTGCTCTGTTTTTGACCTCCGAGTCATCCGTGTTGTCATAGTGTTGTGAGGATATAGGCAATTTTTCAGGTTCTCTAAGTTTGTTTGATGTCTCTTATCAGTATCAATAAAGCTTTTTAACGGTTACTTAAAACAGTTATTATTTTTGTTTGTTTGTTTTTTAAAGTAAAGCTACTTGATTTTTTTTTTTTCACCTGTCACTACTGCTTGAAGCTAATCTGACACGCTGGGAGGCAGATTAACCTAGGCCTCTAGATATCGTCAGTGCAGATACTGTCAGGGAGCACTGAGTCTGCTTTCTTATGAACTGGTATTGTGTTCATTACATATGCCTATTAACTTCTTTACTTTTACTGAAAAGAAAACATCATCCTGCTCATTCTCTAAAGACAGTTTAATTCTTTTCCAGACACAATACAGATGATTTCATAGCACTGCTGGTGAGTATTTCCAGCACATGTGCCCACAAATCAGCCTAATCTTCCAACTCTCTTCTACCATGTATGACTTGCCTAAATATTTTGGGAAATATATATGAAAATGACAGTACAAACTGTCAAGCCTGTACATTTGAAATCCTTAAATTATATGAAGACTTCATTATTTTCTTTGCAGATACCTGGACCTTTACTTCTTGAATAATATAACTTTGGAGAAAGTAATCTCTTTTAACAAAGGAGGTCTCATAAGTTCTGCAGCTACAAGCAGCAATAATTCCTGCACTAACAATCTGCATATAATTTGTGCCTTCATCCACATGAACCTTTTTAGATTCTAGTTGAAGACATCTGAGATTTAAAGGCTAGTAAAGTGGAGATTTGTAGATTGCCACAAGGAAAAAAAAGAAAAACGAGGGGGGGGAGGGTGGACAATTAAGGGGAAAAGGTAGATGAGAAAGGCTGTAAAATATGAAAGGGGAAAGAAGCAGAGACAGAATTAGTGGAGACCCTGAGTTATCACTTTGACAGTGATAACTTCGAGAGGAAGATAGGAAAGACAGAAAGAGGCAGAGACAAGCAGGATTATGCTGTACAGGATTGTCTTTGAACATAGTGCAGAAGAAAAGCATCTGATTTATCAAGTGGAATATCTTTCTTTTAACAGAGAATATAGCTGGAATGCTCCAAGACTACTTACTGGGTTTTGGTTAAGTTTATGATATTGGTCCTGATACTCAAATAATGTGGGCTCTGTCTGCATGCAAAACTCAGCCTAACACTGCTACAGCCTTTATGTGTGTTTAACAGCTTTCAAGGTAATTAATTTTATTTTGGAATGAAAACAGAACATTTTGTGAATTTGAGTGAAACAGAATCAGATTACTTGATCCTCAGGTTTCAAGTCAGTCCTTCTGGTCAGAAGCAATCTGGCAAAATGTCAAATATCTCATTACAGAAATCTTCATAAAAATCAATAAATCGCTGCTGAAATGTCTTGACTTTGAAAAGCAGTGTATTTTGACAGATTACATGTTGTCAAAAATATTTTGATCATTTTAAATTGTCAGTTTAACATTTTCTGTGGGACTGTGAAACTCATTCCTACCTTCAGACTGTAACATACCAGATCTGTTACCCTTCATTTCAAAGCATGATGGGAAACTGCTTCCTGTCATGGACTTTCTGGCAAACACTAAATGATTTCAAATGGTTGTATTTTAGAAGGGATGTGTAGAAACATCTTTTCATTTTTCTTTAGTTTTTCTGGTTTGTTTTTATATATTTTCAACTTTCCAGTGGATTTGGCTTTGCTTGTGATATACAACATGTTGAGGTAGACATGAAAGAAATTCAGGCTCTATAAAGCTTGAAAAGTCATGCTGCTTCTTAACTTATCCAGGATCCAGAACCCCACAGAGCAAGTTAAAAATATACTCAGTTTTAATGGCTCAGATGGCAGAAGTTCTGAGTGGCAAGCCTGAGCAGCCAGTAAGAAATACACCCAAACCCAGCCTTCTTTGTCTTTCTTACCCAGTACTACATGAAATACTTTTGCTCTCACTTCAGTCATTGTGTATGTACATTTTCTAATGTCTTTGTATAAAAATACACATACAGATCTTGCAGGGTGGATGAGAAGTCAAGTTCTCCCTTTTTAACAGCTGAACTAAAAAAAAAATACCAAAGAAGTCCAGTAAATCAGGAATGCTTTTTCAGAACGGAACATAATCAGCAGGAAATAGTGAAAATTGCTTGTAACTACGGGCTAAAACATTACAACGGAGATATGGGTTTGAGTTCATTCATGAGGAGGCTGAACTTGTACCTAGGTTTTATATACTCTGGATGACTTCAAATCATGGATCCATCTTATGAAGAGAGAGGAAGGGGAAGAGGTATTGTACAAGGAAGAAAGAAAGAAACAAATTTCCTGAAGAATGCTCTTATTCCACATGAAGTTTCTCAGAGAGAAAGGGTTAGGGGGAAAAAGTCTAAAATAAACAGCCTAAATTAAAGATTAAAAGCAAAATCAAACCAACTTGTTTGATGTATGCTGTTTCAATGCCTCCAGAAAGAAGTGGCCTGTAAGCACTTGCTGCCATGAGACTTCAGGTCTGAGATAACAGGTGTTTGTGATTGCATCCTGAAGATGAAATGACAAGTTTTGTGAAGTGATAAATATAGCAGAAGAAAAAGAAAGCTTTGGAAAATGATTGCCTTTAATGAAATACCGCCCTGAAAGATTTAGAGTTTTCATCAAGTAGTTTTCTTCTAGCCCACTTCATTTAAATACATGGGAATAAAATGTAGACCACAGATATCTTTGAGCATAATATAGAGGAACAATGGATCTTTACCTTGCCTAAAATCTTTATGGAAAGAGGAGTAAAATGCATAGATATGCACGTGTGTGCACACATACAGAGACATGTATTTTTATATATTGACACAGGTATATGTGTGTGTGTGTTCTTAATACTTTCAGTGAATTTTGCTTTCATTAAACTGTGAAGCTAATAATAATAGATTGATATCATATGGTACTTACAGATATTACAGAAGCTTCCTTGAATATCAGCAGTCTATCTACTTCAACTGGCAGATAATGAAACAAATATTTCATGCAGGGAGTTTTGATAGACAGCACAGTCTCTTTCAGAGTAACCTAAAAGTCAGACAAGTTAGAACTTATATTGTGGGACCAGTAATAGATTTCTGTGCTTGAATATACTTTTCATATGAATTTAAGTTTCCAATTCTTATATCTGGTATTCAAAGGTTGAAAAAAATATAATAATCAACATAGTGTGTACATGATTTACTAAATTGCCTATGAATAGCTATTTCTAGCACATGTACTAAAATATATTTCATGGAATATAACAGTATTTGCCAACGTAACATGCATGCCTGAACATTTATTTTTCTACTGAATGCCAAAAGCATGTCCAGTAATGCAGAAGGCACGAAATATATTGTTCCTTTATCCAGACTCTCATATTTTAAATATAAAATTGAATTTATATACGCATGCTGCTTAGAAGTAAAACCCCCATAATTTTAGCATGGTATAAGTATATGAAAAAATCCCTTACTGTAGCATATTACATCTTTTTCTTTAGCTTTCTGTATTGTCTTTATAGACATTTTCTTGATTCTTTTTTCAAAAAGAGAAATGAATCCTCAGGGCTGGTTACGTAAAAGATTATAGAGGATTAGAAAGCCACCAATGATGTTTGCACAAACTTTACAAAAGATGTCAATGTTGCAAATGTTTAAGATAAATTTCTATTCAATGGTATTCCATAATTTTATTAAAGTCATTTTAGGAAGGCACTAGAGTCTTTATGTTATGGTCATTAAACAAGTACAAATGTACATGTGAACCATCAGCTATGATAAGACACAAGAAATAGTATCTTTCTCCTCACTTACAAACAAGTAGATTTAACTTCACTCCTATTAATACTTACCACATGAAGTTGCCCACAAAATCAGTCAGGTTACATCAGTATAAAGGCAAACTGAGGTCATAATGAAGCATGAAAGGCTCTGTTATCACTTTGTAAAACACAATAAAATAGAGACACATCCCTTAAGACCTTCGATATTCCTTTGAATGCTTTATCACTCAAAATTTATGCTTCTAGAGCAAAGAACAAACAGCTCTTTTCTGTAGGTGGTTGCTTACAAAAATATTTGATAATAATTATTAAAGTACTAATATTTAAATAAATTAAGCTATCTTTGATAAACATAAAATACACATTGGTTGTAATGTTTTATGAGATATATAATTTATCAATAACTTATTTACAAACTATTTTTCTTTTTTTTAAAAATTGAGAATTATGCCTCATACTATTTTTTTAGGGGGGGGGGGGGATGGGGGGGAAAGGCCTAAAGTATATAAGAGAATTGCTCTTGGATCACTCAGTAAAATAGCGAAAAGTCCCAAACTTGGACTGACAGAGAACAAGGATTTCCTTGGACCCAGCACAATAGTGTGTTGAAGAAATATCTGTTTGTCAGTGGTCATTCTTCCTACCTAAAATTTCTGCAAGATTCTTCCCCTCAACATTAACATTCTTTAACAGGTTAATGTCCAAAAGTAGTACTCACCAACCTGATCTTTAGATGATGCCTTCTAACTGCAGAGGTACTTAGGGAAAGAACATAAAATTTCTTGTGTTTGGCTTTTTTGTGGCGTTTTTTTTACTTTTATTTTATTTTTGTAGAGGTAAAACCAATATAATAATATTAATATAAAATTTATGCAGATAGGATACAGAGATTATAACTATATCTCATACAAGTGCAGGAAAAATATTTTTGCTACTTTTATGGAATTAGGTAGTATAAAATATGCTTAATGTCTTTGGGGCATCATTTTATATCAGGAGAAATGTGTTTCCAAGGGCATCTGGTTTTAAAGAATTTTTCTTACTTCTCTTTCAAGGTCCATGTAGAAGTCTGTTGTAGGAGCACATTAGTTTGTCCAACAGAAAAAAAATGGCTTTGGTACATAAATTTATCTTTTTTTTGCAGCCATCTTTGCCTTAGGAAGCCCCAAGGCCATGCAACTCAAATAATATCTGAGAGCACCACTTCAGTTCCTTAAGTTTCAGCTGACAAGGTGCCCTTGGTGCAAAAAAGCTTAGGGCATCAGTCTAGCATACAATTTTAGAAAACTGTGCCTTTGAGAAGACAGAAAGAAGAGATTTCTTTAGAAAAATTCCAAGGCCATCAGACTTGAACTCCCATATTAAGTCAGATAATTATATCAAACCCCTCAGTTATTGCCAAAGAAATGTGCACTTCCAGATGTCAATCCATGCCAAATAAAAATACAACTAAATGAACAAACAAACAAGCAAGCAAACTTTCCCAAAGATGCCTTAAGGCATCAGCTTTGTTCAGGTAGCTTTCTGCTGGGATACCCCAATGGCATAAATGAATAACAAAATAACAGCAGACAGGCCATATCCCAGGTAGACCATACACACATAAAGTGAAAGATAAAGGAGCTCTTTTTTAACTTTTGTTTTGTTTTGTTTTGTAAGGTAAAAAAAAAAAAAATGCAAATGGAGAAAGTAGAAGGCCTAGCAGAGGTTGAAGATAAGAGAGAAAATAGAGGAAGAAGTGGTTAAAAAGAGAAGAGGAAGGAAGACAGATGGTTCAGCGGGCTTCTTTACATGTTTTAGTATTATATACAATAGTAGCACTGTATTACCATTATATGCTATATTATATATTATAGTAGCGCTTTTGCAGACAAACTTTTGATATAGGCAGGACCAGACACTTTAAAACTGAAAGTAATAGAAGTTTTGTCTTCAAAAAATTTTACTTTTACTGAGACACAAGAAGAGTATGCAATTATAGATCAGCCAGAACAGAAGAGTGATACATAGGAAAAAAACCCCAAACATCAAAAGTAACTTGCATTCACCCAGGTCGTATGTATAAAATGTATATACAAAATACTTTCAGAAGAGATTCCCATCTCTTATATTTTTGGATTCTTGTAGGAGTCATGGTAAATGTCTGTACTGGGAATTATGAGAGACAGATGAAAATAAAGAAAAGGAAAAAAAGAAAGTGGAAAAGAGGTTACTAAGACAATAAAGGCATTAAATCACCGTCTGTAGTCTCCACCTTCAAAATACTGATAAAAAACTTTCCTTCCTCCTTTTTGTATTAAACTAAGAATTGATTCTGCAATGATTTATCTCATTGTAAGCTATGAACTTTTCCACTGAATGGTTGTTAATGTCCCAAGGATGCTGTAAATGTTTTGCTGCTGGTATAGTCCACTATTGCATTTTTAACCATGTGATTTTATTTATTTAATTTGCCTGAAGAAATGAATGAGGAGAACACCAGTTTTTCATATCTAATATTTTTTCTCTGTCTTTATACAAAATACAGGGTACAGTAATTCAGCTCAGGAACAATCAGAAGTAGTTTGTAGTATCTACAGAATTTGCTTTGCGAAACAGGTTACATGTTATTTAAACTATATAGGAGAAGATTCTTGTACACAAGCAGTAAGTATGTTTATCCTACAGATCCTTACCACCTCAAAGAAATGTCATGAGAGGTTGAGCAGGAAGGATGAAAGGCAGCTCTGCACACTCTGCAGGATCGAGCAAGCTGTTAATAGTAAAGGCTAGGTTAAGCACCTGTGACACATAGAATATGGATATGCTATCAGTCTTACCGATTTTAAACATATTCATTGATTAAGGAAATGCTCAGTATAAAAATTCTTGTTCCACAGTGATGTGCTTAAAAGTTTTATGATGAAGACCTAGGATTACCCCAAGTGCACCGTGGCTTGCGGAATTTTTATTTAGCTACAAGGTAGTTGCTTTAAATTAGATTTTGGCCTCTGTTAAGGAGAGATCAAAGCAGACAGGAAGTAAGGGCATATTCATTCTTAACTGACTTTGCTGAACACATGAGGAAATTATGTCTTTTGAGGTAAGAACCTCAGAAATATCCAATGAACAGACTTCTCATATGCTGACTCCGTACAAGCTATTGATTCCTTATTTGGTGGCAGTTGAGCCAAGTTAAACATTATCCAAAGGGCTGGATTTCTGCTAGCTGCTGAAAACCTTGGATGGTTAGTTTGCTGAAAGAGTTCTGAAATGTTTAGAGAAGTGATATGCTGTCATTTTTCTGAAAAGCATCCATGTGATGCATGCTACATAATACTATTGCAATAGGAATAAAAAAAAGGCACTCTGAAAGAATTATTGTGTATTTCACAGTAAATCTGCCATCCTTGTCATGTTACTAAAGCTAAAATGGTGCATTTAATAACATTAAATAAGAGAAAGCAGGTGGAGAAATCTATAGAAAGAACATTAGATTATTTGTAGAGTTTAAAGAACATTTGTACAGTATAAAACACAGGTAGAGTATAAAGAACGTCACAGTATTTCCTGATTTGTAATTATACGTTTAGAAAACATTCACAGATTAATAAACGTGTTATACCTGTTTCAATACTTTGGGTGCACATTAAATACTGAGTATCAACAGAAATGGAGATATTAAAAGCTGAGATTACTAGAAAGATTATTTCTTATATATACTTTTCACAGTTATATTTTCATAGAGGAGCATTCAGTTCAACTTTTAGGTTATTTTCAGTCAGTAACTTTCAATGGTACATATATTTTCAGGGACCCAGACTTGAGCACTAGAGGAAAAATACTGTCTATTTCCATGTATCTACAGGAGGGGAAAGAAATTTCTAGGTGAATTATTTATGTGTCATTCAACATTTCTAAATCTATAATGACTTCAAGGATCTCAGAGAACTCGGAAAAAAATGCAGAGACCCTTATGTTAAAATTGTTTATACAGGGAAAATCTATAACCTTTCTAAAACTATGCATTATTCTATTTTTTAAAACTCTTTAACCAAATATTCCTGCCAGACAGATCATCAGTCCATCTTCTTTCATGATCCCATTAATTATTTCTCTAACTCTTGATTAGCATGACATCTAGAAGCATGAAGTACCATTTTTGCTTTAGTGTTACCAAAACCATCCCAATTACGCTGAAGGAAAAATAGAAAAAATAAGAGGTGATGAGATGAAGGCAATTAGGTGAAGCGTCTATATTCAGAGCAGTAAAGGGAATTTAAATCCTGGCATTATTTGCATAAAAGTGACGTCTGAGTGAGACTGAGAAAGGAATTGTTGAAAAACTATTAGATACATGAGTGATTAAGAGAAGGATTAAACCCTGGAGGACAGATGGCATGAAAATTCAAATACATGGTGCAGGTCATAGGGTCATAGAATCATAAAATAACTCAAATTGGAAGGGACCTGTAAGGATCATCAAGTCCAGCTCCCTGCTCCTGGCAGGACTACCTAAAACTAAACCATATGACTAAGAGAACTGCCCAGATGCCCCTTGAACTCTTACAGGCTTGGTGCTGTGCCCACTTCATTCCATTTCCCAGTGTTCTGTCGCTGGTCACCAGAGAGGGGAGATCAGCACCTCCCTCTCTGCTGCCCGCCTTGAGGAAGCTGTAGGCTGCGACGAGGTCACTCTTTGGCTTCCTCAGAGCACCCTACAAAGCTGTCACTCAATGGGAAAGGATCAGTGGCAAGAGATAATTACCAGTCACGAAACAGAGTGATTGGACAGACAAGGACTGATAACAGGACAAAGTGTCACAACGCTAGTGATGTAACATTGAACCTGGTTTCAAATGTTTTGTACATAAAAACTGTGAAAGACTATGTTCTCCCGGTTACTTTTTACATACCATAACAACAGTTCCAGGTATTCCTTTCCAGTGGAAAGTTTACTTTCAAACTCAGAGGCAGAATCCAGTCTTCCTAGTTTTCTTCTGGGGTAGACTCATTCTTTATAAGGAATTCCAAGAGAAATCTTTTCTTTCTAGGAAACATGAGACCAAGGTTATACTTCATGGCTCCAAGCAGGAGGTGGGCATGAAGTAGAGGAGACAAGCGTTGTACCTGCTGGTGCCAAACTAACCCACTGCACTGGCTGCGGTGGGCTCTGTCTCGGTGTGGGTGGTGGTGGCTGGTCCAGGCAGCACTTCGGAGACATACAAGAGATGCTGAGGGAGAACTTGAGAGATAAGAGACCTGGAGGGACAGTCAGGGACCTTGGACCAGCCCAGGCTGTACGTACTCCCCCCTGGATGGTGCCATTCACCCATGGCATGGGTGATACATGGTGGCAGCTGACACACTCAGCCACCCACCCTTTTACCAGGGTGGTGCCATCTGCCCCACAGAGCAGAGAAGTTGTGTAATGCCTAAAATCATGCATAGGTGTGTGCGGTTCAGGTGTTTTGGTATCTCAGTTTATTTAGCCTCCTCACTTTCAGTTTGGTCTTAAACTGTGATACCCACTGAAACTGAAGAGTTTTTCATTGGTGTTATCCTGGGATTTGTGGTCCATCTGAAAACTGAAAACTGAGTTGAATTACAACAGAATGTGGATGCAAAACTTCAAAGAACCGTAAAAGGAAAAGCATAGGTGAATCTCTGCAAAGAGCAATTGTCTACATTTAAAAATCTCACCTTCAAAGTTTTAAGAAAACATCATAAACTCTGAACATTGCTGTGGAAAAAAGGACAGGCACACAGACTATCCAACCTGGGTTTGCAGGTGTGTGATTACCGTATTCAATAATATTATTTTGTTTCCATCTTCTTGCTCCTTACCCTCATTTAGCATCACAGAAAAGAATATCTGGGTTTTTTTAAAAACCAAATTATTGGGAATAGAGGCATTCAAAGACAAAGCCCTCTCTATTCATTCTGAGGCCTACAGATTTACTGAGAAAGAAATAAAAATTAGTCTTGGATCTAGAGATCCTTGGCAACAGAATATCATATAAACTACTAAACACACTAAAGTATTTCTTTCCTTATTGTCACTTCCAATCTGTTGTTAACTCATACTTTAGAAAAGGACATTCTATGTGTTTAATAACACCCTAAGCAGTCAGATATAGTTTTATAGTAACTCTTTCCTACGTTTGATTATGTAGTGCTTCCTCAAGTACTACTTCTGTCCACTAATTATGCTTTGTAAAATATTGGTCATCTCATGACTGCTTTTAGAACAACTTGGTTTTTGAACATGGCTGGTTGCTATTAAGTGGTTTTATGGATCCTGAAACCATAAAATAACAGCTGAGACATATTTTTTACAGTCCGTAAAGGTAGATGTCCCCAAGTAGTCATTATAGACACCACTTGTTTATTTGACGGAGATAGCTTATTATTTGTGGCTGAAGTATCTGGGCAAGCACACTTAAGATTATTTGAGAGTTTATTACGAAAGTATTCAAATGTTATGAACCATATTTCTCCCCAGATGATTTCCTTAGGAAAACACAGAAGCTTTTTACTTTGTGTTACATAAAATGACACTTAGATGTATAAAACAAAAAAAAAATCATTGGGTATCTATTACAGATGTTGAACTTTGTAATATATTGGTGTTTCCATTTGGTAAAGGCTTCCAATGGGATGGTTTAAAACATTAATGATAATAAAATTTTAAGGATATCATGAACACAAAGGCAACTTTGTATATTTTTGCAATATTTCATTGATATTTAGCTCAAGTACTAACAATGGACACAATCTGATTACTTATAGAAAACAATATGTAACTGTAATCCTGCAAATATTTATGCATGTGCTTACTCAGGTCAATGAGACTACTTATGAATTACAGCCAATAGGTCTTCTTTTATAAGCACTTACTGCCTGGCATTAGGCTCATTGCACGGAGGGTTATGGATTATTCATGACAACAAGCACATACCCTACTAATAAATGTCTGCAGGATGGGACTTAAGAACATTTGCAGGATTCTTGTTGTCTGATAGTAAACTCTATCTGCAAATAAAATGAAGATTTTAATAGGAAACTAGTTGCATAGGTGTAGAGTTATCAATGTTTTTTATAGCTTATCATTTTAACATCACATTAGTCTCTCTTTACTTCCAAGGGCTTTACTTCCAAGCAGTGCCTAAGGCACTTTTGAAACTAGAAATGTGTTTTTTTTCAAGTGCTATCAGCAAAATAAAGTTGAGCAAAAGTTAAAAGAAGTGTTGAGTTAACATTGTCATAATTAATTCAATTCACTTAGTGTCCTTTCAGTTTTTCACATACACCATAATGAATAGGTCTATTCTAAGAACAATGTCTTATTAGAATATAAAAAACTGAAGCAAAATTATGGGACATGGGTGTAATTCACCACAATACAGATATTTTGGCTGGTTGCTATAGTGCCATGAACATCTGGTTCGCAAGAAAATGAAACAAAATTCATATTTACCGTGTTTTATTAGCAGTCGTAGTGTTGTAGTTACAGCTACGATGGTCAGAGTGTCCTTAAGTGAGGCAAGGTTTGTAGGGAAAAGTTAGACCAATTTTTATTAGAGGAATTGATTCTTAGACTAATTGAGAGAACTTGAGAAATTTGAGATGGGCTTTTCAGATAGACCTTCTTTAGACCTATAAGCCAAATCCTTTGCTAATTTTCTATTTTTCTAGACCAGCTAATAGCTGTTATTATCTAGCCTTTCAAATAACACTTCTTGCATTTGTTTCGTCATGGCTGTGCAATGGAGCTGGAGTTGGTAGATCTGATTCAGGCTCATTTATTTGTCCCTGGAAATGTAAATCCAGTTGCACATTCCATTGTCATACAGCAATGCATCAACTGGATCCAAGCAGACTTTTTGAATCCTGACAAGCCACTGCAGTCTTTTCATCAACAATGTATAGAAAAGAATATCCATTTCTGCATAAAAAATAAAAGAATTATTCAGGAAGTTCACAGTTCATTTCTGAAAAGATAAAAAAGGTAAAAAATATTCAGGTATTTTATTTGTTCAAAATTATTTTCACTATCCATGAAAAAGCAGCTGCTGTCAACAAGACTGTTAGCGGAAAGAAAATCCGTGCCTCTCAGAAAACTGTGTGCAGTAATGCAAGTTGCTTACTACTACCTAAATTAATATCCACCTGAGCACCATCATTCAAAACCAGAAGCCTGCAGAATGTACACAACTGCAGGGTTATCCCCTACAATTCATTAAAATCTCTTCTAGAGGTACAGGCTTTCTTTTCTTATTCAGGATTAAAAGGGTATATGTAAAGCCCTAAAGAGCAATCAAGAGGCTCATAGCTCTAGGTCCCAAATTCAGAAGCAATTTAATCCTTTTTGCATAAAGTGAAACACATTCCTACATCTTACCTTGTCCTACTTCACGTTTTACAGAGCTGACTGAAATACTGATATTTAAGAAAATAAACAGCATTATTAAGTCATGGCATAATTCAATGGGAAAAAATAGAGGATACAAACCCACAGAAAACCATCAAAAGAATGAAGCTGTTAAGGATGCAGCAAGCTGTGGCCAAGGAACCTAGCCGAACTCCCAAACACAAGCATCCTCTGTTACCAAGAAATTTCCAGGTGTACCGTGGCAATCAGAGAGATGGAGCCTAAAGGCACAGGGACTGCTGGTGATAACTAATCAAAGAGAAGAGCAGGTGCTGTGCTAGAATTCCCCTCAGGCTCTAGAGAGCAGTGCTGGAAATCTTTTCAGCCATAGTGTACCTTCAGCCCACAGGGAGGAATTCATTGCAAATGTGTGTTTCAGGTAAGAAAGTGAGCCTAATTTTCTTTATAATTCCCTTTTAATCCCCCCCCCCCCCCACACACACACACATACACATAAAGAAATTATTAGCTATGTAAAGACATGATGCTGGCAAAATGAAAGTCATGTGAGGATATATCTGTAGGATGTGAGTTTATTCATACCTTCAGCTAGGGAGATGTGAATTATCCCTTCCTAATGCAGCTCCAGACTCAGTTCTACAAACCCAGTTTTGAACCTTGCTCATCAAGATCTTGTGAAAAGTCAACAGAAGTATATAACAGTATTTCTAAAGATGAAACATAATTTCCTAATGTCTTCTATGATGCATCCACAAGCTAAATTGCGTACATGTAAATACACATCTGGGGTTCATGAAAGCTTTAGGAATGTGTTCCATAGAATGCTGTTTGCAAAACTACCGTTATGTTTCTTCTCACTTTAAATTAAAATGCTTTCTGATGAAAGGTGTTTGTAATTAAAAAAAGAATGGGGAACAAAATGAAAGCTAATTTTATGTGAGCCAAGGGAATGACATTAAAAGTGCAAAGCTAGCAGCAGTAGCAGAAATATACCATAGCACCCACAAAACCTGCCTTAGTTTTCTAAAAATACATACCAGTGCACTGATGTTTATAAAATATGTTTGAAAGGACAATGCCAGCACCAGCAGTACAGAAATGTACACAGTTGCATACTGAAAGCTGTGGTGAATGCCATAAAAATACAAATCAGGACATACTCAGCAGCAACACCGTAACACTGCATTTCAGATCTTGCACAAGTCAGCATGATCATTACACAAATTCCTATCAGGGTATGTTCAAAGTCATATCTTGGACTCTTGCTGTTGAAGCTAGCCCTTTTCTTTTATGCCTCCTACCTTTCTTCATAGTCTTTTGCAATGTGTTAAATTTTTAGTTCCCACAAAGCAGAAACTGGTCCTCATGACTGATGTGTAAAGCCAGGTTATCCTATGGTGAAATCCAGATCATAACAGATGTTCACATAATAATGCACACAAAATGTGTGTGAAATATATATGAAAAAGCTGTATTTACCAGAACTCTAGCTACCCTGAAAATGTGCATTTATTATAATTTACTTTGTAAGAACTTTAAAACTTAGCAACTTGTTATCAACTTTTTGGTAGTGAGGCTTCAAAATAAGTGCTACTCTTCTTGCTATTGGAACTTAATGGAAAAAGATATATACATGAAAAATTAGACTAAAAAGATTTCATTTTCTTTCAGGGTTTCTAAAGTTAATATCTTAGAGTACTACAATTTCTGTGACCACAAGAGGATTTGCAGCAACTTTATCCATATGTTGTTTAGAATGAGTTTCTCTATGTTGGTAAGCAGTTTTAGTTTTTTGCAGTGGTGTTGAATAAGTTGTGGGTCTTGCACTGCAAGATTCTGACCTCTAGGAAGGACTAGATTTGTTGCTCCATATAATTTGTCATTCTTGATAAAATAAATTTTATAATAGCATTGTGGCTTGGGGGAAGCCTCATATAAACAGTATCTCACATAAAGAAGTGATGTTCTGCACTTAGGTTGGATGCTTCAGAATAGGGGAACAGTTCAGGAGGAGAGAATATCTTTCCAGTTATGTGTTGTTGTTATGTCACACATAGCTACGTGTCTTAGTAAAATTGCACCATCTGTAATAAATCTGTCAGTTGCATGCAGGCCCTGACAACCATCAGCCAGGGGGATCAGGCTGTGGTCTCAGCTCCTGGTAGAGACTTCTCCTCAGCAATGCTACAGAAAATATGATGTATAGGTGAGGAACTGAGACTTCATTGGTTCAGAGGGGATTTTTTGAGACACATAACCGGATTCTATGATCATTCTATGGTCATACTCTAAACAAAGAGAATTCTTGTAGGAGGCCTGATGCTTTGGGCTGTATTTTACAAAAATTTCCAATCCAGTGTTGGTTTGAACTGAATTAATCCAGTCAGTATCACTGTACAGTCTCACAACATGTATCTCATGGTGCAGCAATTTTTTAAAAAAACTAAACTTTTTATTTCATTGTTACAACTGGCTGCTGGGTTTTAAAGACAGTAGTGTCTAGAAGATCATAGCCTTTTTATGTCTTTGCTGAGGAGAACTACCTGGAAGGCTGGAGTGCTATCAGAAGCTGATTAAAGTTTGGGAACCACAGTAGAAGCATGGTCCTATTTCTCATGTTTTCTCTCACAAGATGAATAATTTGTTTGTCCTTTGCTTATTTGCTTTGCTGTCTCTTCTAGGCAACTTGAACCTAAGATGGCAGGATGATATTTCTACTCCTAAAAGGACTTTTGCAAAAGAGCTCCTGAGAAACCCACATCAAGAATGCTGCTTCTTGTCATAATGTAGGACATTCAGGTGCTCCAATTCAATACCAAAGAACCCTTAGAAAGCCTTTAACATTTACATATGCAAAAGATGGAAATATCCATCCGAATATCCAAATAAGAAACAACTGTTACACAATTCTGTGGATGAGTTAGAATTTTTGATTTGCACTGATACATAAAAGGTTTCTCCAGCAGGTACATCTCTTTGTAAAACCTGAAAGTCACGTGATCCTGTCTCTGAACAACTGGTGCTCAGCTAAGCAGCATCAATGTTATATGCTTGCTAGTATTTTTTTTGTTGTTGTTGTTGACTAGTTCAGAAATAAGTAATAGTGAGGATTGTTATAAACTCTGAAATTCAGATATTACTTTTTTAGATTATTTGCTTTCTCGAGCAGGGAGCAATAGTAGCACTGCTCACCTCTGCAAATGCTTTTCAGTTAGACATAGCTGCAGAAGTTAAAGTATATACTGACTGCAGCGACTTGTTACATATATTTCAAGATGCAAATGCCAAGAATGGGAAAACTGTTTGGCTTGTCAAATAGTTGCCTAAGTAATCTATATGTATCAGAAAAGAAGGAGAAAAAAACCAGCATTAAACGGCACAGGAGAGGAAAACAGTCAGATATGTGACAGGGTTGAACAGTATCTGCAAATAAAAAAAGGTGTTATGTCCAACTGTTTGTGCTGTACAAATATTTTATTCAGTTCAGAGAACACCTGCATTTTATATTACTTACATGGATGGTCACTCAACTTGACAGGCATTTACCAAACTTTTTTTCAATGGCAGAAGTGGAAATAGAAATAAAAACCCCACTATCTACCAAGAGGATAATTGATTCCAAATAAGAAAAAAACCCATGCCCCTAGTGCTGTCTGTTGACTGATAAATCATAGATCAAAATCCCTCCTATAAAATATTGAAGCAAGCCTTATACTCCTCAGGCATAGATTGGCACTTTAATGATCTGCACATGCGAAAGACCATTTGAATCCAAAATAAATTCAGAATGCTGTACTGGTGTCTGATTTCACCCTAATTTTATAGCCATCTGCTTATGACAACTCCAATCATAATGTTTCTAAAAAGGAGACGGATGTTCATTAAGAGTGCATTTAAATATGCAAACCATGGGAATGTTCACTTTAACAGGATGGTTAGTTTTTCTCCCTTATGGACTTACAGATACAGGCCAATATCTAACGGACATAGTCAGCAGCTCATATGTCTAACCTTTTCAGCATATAAATCATCTTTAATCTTCAACAGATTTTTTTTTTCTCTTTTGTTTTCTGAAATGAGATGCTTGGCTATTATTTTTCAGATAGCAAGAGTATCTTTCTTCTGAAGACATTCCTTATGTAAACAGTTTCTTCTGTCTGTTCACAAACGACATTCCTCATTTTTCCTAACAAAAAATGTGCAAGCTAATGCAGGTAGAACATACCAAGCAGATAATAAATTGCTGTCAGTAAGAACTATAACCAAGGTTGTGACAGACTTTCCTGGAGCCCTTAATTGTGTCCCCAAATAGAAAGTCAAAACATGTTTGGCTTTTTTAAATATAGGTGACATCTGGAAAACATTTAGCTGTCCTCTACTCTTTCAGTGAATTCTCTTTGGCCTCAGAAGATACACACACTTTTTCTTCTTTGTTCACTTGATTAAAAGACAAAAAACATCAACACAAACTACAATCAGGCTTTGAGCTAAACCATATGTTCCTTTTTCCTCATTACATAAAAGACATTGCAGGCCATTAAGTATCAAACCTTTGCCCTTAAACATACTTCTACACTTTTAGGACACCAACTGTTTTGGTACAGCCAGAACTGTGTATGAAAATCCTGTGAAATGCAATGACACTTGATAACATTTTTAAAAGTTTGATGGCCATATTCAAACTGTTTTGAAGCAATGGCTCTAACGGATAGGTTATTCTTATTTTACATTGATGAATTTTGTTCTACAAAAGAAGATTTTGGTATTAAGAAAAAAATATATCTGATTGTATACAGTACAGTAGAATGAGGCAATAAAATGTTTTCATTTAATTTGAGCTCCAAAACAGAAACACTTTCTTAAAAAATCTACAACGGTTGTACGGCAAAATCAGCATTGTTCAGCTGTCATAACTGCATCTCTTACAGTAGGTTATTTTAAGTTTAGTCTTAAATCCAGCTGTCCTGTGTTCACAATATTTGATTTCAGGATAACGGCAACACCTTTATAGCTTATTTACTCTCAAGTAAAGGATGGATAATTTCAGCAATAACATACTTTTAATGAGATTTTTGTCATGGAGTAAATTCGGGACAATGTTCTCTACTAGGACAAATTGTTCCAGTGCCAGCTTCAGACAATCTGTATTCAAAAGTTATGATGATACCGGAGACAATACATTTTTTCTTGGCAGGTAAACTTTCATAAGAATTTTTCAAGGCTGAGCTATATGAGGCAGGACTTGCTAGAAAGAGCCATTGCAAGCTGCCAAGACATTAAAGAATATGCATTGGCAGAGAGAACAGCAGTATCCTGGAATTATCCATCAAGCACTGGTGCATTCCTAGCTTCATCTGAATCCTTCTGGAGCTTGCAAGGTAACTCTGACAAGTTCAAAAATTGCTGGCTGCCCCATGGGGAGATGTTTCCATCTGAATCACTATTTTCCTTCTGCTGTGTTCTTTGAAGAACAATGTTATACGCCCAGTACTTGGACTGTGACCATTCTGAATAGTCATGTGTCAATTAGTCCTTTCATTTACTATTGTTTTTTCTTTCTCTGTCAGAAATAAATAATTCTGTCTTTAATATATTGGACATAATATATTGAATATTGGACTTTTTTTTTTTTTTTGTACATGGCTAGTTCTCTTAATTTGTCCCATCACCCTTACTGTAATAGAAGCCCAAACCTTGTCAGCTTTGTTGTTTCCATTTTTTTCCAGCAGACAGATTAATTGATTTGCTTGGATAATGCCATCATCCCTCCCTCAGAATCATCAAATGACCTGAGGATGTCACACCAAATCATTATTAGTATTCTCTCCATCAGTACCAGGTATAAGTTGGCTGATGTTTTTAGCAAGTATTTGCACATACTTGCAAATATGTGGTCCAAAGATGCTGTTTGTTCACTAGCTCTCGTGTTTTGGAATCAAGCATTTCTCCATATGACAAATCATCATAAAAGATTTTCTTCTGTAAAGGTGTTTCTGCATAAGCAACTTTCTTTTCTTGCTTTTTTTTTTTTTTTTTCCCTGTATATTTTTAATCTCTCTACTTACAGCTGGCAACTATGTTCTGTACGCAGCAGGCAGGGGGAAAGGCCTGTCATGGTTCCACAGCTTATGATTCCCAGGACTGTACTAATGCTTTCCTTCTTCAGATTGCTGAAAAGGTTATTTATTGCTAACGCTGACATGAGCACTAAAGCCAGACTTTACATCCTAGATGAGTATTGCTATTCTTCATGCAGAGTCAGATTCCAGATTATTCCTCTTTCCAGCACCATTTGTAGATGCTTACACACACAAAACAGTATTGTCAGACATGAAATGAACACTTGTAAATTTAATATGCTTTTTCCTCTTTTCCCACCCCCACAGCACTCAGTGATATCTGACCCATCCTAGGACAACTACAGCAGTATGTGTGGGTGTGCCACTGTATCTGCTGGTGGCATTGTACATATTTCAAGGGGAAGCATTAATACGAATTAGTAGAGCTGTCATGGTTCTAGTTTCTTAAACATGACATGACTTCAAGTGCTTCTGATGAGGAAATTAGGTAAATACTATGAAGCCTGAAGAGCCTAAAGACGCTTAAGATAGCTTCAGATCCCATCACTGTTCCTTTACCTATGGTAATCCTTAGTACTGTGGTACCGGTATGCTTTAGCCTTTAGCTTTATAGCAAACTGTCATGATGCCAGCAACTGTTGCAAGGCTATGGTTTTAGGATAGGAGACATCAAACACAAAGCTACTGGGGGACAGATCCACTCTGTAAGACAGACTTGCCTTATGTGATATCAGACTCGTAAATGCAAAACGGCTCAAACCCCTCATTCAGCTGCCATCTCGCTGTAGGGATTTAACGTCCAAAGACATGCCTGTGTTAGACCTTCAGGTGTTTCATGTCCTACAGTTGTATTCTAGAAGCCCTGAAGTGCCTAAGGACGTAACTGAAGAGTTCAATACTGAGCACACGCCTGGATTTCACTGGGATTCACAATTTGTGCGTTTCTCTGCCAAAGGAGCCTGTTCCACCTGTTATCCTCTGAACATGTCTGCCTTGAGAAAACTGTCAGATAAACAGACCCTTTCCTTTTCTTTAAAACACAACTGCTGAATGGAAGAGTAATGGTAGTGGTAGTGTCCCATTTCTTCTATAAAGACAAGAGTAAAGCAGCCTGATAGGATGTGAAGAATCAGGCTCAGCTCTCTGCATCACCTTTCCTTCCCCCTAGAAAGAAATACAAGCCGTATCACCCACCTTACAAGTGAAGGCTATTCTGAGGTGTGCAGGGTGGGGAGCATCTCAAAAACTTCATACTGAAGCGTTTCTGCTTTCCATGGAATATTTGAAGACTCATGTGGGGTGAGAAGATGGCATAAGAATTAAAGTCTTTTATCTCTTAGGAAGGGTCGCCTCATTCCGGTTCCAGCTCCAAAGATTATGTACTTTAGTGTGCAGCTGCACGGGATATATAAGACTTTTGAAGCACAAAGTGGAATTCAGAAATGTTGCTTTCATGTGGCTGTCTTGTTTCTTAAATGACATTAGAAAAGTGTGTTGAACCCTGGTCCCCTCATCTTATAAGAGCTATTGTATAATCAAAAGAGGTGGGGAAGGGACAGTTCCATCAGCTCTCCTGGCAGAAACTTTTAAAGAAAGAAAAAAATTTAAAGAAAGAAAAGGGACAACTGAAGATGGGCTAGACCTCTTTTCAACATTTTCCTATCAGGTTTCTTAGGTGAGTCTCTGAGCACAGTGCCATTATTACTGTGATTCCTGTTCTAAGACCCCAGAATCTCTCCATCTCAAAGGGAGCTTTGTCACCCACATTGCACTTTGGATTACACTGCAACTGAAGCTGCAGGAAGGAAGGATTCCACAGAGACCAAGTTCATTATGAATATCTTTCTTATAGTCCTTAATGCCAGCACCATTACAGAATATGTTGACAGGGTTTGACGACAATGATTTAATAGAGGTTTCCACCCATTTTTCATGCATTTTGCATGGAAGTGGTCTGATAAGACAGACCTCCTAAAAATATGAAAAAATTCTACTGTTTATTAAAGTTTTTAACATGCTAGATGTGATTTAATTGCATGTTATTCTGTCAGATTTCTCACAAGAACATCAAATCAGGCTTGGTATTCTAACATTTGAAACTAAATTTTTCATGTTATTAAAAACAGCATTCTATCACAGAAAAGCTGTTTTTACAAAACACTGTCTTCATCATCAATGTATCTTTACATCTTATTCAGACTAAGTATTCTCAGTTCAAAGAAATGAGTGTCAGAGCAAGAAAAACTCTTCCTTGTGATAATTATATAAAAAAACAAATCCAAAGCATAAAGAAAAAAAAAAAAAGAGTAAAATACATAACCTATTGGTTCAAGAAAATATTTAAGAATTAAGGAAAAATATCCACCAAAACTAAAGGTAAATACTTAAAAAAAAAAAAAAAAAAGCTTTTTTAAGGGGATCGACATTGCATTGGTAATTCCAAGAAGACTACAAAACACGAATCCAAGATCTATTAGTTATTACTGAAGAACTGAGCTTTGCCAGATTGAACCTGGCTTAATAACCCAGTGTAATGGAAACTTTTTAAAAAAATAATAAATACTTGAGCTTGTTCAGTGTCCTGAAGGTGGATTAATAAGCAGCTATATGAGGAAAATTGTTATCTTCCTGTCTTGAAACCTGATGGACAGACATAAAGCTCAGGCCTGATACAAGTTCACTTTTTTCAGAGAATTTTGTTTCTTAGAGATGTTTTTACAGTGCAGTGGGGAACCGGCTGTACAGAAGGCAGTAATTTGCAGAATTCTTAAGTGGACATGAACTCCAACACTGCTTAAAGACTAGTGACACTAAAATGACTGAAAAAGAAATGATATTGCATGCCTCTGAGTGATAAACTTTGGCCTTACAGTAATTATATGTTCAGTTTCTGAGGCATCAACATCTTTGCTGTATGTCTTTTTATTTGATCCCTGTACCAGTGCTTTCATACCTGACTATTCAGCATTCTAGCTGTACTTGTACCTGCTGGTAGCACTGCAGCTGCTGGATTGCAATGAAACAGTGAGATGCTCCAGTTCAGAGCCTTGCTAATGCTGACAATTGATTTAGCATTGTAAGCTACCTCAACAGTGCTGGGCTGTTTTTTGTTCAGAGATTTCAGTAGGGAGTTATTTTAAGAGATATATTTCCTTTGTTGGGGTAAAAAAGCACAGTTTGTCTTAATTATCCCTGACGTTTCAACCTCATACCAGGCGCTTCCTCCAGGGACAGAAACAAACCAGTCTCCTCCAGAAACCAAGTGTGAAATGAATAAATAGGGCTCTGGTCGCTCTAATGGCATAGTGCGGTTACTATTTTTACTGTGGGGGAGGATACTGTCTATATTGTTTCTTTTTATCTCTGAGGAAATTCAGGGTATTGATAGGTGAAATATTGTGGACAATTAAGAAAGGAAAAAAGCTAGTCTAAAAAAGCAATATTTGGTAGGTACTTGGTTGCCTGGTACATTCATTCTGAGAGCTAAGTTTTTCTCAGAGGAAAGGGAAGCAGCAGAGCAGCTATGCATCATGAACTGAAGCTGCTGTTCTTTCTATCTGCAGTCTATTGAAGGTATTAGTAATTAGAAGTTTCTCCACATCATTTTATACTTTTTTCATTGTAGCCTTTTATTGCTATTTTTGTTTCTATTTCTTGTATATTTTTAATGAAATATCTAGTTGGGGAACTACCATTGTCACAACCTTGTGCAAAGTCCCAAAATCTTGCAAAGAATCTTGATGAGGCTAAGGGTAATGATTCTCATGAAGATTATTAAGGAAACAATTTTGTTTTATGCTGGTAGATCAATACATAAATTGTAGAGCTCTTTTTCTGAGCTAAAGGTAACTTAGATTTTGATTAGAAAGGTCTTAGAGGTCCTTCATGTGTTTCATGACAAGTACTAAACTTCAATGAAAAAAGATGAGCCAGGGGAGAGAAAAAGAAAAAGAAAAAGGAAAAGAAAAAGAAAAAGGAAAAAGAAAAAGAAAAAGGAAAAAGAAAAAGAAAAAGGAAAAGAAAAAGAAAAAGAAAAAGAAAAAGAAAAAGAAAAAGAAAAAGAAAAAGAAAAAGAAAAAGAAAAAGAAAAAGAAAAAGAAAAAGAAAAAGAAAAAGAAAAAGAAAAGGAAAAAGAAAAAGGAAAAGCAAAAGAAAAAGCAAAACAAAAACAAAAAGAAAAAGAGAAAGAAAAAGAAAAAAAACCCAAAAAGAAGAAAAAGGTGCTGCAGTATTTTCAGCACATTTTTGTGAGCTTGTGAAGGTGATGCTTTACCAGAAAGAAGTCTGCATCGCTTCTGCTACTTGCTATGATTTTTTAGATGAAAGTAGCTCTTAATTCAAAGCTTAGCATAACAGCATTGCTGACCACAACAGCCCAGCAAGGAACTAATTCCATAGCATAAAGGGCAGTCTGGCATCCTTCTGTCAGTCAGTCTCAAACTGCTTGTGGCATCCTTGTGAAAGGAGTGCCTGTTTGTAAATAATCAGAGAAGTTCTGTGAGTTATTATTATTCATTAAATCTATTCTATACCACTTCATGGTCACAAAAGAAACTTCAGACAGCGGTCAGCTGAAGATTCAAGTGGTGGTTGTGGATTGCTCTTACACAAAGACAATCTTCCCGTACAGGGAGCTGAATTGAGCAGTTCTGCCCAGACTTCATGCAATTTATGACAAAGTAAACTGGTGAAGGCAGAGTGTTGCTATGCTTCACAGATCTGTAACTGTTGAAGAAGCTCCTCTACTGAGAGCAAACATTAAACTAATGCCAACTTGAGAAAATACCAAGTGTGGAAGGGAGAGATTTCAAGGCTTTCACTGTGTCTTCTGCCATGACAATTAATTTGAGTTAGTTCCTTCTATATCCACAGTTTGCTACTGTTAGTGAATAATGAGGGTATCAAATTTGCTGGTAAAGATTTGCAAGGGGAAGTAGGAAGGCATCATGCAGAAAATCCATACCTTGCTCTAAACCTATCTAACCCACTGAAACTCATACAAACACCCCGCAGGGATTGTATGCGAACTTTGTACTCAAACTCATGCTTGTACATCTGAATTCTAAATTTATGGGAGTATTCAAGGACTCCTAACCCCACATAATAGAAAAGATTATCAGATGCATTTGGTGTGAAATGAATAAAATGCAAAACAGCTTTGAAAGGTCCTTGCCTAAAGACAGAATTCTAAGAACACACATTCCTTTGCTAGTGGAACACATATGAGCTGAGGTTCTCTAAACACCAAATATTTTCAGGGTCATTAAAAAAAGTCTTAGCTTTTTTACAACTTTACCAATAATGTAGGACTAGAAAAAATACAAAAGAGGTTTTAAGGACTGTAGTGCCACTTCTGCTTAGTGTTTTATATGCAATATCTTATAAGACTTAATTTATAAATATATAGTTGAATTTAACTGTTATGATATCTAGTCACCAGGATTATTCTTGTCCTGTTGGTACAGAAATCTCGTGTATATATATTTTTCCATATCTATTGAAAACCTGGCTTCAATAAGACTCAGTTGAATGTACTAAATTTCATTTTGCTAGTTTTGTAATTATTTTGATTCCTATATGGTGTTAGGTATACAGCAGAAGTGAAAATGAATTAATTGATCACCAACCAGTCACAATCAAAAACAAGTGTAAAATTGAGCCCAATGGTCAATGTTTTAAAATTTTGACTGTGACCTCTATAAAAATGTTGTCTACTAAAGTTAGAGCATCATGCTTTGGAGATGACGTGTGTTTGTTTAGTTGTACAGAAGATGCATTACATACCAGCCTATGTTAATATCACAGTCTATAAAAATACCACAAAATGATAATGTTACTATGTGCTGACAGATTATTAAAGGCTATTATAGAATTCTATAGAATATAAAAAATACTGATTATCTGCTCATCAATTAAACTACCAGGACAAGTACTTTGCTTCCATTCAAAGTGAGGTCAATTAAAATTTTCATTTGTTTGTTATTTTGATCTTACCCATTACAGACAATAGAGTAGATTAAAGGAAAACAGAAAATGTACTTCAAATGACAAAATAATTCCATGGTGAATTCTGGAATTTGAGGTGCTATGGAAATGGAAAGTGAACCTTGCCCTTAGACTATATTAGCTAAAATTAAGTTAGATAAAATATATATACAACTATGTTTATTTTGTAGCAAAGCCTAAGATGTTTAGAGAAAATGTCTGAGAAGTCTACTTTTCCTTATTCTCCATGTTTTCGTAATTGACCTGTGGCATCAAACAAATACAGCTGAATTTCTTTGTTGTATTAGTGATTTTTTTCTTTATTTTCCATTTTGTTTAGGGCTTTTTTAATTTTTTTCATTTTCAGAATATCTGTAATGATGTATTCATGACTTCACATTTTGAACTTCTTCCTCTTACGATGTTCCTGCATCAATACACTTCAATATTTGCATATGTGCATGCATATGTGTAACCATCACTCTTTCAGAGCTTCCAACAATCCTACCTAACAATATTTAGGTAATGCTAATAAATTAGCACAATTCCAATTTATACAAGATCATGATAAATGTTTTAGGAACATTTTGAATCTCCTTTTACTTTCTCAAGGATTGAGTCAAAGCCTGTTGAAGTTAGTATGTGGAGCTTTATATTTATTTCAGCTTCAACTTAGAAAAACTCTTACGTTCATAATATTTATAATAATAATAATTAAATCTAATAATGACAGCATCTGATATTCCATAAAAAATATGTTGACTGAAAACAATGCAAAATGAATTGGAAGTTCTTCAAAATTTGCATGTTTTTATCTTTGGGTGGCCATATATTTACATTTTTTTATTTATATAAACTATATAGAATTTAAAATCTTTCAAAATCAGCTCTGTTCAAATGGTTATAAGGGCATGGTTTCAATTTGTTTACATGAAACTACATAAGAATTATGTTGTTATACACTGCTTTCTTCTAGAGATGTTAAAGGTTTTCAGACTGAATATATTTTTTTTTCAGCAAATTCTTTGCTCCTAAGAGGCAGGAAATACATACTCTTACTGCGGTCATTAAGCCTACCCTCTGTCTAGGCACTGTTAACTCTGTTCTCATACCTGTTTGATTTTAGGAAACATACCATAGCATGCTTGTTGATATCGTCCTGATCATTATTTACTAAGCAACAATACACAAAAAGTTACAACTGAAAGGCAGATTAATAATTCATACCTCTATTATAAAAATCCGTAAATTGTATTCCAAGCAATGAGCTGCATCTGTTACCTAAAAATAAGAAGACAGGCACAGCATGGTAACAATTTAGAATATGGAGCATTGCACGGCAGGAAAGTTCCTATTGAGATGACTTTGGCTTAGATGAAAGTCCTAGCTGTCTACCTTCTTTGATTGAACAGTTTCATTTTTTAAAGTAAACACTACTGTATATTCTGTGAATATTGCTGGTCTCCAAGAATGTCAATAATTCTTTCCGACAAAGCCAAGCTGAAAAGAAGAGGTTAGGCTGAGAGTACCGCATATATCATCTTACAAAAATTAAAGGAATTTTTTTTCAGGAAGCTGTCATTTCTGATATATAAGAAATATTTGCTTAGAGACTAGAATTATTTGTAATGTATTCTGTGCTGGAAAAAGTAATAATTTGTATCAACTCCAGTTTAAAAAAAATATTAATTGACTTTGACATTCAAGCTCACTTTAAAGACAGAAGCTGTTATAAATACAATCTTAATTCTTTTTGCAGTGTGGATGAAGAGGGATGGTATGTCACATTAATAACTGATGAAATCTAAAGGAATTTTTCCAAATTTCAGCGAGATCTTCATCACAAGAAAATAGTGGCAATCTCACAACCAGTCTACCCTGCATTTAAATAAGGTTTACACCTCATGGTATTTTATATACAGTTCTACAGATTTCATCCTGTGAAAAATCAATGAGATTTTGTCTTTGTTGATACTAAAGGCAAAGTTCCCAATAAATTTCCTGGGAACTCACAAACAACACACTTCGACTTTTCCCTCAAACTGGATTTTCAAAAACTAAATTGAAACCTTAATTGAATGTGTTGCCTTTATGATGCTGGGTACAGCAACATGCTAACATACTCTTTCTCAGCATTTGTGTATTCTTCATTATTTACATGACACCTTGGTACAGGAGACCTTAACCATACTGAAGAACCTGGCTACTTACAAACTAAACCAAGTACTCCAAATTAGTGAAAGAGGTTTTTGGTTGTTTTGTGTGGTTTGTTGTTTGGTTGTTTGTTTTGTTTTGTTTTGTTTTGTTTTGTTTTTTAAATTAGCTTCAGTTACCCTTCTGTGAAAACAAGATAGCAATGGCATGTCTACGCAGAATTTTTTGAAAAATAAATCAATACCTGTGACATACTGTGATGATGTAACATAACATAGTATTTGATGCCTTTTTAAAAACGTGACAGAAAGTTCCGAGAGGCAGATATCAGAATACAGATAATTCTGTTAAAAGCTGTGGCACGGCTTGTATATGCTGTCTGTACTCAAAATCTCTCTTCTGTAGAGTGGAACTATGTTCACAAGAAACACTGAGGAAAGAACGTTCCAATTTTCCATTTCCCTCCTAGCCTGAGCTGCAGAGAGTGAGGTATTTTTGAGAAATCTTAAATTAAGAATACTGATTTTGAACTCTACCTGGCTAAAGGCAGATAGAATGGAAACTGGATACTCTTCTGCCCAAGCAATTTTTTCTATTAAATAAGCAGAAATATATAAAGGAAAGCTGCTTCTCATTTCTTTCTGGGCTCAAAAAAAGAAAAAAAAATCTGTTGGCCACTGAATGTTACATTTTAGAGATGCTGCATCCTGTGAGAAGTGAGGGCTAAAAGTCTGTTGGGGTTGAACTCCCTAAAAAAGTTAGACTGAGAAAAGTGGTGGGTTTACAGGCTGCTTGTACAGGGCTCCTGATCTGGATTCCCCCAAATACCTCAGTTTTAATTCAGACATAATCTGCAAAATTTTCATTCAACCACTGGGAAAAAAAATGATCTTGATTTAGATTAAAGATATTACATTTTTATTTTATTGAGGAAAACGTATATTACTTTGAAGTTTTTCCTGAAATGAAGATATTAAATGGAAATTAGTGTTCTACAAAACTGTACTGATCAGTCATTTCCAGATCTAATAAACAGGTATCAGTTCAATTTCAATATTACCTAGTCTTTTTATGGATTTTGTTGCAAAGCCATTTGCTCCTGATTTACCATCCAGTAAGCCAAGGCAGTCCAAAAAATTATCCACTTGGCCAGGGTGTGTAAGGGCAATGCACTTTGTGTCAGTATCACAATGAATCACAGTTACAAGAAAAATTATACCTTAGATCTGAAGGATTTTTCAGGTAATTTGTTCAGTAAGGCAAGCTGGCCAAGCCAGTACTGTTGATAACTTAAAGACAATGGTGGGAGGTCAGGTAGCTCTTTCTGATTCAGTTACAGTGAACATATTGTACAGTACTTGTGAGCTTCTTCAGAGCACCTTTTTTTTAGAGGTGGCATTCTGGTTATAAAGGTGTTGCATGGTGTTAATTTACAGCAATTGTTCATGTTTTCTGTGAAAATGCATTAAATTTTACTCCTCAGTGGTTTGCTAATGAGGATGGTATGCAATAGTGTTTTCTTCTGCTGGGGATTAACACTCTAGTAGAAGTACAGCATCCACATTCAGGTTTAAAAGGGCATAGACTGTAAGGTAAAGAGAAAGGGCAAAGGCTGCTTTGGTTTGTAGAGTGCAAGTCCTGCCCATCTCCTGCCTAAGATATGTTGAAAACTGTCACTGGTGAGGTGAGAGCAAGGATGTTCCTGCAGTCTGCCTCTCCTTTTATTCAGTGGATCACACTGTCTCCAAAGTCCAGAGATGCAGGTGGGGAAGAGAAAAAGCAATCAAACCTAAGATGCTCTTGTCTTCATTTTCTCATTCCCTTTTAGAGTGGGATCTGCAGAATAATAACAGCACTATTAGCAGACAAAACCCAAATAGTCCTTCTGGAACACTTAGAGTGGTTTCTCCTACCATTTACTCATAACTCCAGTTCTGGATGGCTTCAGCCAACATCTTTTCTAATGTGTTCTCTCCAAAAGAGATTCAGAAATTAGTCCTTGTTGTGTATTAATCATGTGTGATAAAATTAAATTAAAAATTAATCTTGAAGGAAAATATTAGCAGAAGGTTCTGAACCTAGACAAAGAAAGCACAATTTATTGTTTTCCCATAAAAAGAAACCCATTCAAAGCAATGCTGTCTCCTAAAAAGACAGAAAGCTTATATTTTGTATTTCAGCTTGAAACACATCTTTAAACTGGGTAGCAAATTTCTGAAAAACTGGTTGTGTTCCATAATAAGGGTATATTTGGAATACACTAAACTCTGTGGTTCTAAAAAAGAAAAGAAAAGTCATGTCCTACACCTTGTCACTCATGTGAATACTTAAGTTTTTAAACAAAACCTGTGAGATACTGTATTTACTTGACCTGTAGGCCCACCTCAGGGCTGTAACTAGGGCGATACAGGTAAAGTTGGTTGTTCCCCAAATGACATTTCTTGCTTGATAGATTTTCAGACATTTCAAAAAACACCACCCAAAAACCAATGGTAATTTACATACTTTAGCTCTTTTTGTGCATTATTTATTGTGTTGATACTAAAAGATATTTTCTTTTGCTTCCTGTATTCTGACATCTTGTTGTAAATGAATGCTATGTGGCATCATTCCAAAGAATTTTTACCCTCAAAGTATGGAATACACAGATTTTTGAATTAGAAGTAACTGTAGTGGACTTTACACTATGAAAAAACTCAGTTCTTTTGCATTTCCATCCTCTGCATATGGAATATAGTAAGCAATGTATATTTTTACTCATAAGAACTTTATTCAGAAGAACGTTACCTTCAGGTCATCTCACAGAATGTTGTTTCATACGTTTGTCTTTCAACAGACATCTGTTTTATTCACATTTTTTTCTAACCAGATTCATAACCTCTGCTTACAAGATTATCTGAATTTCAACAATAAATAGACTGAAAGCAATTTTGTGATTCAGTGTGTAGGAACGGATAATTTCTCAGGATTCCTCGTATGCCCTTGGATGGGAGAAGCTACAAGAAGACTAGAGAATTTCCAGTGAATTCTGCAGCACAGGAGGGACCAAGCCAGGCTGCATTCATTTCTGAGGCATTCCCAGCTATCTGTGTGGGAAGAAGAGGCTGCATTTTTTTGCAAAGACTTTGTAGTCGTTTGGAAGAGTCTTATAAGCTTGCTCATAGAATGAATGAATCAGGCACAGCTCTCCCTTGTTAATATCTTTAGTTTCTTCCCCTGTTTGCAAGATTTCAGTGTTATGAGGCATGTAAATTTGACAGAATGTAAGGCCTCTTAATTCTATATGATTTTTAAATTGAGGTGTATCAGAAGCACATATTCTGCAAATATATCTGTGCAGATACAATCTGGAACAAAGCTGTAAAATGATTCTACAGGTAGTGCAGTATGATCAATGCTTAGATTGAATTGGAGTTTAAACTTACTATTACTTTCCCTTTTCCCTTTTACAGAATTCCAAAAGCTGCTTAATAATAATAAAGACCAGTTTAATGTGTTTCACCCTTCCCTAGAATTAGCATTAGTAAAATAAAATTGTTTACTTAAATGCAGCAAATTTTAGCACAACCAGATAGAGCACAAATACATTGTCACAAACCAGGAGGCAGGTGGGAGGGTTTAAAAAACAGCTGTTCTTAATGTATGGAAATTAGATCTATTTTTTTCCTTATATATTCTTCAGCAGCTTACTTTTGGCATCATTCAGGTCTCTGTAGATTAATACAGTGTAATTCAGAATTGTGGTTTAACAACTTCTTAGGTTTATTATTATAATTCCAACAGTAAAACAGTTCAAATACTGTAATTGGACTCAATATTGCTTTTAATTTACTTTGAAACATATTTATATTTAAAGGTATCCATCCAGCAAACTAAGCTAGACTTTGCTGCATAAGTAATAAAAATATTGTATAAGTTAGTTTTTAATTAAAATAAAACAATGTAAAATATTTCTATTTCAATATCTATCACTACAAATGAGCATGAAAACGAAAAATTTCTGAGCTATTTCTTCATTGAAATGACTGGGAAAATGATTAGAGTTTTATAGTACAGAAGGAAACCCAGATGAATTATTTGCAGCAAATGATTTGTTTGTGGAATCAAGGCCAATTCTATTTTATTGTACACAAACTGAGTATAATTTTCATTCATTTGTCCGTTTAAAAAAAAAATGACATGCTGATATTTCAACATATGGATTACTTGTTAAAAGGCCAACTGTCTGTGTTTCCATGGAAATTTTTATGCAGTTTATCAAAGGGCATTCTCAAAATCGGAGCTGGGTTAGTTGACATTTTCTCATATATGACTTATAATTCACATTGCATTGGCTTTAGCTTTACTTTCAGCCTTGTTTTGCTGAGCCCACTGTACCAACAAAGAGTCTTGGTTATTAAACATTATGGATTTTAAACACTTTTACAAACAGGAATTAAAACGGCAAACTCACGGAGCTTCGGGAAAAAAACTATTTCTGCTGGAGTTTTCTGTTGCTGTTAATTTTTTGTTTGCATTCCACATCCTAAAGGAAAACTACCGCATACATTCTTATTATGTTGTTCCTCTGCCAGTAACGTACACTTCAGTAGGAGGTGCAGGTGCCCAGTGACACTGAAAATCAGGCAATTAGTGTCTCTGTTATCATTCTGAGGCCTGATTAGCCTCTGCCTTGTGAATACTCCCTTTGACCTCTGAGAATTATTTTCATGCAGTTTATTGCTGTAGTTTAATTCCCAGTTTCAGCTGGGGATCTGTTTGAGGCTGCTTCTTTCTTTTACCAGTAGATGAGTTGATATTTTAAATAAGCCCTACATGTATTATTAATACGATATCATAGTATAAAGGGACTAGAGACCCTGAGAAATACAAAGGTCTTTTTCCGCTCACTTGTAGTTAAAAAGGCAACTCTTGTAAAGTGAAGTGAGGCAGGAATGGTAGTTGCCAACAGCAGGTGGTAGAAGGCATAGGAAGAAGGAAGAGGGAAAGAAGGAGAAGGAGGAGAAAAAGGAGAAGTAGCGGCAGACCTAATTACTTTAGGAAAAAGGAGAATGAGTGCAACTGACCAAAGAGAGCATGGACCAAAATCTTCTCAATAGTAGTTTAGTTCTTACAGACAAGCATGTTTTTGTCTGTTCAGTACTGCCTCAGCAGCTGCATAGGTTTCTAGAAGAGCCAGAGAAAAGGGTAAGAGCTCTGAGTGTAGACTTACTAAATTATTTTCAGGTTTTTATAAGGGACAGAACAGCAAATAGAGTTTATTGACTAAAGCCGTGCCTCTCTTGTAAGCCCATAGTTCTATACAACTGCTGCCATTCTCGGTGTTTATTGTGGAGTGCCCATACAGATCTCGACACCTACCTGCAGTTTTACTGGCTCATCCCTTCTCTGACAAGCTTTACAGCTTCACTGGCCACAATGATAGCACCTGTTTTCACTGGTATTCTGATTTTTACTTACAGCTACTTGAGGAAGAAAATGACATCATTGTTCTAAGACATGGAGCAGCTCTCAGGTGGGTAAAAAACATGGACTGCATTCATGGCTTTTCATGCAGTGAGGATTCAGTTTGTATCAACACCTTGCCTTCACCTGTGCTAGATCACCCCCTGAGAGCAATATTTATATAAGCCCTAAGCACAGGCCTAATTTATGCAGTAATTCTGTGAGTGAGAATGGGTTTGCACTGGAATGTGGCTGTGTCTCACCTGTTTAGAAGTGTAGCACCTTAGCTACAGCTGTAGTCCTCTGCCCAGCCTTAACGTGCTTCTGCTGAAGTCTGCAGAAACACCGCTATTTCCTTCAGTGGGAAGAGAGTTTTGTCAGCACTTTGTGAAAACCGTATGCTGAGTGCACAACTAGCCATTAGCTTGAATTTGAAAGTACAAATTCTGGTTACAAAAACTACCTAGCATCGTAGCAGCACTCAGCAAAATACTGCATTTGGCGTGTACAGCCGCCGTAAACAGTATGTAACCTTTTTTTTTTTTCCTGGAAATAAATTAGAAGGGAAAATGGGTGGCTCTCTAGGAGCTGATCTGAGCCTTAATTATAAAATAAATATGACTTATTGCAATTCACATGCAGTTTTTGAACGCAAGTAAGAAAATTAAAATTCTAGAAATATGACATTATATGACAGAAATAAAGCAAGCTGATGCAATCACGCTCTTTAACACCAAATTAAATCTGGTGTCCTTGGATCACCACACCTCAGATAGCAGGTGGTTTTTCTTCTTGAAATTTCTCATGCTTTTAACAGTAAGTTATTTTTCTTAACCATTGAACTGATTTTTTGTGTTAGTGTGCACTGTCACAATCTAATAGCAGCCTATAGCAACTATACCTCAAAACATATGACAGTGATACAGTAGATTGAGTGTTTTTGCAGCACAAATTTCTTCTCGTACATTCATGATTACAAGGACCCTACTGCTACTGTGTACTGAAACCTACACGGAAAAGCATTTGATTGATTACTACCTGTACTTTCCCAGCCTTTCCATAACTCCCATCCTTGTTAAGATCATCAGCAGAAAAAGTCTTGCTGAGGACCACCTTGATGAACCTGAAGGATGAAAATCCATGATTCTATACATACACTTTCCAAAATGCAATCTATTTTATCCAGTTTATTAAAAGCTTTTTTAGAAACTAAAGGGATTAACGCTATCAGACATGGTTTACCACAATAAAACCTCATAATCAATAAACAATAGAGACACCAGTCACAGCTGGAAGAACATTTTTCACAAACACTTTATCTTTGACCTCTCAGTCCAGGGTGTCTCAAGGGAGATCTACAACTAAGTTCAAAAGATAAGTCTGGGAACTAAAATTCATCACTGACTGTACATTAAAAATCATAGACTTCAGTGGAAATATCAGGTTTATAACATGCTATAATTTTACCCAATCAAGAGAAAACCTCTCCAGGTTGTACAAGAGCTAACCATTTTACCACTTCTTCCTACCAGTCCATTAGTACTTTATTTTCAGATTAGCACTGATTAACATGATCAAGTTTAGTTGAGAGCTTTTGTTCTCAAACTGTATTTATACAATTTACTGCTATTTAGAGTTTTGATAGTTCTATTCCAAATCTGAAAGACTAGTATGCACTGAAATCTTCTGGTTTTTTCACCAAAACTATCAGCCCTGTAATAAAATATATTCTCTTTTCCTACAAGTTTTGCTAGAAAGAGCAGCAGGCTGCCCCGTTTCAGGTTCATGTTCAGCAACATTAATCACTGATCACGTATCTAGCTGAAATCCAGCGTGAATGGTGAGAAGGCATACTGCCTCTTTCAGGACTTGCAGAATCAATCAGCCCACTACACCAACGACCTGATTCCTGCTGACAGACCTAAGTATAGTTTCATTCAAAAAGACTGGAGTAGATATTTTTGCACTAAGATCTACTTCTTTTTTTTTTTTTTTTTTTTTTTTTTCTGCTTTTCTCTTTTGAGGGAGGGATGGGCAAGACATAAGAGAAGAAATTCGTCAAAATGCTCATCTAAACTTTGTGTGCTGGTGTCTCCAAAAAGATTGAACGGTAATGTTACTCAACATAAAAGACAGGAAAGAGGGTTGGGTTTTTTTCCTGTTCACTTTTGCGCTAAGTTCTCCTCTCCTTCTGTATGAATTAGACACAAAGACTGGTCAGCTGACTTTGTCTGAGGGGACTGTGGGTGTAGAGTATCTACCTAGTGCGTGGTAAAACCAGTCCATATGGATGCTCCATGACTGAGAACCCTACTTGTGACACCATGAGCAGCAGGCTTCGGAAGGGATTCACTTCTTGTCTTCTTCAACGCTTCCCAGGCATGGATGCTTTTTCTGTTACCTCTTCATTGGAGATATAACCTCTAGCAGCAAGAATTACTGAGGACCATTAAGTGATCCTGGTACATATTTCAGCTGGTTTCCGGATCCAGGCCTAACACTAGGTTTTAAGGAGTATTTGAGGGGAACATATATAATGTAAGCATAAACAAAATCAACAAATTTTAAATTTTCATTCTTTATGTTGCAGTATGAGAAATTTTACAGCTGCAACACTGTCTTGTTGCAGCTTGTTATTAATTCTGGTTGCAGGGGTGATTCAGGGGTCATTTTCAGTTATGCAAGAATCTTCTGCATTTTCTATTGTACATATTTTGAATAACTCTTAAATAACTTTCTCTGAACTTGGATGGTCCCCATCTCCATTACTAGGAAAGTCTCTCTATATTATTCTTGCTTTCTTCCCAAACTTTTGGTTCCTTTCCAACTCTTCTCCAATGCCCTCTTTCTAATATCTGACTTAAGTAATTTTACATCATTCTGATCTCTTTTACTGTAAGCATAAGGGGAAAACCAGCCTTTAGCTATTACTGTCTCCTACTACAGTCCCTCAGCAACAGAAAATGAGATCTTGCATCATTCTATTACACTTAAGACATTTTTATTAGATTCATGTTAACATGAAGAAAAAGAAAAAAAAAACATAAAAAGAACTCTATAACCTCAAACAGAATTCTCTGGTTATCAAACAACAGAGTTCACAACCATTCAGACAGCATCTTGAAACACATACAAGACAGAAATTCAGTAGAGCAAGATAGGAAAAAGAAGGAAGAAACACCAGCTATACTGCTGTTTCCTTTAATTTCCTTTGCTGCACATTGAGTACATTTACATCTACAATGGTTTTGGAATAGTAATGCAAGGGCCCAGAACTCATCAAGTAAGGGTAAAGCCACCCTTTCTTATGAATCTGCCCTCTTTAAATAAATATTAGGCCGATGTTACGGTTTTCTTGTGGTTAGAACACAACAACAGGATCAGGTAATTAACATCTTCCACAGAACAACGTTATTGAGGTATAGCTTTGTACTTCAACAGTTGTGACTGTCAGCATTCTCAGCAGCAGCAGTCCTGGTGTTTTAACTTCTGAAACAGGCATGAGAGAAACAATGAGGTCACATATTAAATACCCTTTCCCTCTACTCTTCTAAAAAGTCCCAAACAAAACATTATATTGTGCCTGACCTCCCCAAGGGTCCTTGAGTATGGAGAAGATATGAAGCTTATTTCCTTTTTTCATAGATCACATTATCTCATCCCTGTTACTTCCAATATCTAGAAATAGAGAGCCTGCTGTTTGAGTGTGGTTCAATACTTAACCAGTGAGTTAGAAGCAGTATGTAACAGATGTACAGATAACATATATTCAACAGATTAATTGCTCTTTGCAATATTTTATCTCTTTTCATTGATGACGCAAAGAATTGAGTCAACTAAAAAAAACTGTGTTCCTCTTCTTTAAGACAAGTAATGTTGAGATACCTGAGACCACTCTACATATTTAGCACTCTATAGCATTTTGTGTGTGTGATTTAGGAAATGAAAATGTTTTTCTGAAGAACAAATCAAGACATCATACATCAATTTTTCAAGTGTAGTGGGCTAACTAAGGAAAAAGTTGGTCCTATGTGTTCATGAGAGCTTGTTCTTAGCAGAGTAAGGTAGAAATGCAAATTTTCAGAAGATTTATTATAATTTCCTTGAAATAGGAAAATAAATGGATATGAGGAATGTTATCTCCATCTCATGCGTTAAAGGGGCAAGCCCACACAATGGTACACAGAAGCTTTATTAAAAATTCATTAGACTGTAAAGTCTCTCATTTTGTAATCAGAATTAAGTAGTTTCCTAATGTCATTAGCTGAAAGTCAATTTAAACCAGTATCAGTAGTTGCAACACACTCCAAAATGCTAAATTAAATACAACAAATGTTTTCCACTTATCTTTTATTGGGAATATTAACATTTCATATTATGAATCAAAACCAGATTGCAGTGATTTCTCTAATACATTTCCCATTAATTTATTTACTAGTCATATTTACATTGGTCACAACAAGCAAAGGGGTTTCAGAAAAAGAGATCCAGTGATCATGTTTAATTTCTGAGCCAGCAGAATATTGATGTTCAGAAAAGCTCACAAGGTTCACAGTTTTCCTCTATTACACAGGCCGTTCCCTTGATAGTAACAGCAAAGTGAAGTAAGCTACAGCAAAAAGATCCTAGAATAAAGAAAAAGCAATTAAAAAAAAAAAAAGATACAAAACATTTTCAATATTAAAGTGTTGTATTAGTTAGGAAGATGGTTGACACTGTTAAAAGTCACATCTCATATATGTCATTGTCTTTTGTTTGCTTCTGTACTAAGGCAGTAGCAGTGATCTCAAGCAGCTTTGTTTTGGTAAATGCATGTTTTTGTGATAAAATTTTTCTTATACTATATATAGTTAAATAATATTATAAGTATTACTAGATTTATAAAATACACAAGGAAAAATAGATTTGTAATATAAACATTTTAGTCTGAGAAATAATTGTCTTATTCTAAATTAGGTTCTTTAGTAAGGGTCTAATTTACTGGGAAGAAGAAAATGGATACTTTCCTATAAAGAGCTTAATCTTTCTCAAGGCACTGAGGCAAGATACCTAAAAAATTACTTGGAATTTTGATTAAAATAATCATTTAGCTGATCATGCATATATCTCAGTGGCATTAAACAAGCTCATACATCAGGTATAAGTCACTTGGCATCTCATATGGCATATGCAGTTATTCAAGTGCTCAAAAAAAAAAAAAAAAAAAAAAGACTAGCCCCCTTCCATAGGTTATTTTCAAATTTTCAAAATGTGTAAGAAAATACAACTTTTGAAGTAATGAGTTCAGCACTAGAAACAACCCCAACACTGTAGCTGAGTTCTTTGCTGGCCACTTCTATCTAAAAACTTTATGTTAGGTTCTCCTCCGTAACATGCATCACCTGGTCTCAGACTCTGACTTTGACAATTTTTCTGCACGTTTACTCTAAAATGGCTTCCTGCAGGTATAGGCTCCACTCTGCTGCTGACTGGTGCTTCCAAAGTGATGAAAACCATTCCATTTAAAAATTGTTCAGTCTTTGGTACCTGAAAGACGGTAAAGTCTCCAACAAAGCTACTATTGGCTTTTATATACTGTTTCCTTGCCTTTCAGAGACAAAACTCCCCAAAATCTGACAACATCTTGCTTAAGCTGGAAATGGATCAGTTTGTTTTGGAGACAAATTTTTTATTTTCATCTTTCAAGTAAACAACAGATACCACATCCACTTCTATTTGGTTTCAGCTACAACAGTATTTCTCTTGAACACTAGCAAGGAAGTGTCACAGAGGACTGGGCATCAGATGTAACATTTGACAACAAATATTTAAGACGTGTAATAAGGGAGACCTTGGCATAAAAGGGCTTTTGCATACTCTAGTCATCTGTTGTACTAAAACCCATTTCCAAAACTGACAGTTCTGGAGGGGTTATGGTTAGGGATTAAACCATTCCACAGTCAACACTTCATGACGGTCATCAGTCCAGTGCCTGGAACAGGCTTGTGAAGAAACGACCAGACCCGGATGAATTCAGGGGCTCACTGGGACAGCTCTGCTGGCACATGGGGAGAGGGGAAACGAGGAAGAGAAAAGGGCAGAAAAATGGAAGCAGATTTACTGCAGCACAGCCCTGCGCTGCCACTGACGCGTTGCCTGTTGCCCTCATGACATGGTCCCATTGTCAGCAGATCCCCCCTTGGCCTGGACCAGCAGGGGAGAGGAGAAGCTTGCTGCGGGCCCTTCAACAGCTGGCAGAGCTCCTGCAGCTGCGGTGGGTAAGGACCAGGCTAAGGCCATGGCCTTTCTGAGCCTCAATCCCTTTTCCCCTCCTCAGCTAAAAACTGCCTCCTCAAAGCCCAGGTCTGGGGCCCAGGAGGTTATGAACTTCAGTGACGAATCTTTTGCCACATTCCTGTGTAACTCCTTACACCAGCACGCGCTGCTAGGATCACTACCACAGTTCAAAACCGGGTATGAAATATCACTCATAGTGGTCTTGAATTAACAGGTAGATGGGGCAGACAATCTTGCAGAAATTCATCCTATCTCTAACTCAGTCTGATGTGGTCACACAGACTGAGTGAGGACCTGAGTGAGGCTACTCAATACACGCAGGTTTTACCCCCCCTGTGTATTTTCTGTAGAAGTAACAGTCTTGTTCCTGCCCTCAGTCCTTGCCATTCTCCTTTTGCTTTTCATGCTCTAATTTTTCAAATGAAAAAATATCAGAGAAGATGCACTTCTGACCCCTGACTTCACTGATGGCTCTACATCAAGGCACTCATTTCAAAGATGGGATCTAGAGCAGTAATCAATATTTAGCCGTATGATTGTTCTAAAGATGCTAGGGCATAATGCTGAGTTTATATAAATCTTTGAAAGACTGTGCTTCTTGGCTGAAAATGTTTCACATTGAGACAAGAAACACATTCTTACTGACAGATAATGTGCTGCTTTAAAAAGCCCATATGTTGTAGTAATGCATGCATTATCATAAGGTGCATTACAGCCCTAAACACTCCCTCCCTTGTAGTCTGGTTTAGGAAAATGTAAATAATTTTAATCTATTTGCACTACTTTATTACTTTTTAAATGGGATTATCTCTCCTACTTCCCTCCTAATCTTATGGTGATAACATTTATCTGATTCAATGAAATCAATGACTACAAATTTATTTTTGCATTTCCAATATTTAAATCGTATTGTTGTGCAATCCATTAAGTAAAAGACTGTAAATTTACTGCAGAAAAAACCAGTAACTTTTTGGTCTTTAAAAGTTGCATTTCAAATAACTAAATAATGACAATATAAATATTTTTTTTTATGACTGGTGAGTTTTGATGTCTGTTGTAAAGACAGATGCATCTCAAAGCCTATTAAAGAAGAGAACGGCCTATTTTTGTTCCCTCTTGATGGAATTAGCCAGCCATAAAAGATGAATTTCTGTGGTTTACCATTTCGTTCCACTGATTATTACCAGCACAGTGAAGTGGTAAATACAAATGCTAATTTCAACATACTTTCAAAGCAAATTTTTAAAGTTTGATAGGCTCTCATAGTATTTTAAATTAAAATGCAAGGTACTGTAAAATCCATTTTGTTTACAAACAAAAAAATTACAATACAAATGCAAAAGATGCTGAAATGCAAAGCTTATCAAACTACACTAAGAATAAAAACATGATAGGAAAGAGAGTTAATACTGCTAATACCATCCTAAAGCAGTGATGGGGAAGTGGGATAGGAATATGGGAATCAAAAATCTCATTAGCATTATGGGACACAGAAAACATCTTTTCAAACAATCAGTAATAATCACATTCACTTGGGATGGCCATATTATAAGACAGAGAAATAATACAATATACCAAAATGTTAGCAATTAGTGTTTTATGTCTTCTTTTAACTGCCAACTTCTTTTCTTACTTTATATTCAATGTTTCTTTGAGTTATAATGTAATCTGAAAATATTTCTCTATTACTGAAAGTTAGAAGAAGTTCATATATTTGTAGAAGAATCTCAAATCTGAAAGTTCTAAAAACTTTCTATCTTTATTCATTGAGGTTTTGAGCTTCTTTATATATATACAATTTTCTGCTTTTACCATCAGTTTTATTCTGTCCTTTGCCATTTGTTTGCCATGGGTTTTGCATGTATTCATATGAAATAAAAAAATTTTACATTTCTACATACATATAACTTCATACCACATATATAACTTGTAAAGCTATTAAAAATATATTCTCAACTCATTTTAGTTGAATGTAGTTATTCAGGGAAATACACTTGTCTTTTTGGAAAATATCCTCAGATGTTGAGGATATCAAGATCAGGAATCTTAATTTCTTCCTAGTATCAAAAAATGAAAACCAGAAGTGTGATCAGCTTCTGTAAAACCTATGAACAAAATACTCTAGTTTATAATATTAATTTGAGTAAACCAATAATTATTTGTATTTTGGTGTTTATTGCACAGTATAGCACAAGAATACTTCAAGAATCTTCTGAAAAAAAAGTTTTTTGTCATTATGATAGATGTGATGATAAACAAAATTGGAAGTTGCAAACCATTTCTATCCATTGCCTTGTGGAAAGTTTTCCTTCCTCCTGGAAGTTTTGCTGTAGAGCTGGAGACAGACACACGTAGGAAACATGGGCAATTCAGGAGAGCTGTCCTCCGAGAAACGCCTACCATCTTTTGCTCACTTTCTGCTTTGTAGGGGTGCTTTTGTACAGTTGTTTCTTGGCAGCTAGCTCAGGTTAAAGATTTTTTGTTGCTTTTGTCTTTTTTGAAGTATATACTTACTGGGCAATGCAAAGGTTTCCTCTACAGGGAAACATTCTCGTACCACCTGAGCACATGCAATATATGAAGGAATCTTTCTTTTCACAGGAAATCTTCCACCTCAATATTTTTTTTTCTTATTTCTCCTCTTCCTCACATAATCTCATTAATGCCTCAGGTATCCTCATCTGCAGCTGGTTAAGTAAGCAGCATAAGAAGAAAGGGTTGGGAAAGAACGGAAGCTTAAGCGTACCTTCTGCAGAAGGGTGATGCGGGCAGCATTTAGGCTGTGTTGAGATCTGCCTGTTTGCTCATTGCTCAGAGAAGGGGAGCTAGTATTCAGGAATCAGAGGCACATAGCAACAGCTGCCAGAATGGGGGAGCTACACATTCTTTATTCCAGAGGAATAGCCAGCAAAGCTCAAAGGATTTCCAGCTGTGCTCTGTCTAGAATAACAGAGAGTTTGACTTAACAAAGCTCATTTGATTTTGCTCATTGATTTTCATGTGTATTTTAGCATAATAAAGTTCACAAACTCCAGTGTTCGCAAAAAGTGAAAAGGAAAAGGTTGTAAAAATAGTGACATCATTCCTGAATCTGTACGAATTCTCACCATATTTTCCCTGGCAGGGCACAAACACCTGGGTACAGCAGCCTACGCTACATAAATGTCATTTAGCTTAAGCCCTCAGTGCATTTCACTGGTACGTAAACTTAAGCCTAGTCATTCCATTATGCCTGGGCAGCAAAGTTGACTTAAGCAGCTTTTTCTCCCCTTGCTGATGATTTCCACCCCTATGACTTCCCTCCAGCTGCACTGATAATAACACCGCAAAAACAAAGGAGGTGCTTTAAATAATATAAATTCACCAGGCATTTCTGAAGGGAAAATGAGTGGCAGGACACTGGAGCCTCTTATATCAGCCTTGCTGCCAGGGGAAATAATATGGAGCAATAGTCCTGTGCTGGTAGGGTGTGAAAAGCAGATCTCAACACCTGCTAGGGTTTTGAAAGAAGCTTTGAAAAATGCAGAGCAAATCACATATCTACTTTAGATTTGGCCTTTCACCTGTGGAAGATTCTCAGGCCTAAGTGCAACAGGCAGCTCAAGTGGAAAAATAAACCACCTCAGCAGCTAAACTCAGGAGTCTGAAGGATTATGGTTTGAATTATTCATTTATGAAAAATTGGCATACTGTGAACATAGTGAACTAATACATCTGTAACACCCCAATCATTAGTAAAGATACTACAGAGATGATAGTACACCAGAACAGATATGCAAACTGAATCACTCCAATCTCATTACAAATCAGTCTTTCAATCAGATACCGTCAACTTTAGCAGAAGGCAGCACTCTTTATATACTAAATGTATAATTTTTAATTTCCAGTGGCATTAATCTGGCCGATGTCACTAGGAGTAAAATGAAAGCAAAAATGACTTAAGCAAATGCCTTTGAAAAGTACAAGATTTTTCTTCTTTCTGTATGTATTCCCTGTGACATAAGCCTCAGCTTATTCCCTTCAACCTTGTCAGTTTTCATCACTGTTAAATCTTAGCAGAAACTATGGGTTTAATCAAACACAAACAATCCTCTCAGTTGAAAAAAGTGCTTTTTTGTTCCAGGAGGTCTTTGTTTTTAGAGTTTGCAAACCTTTAAAAAGATACAGTGTATAATATCCTTCTTGAATAACACTTCAATACGGTGTTACCAATTAATGTGGAGTTCCAGAGGCAGTCAATTTAGGGCAAAATGAGTTCATCATAATTACCATTATTACCATAAATACCAAAGGAATTAATAATGATTAGGGCGATATTTTAAAGCCCTCTTCATTATCATGTGCATTGTTTGTAAAATTCCAGGATGACGATAATTACTGTAAAGCTTCTCTTTGGGCAAGGTTCTCTTCCCAAGGGTGGGATAGCCCAAAGCTAAGTGTTCCTGAAGTCCCTCTGAAGTCCCTCTGAAGTTAGGAGGCAGTGCATGCGTTAGCTTAGAGCTTACTTTCTCCATAAGGTAAATTTCAACAGTAGGCCTGATATAAGTAAGAAACCCCAAGAAATAAACAATCAAGCCAAACTTCATTTTTCCCCTGAATCTCTGGATGGTACCTGGAATAGTTCTGTAGCGCATATTGTTGCTAGGTTTGTGATAGATGAAGAAAGCTCAAGCATGCCTTAATGAATTCTGTGTATGTTTACTTGTTCAGTAACTAAAAAAAACAGTCCAACTGTATAGCAGAGAACCCTTTCAGCAGAAAACCCATTGGAATTTTTAATTTTTCATAAGAATGAGGTGTATAACACTATCATGCTTAGACTTCCTCAGGGGAACACTTGAAAAATGCATAAAACCCCCTAAACTTGTAGGTCTTCAGTATGTTAATTTAATGTTGGCAGCATGGGCTGCCTTTCAACTACTTACATCACCTTATACATCACCTTTGACTTTAGACATGCATTGCTTAGGAAAGATAAGGCTTTTGCAGGGGCAAAGTGGCTTGTAGACTTTATTCCTGATTTTTTCCTCTCACACCGAATTTCAGCAACACAAGGTAACAAAATCATAGAACAGATATGGAGGAGAAAGATTTATAAACATGACAACATGATTTACATCAAGATAAACCTTCTGCTTCTTTGGGCAGTCCAAATCTTTCAATTTTTAGGATAAACAACTTTGCAGAGGTACAGACTAGGAAAAGAATCCAGTTGTGAAATTTCAGTCTGCATTTCAGTACCTTTCAATTTCTTTCCCTTACCCATCTTATTTCCAGTGCGTAAAATGGGGCAGCCAGGGCAGTTCTACACCTCTCATCTTCTTATGGATTCATTTCCATATCCTTAATGAGCTGATGCAGCTTAAAGCTAATCAAACAAAAAAGAAGCAATCAAAGATCAACTCCCAGTACATCAGCTCCCTGACTGACTAAATGATACAACCATTAGAGCTCAAGGGCTGGCATAAGGGAAAGGGTGGGAATGTGTGGCGGGGGAGAAGGGGGAACTAAGGGCTCACCAGCTTCCCTCTAGCAATTTGCTCAGGACATAAAACAATCACAAGCAAAGCAAAAGATATCAAAAGTATCAGTCTGTATCAGTCTATTCCCATGGAAAAGGCAAACTCTTAAAACGAAACTTTTTTTGACATAACTGTCTTTGTAGAAGGTTTAAAAGCCTCAACTCTCAGTTCAATGCTTTTTTTTTTTTTTTTCTTTTTTACCTTTCATTTTTACATTTTATCTTTAGCAGCAAATATTTGAAAATCCTGGAGTTAAAATTTCCGAAGTATCTAAATCACACATGCTTAAGTCATTGTTGAAAACAAAATCTGGCTTCTAACCTACTTACGTGGTTTTAGAAATGTTATGCTGGATGGTGTGATAACATTTAACTTGTGGATGAAATTTACTTGGAACAGAGCTCATGCACAAGCATTAAAAGCTTAGAGATAGTTGATAATTTTGTGTTAGAAGAAATTTCTGGTAGGAAATATCTTTTATTTTCTAAGGAAGTATTTTTTCTGGTGGAAAGAGTGAAAATGATGGGTCCCTGGTTGCTCACCTAGAAGACTGCTATCAGTTTCAATTTTTACATGAATGGTCCAAGTTCCTGGACCATTTGCTGCTTTCAGCAGGGACAGGCAGACTAAGCATCCATGGCTCTCTGGCAGTGAGGCTGAAAGGATGAAAGCATCCTATCAATTTTTCTTTGTCTTCAGGGAGAAAGCAAAGCTCACAAGAGCCTTCAGTCTAGTACTCAGAACAATGAAAAATTCTTCTTCTGTTCTTCTGAGATATTTTGTTTTTTCTTTAACCTGGCAATTCTATCACAGTTTTTAAACTTTTGTCTTGTTTTGATTGAATATGCTTACACATAGGACTGTAAGGCCTTTTAGCTCCCGGCGATCCCCACTTGACAGTAGATAGACGGGCAAGGGATGCTTCCAGTTCTAATAGGCTTGGTGCCAGGCTTGGTGCTGGTGCGGCTGGGCATCATCACAGTTAGCACAGGCTGTGAATTAGACTTGGAAAGATTTTACTGAGGGTTATAAAGTTCTACTGAGAATGGGCCTCCCTTGCTTTCCCCAAGGTTAGAGCTCCTCTGTTCACGGGTGAGGATGTTTCTGTAAACCCGGTGCAGATTTCTTTACAGTGCTTTAGGCCCAGGTTATGACAGCAATAGGAAAGCTTTGTACTGATTTTCTGCATGGAGAAGACGACTGCAATAGATTTAGACAGAAATCCTGACCCCATAAGGTCTTTGAAACTGGTACATAAAAGTCTTCTTTAAAAACTTGTGATTTTATATGATCAAATCAACATGAACATTCAATTAGCACTTAGAATTCAATGTGTGCGAGTTCAAGTGCTTATTTCATAAATGTGAATTCCCTGAGCCCAGAGCTGTTGAGAGGCAATAGTGATGTAGGGGTCCTTTCCTCATTGTGATCTATTTCTGGTATTGGAAATTTTCAGCTTGTTTGCCTTTATTTTGCATCTCCCAGAAAGGGATGGAGGGACCACAGGTTAGGGAAGGATACCAGGGGCTGAATAACATTTGAATTATTTGATAAGGCAGTAATAAAAGCAAGAAGTTAGGAAGAAAGATAAACCATTAGAAAAGCGCCAGCTAGGAATGCTTAAAAATTCTTTTCAGCAAAAGTAAGGAGAGAAGAGGTATAAAGGTCTTGATATTCCCTCATGTTACTCTGACTGGTATAAGGTAAATTTATGGCACGTTGAGAGGTTGCATATAATTATATTTTGGCAACTACCATTAAACTAATACTTCTTTGTAAGTCATTAAGAATTAGGTGCATTGCAGAGTGCCTCTGTTTCTCAAGCTGACATAAATATTACATTAATTAAATCTATTAAGAACATTGAAATGAGATTTCATTAACTAATATCTCCTATTAGGATAATTATGACTAATTATAGTTATTAGACAAATGGCCTTAATCCTCAAGCACAATGTGTTACAGAAGGTTAAGAGGCCTATGACAAATTGAAAATCAAAAGTATGATCAAACTCTTTTTTAATATTTTACACAGCCACCATCATATGATGGTAGCTGTGACAGCAACAGTTTCATTTTTTTGCAACACACCTCACAGTGGGAAAGAAGATAATTTTTTATGACTTGCTAGTGATTTTAGGTGCCCAACAGAAAGTGTTATAAAGGTCCTGATTTTTGACGATAAGTGCTCATCAGTATGAAATATTAACCTCTGATATGTCCTACTAAAAGAAAACTGCATAATTTTATTAATGTTTTCTGCAAAGAAGTGTGACATTTTTGAAAGGTGAAATTCCACTCATTTTAAAAGGTTGTGTTTTGTATGTAGCTGCACTATATCACAGAAATACTGTTTTCTGATATATTTGCTGATGTCTGCCATAGAGAGCTATGTACATTTTGAAAACTCATGTTAATATCTCAATATCTGGCAGCACAAGCATGAGTAAATAATGTGTAATGCATGATCTTTGAATCCTACTTTGGGAAAAAGCCAAAACCTTACCAGGCAATAAACCCCTGTGTTACATAAGATAAATCTTTTTCCCCCCTCTTTTTGCTAGAAGTCAAGAAGATTTCACATGAAGTAGAACTGCCACATAACTAGAACGTGACTGGGATTACCAGCTGCATTTTAAGAAAACACACGTCATTCAGCTCTCGAATGGATAGTCCCAAGGGACTATCTATAGTCGGAAGATTTATCAGGTTTGGATCTTAGGTGGATAAAGATAACCAGGCGTCAGGGAAAAGGAAGAGAGAATCCAAACCATATCTAATCTAGGGAAGTTGAGGGGCAAGAACATCAGAGCTTACATAGTTAGAATTTTGTATCTAAAAGTTAGCACTATATCTGGTAGGTGACAGGCTCTGTCTGGACAGGTCTGGATATATAAAGAGTGTAGGAAGATGGTCCTTAGAGGTAGGTGCTACAAAGGATGATCCATCTCCCTTTCTGTGCCCATGCAGAACAGCGCAACAGTGAGTAGATGGAGTATTGGGTTACTGTGCCCTCAAAATGTGGTTATCGTGTCTCATAGAAGATTATATGTTGACTGTTTAAAAATGCTAATACATTTGTATGCCAGAGACAGCACTGCCATTTTCATCGCTGTTTCTGAGGATCTGACCATAGCCAGTAAGCAATAGCACTAGTTTGAACAATAACTTAACTACAGAGACTCAAATATACTTTTTAAAGTTATCAGTGACATTCTGGAGTGAAAATGACAATAATTTTATTTTTATAATGTTGTTGTCATGTTGCAAGATAAAATCTTTGTTATCTACTCATGCCAAAAGTCCAAAGTAAAATATTCAGATATTTGAGTCAAAGAGTTAGTTTCTTATAATAACTGACCTTCTCTGGAGATTGGCTCTGGGAAATCTTTATCGATCTTTCTCTGTACAGTGGATTCAATAGCCTCAGTTCTTCATTTGTTTGTTTGCTTGTCTTTTACATTGCGTTTACATCTGCGTTTCTTCGTTTACCTTGTTATCTCCTAAATGCAACTTCTATAATTGTACAGCCTGTTTCTTTCAACGGATCCTGTGATACTGTACCAATTCTCCCTAAGTTTTCACATCTCATTCCGGTGTAGTCTCCTAATACACCAAGTGTGTTTCTCATATCATGACAGCTATACATAGCCGAGAAATCCTCTGCTTAGAGGCCTGGAAGGGAAATGGCATGTGTTATTAATCAAGAGCTGGCATGCTCTTTCATGGCCAGTTTCCTTTAAGACACAGCTATTAGAGTTCAGAGTTTCCTTATCACTAGGTAATAAAGCAGGTTTCTGCGTCGAATACATGGCACAGAGACAAGGAACACAGAGGCTGACGTGCTGAATCAGACTAATGGTCTATCTAACATGCTATCCTTGTGGTGATACTGAACAGTACCACATGAAAGACTTCAGAGCTGGATATGAGGTCCCTGTAATGAAAGGGACATCTCTTCTTAACCCCAGGCAATCACTGTGAGGACTTGTGTTGTGAAGCATAAGGAATGACAACCCAAGCATGTTTTTTAATCCTTGGCAAGGTAATTGTGATTTCTACTGTTTGTATGCCATCTTCTGAAGCCAACAGTTCTTTGTGTCAATTGTGTTTCATGACAGCTACTTTGGCAGTAATGATGGGCTTACAAAAATTGCACAAGCACAATATTAAGGATGTCCAATACTAGAAATTAAGAGATGTCAGAAGGAAGTTATTGATACAATTTGCACTTTCTGCTCTTTCCTATCACACGTTTTAACTGTTTATGTTCAGTGGTGTTGTGGTTTAACTCAGCAGGCAGTGAAACAACACACAGCCGCTCACTCAGTCCTCCCTGCAGTAGACGGGGGAGAGAAACGGAGGTGGGGGCGGGGGGCAGGGGGGGGACAGGGGATGGGGGAGGACAACACACAACACATAAAATTCATGGGTCAAGAAAAGGACAGTTTACTAGGACAGAAAAGGAAGGGAAAATAATGATGATGTTGATAAAGAAAACGAGTGATGCACAATGCAGTTTCTCACCACTTGCCGCCCAATGCCCAGTCAGTTCCAGAGCAGTGGCCTCCAGCCAGCTTCCCCCCAGTTTATATACTGAGCATGATGCCATATGGTATGGACTATCCCTTTTCCCAGTTTGGGTCAGCTGTCCTGGCTGTGTCTCCTCCCAGTCTCTTGTTCCCCCCAGCCTTTTTGGCTGGGGTAGGGTGAGAATCTGAAAAGTCCTTGACTTAGTGTGAACACTACTTAGCAACAACTAAAACATCAGTGTGCTATCAATATTGTTCTCTTCCGAAATCCAAAACACAGCACTGCACCATCTACTAGGAAGAAAATTAACTCTATCCCAGCCAAAACCAGGACAATATCCACCCCTGATTCTATACCATTTTATATCATGCCCCGGTCCTACACTTTCCAACACACCATCACCTTTCCTGTCTTTTGATATATATGTACAGATATCATTCCCTTAGTCTATGGGCCATCCCTATAAAATGTCCCCATTGAGTTCATTTAGCCCATGACTTCGGGCTCCATCTCTTATAGTAGTCCTTCAGGGCAGGAGAGATGGTGTGCAGTGTTTGATTGTTGCATGCTGAAGCCATCCTTGCTCCACCACCACTGCGTTTGTCCAGTTCTACGATCGCTACACTTTTGCCAGTTTCATCAAAATTCATTCTTAATTGATCTGGGCAACATTTACTGTAATATTGTTAATATGACATATAGTAACCATAGTAGTATGACATACAGTATTATATAGTAATTAACCTCATATAATCCAAATCATTGGCGGTTATCACCCAAAATCAAATCTCCTTAGTCAAACTTCACCATCCTCCCACATTACCCACCAAGTACGCCCAGGTCCTTGAGCAAAAGCAATCCCATGACTGAGTTTGCCTTTGCCAGACTGTTTTCCCCAGCATAATTTTATATGCACTACAGAGGCTTTATTCCCTTCTACCACACATAAAAGTTTTGAGTGGATGGGACCAACCTGATCAGCAAACCCCCTAGTGTTGACTAGCCAGGTGGCTTTTGCTAAATGTGTACCCCGGTGTTTGAAAGTCCCACCACCCATTGCTCTCAGCGTAGTCTTTAACAGTCCATTGCATTGTGCAATTTTTCTGGAAGCTGGTGCATGATGAGGAATGTGATATACCCACTCAATACCATGCTTTTTGGCCCAAGTGTCTATGAGGTTGTTTTGGAAATGAGTCCCCTTGTCTGACTCAGTTCTTTCTGAGGTGCCATGTTGCCATAAGATTTTTTTCTCAAGGCTCAGGATAGTGTTCTGGGTGGTGGCGTGGGCATGGGCTATGTTTCTAACCATCTGGTGGTTGCTTCCACCATTGTAAGCACATGGCACTTGCCTTGGTTGGTCCGTGGGAGTGTGAGATAACCAGCCTGCTGGGCCTCCCCGTATTTGTACTTCATCCCTTGTCCTCCATACCAGAGAGACTTTAACTGCTTGGCTTGCTTGATTGCAGCACATTTCACATTCATGTATAACCTGTGCAATAGTGTCCGTAGTCAAGTTCACCCCTTGATCACAAGCCCATCTATACGTTGTATCTTTTCTTTGATGGCCTGAGGTACCATGGGCCCACCGAGTTATAGCTAATTCACCCTTATGTTGCCAGTCCAGATCCACCTCATCCAGTTCCATCTTAGCAGCCTGATCTACATTTTGGTCATTTTGATGTTCTTCATTGACTCAACTCTTAATTACGTGAGAATCTCCATGTTGTACTTTTGCAGCCAGGTTCTCTACGCAAGCAGCAATGTCTTGCCATAACTCAGCAGCCCAAATGGGTTTACCTCTGGGCTGCCAGTGACTCTGCTTCTATTGCTGTAGCCACCCGCAAAGAGCATTTGCCACCATCCATGAGTCAGTATGGAGATAAAGTATTGGTCATTTTTCTCATTCAGCAATTTCTAAAGCCAGCTGAATAGCTTTCATCTCTGCAAACTGACCTGATTCACCTTCTCCTTCAGCAGTTTCTGTGACTTGTCATGTGGAACTCTACACAGCAGCTTTCCACCTTCAATGTATTCCTGTGATAGGACAGGAGCCATCGGTGAATAGGGCATATTGCTTTTCACTTTCTGGTAGTTTATTATATAGTGGGACCTCTTCAGCCCACGTCATCTCCTCCTCTAGTGATATTCTGAAATCTTTGCCTTCTGGCTAGTCCGTGATCGCTTCCAAAATTCCTGGATGACAAGGATTTCCTCTTTGAGCTTGTTGTGTGATCAGTCTGACCCAATTACTCCATATGGCATCAGTTGCATGATGTGTAGAAGAGATGCTTCCTTCAACCATCTAGCCCAGCACCAGCAGTTGGGGAGCCAGGAGGAGCTGTGTTTCAGTACTGATCACTTCTGAAGCAACTCAAACCCCTTCATACACTGCCAATGTCTCTTTTTCAGCTGGAGTATAGCAGGCCTCTGATGATCTCTATTCCCAGCTCCAAAACCCTAGGGGTTGACCTCAAATCTCTTCTGGTGCTTTCTGCCAGAGGCTCCAGGTAGGGCCATTCTCCTCAGCTGCACTCCATAGAAACTTCCGCCACATGGGTAACATGCATCTGACTTCATCTGGATCTTTTGATAACTGCTTTTTTTTTTCCTAGATCATCATCAATGACCTCCAACATAGCTAATTCCTTCAGGTACTGGATACCTTTCTTCATGATGGCCGACTTGCCTGGGTGACATATAACATCTTCCTTGAAGGTATACCTTTCCTTCACACCTGACAGAAGTCAACTCTAGAGTCTGAGGACTTGTGCCCCTTTTCCAGTTGCTTCATCAACACCCCCTGCCCTAGAAAGTTTGGCTGTTTGGCTTCCTTACCCCCTAATACCCTCTGCTGACCCAGCACCGGAGCAGCAGGTAACAACATGCTCACCTGGACAAGAGCACATTTTTCATCCATCATCTCACTCAGTATTTAGGATGAAACCTAACCTGGAAAGAACCTGCCTTGGCTGTTATCTGGAGGATCACTCTTTGCTGCAGAAATCGGGAGGAACTTAATGAGTGGGCAGAGTGGCTAGTATCCAAGTCCTTGTTACAAAAACCGTGAAATTTGGGAACATCTCAAAGAAAGTACAAAATTTTAACCTGTGGAGAAAAATTAGGTTTTTTCTCCTTAGGCTTATTTTGAAAAATAGATTAATTGTTTAGATTAATTCACAGTTTGAGTATGACACCTGTGGAAGACATGGCTTGCCCCAATCTAGGAATTGCCTCCTGTAGCACTTTGTATTGGAGAGTATTACAGACCCAGACCTTTCCTCTGTAGTTTCACCCTGCCCCCAAATACCTCTAGCGAGTGGTAAGTTAAAAATAGGGACAGATGGGAAAGTGTAAAGCCTGAAAAACAAAATTCCCAGCTATACTTCAGAACAACCTTATAGGTTCAGTTTGGTCAGATTTTGTTCGGAGTTTTTGTTTGTTTGTTTTAACTTAAAGAAAGGATCTGGCATATTATACTAACTTCCACCCATTTGCAGTTATTTATTTTTGCTTTTCTTTCCACCTCTCACCCTACTGGTTTCTAATCCACAGTAGAACTGCACTCTACAACATGCAGGGTTAGTAACCTGAGTAAAAAACTAAAAAGCTTTGCTTTTTTTAAAAAGACAAATAAAAAATCTACCCCAAAAATTGTTTGCCATTTTTTAATGTTTCAAGGGGCTTCAGTTGACTGAAGCAGCATGATCACCTTGCAAAGAATCCATGAGAATTTAACATTATTTATCATGTTCATCTGTGTAAGAACTTGTATACTTTTTTTTAATTAATTTACCTTGTGATGGACTGAATGTCAATAGTTAGCAGTTCACAACATCACCTCTTGTAAAGATAGGCAAAACTGTCTGACTTTCCAGGTGTCCAATAAAGATTGACTTTTTTTTTTGTTGTTGTTGGTGGTGGGTTTTTTTTTGTTAGCAATTTAGCATTTTCATTCATTCCAAGCCTACTATCCAGTTCTGGCAAGTTATTGTGATTTAAATTATCACTTTGTTGTGGCATCTCCTCTTTTTTCAGCTTGATCTTTGACAGTACCTTATCTCCATTACTTGCTAAGAAAAGCTTTAAGGCAGGTGTCTATCTGCTAAGTGTGGTAAATAGTGATGGAAAGAACTCGTTTGCTTTTTCACCAGTATTGAGAGTTGGAAAGACTGTTCTTCTTACTCCCCGGCAATCTAGTTTAAAATTGGTTCTTTAATTAAAAGCTGGTCAAGAAAGAATGCAGAGATAACTCCACCTGCTCAGATCTTTCCCTCCCTGTTTTCAAAATGCCAAAAATCCAGTTTCATTGTTGCCCACAAAAGTAATGTGAATCTGACCAGACGCTGTTCCTCAAGTTAATCATTACTGAGTGGGTGTGCATCATCATTTTAGTCCAGATCAAGGGTGCATTTTCAAATACATCTCCCATCAGGCTCCATTTTCTGCTCTTTGGCTTGCTTTACAAAGTGATATCAAAGCACAAAAAAATGGTATCCTTTCAGATGAAACTAAGCTAGGTGTGATAGTTTGGGTATCTAGGTATCTAATATATTTTAACTCGTAATAGGCATTCTGTTCCCAGAAGCAGAGCATATGTCTGGTCCATAAAGCCCCTTGAAACATGTGATGTAGTCGCCAGTCCTCAGCGCCAGGTACTCTGCCAGCTGTGCTGTGTCCCTTCTTGAACTAAGCAGGGCCAATTCCAGTGTGTCTGTTTGTTAAAGTCAAAGTCTTTGGCCCTTCTGCAGCTTACTGAGCAGGCAGTCAGACATCCCTCAGTGGATGGCTTAGTGGTCTACGTAGGAACCAGTGTCATTAATTAATCTACAGCTTCCTGGCCCTTCCTCGAGATACTAAGAATTAAGGTGGGGAGCTCTTTAATGACATCTGGCACCTGAGAAGTCATGTGTGTCTTCAAGCGACATGACTGTCTGGGAGCTTGAATTTGTATGGCAGAGTGGGCAAAATGTAGCAATTGTGCCAAAAGGCTGCCCACCAGCTACGCTATAGGAAGTAACCACATGGCAGGGAAGGAAACCAGCAACCTGTGATTCAGTGCAAGGTTCTAGCCATAAGCTTGTTTCTATGACATATTAATTTGAATCAGCTGGAAAATGATAAATGTAAAGTAGCTGGCTTTTTTCCCCCTAACTAGATCTTTCCTTTTATATCAGCGAGACTATTTTCTGGTGCTCTCTGTAAGCTTTCAGCATTTACACTTCAGATTGTCTTTGAAGTCTCCTAATTTATGTTTTATCTAATATAATTTTATTTTCCCCTCTGCTTTACCAAGACTGGGTTTCAGGTTCTTCCTGACCTGAATGATCACTTTGATTTGTCAGTTAATGACATTATTTTTATTTTCCTTTCTGCTTCATTTTTAAACACACAAGCATTTAAACTGCTATGTCTGATAATATTTTATCATCCATATACATCATATATACATCTTCCACTTTTTCTACTATCAAAAAACCACAGACAGGCTCAATTCCCTGGGCTAATTCTGATGTGGTGGTTTTTTTGTCTGTTTGTTTTTGGGTTTTTTTGTTTGGTTGGTTTTTTTTTTGTTCTGTTTTGTTTTGTTTGTTTATTTGTTGTGGTTTTGTATGGGGTTTTTTTGTTTGTTTTTTTATTACAGTGTTGAGACTGGTAGGAAACAGGGCTAAAAACACTGGATAACCTGAAATAGTTTTCCTACATCATCACCCTATCTGGAAGACCTATATGACATCCATTAGTACTAGTGAGGAGGCTATTGCACTCTTAGACCTTATTCCCAGTAGATCTGCTGTTGGAAAATTAAATATGTGGGCATTTAAAAGAAAAGAACAGCTGTATCCAGTGAAATGGATAATTTCAGCTGAAATTTTTATTTATCATTTAGACTTTCATGAAAGGAGATATTATAGTATCCTAGTTTATTGAATACTGTTTTCAGATAAATTATTCTTTAAATCAATAACGTTCAGCCAATTTGAGTGAGAATCTACGGCCAAGTTAATTAATTGAAGTATCTCATCTGTTATTAGCTACCTTCAATAGTTTGCTGTTGTCTTAAGTAAACTTTAAATATTATTTGATTTTGCATTTCCCCTTCATCACATAACACAACCATTTTACTGCATTCATTAGCAGACAAAATACTTGAACCAATATTTGAATATCGCTGTTATCCATTCAAAATCTTTTGGGCAAACTTTTAGTAGTGTGCGGGGGTTCTGGACCATTATATGCTATTGATCTATTGAGACTTAACGTGGTTTTCTGAATCCAGTAACAGCCCATTTTAGGTTTCAAGTAAATCATTGCTTGCTCTAGTGGCCTTCAGAAAGTCTGAAGAATGATACTTTCATATTTCCATTTATGTAAATCTGTAGATGGTAATTTATTTAGTGGCTCACATTTCTAACACGGGTCTTGAAAGCTGTGGGTGTTATTTTTATCTTCAGTGGGTTCATCCATAATATTGTCCATTAAGAACTCTAGCTGCCTGAGAGCACCCACAAATCAAGTAATTTAGCTTCTCAAGTTTCAGTCCTTCAGACACATACGTGCTTAGGTTTTTGCACATGAAATTGTCCCACTTATTTTAATAGGACTATTTAAGATGTTGTCAAGGCAGGAGCCTAAGCAAACAGTAACGGCTTCTAAAACTACTAGCTAGAATAATGTTTTCCTCCAGACTATGAAATGACAACAGTCAGAAATTTTGCATCTCATAATTTATAATCTAATCTGAATAGTTAATATTTTATTCCATGCTATATCTTCAGATGAGGAAAAGAAGTATTTTTTTTTTAATGTCCTTTGCATTTTAGGTCACATGGCTAGTCAGTACTCACTTTAGGGCCTTCAGTTTTCAGGGGTACTCAGGGTGTGAGTCTCAGTCGCTGTTCTGAAAGAGGTATCTCTCCAGGATTGTTAGTCTTTAAACACACACACACACATTTTTATGTATTTATGTATTTATATATTTATTCATATATATATTTATACATATATATGGGGGTTATATATTTATTTATATATATACTTCTGTATTTTTGAGTGTGTGTGTATACATATATATAAGTATATATTTTCTGCTTCATCTTTGCAGCCTCCATTGTGAATTGATAGGTGTATCGAGAAGCATTCTAGTTGTCATAGGAAGAAAAAAAATCTCATTATTTGCACAACTACCTTCTTTTCAATTTCTCTCATCTGAGGTGCTTGAAAAGAGAGATAATTTTGGTACTTATTAATCCAACGACAAGTGCTTTTTTCTTCCAGTGCCATCATTTCTTCACACAGCTTTGATTTTTAAAAGCACCAACATCAACAAAGGGAATACGTTTCTCAAGTGAAAACTTCCTTTGCTTATGGCAACAACAAAAGTAGTTGATAAAAAGCAATTAAGGCACCTTAGACTCTTCTTTTCTACTGTCTTACATATTCTGTTATTTATATCTGTGCAAAGAAAGTTGCTAAATAGCTGTCAAATACCTTTCCTGATTAAAAGTGTTCCACAGTCACCTAACACTCATATTGTTCAGGTGTGAGTGACTCTCCCGTGCAAAGCAGGGCTAAAATCAGACTCAGATATTAAGTTTATAAAGCTTGTAATGGATGCTGATTATAAAGGCTTATGGACTTTTGACACCATCTAAAGAGAACAAAATACTTGCTCTGTGAGAAAGGTTAGATGGTTACAGGCCAGTGTCATCAGAGAAACCAACAGTAAGAGCTGAAGTAGGACTTGCTAAAGCTGGGAAAAAAAGTGGTGAGACAGGACAGGCTTTTCCAACATTCCTTGAAGCGATGTATAACATTGTAAGTTACATTGATATGAATTTGAATATTTTGATAAATAGGAACGTTCACAATTGGATTACTCAGTATATTATCTGACTACTATGAAACTGATGATGTTAAGCATTATCTCATTTCAAGGAGACTGTTGCTCACCTTGTGGAATCGATGCCTCTTAAAATTCAGTTTTCAAAGAGGTTAGCATGAATGCAAATAAAAATACTTCTTCCAGCATACCAGCTGGACAAGTCTATTTTAAAGATGCAAGTAAAGAAATAAACTTTTTTTTTTTTTTTTTTAAATCTTACTTGTGCTGAGTTTGAAAAAGAGATCTCTGTATCCAGCTGTAAAAGGTCACCCTTTGTCAAGCATTCTGTCTCGCCGCCTGCATTTGCATTATATTACATTCCTTAGGTAAAAGATCTTCCTAGAGAAACAGGTTAACCTTGCAGTTATCCTCTTCCAGAGTTTTTCAAGGGGTCTAGAGCAGAGTTGGTGTCTGGTAAGGGATAGCACAGACATTTGGCGTGGGGAGTCTCCAGATATGCCTAGCACTGGGGAAATAGGTAAAGGAAGCCTCCTTCCTTCCAACCAGGAATCTCTGTGTCTCTGGTCCTTCAGGTTCTTGAGTGATTTTCTCCTGTGTGAAGGTAGCAGGTGTCATGGTTTAACCCCGGTGGGCAACCCAGCCCCACGCAGCAGCTCGCTTACTCCCCCCCACCCAGAGGGATGGGAAAGAGGATTGAAAAGGAATATAAAACTCAAGGGTTGAGATAAGAACAGTTTAATAGGTAAAGCAAGAGCTGCGCACACAAGCAAAGCAAAGCAAGAAATGAATTCTCCACGTCCCCTGGGCAGGCAGGTGCTCAGCCATCTCCAGGGCAGCCGGGCTCCGTCACGTGTAACGGCTATTTGGGAAGACAAACACCATAATGCCAAATGTCCCCCTTCCTTCTTCTTCCCCCAGTTTATATACTCAGCGTGACGTCATATGGTATGGAATAGCTCTTTGGCCAGCTTGGATCACCTGTCCTGGCCGTGTCCCCTCCCAATGTCCTGTGCCCCCACAGCCCTCTGACTGACAGGGCCCAAGGAACTGAAAATCCTTGATTCAGTGTAAACATCACCCAGCAACAACTAACAACATCAGTGTGGTTATCAACACTGTTCTCACATCAGAACCAAAGCACAGCACTGTACTAGCTACTAAGAAGAAAATTAACTTCATCCCAGATGAAACCAGGACACCAGGTAACCTACATAATCCGTGCAGAGGTTTTTGCTGTGGTCTGATCTGCAGCCATAGCCCAGGATCTAGAGGCCTGTTTTCATATCTTTTATCTCTGAGGGCTGGGCTTTAAATGTCCAGCTCCAGTGGGCCCGCCAAATGGGAATTATTTTAGTTTTCAATTATTTTAGGTGTGCTTTTTCTACCTGCTGGTGCTATGAAGAAAGTATTAACTTGAGAAGTTTGTTGACCATTCTGTTGATCCCTCAAAAACTTCTTCTTGGTTTCTTGGGTATATGAATAACCAAAGGTTCTCTGTAGCATGAGCCACTCCTTGTCAACTGCTCTTGTCACCTGTGGGTTAGTATCTGTCTACCTTCCATGGTTTTAATGGGAAAATAAATGAACCCAAGTTTACAAAGACTTTTGCCCTTTCTGTTTGCTGAAACCTTTTATCCATCAGAAGATGCAGAGGAACAGTTTGTGATTCACTGAGAACAGCTTTACATACCCTGTAAATCTTCCTGCTAACTTCTCCTACAGAATGTCTTTCTACTTCAGGAGCAATTTTTGCCACTCCCCCCAAAAAATAAGCACTGCTGCTTTTAGAAAAACAGCTGTCGCATTGTTAGACCAGCTGTCATGTCCTGAATTTGACAGGTCAGTATTTGTATTACCTCAATTCTCTTCTTAGTGATGGCATTGTTCCCCAACCAGTGCAAACCAGCATATGCTGGCACCACTGCTGAAACGTAACACTGACCCCCCACTCACATCTACCCATACTCACCTTGGCACTGCCCTTATTCTGTGCTTACACAAATCTGGTCTGAATCAGGGAATCAGCCCAGAGAAAGAGGCTGAAGTTATTGCAAATTGTGCCAAAACGGAAGAGGCATTGGCATAGGGGTAGGGTGGTACAGCCAGGGCTGGAGGGAGAGGATGGGGTGGCTGCTTCAGCAGCACTGCAAATTTATGCCTGCCTGCACTGACTGTGAAACTGTGGCATCAGTGTGCAGATATCAGTATGAAGCAACTTTATTAGCTGAAACATATTTCATAAGAATCTTTGTATTAACAGACATGCAAACATCTGGACCAGATGCAAACACATGTTACTGAGACAAGATACAGTAGTCATCGACTGAGCATACAGGAAGTTTTGGGGTGACAAACTATAGCTTTCTTGTAGGAATAAAACCAAGTCTCCTTTGCTGAATTCTAATTCTAAGTAATTTCTGATTTTGTACGTTTATGTGAGGTTTTTAAGTTTCAGAGAAACAAATTTGATCTCTTCCACTTAATCAAAAACCTTTAGTGATGGTGTGTTTATGATACAGCACAACTTTGTGAAATGATCTCCCACTGCATTTTCCAAACAGGATTTCTGCTGAAGCATTCAATTCTCATATGGCACTTACCTTTTTAACTGTGCATTTAATTCTTAGCTAATTGCCATCAATATTTATGCTGTTGAACTTTTATCCTGCTACATATTGTATAATTGCTACCATTAGATCATCTCCCAAAGGTTTTCTTTTCAGATTAATATAACGTATCCATGTCGTTCTTTTCCAAAGCACAGATTTCTATAATACTGTTAAACTACCTTGTATTCAGTTTTCACTTTGGAGCGTAACTGAAGTTGATTGCACCTAACAAATGTAGTAACTTCACATTTAATTTTTAATGTAAAAAGGAAAAATGCATCAGTAGTGCTGCTGTCCACTATTTTCTTTTGATTGCCAAAGTCAAGGTCTCCTGACAATGAGTTACTTAGCATACTGAAAGCCAAATGCATGGGAAGTGTAAGTTGAATTTGAATTCCCTCAGTCTCAGTAACTTTCTAGGTGTTTTGCAAGTATGGTCACAGAATCCCCACATTAAGCTGCCCTAGTGAAAGTGTTTTCATTTCCAGATAAAGGTGACATAGTAAGACAAGCCAGTCACCTTGTCATCCAGAGGATAAATAGGACATCCTGCAAAACCCATGTACTGACTACAGGTTCTCCAAGGTACCCATGACCCTCCTGCTATGTCTATACTGGTAAACAGGACAGGGCCAGGTACACACTAATGTGTTGGCACATCATCACCCATACTGTTTAACAGTAGGTCCTGTCCTTTGCATGTTAATAAAGTTTGGCAGAGCAGCATGTTCCAGTGACTATTCCCAAGAAAAGATGAAGCCGCCTAATTTTGTGGGCTTTGGCATGCAAACTGTGGCATGCAACTTGGCCTTAGAGCCAGAGAACAACAGCTGGTTTGTTTTGTTCAAAAATAAGGATCAAGCCTTTGAGCACATCTGAGTCCTGAGAGCGAGGAAGAAAATTCAGCTTTAACTCAGCTAAGCAAATCTGAAAATCCTCTGTGTCTAAAATGCTAAGAAATATTTTGAAGGGGCACGTGAATATTATTTTTATTCATGTGAGTTGTATGAGATTTGTCAATAAACTTTCCGCAAAAGCGGCCTGTTTCATGACATTTTTCAGATTTCATTTGTTGCTGTTCCTAGCAAGGTACAAATGCCAAATACAAATAAGAGAGAGCCAATAGCTAGGATTATCAGTAATGTCTTGCTATTCTGCCCAAACATGTGAGAAAGACTAATTTTAGTTAACTAACCCAAAAAAGGGATTTCTGGGTTTGCCATGTTTCAGGTAAGGACTGCAGGAGCAGAACTCAGTGGCATAACATAATTTCATAATTTCATAATTTCATGGGGATAAGCAGCTGCACATACAATTTCAACATATGAGGTTTAGAACAGTTAAGCAGAGCTTTGGAATCATGCATTAAAAATCTGACTGAAAAGAAAAGATCTTAGTCTTTTGTGTTAGGCATGTAACACTGTAACCACTATGGAATATGGATGCTGGTTTTGGCATCCACACATCAGTTCTTCACTGTGCTACATGAACAGTTGCAACCATGATTTAAATGAAAAAAAAAAAAAAAAAACAAACAAAAACCAAAAACAACCAAAAAACAAAGCCAACCAACAAACAAAAAACAACCAAAACAAAAAAAAAAGGGGGGGGCAGGGGAGAGCCAGATATGTAAGAAGTTAAAAGTACTTAATTCATCATGTTCTAGAAGAATTCACAGTATCTACAAAAGAGTTTTTTCACAGAATTCTTCAACGCACAGAATTCTTCAACGCACAGTGGAAATATTAAATTAAATGACTGGCAGTTATAATTTTACAGCTGGCTCTACCAGTTGGCTGATATTGCTCCCATAATGTTATCTCTGTGCTGCAAAGTTCATCGATGTTATAGCAGAAGATTTAAGACAATCCCTAAAGCCACATGCACTGTCTGATGTGTGTGCAAAGAATAGGACATTTAGTTCATTGATTCAGTTGCAGTCTTTGTCTTGATTAAAGGATCTTCCATCCAGACCAACTGAGTTTTAATGAAGATAATCAAAAGATAGTTTAAAACAAGGAACTTCTAATTATGCACAGTTGGAAGAATGGGGGCAGGGGAGGGGGGGGGGAGAAGGAGACTTGAAAGTGCACACACTTTTTTAAAGAGTCTAGTTCTTTTGAATCAGACAGTAGTGGTGTCCCCAGTACCAAAGAGAAGTATGAAAGAATGGAAATATTACTGGGTGCTATAGAGAAGATTATAAAACCCTATACTATGCACACAGCCAAAGTCTATTGCCCTGTAACACCTTGTCTTGGATTTTGACACTCACAAATCTTTGAAAAGAGACATCAAGGAGCAAACAGTGTTCCATAAAGGCTTTTTCTGCTCAGTCGGAAAATGGAGATGTCAGCAACACCAAGTCTATTATTCAGGCATCTTAGCAACACACTAATTTCCTTCATTTGCAAGCAAGTAGTTCTCTTACACTGATTTACAGAAGTGCAGGTTAGTGCTCATAACAGCCGTGGGAACCAGCACACCCTCAGTTGTGGTTTTCCTTGATTGTAAGAATCTCACTGTAAACCAGGGTGGTATCTCTTTTGACTTGATTATTCCTTCATTTCTCATTAAGCTTATGCTGAACTCTCTCTCATGGGCAAATGTAAGTTCTTTGCCACTTGCCTTTTAGGCAAGCTATGATTTCTTTCCCACATGGCTGGAGGAGGGGTGAGTATCTTTGCTACTGTTACTCTACTGCTGATTATTTAATAGCGTCTCCCCAATCCTGAATTTGTGCTCGTCTGTATTCGTTTCTCTTCTTTGCTCGGTGAGCCATAATAGAATTCATTAATAGCCAGATGCCTTTAGGGAACACCCTCTGAACACGTTACACTGTATAACAGTAATTAAGAATGGATTTGGAAGCCATTACATGCTTAATCCTGATATTTATGACAGTTTCTAAAATCAGCTAGACAGTAAACTTTGCAACAGGCTTGTCATGGCTGTCTCTGAACACCTCACCAGCACATTTCTTATGTTGATAGCAATTGAAAATCTAAAGTACTGCAGCAGTGATTTCCATTCCTGCACATCGCTGAGTCGTATGCCTGGTGACATGTGATAGTCACAAAAACATCTAAACCCAGAGCCCAGTTTTAGACCTGGGTCACAAAACGCTGCTGTAAAATAATTTTCCAGGTGCTTTTCTGCAGCTGTAACTACAGCAAGAACGCTTCTGCTCGATATCAAATCATTGGGATGGATATATTATCACTTTAAACAAGCTGAAAAGAGCTGTCTTAGAAAGTCCAGCAATTGGAATTCTGCCACTACTCAAAATCAGAGATTTAATAGTCCAAACAACTTTCTCCAGACTTTGATGGTGGCACTAAGGTCACAAATGCACTTTTCACAGTAAGCGTAAAAATACATGGTGGCTAGTAAGTAGTTTATGTATATCTCACTGTTCTGGAGAAGGCTTTGCATTTTGAATTATGCAGCTACCTGGGCTTATGTTTAAGAAGAATCAGGTGGGCATTAAACTACAAAACCTATGAATAATAGAGCTTTTCAGGTAACATGCATATATGTGAATGCCAGTTTCAAAAGCCAAGGAAAACATCTCACATGGCATTGAATCATTGCTGAAAATCCTCACATGTGAGAGGATTATGAGCTGTCTTTGCAATATTCAAGTACAGAAACATGAATCATATGTCCCGTTTGATGTCCAGGAGAGCGAAGCATATCTTCTTGGTAAAAAATAAGCAAATATGCATCAAAAAGTAATTGATGCAATCCAGTAGGGGGAAAAAATCCCAACAACAAAACAGAGGAAACTAGATTTAATAAATCAGTATATATATGTTTTTAAAGGCAGATCTTTAAAAATGCAAATAACGAACTAATGCAAAATCAAGTCCTTTCCAATAAACAAAAAACCCCATCCTGTCATAGTAAGACAAAATGTGATATTTTCTCCCTCACATTTTAATATAAATATTTTAGCTATAAATTCTACTCAAACAATTAGTGTTACTGAAGTTGAAAAGAAATCTGTAGGTAATTTTTGAAAAGATGATGTACATCAGCAGCAGGAGGGCAGTGTTCTCAGTTTCACTCAGTGAATTGTGCTGGAACATTTGTTTGATTTCTTTAAACAGTTTTTGATTGCCATCTGTTAGTGATGAAACAGCAACAGTTATCATGCTCGTCTATCTATTGGGGGAAGAAAAAAAAAGAGAAAGTGAAAGCAAATACAGAATTGAGCCAGACTGAAATTCTATTAAAAATGTGTCTAAGAAAAATGATGGCAACCAGGAGATTAATTAATGATTTCTGGAAAGAGTCCATGCCAGAACCTTCAGTAGTTTAGTGGGTACTGTGAGTTTGACTGTCATTCTAAAGACTTCCAGAAACTTTGATACCAACACAGTGGCAAAAAGTCAGGGTGTGATGAGGGAAGGACGAGGCGTTCGAAGGGAGTACGGCAAGAGTGTATTCAGGGTCTAAGCCCCTGCCCTCCCCTGGCTCTGCACAGCTGCACAGGGGCTGTGAGGACAGATGTTGCAAAGGTTCCCTCTGCCCTGGGAAGGTAATAAAGCTGTGATATAGTGGCTCCTTGTGTGGTTACTGTCCCAAGGTGATGGAGCATAGTACCTGTTTAAAGTGTGGAAGAAAACAGAGAAGAAAACGTCAGTCGGTTTCCAGCCTTTTCTTTGTCCATTCCCGGAGAGCTCCCGTTATTTTGTATTGCTGTTTATGGCACTTAATCCCACTTAAACGGGTGCTTAGGACAGTGTCATACAGGTAAAGTTTTTGAAGTGGAGAAGGGATGCTCAGAGAAATCTGGTCAGATTTTGATAACAACATGCTCACATGTTTAAACACAAATGCTAAAATGATGATTTATAAACTTTCCAAGGGAGACTTGAGGATCCTTCCTTCCCTTTCTATTTCTTCTTGCTGAGATGATCAAGGCAGAGATGGAAATACTTTGAAGGTCAGCCTCAGTGGATAAGGATCATTTATATATGCTTCATTGGAAAGACAATACAGTATTTACTACCTCTAGCCCAAAGAGTCTTTGATATAAGTACACTTGCTCCCTGCGGCCTGCCCTTACAGATCTTAAAGAGTTTTCCTCCTTGATGATGAACAGACGCAAAAACCCAAAAGCCAAACAAAGAGCCACTGTATTTCTGTATGTTCTTTATTTAGAACTCCAGATGAATAGCCACAACAGAGGAAAAGAGTCCTTTGCGCCTGTCCATTGATGAACAAAGAATACTTTAGACACAGAGGAATTAGTTGCCTAATGATCTTTGGGCAAAAATTTGGGAGTCATTATAATTTTCTAGAAACTTAGGTTTTTTCACCTACCAGGTTTGTAAAACAATAAGTAAATGCTTCCACTTGGAAAGGATTTGCAAACCCTATTATAAGTCCTATTCTCATTCATATAGACCTCAAGTTATTCAGAATACCTATACTGTTTGGTAGAAACTGGTACAAAGGTGCTTTACCTTGGGGTTTTTTTGTAGCTGGTGGTGGTGGTAGATTTTTTTCCTATAGGTTGTCATTAAGAAAGAAGCCTCTGCTGACTCACAGAATGAAGCAGCTGAACCTCATGGTCCCTGAGGCTCTTCTTACCCAGCTAGTAAATAAATCTGAAATTGCCAATTCTCATTACGTGGTAGATCTTGAGCACAGGAGTAGTAAAACACATCCTAAGGGATGAAAGACAGCCTTGCCTGAGGACAGCTTAGCATTTGCTGGAAACAGGAGGAATGTAGTTTTGTAGATGGGTGGGAAGAGTTCTCATGGAACAAAGATATTTATACATTATATATCTATATACAAGATTAGGACACCATGCTAAACAACTACCACCAAAATTATGTTTAAGTTGTATTTATCATTCATTTACAGTTAAATCAAGGTTGTAGTTTCCATAGTTGCAGCTGTGGTCCTCATGCCCTTAATATAGTTTTTCAGATTTTGAGCATAACCATAGTGCCTAACAACACTGGAAAAAATTTGTAGTTACAATGCAAAATAGTGATGTAAGAAAATCTGTATGGGGTTTCCAAAAAACATTTCTTTTAATAGGGAGCCTGGATATTTGCTGCTGGAATACTTGGCAGAAGGAGTAACATTTGCAGGAGACGTCTGTGGAATACCTAGTTTAAATCATAAGCAGCCTTGTACCAAATCTTGCACGTCTGTGTTGCTATGACTGAAAAAGAGTTGCACCAGAAATATGCAAGTGGATATTAAATATATTGGTCTTTGCTTTACTCTGCTTTGAAGCCAGATTTCTTGCAACTTGAACACAGTCAGCAAACCAGAAATTTTGAAAATATGGCATGAAAAAAGACTAAGAATTGCACTGTTGATACTTCTCAGCTTCACCATCTGCCTGCACTCTATGCCATTCAGTGGTTCCAATAAAATCCCAGTGGAAGAGAGATGTATATCTTTAACAAAGCTGGCAAATCAACTACTCTAGGTGAACAGAAAAAAAACATTTAAAGTTCACATTTGATACAAGAGCCTTCTCCCATGAAACCCACAGGTTTAAGTTTTCCTCTGCATCTCTTACTTTGTTGTGTCGGCAAATGTTAAGCATGTAGAGAATTCTCCAAACAAAATAAGTGTAGGTCTGTATTTTAAATAAGCACTTTCCTCCTATTGCTTCTTTTACACACAAATCCAGAGAAAAAAATGCTCCACTGTGACATTTCTGACCACTCTCCATGACAGGTCAGCAGATGGTGTCTTTAAGTGATGAATCTGACAACTTTGGGGGGTTAGTTGACTGAAAATGAAATATTATAACGGAAAAATGTGCACTGTTTTTCAGCTATGGTTTCCTAGTACCATCCAACAATAGCACAAATGAGGATCCAGTGCTGGTCAAAGAAAATCACTTCCTAATGTGATTTGTGGACCATTAATCTTGGTTGCCCATCCTCCAATTTCAGTCTGAAAAACATTTTAGCTCAGCAGGTGATGTTGTCAGTGACAAATGAACAAGATTAAAATAAAGTGATGTGCACAAAGCAAACTGTCTCAAAATGAATCTTCCCATATTCAGAAACTACTATGATTCTTGTGTTACTGGAAACAGTGCTAGTGGCTTGGTGCTCTTAATCTGAGAGAATTAAGAAATAGTTTTCTGTGACCGAGAACTTAAAAAAAAAAAAAAAAAAAAAAAAAAAGAACCTTCATGAGAAGCAACTGACATTATGTGTCTTGTAGGATTCAACAGAATCTTTCAGGCTTTGCCTCATCTCAGGGGAGGTGGTTTATATGGATGGTAAAATGCATTGCACCTGAAACTAAGAGTGCTGTTACTGGCTATGAACCTGCCATACTGAATAGGGGTCACACCTAAGTCAGATGGCACAGCGCAGTGTGCCCAGTGGTCCAGGAACAGTGCAACTGTGGGACCATGAGATGTGTATGTCCATAGCACAGCTTTTGCACTGAATAAAGATATTGAAGACAGTGGAAACAAAAAAGGACTGTGGGAACACCATTCTGCAGAGGGAGACGGTTAACCCCATGGGAAATGTATACAAGATGGTGCAAGGAGAATTTTTAGGAGGGGACGAAGACAGTGCTCCTGCTGGTACCCGTACTGGCTTATTGAACACATGGTGGATTCTGTTGTGCAAGTGCGTGCTTACAGCACAGTGAAGGGGTGTGTGACCACTGGTGCTTGAGCAACAATTGTGCTTCCCCCAGAAAGATACTCTTACTTAAGGGTTTGGGTCATTGCTTCCCATTTTGCTATTTAACAAGCAGCTAGTGCTTTGGATCCTTCTCTACTGTCTGTTCATAAAAGATGTGACAAAATGTGATTTTTAAATGCAGGTGCCTGAGTATCTGCCTGTGATTTGATTAGTTTCTAAGTTTGACAGAGATACAGGAATCTCCAGATCAAAGTTTTTCAAAATCAACACTTGATGTAAGACGGATTTATGTTTGCATAATGCAAAAAAGTAGAAGAAAATACATGAAGACAACAAAGGGTTTTTTTTATTCCCATGTAAATTTGTAACTTTTGTTGCATTACATAAATTTTATGTTTAAATTTTTGAATTTGGTACAAAATATTTGTTGTCTTGTTTAACCTTGGAGAAAAAAACTCTGTGTCAGTTGATAACTTGCACCTACAGAGCAACCCAAAAGCAGCAGGAAGAGCTGTCAATGCCCAGGGTTCCACAAGTGCTATTGTTACAGATCTGCTAATGAGTTAGAATTAATTGACTTTATTTGATTTTATAAAATCATTTGGAATAAGAAATATATTTTAATGAAACTTGTAGTTGCACAGCAAAAGCTGCTATGAAATCCTTTGTACAGCCCTGTGCCAAGGCCAGAAGAATGGGCTAGAATCATTGTTTAAAACTTAGGTAACAAATTTGGGATTTTACAGATTTCTTTGTATTTGACTAGTCTTCTGTATGTAGAAAGTGTATTGAAATGTCAGAATATAGAATTAATGGGAACTGGGGAGAGTCGACTGGAACAACTTGTTACCTGCCAAGAAACCGTGAACTTTAGTAAAAGGTAATTCTGGCAGGGAGAGATCATGACCACCGACTCATATACCACCTACCTAAATTGTACCCCAGACCCATTTCCGGACCTTTCTAACCTTTACTGCGCAGAATCGGATATGGGAGGAGAGTATGTTAACGATTTTTGGGAAATACTATGATTATGCATGAATACTTAATGAATATGCATGAAAAAGTTCTATATATGGTGTATGATTTTGAAATTTGGTGTCCATTGATCATGAGAGGACTCATTCACGCACCCGGCCGTCAATAAAGAAGTGTCTGCTTATCTACGTCACATTGGTGTTGATAAGTTCTTCATTCCGAGATTTCGGTAACACTATGACTCTTCTGACCATCCACTGCAGACTCTGAACATGGGACCACATCTACCACCTCAGCTCCTAGTTCCTCTTGTGTCCCCAGAAGAGGAGGAGTTTCTGTCCAGTGGAGGAGTTCATTCAGCCTATGTCAAGGATTGCTCTTGTGTGCAATTGTTCAGTGTCGTTATATCACAAAACTATTCAGAACGTCCTCTGGGAGTCAACAGCATTGTTGTCAGGGTTAATGTTGAAAAGTAAGATTCTGGAAGAAACAGGTCAGAAGGAACTGGGAGGAACAGTTGTATGTCCAGGAGCTGGAAACACATGTAAGTAAGAAAGAATAGAAGGAGCACAAGAATGCCTTCTGAGACACTGGGAGCAGCAACATAACTGAAGTAGCAAGGACTCACTTTCTAAACTGGCTCTGGGTATCCACCTGGAAAGAGAAGGTATCTTAAGCGGATAAGGAGGAATACTCTACAGAGAGTGGTCCCGTAGATCCGGAGGAGCATTATACAGCAAACAGTTTGTAGGGTAAGGAGGCCGGACATTCCTTAACAGCTAACATTTTAAAAAGTTACATTAAGCAAGAAGGAATGGACAGGATTGAAAACCCAAACTGAATTAACTCCTTTCATCTATAGACAACTGTAATGTCTCTGGCAAGTGAGGCAAAGCAGGGACAAATTACACAGAAAGAGGAGAGTGACCATTAGCCTGTGCAGGTGGAGTGGTCTGGGAGGCACTCTGGTGTCCTCCTCGCTTGCCTGGTATCCTGCAGTTTCCTGGCAGTTGGTGCACACCATAGTCTGGGAGCACGTTCATCTCTTCACCCTCCACATGCCCAAACCACCTTGTTT